>NW_027507748.1:284139546-284887046 GCF_037356315.1 Lithobates pipiens | reverse complement strand
ACTGGCTTTGTGCAGTGAAAGAGACACAGAGACTCTTGAGATGGTATGTAGCAAGTGCCTAAATGTATCTGTGAGGCTGCGAGCCAGTGTGGGCACTGCGGTGACATGTTGCTGTGGTTGGAGTAATTGCCAGCCCAGAAGAGTGTATGTAAACTGGGAATTAGGAACCACTTCAGATACACTGACACCCACAGTGGCTATTCCCTTTGGGAGAGGAGGGGTAGTGCCAAAAACACTGCTGGGGTCGGGACCAGTGGTGCACACTCACACTATCATTTCCCAGACCAGGGAGACCCATGTATCAGAGGTGCAATGTTTGCAAGTTATGAAGGCCAAGTCATGGCCACAGGGTGCATCGGTGGCAATCACAGAAACTGAGAAGTCAGCTCTTAAAGAGGCAGGAGGACTTCAATTGATCCAGAGGTGGAAGTCCTCCAGGTCGTCCAGTAAAGAGGAGGCAGGGATCATTGATGTGAGGTCACCCCACTTCAAGCACAGATTTGGGTCCCTGGAAGAGGGAATCAATTATTGGGGATCAGAGGCCTGAGACTGAGTGGGACTTGGGGCCTGAGAGAAGAAGAAGCTCCCTAAGCTCCAGTTCACTTAGTGAAAAGACAGAGGTGGCAGTCGTTCACATGAGGTGTGCGAGGAATCTGGGTTTCTGTGAGGCCTATGCCACAAGAGTCCCAGACTTGTCCCCCCCCCCCACACCTATGCTCAGGCTCAAGCACAGAATGACTCATATGAAAGCCTGATTACCAAAGTGGAGACCCTATATGCCCCACCTGGGAGGGGTGATAGGCAGAAATTCCCTAAATTCTCCCATTTTTAATGGCTTATTCAGAGGAAGGTGGCCATGGAATATGGATACAACTATCCATATGCCCCAAGGAAGACCATGGAGGAGATTTAGAGCAAGAGGGATACCTGGTGTACCACCTGTATATACTGTACAGCCTGCTCTATATACTGTACTCTGTGGAAAATTGGGCCTTAGCTGTTGGCGGAACCAGAACACTATAAGCCCTCACAGTTACTCTTGGTGGGTGCCAGAACGGGCCCTACTGTGAAATATTATATCAAGAATTGTAATTACATGCCCCTGTTAAACAAGGGCAGCAACATTGTGCCTTTGGTGGTGGTTATGCAACACTGTAAGCTTTCACAGTTACTCTTGGTGGGTGCAGGAACGGGCTCTGCTGTGAAATATATCAAGAATTGTAATTACATGACCCTGTTAAACAGTGTGTATGCAACACCAGTTTCGGACAAAATCTGTCTGAAAAAATCAGATTTTGTGGTCGGAATGTCCAATCGTGTGTACAAGGGCTAACACCTCACAGATTCTCTTGTTGAGCGCAGGAATGAGCCCTGCTGTGAAATATTAGAGCAAAAATTGTAATTACATGCCCCTGTTAAACAGGGGCAGAAAAATGGGGCCTTAGGCGGTGGTGGCACAACACCGTAAAGCCTCACAAACACTCTTGTTGAGTGCAGGAATGGGCCCTGCTGTGAAATATTTGATCACAAATTGTAATTACATGCCCATGTTAAACAGGGGCAGAAAAATTGGGCCTTAAGCAGTGGTAGTGGTGCCCTGAACAAAATATATTCTTAGAAGCTATCATCATGAAGATTGAGAAGGAATAGCATAGTCACTCAGCATAATAGGATAGTCACTCAGCATAGGCAGTCTTCAAGGGATCCCATATCCATAGAAAAATCAATTGGTTACATCAGCATCAGGTAGCTGGTGATCCAAAACTGATTAATTTTTATGAATGTGAGCCGATCGACAGGGTCTGTGGACAGGCGCACTGAATGTACGTTCAGAAAGAATACTGGATGCAGGACAGGCCAGTAGCTCAATTGTTTATTGAGCAAGCTCTGGCCAGTAGTCCATCCTCAATACCCAGTAACCCAGTGGATGTTCTGTTGGAAAGGTCTACAAGTCTGATCTTGCTCCTAGATATTCCTGCACCATGTAATTCAGATGCTAGCGATGGTTGCTGGAACTGATCAGACCTTGGTGCTGAGGACTGTCTGAAGACATGTCTGAAGGCATCAGTCAGCCGGCCACCTTCTCCACCGCTCTTTCTGTAACTAAACGAAGCCTCAGCAACACGTTGTCCAGCACCAGGAAATTGTAACCTCCCAGGCTCTGGAAACACATTGCACAAACCTTTCTGCAAGGCCTCCTGAAGATGTTTCATCCTCTGCTCCCTCTGCAAAGGCTGCAAATGTGGATCAAAAAGGGTTGCAAGCCAGTAATTATCCCTCTCCTTGATACCACAAATCCTAGGGTCGTTTCGCAATCTTTGGATGATCAGGGAGGCCATGCCGTGTAAGTTTTCAGAGGCATGCGATCCTGAGTCCTCTGGGTCAGTATTAGAGATGGCCTTGCAGTTTGCCCGGCGGTCAGTTCGCGGCAAATTTTTTGCGTGTTCGCGATTTGCCAAACCGGCAGACTTCTGGCGCTGTTCGCCCGGCGGACATATGCGTTTACATTGTGAAAGAACTTTGACCCATGATGACACATCCATCATGGGGTACAGGACAGCTAATTGAGACATTTCAGCACATGGACAATTGGACATGCCCCCACCTTATAAATAGACCTGATCTGGCGGCCATTTTACATTCTGTCTTTTGTCAGTGTAGGGGAAGGTTGCTGTGTGGAGCAGGGACGGACTGTAGTGACACAAATCGTTAACTATTAGGTCCATAAAAGTCCTTTTAAGGACTGGTATAGGTGTACAGTATATAGGGTACCAACTGTTCATCGGTTTAGATTAACAAATCTGTTTAACAGACATCAAACGGAATGTATAATTTCTGTTCGATAAAAATCCATAAGAATTCATTGGTAATTTATTTACTTGATTATTCTGTTTATTTATTTTTCAGTCTTTTAACTGTAAACGCTGCAACATCCTGAAGAAGCTCAAGTGAGCGAAACATGTAGAGAAACATGCAGCATTTCTGTGTACAAATTGGTAACATGTATGGTCACCTGTGATTATGTACCACCTTTTGTACTTTAGTATTTGATATATATATATATATATATATATATATATATATATATATATATATATATATACATATATATATATATATATATATACATATATATATATATATATATATATACACATATATATATATATATATATATATATACACACATATATATATATATATATATATATATATATATATATATATATACATATACATATTTTCATACAAAATTCTTTTCTAATTATATTGGTTTTTATTATGTATCTGTATTCCAAATAAAACTGTATTTATTTTATCTTACTGTTGGCATGTGACTGTTCTGCCTCCATAATTGGTACCTTTTAAAAATCCCAGGGGTTGGTTACCCTCCAGCCCCGTTATCCCTTTCCTCTTATCTTTAAAATTGGTATAGGTGTACAGTATATAGGGTTGTACACGTATAATATAATTTCTTCCAAATATAGAAAGAATATTATACTTGACTGCTGCCCGATTCTGCAGCTGCCTTTTATCAGTGTAGGGACTGAGGGACAGTCTGCAAATCACTAGCTACTAGGTCCACAAAGGTTCTTTTAAGGACTGGTATAGGTGTACAATATATATAGGGTTCTGGTGCACTGCTGCTGACTGCTGTGCTGCTGATTGTTGCCCGATTCTGCAGCTGTCTTTTATCAGTGTAGGGACTGAGGGACAGTCTGCAAATCACTAGCTACTAGGTCCACAAAGGTCCTTTTAAGGACTGGTATAGATGTACTATTTGGTGTACAGCATATAGGTGTGTAATACACGTATAAAATACTTGCACATATAGAAAGCATAGTATAGTGCATTTCCACTGTGCAGCATTGAGACTGCTGAGTGGTTCTGCAGCGATACTACAAAGAGTGACAAACGTAATCAAAAAAAAGTATTATAACTGGTGTGATAGACCAGTGGCCCCCAAAAACGACAGATTAAAGCGGGGTGTTATATACCTTCTTCCACATACATACTGCACTTCTCTACAGACTTGGTTGAGTGGCTCCCTCAGGGTCATTTAAAAAATGACAGGCAGAGGAAGAGGCAGGCCCTTCCGCAGATGTGGTAGGGGTAGGGCAGGAGCAACAGACTTGAGCCAAAGTGGCAAATTGCAGAAGGTGCGTGCGACTACGTCAAAGGAAGCACCAGACTTGGTTGAGTGGCTCCCTCAGCCTTACTCTTCTGCACCCTCCTCATCCTCTCGATCTGCACCCTCTGCACTCTCTGCTGTGTGCACCCCCAAAGACACTACCACCAACACCACCACCACCACCATATACCTTCCACTTGAGCCACAGGAATTATTTTCCGATCCATATTAAGACATTTCCGATGCGCAGCCACTCTTGGTATTGGATCAGGAAGAGGAGGTAGCAACAACCGCCACTCAGCAGGCTGACGACAGTACCCAGATCAGCCCAAGGAGGAGGTTGGTCCCCGCTGCTGCTGCCTACTCTGAGATCTCTAATTATGGCGGTGGGGAAGGTGACTTCAATGATGATATGTCTAGTGATGTCACGTGGGTGCCCACAAGAGAGGAAGAGGAGGGGAGTTCAGAGGGAGATATGGACCAGCAGATAGGGAGGAGAAGCAGGCGGAACTTAGATTGCATAGGAGGGACAAAGCAGAATGCTAATGTATCAGGAGCGAGTCATCAACCATGTACGGTCAATCTGGCACTCCCAGGACGCTGGCACATGGCTCCACAGTGTGGGCTTTTTTAACGTGTCCGCTTCTGCCAATAGTGTTGCCATCTGCAATCTTTGCAGTCAACACATGAGTCGCAGTAAGCCCAACACTCACCTAGGGACAACCGCCTTAAGAAGGCACATGAGCTGCCATCACCGAGCCCAGTGGGAGCAACGAAACCCACAAAGCCACACTCCAGGCTCTCACCATCCAGCCTCGTCATCTACTTCTCCTTCTCCTCTCTCCTCACAATTGTCCTCCACTCCACTTTCCATCGTGCCATCCTCACGTTTTTCTGGAAAAAGCAGGCTTCCATGGGCCAAATGTTCGAGCGTAAAAAAATGATGACGCCAGATAACCCTCTTGCCCAACGGTTGACGGCTGGCTTGTCAGAACTGATAGCCGCCAACTACTACCATATAAACTGGTGGACTCTGAGGCCTTTCGAAAATTTGTGGCCATTGGGACACCACAATGGAAGGTCCCAGGAAGGAAGTATTTCTCACAGATGGGCATCCCAGAGCTATATGGCCATGTTCAGCAGCAAGTGAATGTATCTCTGGCACACAGTGTCAGTGCCAAGATACATCTGACCACAGACACGTGGTCTAGCAAACACGGGCAGGGAAGGTATATCACTTTTACTGCCCACTGGGTGAACCTTCTGACGGCCGTCAAGCATGTAACCCGTGGCACCCATGTAGATTTGGTTTTACCGCCGTGGATTGCATGCAAGCCTGGCTCTTCTTCTCCTCCTCCTACTCCATCCTCCACCCTCTCCTCCTCGGCTGACTCCTCTTTTTCCACTGCTAGCGTCTCTTCCGCTGCACCATCCAAGCTCCCCAGAACCTATTCGAGATGCCAGGTGAGATGTTGCCATGCTGTGCTGCATCTGTTGTGCCTGGAAGCCAAGAGCCACACTGGCCCTGCACTCCTTTCAGCTTTGCATTCACAGGCAGATCAGTGGCTAACACCGCTCAATTTGACAGTTGGTAAAGTGGTGTGTGACAACAGTGCCAATCTGCTTTGTGCATTGAAACAGGGCAAAATTACACACGTGCCATGCATGGCACATGTCTTAAACTTGGTCGTGCAGCGATTCGTTGTCAAATACCCTGGGGTCCAGGACATCTTGCAGCAGGCAAGGAAAATCTCGGCCCATTTCAGAATATCTTACACGGCCATAGCTCGCCTTGCTGACATTCAGCGGCGACACAATCTGCCGGTCAGGCGTCTTATTTGCGATTGCCCGACGCGATGGAACTCAACCTTCTATATGCTTGATAGGCTGCTCCAGCAGAAACATGCAGTTAACGACTACCTGTACGTATTCTGCGGAAGAACAGGTTCTGGGGAGCTTGTTTTTTTTTCACTGCGCCAGTGGCTGCTCATGCGCGACGCATGCAGATTTCTGCGCCCATTTGATGAGATCACCAAACTGGTCAGTCGCAGCCATGGCGCCGTCAGGGGCATGGTACCTTGTGCCTACTTTATGGAGCGTTCATTGCGTTGTGTCATTAATCAAGCCATGGAGGAGCAGGAGCAGGAAGATGAGGAAGTCGCAATGCTGGATGAATTCCCAGGGGGGCTACTCTATCTGAGACAAGTCAACAACAGGAGTCTGAAGATGAGTCAGAGGAGGATGGTGCTGGAGCGGATGATGAGGAGCAAGAAGAGCATGCTTTAAACCTTTCTGGGATCCCTGTTGTTGTGAGTGAATGGGGAGAGGAGAAGGAGGAGGACAACATTATCCTGGATGATGAGCAGGAGCCAGGCCACCACACCGCTTCCAGTTTAGTGCAAATGGGGGCCTTCATGCTCCAGTGTTTTAACAGGGACCCCTGTATAAAAAGCATAAGGGTCAAGGACCAGTACTGGGTGGCAACATACTTAGACCCCTGGTACAAACACAAAATGGCAGAAATGTTACCACCGTTACAGAGGGCTGTCAGAATGGAGCACTTACAGACCTTGCTTCGACAACTGCTGCATTCTGCTTTTGCGTGCGCTGGCAGGAGGAGGAATTCCCACTCCCAGAAAAAGAGTTGCGGGTACCAATTCAAGAGCGCCTGCAAGAAGAGGGCGGTTTGAAGATGTGTTGGTGACTTCTGATATGAAGTCATTCTTTCAGCCGACCCATCAAGAGGTGTCATCTGGATCCAGCATCAGGGAAAGCCTAGACCGACAGGTGTCCGACTACATCGGGTTAATGGCCGATGTGGACGCTCTGAGGAGTGATGAACCCCTGGACTACTGGGTGGGCAGGCTTGACCTCTGGCCAGAGCTTGCCCAATTTGCAATGGAACTGTTGGCTTGCCCCTTGTCCAGTGTCCTGTTCGAAAGGACGTTCAGCGCAGCAGGGGGGATCGTGACCGATAAGCACACTCGCCTAGCTCACGACAGTGTTGGCTACCTGACATTTATAAAAATGAATGAGGCATGGATCTCAGAGGAATTCAACACATGTGACCAGTAGACCATATATATGCCTAACTCTATAAACAATTTATTTAATCAAGCACACTGACCTTTTTTCTACCTTTGGCTCACTTCCATGTACAAAAAGCACACCGTACTATATACCCTCCTGTTTGAAGAGGTTGAGCGGTGTCATATTTTTGGGTCCCGCAGCAAGTTGCTGGTATCAGTGCTGCTGTCAGTGCTCTCTATCTCGGTGCTGGTGTCAGTGCTCTCTCTCTATCTCGGTGCTGGTGTGATGTCAATGCAATTGAATCTCGGTGCTGGTGTGGTCTCAGTGCTCTCTATCTCGGTGCTGGTGTCAGTGCTCTCTATCACGGTGCTGGTGTCAGTGCTCTCTAACATGGTGCTGGTGTCAGTGCTGTATCACGGTGCTGGTGTGGTGTCAGTGCTCTCTATCTCGGTGTTGGTGTCAGTGCTCTCTATCTCAGTGCTGGTGTGGTCTCAGTGCTTTCTATCTCGGTGCTGGTGTGGTGTCAGTGCTCTCTAACTCGGTGCTGGTGTCAGTGCTCTCTATCACGGTGCTGGTGTGGTGTTAGTGCTCTCTATCTTGGTACTGGTGTCATTGCTCTCTTTAACGGTGCTGGTGTGGTGTCAGTGCTCTCTAACTCGGTGCTGGTGTCAGTGCTCTCTATCTTGTTGCTGGTGTCAGTGCTCTCTCACGGTGCTGGTGTGGTGTCAGTGCTCTCTATCTCGGTGCTGGTGTCAGTGCTCTCTATCTCGGTGCTGGTGTCAGTGCTCTCTATCTCGGTGCTGGTGTCAGTGCTCTCTATCACGGTGCTGGTGTGGTCTCAGTGCTCTCTATCACGGTGCTGGTGTCAGTGCTCTCTATCATGTGATTGGTGTCAGTGCTCTATATCACGGTGCTGGTGTCAGTGCTCTCTAATATGGTGCTGGTGTCAGTGCTCTCTATCACGGTGCTGGTGTGGTGTCAGTGCTCTCTATCTCGGTGTTGGTGTCAGTGCTCTCTATCTCAGTGCTGGTGTGGTCTCAGTGCTCTCTATCAAGGTGCTGGTGTGGTGTCAGTGCTCTCTAACTCGGTGCTGGTGTCAGTGCTCTCTATCTCGGTGCTGGTGTCAGTGCTCTCTATCTCGGTGCTGGTGTGGTCTCAGTGCTCTCTATCCAAGTGCTGGTGTGGTGTCAGTGCTCTCTAACTCGGTGCTGGTGTCAGTGCTCTCTATCACGGTGCTGGTGTGGTGTTAGTGCTCTCTATCTTGGTACTGGTGTCAGTGCTCTCTTTAACGGTGCTGGTGTGGTGTCAGTGCTCTCTAACTCGGTGCTGGTGTCAGTGCTCTCTATCTTGTTGCTGGTGTCAGTGCTCTCTTTAATGGTGCTGGTGTGGTGTCAGTGCTCTCTATCACGGTGCTGGTGTCAGTGCTCTCTATCACGGTGCTGGTGTGGTCTCAGTGCTCTCTATCACGGGGATGGTGTCAGTGCTCTCTATCACGGTTCGGGTGATCATCTCCTGCACCATCTTCATAGCCTGCCCTGACCTTTCCTCTCCTCCATGGCCTTCATGCGCTCCTGAATTGTCAAAATTTCACAGATAAAAAAAGAATGCTTGTCGTTGTCGATCCCAGATTCACTTAATACTTTTGTTATGTGAGTGTCCATGTGGTGGGACTATGTCTGCACATCTAGTAAGTATTTTGTGGCTGAAAATATGACCTGTAGGTTTTTAAGGTTTGCCTGCCATTAAAGTCAATGGGGCCCACCGCAAACTTTGCGGTTCGCGAACGTTTGGCCGCATTCGCGGTCCGCTTTCGTGAAACGTCCCGTCGGAAGTTCGTCCATCACTAGTCAGTATCACTAAGGATCACATGATCCTCAACCACCTCCTCCCAGCCAACTCCATGGGTTTTTGGGGACTGAAAACAATCCCTTGAAGACTGCTGCTGATGCTGAGAGTTATCATCCAGCTCCATGCTGACACAATCCTCCTCCTATTCTTTTTTCTGTGTGATCGGCGGGCCCGCAGGAATACTATCTGTAAAAAAGGGGCCTTGAGAGGTAAGGAAGTCCTTCTCTTCCTCCCGCTGTTCTGCTTCAAGTGCCCTGTCCATTATTCCATGCAGCGTGTGCTCCAACAGGAAGACAATATCGCACTGTCACTGCTCACCATCCTCATGGCCTCCTTAAATGGTGACAGGACAGTGCATGCATCCTTGATTAGTAGCCACTGGCCAACCTCCTCTGACCCTGTCCTGGTGCCATACTCACGCAGGTACTCATTGATGGCAATGCTGCAGTGGCTGCACATGCAGCAGAGGGCCAACATTGCGTTCCACCTGGTGAGCATATCACAAATGAGGTGGTTCTTGGGTAGGTTGCATTCCCTTTGAAGGTCAACCAGCCGAGCACTGGCATTATATGACTGCCGGAAATGACCACAGACTTTCCTGGCCTGCCTTAGGAGAGCCTATAAGCCCGGGTACCTGCTCAAGAACCACTACACCACCAAATTGTCTCATACAACCATTCCTGGCTGAAGCTGATATGGCATCAAACACCTCTGAGCCTGCCCGTGCAGAACTGACTTAGTGTGGCTCCTGTCCCCTAAGCAAACCAACTCAGGCACTGCATGGCTTCTTTTTGCCTGAGTGCTTGTGTAGCCCCTTGAATACCTATGGAGCACCGCTGGTTCAAAGACAAATCTGCAGAGGAAGAGGCCATAGAGGAAGAAGAAGAGGAGGGGGTGGAGGAGAGAGCTGTGGCAGAATCACCACTAGCATTTTGGAGGCATGGTGGCAGAGCAAGCTCCAACAATACTGAACCTTGTCTTGCATCCTTCCCATCTGCCAACTTACCCAGTGCTCCATAAAAGAAAGGTAACATCCCTGTCCATGCCTGCTGGAATATGAGTCAGCGGTAATATGCACCTTACTGCTGACTGCTCTGTCCAACGAGGGTAAGACATTGCCTTCCACATGTTAGTGGAGAGCCGGAATGGCCTTCTGTGAAAAGAAATGGTGTTTAGGAACCTGCCACTGAGATACCGCACATTCCACAAATTCACAAAAGGGGGCAGAGTCTACCACATGAAAAGGCAGCAGTTGCAGTGCTAGAAAATTGGCCAAGCTAGCATTCAGACTTTGAGCATGTGGATGGCTGGGACTGAATTTCTTTTGATGGTTTAACAACTGGGGTAGGGAAATTTGCCTGCTAAAATCTGATGTTGGTGTACCACTAGAAGATTGGCCATAAGTACTTGGTTTATGAAAGGACTGGAGGTATAGTGGGGTTGGAGATCCCAACTGATGAGGAGCAAGGAGAGGTCTGCCTTTTTCTTTGATGTGGGTCTTTTAAGAGCTGTTGCCAATGGACTGCATGGGAAGTTGTCATATGTCCAGTCAAGCATGTGGTGCCCAAGCGGATACTGTTTTGGCCACGCTTGGTACGCTTCAGACATATGTGGCAAACAGCAATGGTGCGATCTGCTGCACACATATCAAAAAAGCCCACACCAAAGAACTTTTCAAAATATGCGGGGAGTCAGCAGCGCCCTGCACCTGCTTAGCTCTGCGGTGTGATGCAATAGGGTGGTTGCCCTTAAGCTGCCCCCTGGAGGGCATCCTGCCTCCTTGGAGATGTGCCTCCTCCTCTCTTCTATCAGGCACCCAAGTAGAGTCAGTGACCTCATCACCCCCTTCCTCCTCGTCGCTGGAGCAAACTTGGCAGTATTCTGCAGCTGCAGCTGGGGGAGCATGACTGCCAGTTTCTTGTCCTTCCTTGGCACCCCCCTCTCTAGGCTCATGTTACTCCCTTCCTCAACCTGGGTACCATCACTGAGCCTTCAAATCACTGTACATCCTCCTGCAGCATGTACCCGACACTGTGGTATATACATACGAGACTAAATCGGTTAAAAAATGAGATTGGTGATGGTGAATATGAAAAGGTTTTAAAATTATTTGGGAAATATATGAGGGCCCAATTGTGTATGGACATGATTATTGTTTTGGGGGGTCTGAATGAGTTAGAGGGAAGTTAAAAATCTTCCTCCCCCCCGATTCCCTCCCTCTGAGTTGGTGGGTCTGGAGGTGTGAATTCTGATCTGGATCACCAGTGAAGCATGAGATCACGGCTTCATGGACTGGCTGTTTCTGTGTCAATCAGTAAGGATTCTCAGTGTGCGGAGATCATTGGCGGGAGAACATGTTTCAACACTTCTCCCACAATTGTCTCTGTTTCATGGACTGTTTGTGGCAATCCTTGGGGTCGCTGCTGTTTGCAGTTTCATAAGACGGACACCTAGGTAAGTGAAAGTTGTTGTTAATAGAGAGAAATGCTTAATTTTATGTGTATGTGAATTTTTGTTGTGTCTTCGAATTCCAATTTAGAGTATAAGTTGTTTTTTCTTTTCTTCTGAATGCTGATGGATTGTTGGGTAGTTCATATGTGTCCTATGATCTTGCCAAGACAGAGAGCGTTGCTAAAGTGGGTAGGGGAGAGGGACAGAGTAGGGTACTCATCTGTGTGTGGTGCTTTAGGAGGATTGAATTGTGGATTTGGACAAGGACAAGTTACTATTTGAGTGATTCCTCCTGTCGAAAGTATTGTTTAGCATAATGCACGGAGGCAGAGATCTGCTATTTTGCTTCAGGTGGAAGACGGGATCAAACCGCCAACCAGGCCTTCACCCCTGCTTTTATGGAGAGCATACTGCTATATTTGCATTCCATATTCAGCAAGTCAGAGAGACTTGCTGAGGTTTAGAATGAATGTTAAAGAAGGATTTGATTCAGAAAAGTTATCTATAAAAATACATGTTTATTGTTAAAATGTTTCAACTAATGTCAGTCTATTCATGAAATGTGTTGGGCACATATTACCATGCCCAGTGCATAGTAAATTGGAAACACTAAAAGGGGAATGTGACCTATGACTGATAAAATTACATGTATGTGCTGGTACCAAATGTTTTTTTTTTTTTTTTTGAGGAATCTGATCAGATACAATTTCTTTGGGAGTAACATTTCAACTTACACATGGGGTCGTTTTGATTACTTAAGTTGGAGTCTGACTTTAAGGACTGTTTTAATTGTGTAGTTGCCTATCCTTACATTATTAAAATTAAAAGGATGTTTTTTCGGTATCAACAAGTGTGCTATAGTTCGGATTAATAGATTGTATGTGTGAGGGGAAGTTGGGCCGAAGGGCACATTTGTTGATGTTGAAGGAAAGAATGGGAGCTTTGCATTATATAGGGACATTGCCTGTTATAGAGCAGGGGGGGATGATTATTTGTGCAAAAGGGGTTAATTGTGTTTAAATTGTTTTAACATTGATTGGGGATCTTGAAATGTTTGATTTTATCTTTTTTGATTAATACAGGTTTATTATAATATTATAATTAAGAGTCCATGCTATGGAAATAAATAAAGAGATGTTATGTATTCCAGGAGCTATGCCAGATGAATTGTGATTGATTTAAGGTTGTGTAATCATATGCACTAGGGAAAAATATTAAGGTTTTAAAAGGTGTTTAAAGGTGTTCGAAGGGAGAATATGAAAAAAATGGAGCATGAATAGATTGGCCAAATGAATGTGGAATGAGAAAGTGGTTGTATTGTTTTTAGTGAATGCACAAGGTATCATTTTGATTAGTAGAGTATTTTAAGTGTGTGTTTAAAATGTACACAATGAGTTGTCTCATATATTATCAGGAACATAAGCCTAAACACAATATATTTCCTGAAAAAATTTCGGGCAAATTAAAATTGATAAAGGGATTTTGGTAACAGAAGGGTGAAATTTGGGGAAAATGTTTGAAGAGTTACTGAAATTAAGTAACCGGGATCGAAATACATTGCTGCATCTATTGAGTCCATGAGGTACTAAAATGTGATGGGAAGGATTTGTTTGAAATAGCAATCAGAATGAGATTTTTTACATGTGCCTAATTTTGTTAGAATGTTTATTGCTGTTGTTGCTAGCTGTGTAAAATAATGAAATAAATAAAGTATAAAGTTGTTGGTGACATGCAAAAGTTACCTTTTTTTTGCAGTGCGGAGCATGTCATTTTAAGCACCAAACTGTCAAGTGCATCAATGCACTGCATATCCCATGTAGCTCTTGCCATAGCTCTTACTAAAGCTATGGTGTTGGAGTGAAGCATCAAGGGTCAGTGTGCATGCTATAAATCCAGAACACGTAGATGAGGTGGTGGAGTGGCTAACCAAGACTTCATCATCCTTCTCTGTCTCTTAAGGTCCCATCTGTGTCGCAACTTTGACCAATGTGATTCTTTGCTTGTGCTTTACAAAGTGGTTAGACATGTGCAGAATGAAAAAATTAGTTTAGTTTTTTTTTTTCTAACAAATTCCACATTTTCAGAACCATTTGAATTTGCTTTGCTTGAAACCAATTCTATTTTTGTTTAGAAATAACTGGCTGTTAAGGATTGGGGGGAAACCACACCATTAACAACTGTTGACTCATCAGCTGTCAGTAGGTTTCCCCACTGATAGCTGAATGTAAAAAGAAAAAGAATGCAGCACTTCCTCACTGTGGCCACTGATCCCAGCACCACCCCTTCAGGCTTAGCCAACCAGACCGGCTGCAGCTGCCACTTTCACTAGTCCTCCAGGCTAACTTCTCCACACAGTCCTCCAGACTAACACTCTTTTCACAGTCCTCCAGGCTGACACTCACCAGCCCACCCAGCTGACTCTCAGGAGATCTCCCAGACACGCTGGCCTGCTCCCACTATCCTCTCTCCTTGCTCCAGGGAGGGATTTCTCTGTGTCTTGTGGTGGATCCTTCAAGCACCCAAGCCCCAGACCCGAGGTAATCCCCCCAGACTAGGGGGTGCCCTGCGAGGGACTGCGACATCCACCTCAGCACTCCATCTCCATCTTCCACCTGACTGCCCTTGCTGACATGACTCATACCTATTTATGAGGTGAGCTCCCCCCTGTCAGCCCTTTTGTGCTGGGGATTGGCAAGTGTCCTCATAAATCTGTATGGCAGCCCTTCCTTATTCCTGCCCTCTAGTTTCTACCAGAGAGAGCTGCTAGATGAGTCATCCAGCCTCCCTGAGTCACTAAGCCCTGACATAGATTTAAAACACAGGTCTGGCTCTCAGCCAAGAAAATAATACAGTATAAAAGTGTGCTACAAATGTTTAACAATATAAAAAATATTAGTATTAGGCTTCATGCACACGAGACGCAGATGCAAACGCTGCTGGACACATGTTGAAACCGGCGTTTAGAAACGCGCGTTTTGCCGCGATTTTTACCGGGATTTAGCGGCATTTTACCGCATTTGCGTCTAGAAGCGTTTAGTTAAGCTAACATCATAGACCCTCTCCAGCTCAAAAAAACAGTATTATTAACTATTTCAGCAATTTTGTGAGACCAGAGTGAGTAGCAGCAGCTGTGAGAGCTGCAGTGTACTTGTATTTAGCGTGTCACTTGCCACGGCACCTGCCACAAGTTGTGGATTGTCCACTTGCCACGTGACTTGCCACATCACCTGCCACGTCACTTGCCATGTCATCTGCCACAAGTTGTGGATTGTCCAACTGCCACGTCACCTGCCACAAGTTGTGCATTGTCCACTTGCCACATCACCTGCCACGTCACTTGCCACGTCACCTGCCACAAGTTGGGGATTGTCCACTTGCCACATCACCTGCCACAAGTTGTGGATTGTCCACTTGCCACGTCACTTGCCACATCACCTGCCACGTCACTTGCCACGATATGTGGATTGTCCACTTTCCACGTCATCTGCTATGCCACCTGCCACAAGCTGTGGATTGTCCACTTGCCACGTCACCAGCCACATCACCTGCCACAAGTTGTGGATTGTCCACTTGCCACGTGACTTGCCACATCACCTGCCACGTCACTTGCCACATCACCTGCCACAAGTTGTGGATTGTCTACTTGCCACGTCACTTGCCACATCACCTGCCACGTCACTTGCCACGTCACCTGCCACAAGTTGTGGATTGTCCACTTGCCACGTCACTTGCCACGTCACCTGCCACAAGTTGGGGATTGTCCACATCATCTGCCACGTCACTTGCCACATCATCTGCCACAAGTTGTGGATTGTCCACTTGCCACGCCACTTGCCACATCACCTGCCACGTCACTTGCCACAAGATGTGGATTGTCCACTTTCCATGTCACCTGCCATGCCACCTGCCACAAGTTGTGGATTGTCCACTTGCCACGTCACCAGCCACATCACCTGCCACAAGTTGTGGATTTCCACTTGCCACGTGACTTGTCACATCACTTGCCACGTCACCTGTCACAAGTTGTGGATTGTCCACTTGCCACATCACTTGCCACCTGCCATGTCACTTGCCACAAGCTGTGGATTGTCCACTTGCCACGTCACTTGCCACGTCACCTGCCACGTCATTTGCCACAAGTTTTGGATTTTTCACTTGCCACGTCACTTGCCACGTCAGCTGCCACGTCACTTGCCACAAGATGTGGATTGTCCACTTGCCACGTCACCAGCCACATCACCTGCCACAAGTTGTGGATTGTCCACTTGCCACGTGACTTGCCACATCACCTGCCACGTCACTTGCCACATCACCTGCCACAAGTTGTGGATTGTCTACTTGCCACGTCACTTGCCACATCACCTGCCACGTCACTTGCCACGTCACCTGCCACAAGTTGTGGATTGTCCACTTGCCACGTCACCTGCCACAAGTTGTGGATTGTCCACTTGCCACGTCACCTGCCACAAGTTGGGGATTGTCCACATCACCTGCCACGTCACTTGCCACATCACCTGCCACAAGTTGTGGATTGTCCACTTGCCACGTCACTTGCCACATCACCTGCCACGTCACTTGCCACAAGATGTGGATTGTCCACTTTCCATGTCACCTGCCATGCCACCTGCCACAAGTTGTGGATTGTCCACTTGCCACGTCACCAGCCACATCACCTGCCACAAGTTGTGGATTTCCACTTGCCACGTGATTTGCCACATCACCTGCCACATCATTCGCCACGTCACCTGTCACAAGTTGTGGATTGTCCACTTGCCACATCACTTGCCACCTGCCATGTCACTTGCCACAAGCTGTGGATTGTCCACTTGCCACGTCACCTGCCACGTCACTTGCCATGTCACCTGCCACAAGTTTTGGATTGTCCACTTGTCACATCACCTGCCACATCACTTGCCACATCACCTGCCACGTCACCTGCCACAAGATGTGGATTGTCCACTTTCCACGTCACCTGCCATGCCACCTGCCACAAGTTTTGGATTGTCCACTTGCCACATCACCTGCCACGTCACTTGCCACAAGATGTGGATTGTCCACTTTCCACGTCACCTGCCTTGCCACCTGCCACAAGTTGTGGATTGTCCACTTGCCACGTCACCAGCCACATCACCTGCCACAACTTGTGGATTGTCCACTTGCCACACCACTTTCCACGTCACCTGCCACGTCACCTGCCACAAGATGTGGATTGTCCACTTGCCACGTCACCAGCCACATCACCTGCCACAAGTTGTGGATTTTCCACTTGCCACATCACTTTCCACGTCACCTGCCACGTCACCTGCCACAAGTTGTGGATTGTCCACTTGCCACGTCCCTTGCCACATCCCCTGCCACGTCACCTGCCACAAGTGGATTGTCCACTTGCCACATCACCTGCCACAAGTTGTGGATTGTCCACTTGCCACGTCACCTGACACAAGTTGTGGATTGTCCACTCGCCACGTCACTTGCCACATCCCCTGCCACAAGTGTATTGTCCACTTGCCACGTCACTTGCCACGTCCCCTGCCACAAGTGGATTGTCCACTTGCCACGTCACCTGCCACAAGTTGTGGATTGTCCACTTTCCCCGTCACTTGCCACTTCACCTGCCACGTCACTTGCCACAAGTTGTGGATTGTCCACTTGCCACATCACTTGCCACCTGCCATGTCACTTGCCACAAGTTGTGGATTGTCCACTTGCCACGTCACTTGCCACCTGCCATGTCACTTGCCACAAGTTGTGGATTGTCCACTTGCAATTGCAATTGTTTAAAATATTTTTCTAATGGTTGTGAGTCGGATCGCAGGTCCTGTGGACTTGATCTCCATGGGGATACCCACGATTATCTCACAGAGAGGAAGAACGGGGAGATCCTAATGTAAACAAGCATCTCCAGGTTCCGCCTAGTGACAGTGTCACTGATCTCTGCTCCCTGTGATCGGGAGCAGAGATCAGTGACATGTCACATGTAGCCACACCCCCCCACATTTAGAAACACGCCACAGGACACACTTAGCCTGCTCCCTAGTGGTTAACCCCTTCACTGCCAGTGTAATTTACACAGGAATCAGTGCATTTGTTTAGCATGATTGCTGTATAAATGACAATGGTCCCAAAATTGTGTCAAAAATGTCTGACGTGTCCGCTATAATGTCGCAATCATGATAAAAATTGCAGATCACCGCCATTACTAGTAAAAAAAAAATATTAATAAAAATGCCATAAAACTATCCCCTATTTTGTAAATTATATAACTTGTGCACAAACCAATCAATAAACGCTTATTGCAATTTTTTTTACCAAAAATATGCAGAAGAATACATATTGGCCTAAACTGTTTTTATTAGTTTTATTATTATAGCAAAAAGTAAAAAAGAATGCGTTTTTTTCAAAATTGTCGCTCTTTTTTTGTTTATAGCTCAAAAAATAAAAAACCCCAGGGGTGATCTAATACCATCAAAAGAAAGCTCTATTTGTAGGGGAAAAAAAGGACGTCGCACGACCACGCAATTGTCAGTTAAAACAAAGCAGTGCCCAATTGCAAAAAGTGCTCTGGTTCAGGAAGAGGGTAAAATCTTCCGGGGCTGAAGCAGCTAGTGTATGTCTTTTTCTTCTGATGCTGGATTTTGTTCATTTTGTCCATTCATGCATTATTTACTTGTATCTTTGATATGATGACAACCCAAGAACTAGCTTTTGCTCAAAAGACATTTATGTCATTACCTGATCTTTTCAATAAAAATATTGAAATATAAAATACTACTTCTCTGAATTGCATCTGCATATTTTAATGTATTTCCAACCAACCTGTATACAGAGGTGATACCTCTGGTAAATGTGTTTCTATTTTATTGGGTTTGAGCACCTTTGGATTGAAGCTCCATATAATTTCTGCCCCTGAACCAGATTCATGAGAGCTGGTGAGCTTAGATTCACATCTCTTTTTATACTTTAATTTACTCTGGAGTGTCAATGCCTTTCTTTGTTCAGTTGCTTCCTGGCTTGCCGCTGTGTGCTTTTGTGAACTGTCTTGGAAAGGTGTCCTTTATTTTCATTATGCACTGGTGTCTTGGCATGCTTGTGTCTTTCGGTATGACCTAATTTATGAACTGTTCTTTCTGCAATTGGGTTCTTGCTTGCTACTTTGTCCTGGTATGGCCCACTTCTCTGGAAAGATGTGTTTTTTTTTATTTTTATAGTAGCTGGAAACACTTGCCATGACATATCACTCAACTTCCCACTTGCATGAATTCTCATCCCATTGTTTATTGGGTATATACACTTGATCTATAGTCTAAACTTACTTTGTTTTCCATATAGATGCTCTCTTGTTCAAAGCCGAAAGACCATAAAATGTTATTGGGTGATTTGGGTGATACTGATTTGTGGGGAAGCTATTTCCCTGTGGAGTAAGACATTTCATTCGTACACTCATATACTGTTGTATGCTCTTTAAAACTCGCTACCTATTCAAGTCAAAGGAGGCATTAGATGAAGAGGTGCTAAAAATTTGACTGGCAAAAAATCAAAGAAAGGATTTTATAAAACAACATGCTTATCTATTTCATTTTTGGCAACCAAATGTCATTAACTTTACTTTAGTTATCATCTTTCTAGACACTGAATTTCAGTTTTTACAATTTCTTTCATTCGCAATGAAAAACATCACCTTTTAAACCACCTTTTTAAATAATTCCCTATGTGTAATGTTATAATAGTATATATGCTGACTGTTTATTACTTTAGAATATAATTTATTAGTGCTAAACTGTGCTAGAATGATAGCTAAATGTATGATTATAGCTCCAGTGATGGGCTAGAATTTCAAGCAACAATTTTTTTTTTTGAACTATATTATTGCAGACATTTCACTTGGTGGCTTGTTACAAGATATTTAGATTGCAATAATTTTCAATGCTTGCTTACTTTATATACACACTTATAAGATAAAATCAACTCAATGGGAGATACTACCAAATAGGAAAAATATGTGAGAAAAATACATATGTGTAACTGGGAATATAATATCAGTTCAAAAGATACTTTCTTTTAAATGAGGAAATCTTGTTAAAATACCAAAAATATGGCTTGTTAAGCAGATAGGTGATATGAACCATAACAGCAGTTTTTTTTTTTTAAAGCTAAAAATAAAAAACAATCAAAGACATTTTGCAGTCTGATAGGAACTGGACCTCTGCTGCCGATCCTACTGTGTAATGTCATGAAAGTCTTTCTCATTTCATCTCATGATTTCTCTTTGCTGTGCTTTTCTTCTAAGCATTATTTGGACCAGTATACCACTGCTGTTAGTACTTCTAATAAGGACAATCCTTTAAAGCTGGAGTATTCTTCTGCAGGGAGAAAACTTCAAATTTATATCAGCACACGTCGCTACGTTACAATAACAATCTGTTTCATTTGAAAAACAATTCTCATGAACTAAAATGTATTTATATTATTGTATTTGGTTAATATATGTAATTATTGTATTCTGTATATGATTTCTTTTTTTTTTTTTTTTTTTTCATTTACAAGCTTTTTTCTACATTTAAATGTAAACCAAGCTGACTAGCAAATATGACATTTACAGTGTTTGGGACAACTTCAAATTTCCAGAGGAGAACATTTTTTTCTTAATGCCCATACTAAGCTATACTTTCTAAATATTGAAGCCGAACATAGACAGGTGAACAGCATTCTCATATAGAGGCCAATAACAAAAGCCTACATAGTTCTCTTACAGCAGGTTTACTAATAAACCTAAATTTAAGTGTATTTTACAGTAAGACTTGCTATAGGCCCCTGTAAATGCTGACCTTTCCCTTACTTGAGCTTACAGCAAAATGAAGCCTTTCTTTATTTAAAGAAGTAAACTCTGTAGTTTTTTTCCCCTTTTTTCTATTCTGCAAAGTAAAGACATAATGTGCTATTATACATTACAGACTAGCACATTATGTGACAGTTACCTGCAAAGGAAGCCCACAACGTCCCCGCTGCAGGCTACACCAATCTTCGCCTGTCTTCCTTCCGGGGCCATGTGCGTAACTGGCTAGAGCCATGTGATTTCACTCCCACCACCATTTATGGCACACACTGCTGAAGAAACGGCATGGACGGCTGTTCCTTCAGAGCATATGTTCAGATGATATCATCGGTGCAGTATACAGTAAATATCTGCTAAACAGTGCATGTTTAGGAGATATTTACAGTGCCAATATGCAAGCCTTATTATAGGGTTCCCTATAGGTACAAATAACACAGGGAGGTTTTCAACCTTTTTAAAGTGTTACTAAACACATGACCCTGTATTCACAATAGCTGGTTTCCCACAGTACACAGAACATGAAAATGCAATTATTTTAGTAAATATAAACTTCTAGATATCTTTTCTCATCAGCGATATATATAAGTCTTGTGACTTCTATCACTGTCTGGTTAAAGCCTGTAGGAGGAGTTTTTATTATACTCTAACTGTCCTATGAGACTGCAGGACCCCTGACACTCTGTCTGGACAGTGCTGATTGGCCCTGTGCTAATCACATGCACCCTCCCCAGACAATAAATCAAAACTCTCTAGCAATACACACCAAATTAAGCATGTGCTGAGTGACTCCAAAGGCTCTGTTGCATCAAAAGATGGATTTAGGCCAGTATAAAAAGGGGTGAGGGGGGATCAGAGAAGATAGGAGCAAACAGCCTTTTTATACAATGCAGAGGATTAGCCTCTTAGGTTCCACAGTGAGTATAACAAGCATGCTTTACTGTATACACAGACTGATTTTACTTTTATGGGTTTAGTAACACTTTAAGGTTTGTGTTTAAGTGGATGTAAACCCTCACTAATACCCAGTGAAGTGAACAGCCTCAGATGATACACAGCGATGAAACAAATCCTTCTACATACATGTATATCTGCTGTCTTCAGCTTTATATACTGTTTAGTTTAGATTTTCTCTTCCTGATTCACCTGTGGGTGTGGATTCTTACCATACACTGTGAGACAGCTGATTGGAGGAAAGTCCCCCCCCCCTCCACCTAGGCAGAGACTTTCAGAGCTGTGCTGTGAATAGACCAGCTCTCTGCTAAACTATTTATAGCACCCACTCTGACACACATTTTGGGATGGTTTTATCACAGTTGAAGGAGAATAAGTTATCTGTTATCTTGCTGATAACAGAAGAATGGAGCAGGAGAAAGAGGTACAAGATTAGAAAACACTACAGATAGATGTGCCCAGCTCAAATTTCATGAATGGAGTTTACATCCACTTTAATAAAAACAAAAAAAAGCCTGACAACCACCTTTGCAAGATGACAGTATTATGAGTGCTTGTTTTTTTTTTTAACACTGAGCTTGGATAGAGACAAAGTTAAACTTGCCCAGATTGTTCTTCTCTGGCAGGGAGAGCATTCAAGTGAATAATATAAACCTCAGGTAACCTTCGAGAGGTAAGCAACATATTTAACAGAGTGGAAATTCAGATTACTAAAAATGGCCATTTGTACCTAATTCTCTTTACAGGAAATCTCAGCAGATTTCTTGCGGTGCTGATGTGATGATTTCGGTGCCACTATCTGTACCGGTGTATTCTAAATAAAGAGTGCCTTGGTAATGCCCTCTCTGAGGATAGAACAATGACACCCTACATTGACAATTTAGTCCTTGGAACATCTTGAGGTTAAAAGGAGATTCTGTGGGAGAAAACATCAGATCAAAGGTGAGTAATGCAGTTATGAGTTATTTTAACAGCAAAAAATATCAGCCTGGGGTTGGGCTTTTAGGACTCCTGCCACTTGAACATGTATCATTTTGAATTATACTACAGATCCTTTAATTTTTTGGTGGCACGTCAATCTAGAAAACAAAAAATATATATCCATTTTAACTTAAACTGCGGTAGGTTGACTCCCCTGTGTGAGCCGGCGTAGCTATACATCAGCTCGTGGGGCTGGGATAGCAGGTGTGCGCACGTGCCCACTGCACAGCGGGGGTGCTGATGCTCGTGGTCGATGGTCACAATGACCGCCGGTCACGAGTGATTGTAAGCAGGAGAGACAAAACAGGGAAGTGTGTGTTTACATAGTCAGGTTGAAAAAGACACAAGTCCATCTAGTTCAACCAAAAAATAAATAAATAAAATAAAAAATACCGTACATAACATAATCCAATATACCCAATTCTATAACCACTGTTGATCCAGAGGAAGGCAAGAAACCCCAGCAAAGCATGCTCCAACAGGGGAAAAATGTCCTTTCTGATCCCCCCAAGAGGCAATCAGATTTTCCCTGGATCAACGCTACCTATAAATGTTAGTACCCAGATATATTATGTACATTTAGGAAAGTATCCAGGCCTTTCTTAAAGCAATCTACTGAGCTAGCCAGAACCACCTCTGGAGGGAGTCTATTCCACATTTTCACAGCTCTTACTGTGAAGAAACCTTTCCATATTTTGGAGATTAAATCTCTTTTCCTCTAGACGTAAAGAGTGCCCCCATTGACCTCTGTGTTGACCGTAAAATGAAAAACTCAACACAAAGTTTACTATATGGACCCCTTATATATTTGAACATGTTGATCATATCCCCCTTTATTCTCCTCTTCTCAAGAGTGAATAAATTCAGTTCCTATAATATTTCCTCATAGCTAAGCTCCTCCATGCCTCTTATCAGTTTGGTTGCCCTTCTCTGCACTTTCTCCAGTTCCCTGATATCCTTTTAGAGAACTTGTGCCCAAAACTGAACTTCATATTCCAGATGAGGTCTTACTAATGATTTGAAGGGGGGCAAAATTATATCTCTCCTTCTGGAGTCCATACCTCTCTTACAAGATACAAGAAAGGGCTTTGCTCACTTTGGAAACTGCAGCTTGGCATTGCATGCTATTATTGAACTTATGATCTACCAAAACCCCCAGATCCTTCTCCACTATGGATTCCCTCAGTTTTTCTCCCCCTAGTATGTATGATGCATGCATATTCTTAGCTCCCAAGTGCAGAACTTTACAGTTATCAACATTAAATCTCATCTGCCACATAGTCGCCCAATTAGACAGAGCATCGAGGTCAGCTTGTAAATTGGAGATATCCTGTAAGGACATTATTCCACTGCATAGCTTGGTGTCATCTGCAAAATTCTGTTCTGTTCTGACAGGAGTGACAGATCATGTGTCCTTATCAGCTAGGAACCATGATCTGTCACTTACTCTAGACAGTCTCCCCCCCTTCAGTTAGAATCACCTCCCAGGGAACACAGTTAACTCCTCAATCGCCCCTAGCGTTAACTCCTGCACTGCCAGTTACATTTTTACAGTAATCAATGCATTGTTATAGCATTGATCGCTGTTTAATGCCAATGGTCCCAAAAATGTGTCAAAATTGTCTGATGTGTCCACCATAATATCGCAGTCACAATAAAAATTGCAGATCGTGGCCATTACTAGTAAATAAAATTAATAATAATAAAAATGCTATAATTCTATCCTATTTTGTAGACGCTATAACTTTTGCGCAAACCAATCAATATATGTCTATTGCGATTTTTTTTTTTTTTTTACCAAAAATATGTCAGTTAAAGCGATGCAGTGCTGAATTTCAAAAAGTGCTCTGGTCACGAAGGGGGTAAAATCTTCCGGGGCTGGTGCAAATTTAAACAGTTTTTTTTTTTTTATAACATGTGCCTATTTATTTGGAATAGGTTTTTTTTGATTGCTTGTTTTACTATTGAGTATATTAGATCATATAGGTATATTATATATTTTAATTCATTACAATATAACTAGTGATTATGAAGTGTTAAAAATATGCAGGCGTCTTTAACTTTGCATGCAGAAAGCAAATAAAAACTGAACAATCTTTCTGGCCTTCCAGCTACCAAGAACACAACTTGCATTGTACTGTATGAAACCTCACTTTTCTGCTTCTGTCCATGGTCCTGGAGGCTATGGCAATGCTGGCAGTTTTGCAAGTTGAATGAAGTGAAGGTTTTCATGCTTCTTAGCTGCCAGGTCATGACTAGCATTATCACACTGAAAATATTTGAAGGTCTGCCACTAATCACATCAAGCATGGCAGGATTTATGTTTTTGACCATAATAAATCACATTAAAGCATATACGGAAAGTCGGAAACCATCAATTACCTTTAAGAAATTTCCTAAGCGAGTATATGAATTTTTTTGTACATCGTCACTGACAACAACAATGGATGGAACAGCTACAGGTTTAAATATTCATAACAATTTGAGAATTAGTTGTAGATTGGTCAAACGTATAGCCCATTTTTTTTTTTTTTTTTAAGGTGCTGTAAAATAGCAAGAGATAAATGACAGATAATGCCTTATTTGATATTTTATTACAGGTGCAGCTTTTACTTGCTAGTAAAAGTTAGTGAGCACCTGCTTTTATACTGTGCTCCTTGTAGCAGTATAATTGTATTATAGCAGCTGGAGTACCATATGTTTACGCAGCTCTATCAGTTATATTTCACCTTGGTCAGATGTAGCAAAGTGCATAATTAGCATTTGTTTAGACCTAAAAGAGCAGTTTACTTCCCTAAAACTACCAATATAGTGATAGTAAATGATGAAAAAAAAAACTTCTCCCTGAAAATGAACGTCATAATGTGCTAGTATGCATTGCATATTAACACTATATATACTAATTGGGAGCATTGAGAGCTGAGAGTGGGGACGGGTAAGTTGTAGAGGAGAGGAGGAAGGGCGAACACTATCTGACAAAGAAGAAAAGGATCGGACACAGGGCTGGGGCTAGACTATTTTGCACTCTAGACAAGACCAGCTACGTGTGACCCCGCCCCCACCCGGCAAAAAAAAACAAAGTTCTTTTACCATCAGTTCAATATCAGATACATCAAAATTTCAGTCTGCATGCCTTTCCCTTTGCAAAAATACAATTTAAAAATTAAATTTTTAGGTCAATATGTATTCTGCTACACAATTTTAGTAATAAAAATAACAATAAGTGTATATTGATTGGTTTGCACAAAATATATAGCATTTTCATATATTGGGGAATGCCACACAAGACTGCCGCTTATATAATTTACTTCTGATATCACACACTGTTCCAATCCAATGGAAGTTGCATAACTAATTAAACAGAGACAATAAATAGAGAAAACTATTTTTAGCCTTTGGATCTTTGGATCAGGTAAATTCATTAGGCACAGGGGGTTATTTACCAAAGGAAAATCCCCTTGCACTGCAAGTGCACTCGAAATTGCACTGAAATTGCACTTGGAAGTGCAGTTGCTGTAGATCCGAGGGGGACATGCAAGGAAAATAAAAAACAGCATTTTAGCTTGCACATGATTGGATGATAAAATCAGCAGAGCTTCCACTCATTTCAGATCCACCCCTTAGATTTAGAGCGACTGCACTTCCAGGTGCACTTTCATTGCAAAGTGGATTTGCCTTTCGTAAATAACCCCCACAGTGTTAGTTTTAACATTGTACATGCAAGTCATAGCTAATGACAATAAGTAAGTATTTCACAATCACACACCATGTGAGCTGACAGTCCAGACAGCCAGGGACAGTGTGTGCGGACTCCTCTGCTCTGTCATAGGTGGACTGGAGCCTGGAGGAGGGAATCGCGTCACATTGAGGGGTGAAGCGCCACGCTCGCACTCAGCAGCTCATTGGCTGGCACGGCACCTGTCCTGGGTACATAGTGCCAGCCAGGGTGCATGGATTGGCGGAGTCTGTCAGGCGGTGGCGACTCACTGCCAATCTGAATCTTGCACAGCACACACAGTGCTGCCCGGATGGTTCGTGACCTGCCAGCATTAAGCACAGGGAGGCAGCACACACAGTGAGTGACACTCTGCACGCACACCATCAGAGTCAGCACAGGCAGGAAACACTGAAGCAGCACTATTGCGGTGGAGCCACTCTAGCCATGGCTGCCGCTGGGCCTCGGCGAACTCATCCATCCTAGCCAGCCTGCACCCTCCTGGTTAGGCTAGGCGGCAGTGCGCCCTAGGCGACTGTCTAGTTCGCCTTGCAGGAGCACTGGCCCTGATCAGACACCAGGTACAGTCAGGAAGCAGAGGCAGGGAGAAGGATAAGGGGAACAAGAGTACACCGGAGGCCATGTGATTAGGGAGTAGGAGAGGACAATGAAGGACATGTGATTAGGGAGCAGGAGGAGAGGATGTTGAAGGACATATGGTTAGGGAGCAGGAGGAAAGACTCTTATCTGAGCACACAAACTCGGAGGGCGCAGGAAAAAGGGGGGGCAAGAGAATGCCCCTCCTGAATCATACCAGGACACATGCCTGAACATGGGGAGGGTGCTTTGGGGTGCTTGTTCCACTTTTGATGGGGACAAGGGCCTCATCCTCACAACCCTTGCCGAGTGGTTTTGGGGGTCTGCTGGCGGGGGGGCTTATTGGAATCTGAAAGCCCTCTTTAATACGTTTTTTTTAACAGGTTTTTGTTTTTCTGGGGCCATCGGCGCCATG
Organism: Lithobates pipiens; assembly: GCF_037356315.1. Taxonomy (NCBI): domain Eukaryota; kingdom Metazoa; phylum Chordata; class Amphibia; order Anura; family Ranidae; genus Lithobates; species Lithobates pipiens. The sequence continues at coordinate 284,860,093 of NW_027507748.1, read as the reverse complement.
ATTGAAAATGAATGGACATCGCGGGATACTTTTTTTTTTAAATAAAGGAATTGTCGAAAATTGTCTCATGTAATTTTTACTTGTTTGACACTTTTTTGGTGAATGGGTAGGGGTACAATGTACCCCTACCCATTCACACAGGGGGGTCGGGATCTTCCAGATTCTGATAAGCCCCCTGCCCGCAGACCCTCACAACCACCGGGCAAGGGTTGTGGGGATGAGGACCTTGTTCCTATCAACATGAGGACAAGGTACTTTGGGAGGGACCCCAAAGCACCCTCCCCATGTTCAGGGCATGTGGCCTGGTACGGTTCAGGAGAGGGGGTGCTCTCTTGTACCCCTTTTTCTGCGACATGCCAGATTGCGTGCTCGGATAGGGGACTGGTATGAATTTTGGGGGGGGGGGGGCACGCCATTTTTTTTTTACATTTTGGCATGGGGTTCCCCTTAAAATCTGTACCAGACCTGAAGTGCTCCCCTTAACCACTTCAATACACTATATTATATATACTACACTGCCTGAATATAGATTATACACTGAAAATCTAATCTACACTAAATGCAGAGTATATACCCCCTGGTTCGGTTTGCAGCAGAACATGCGAACACCATTAAAGTCTATGGGACACGAACATAAATAATCAAAAAATGCTAATTTTAAAGGTTTATGGGGGGCGTGGCTTGGCGGAGCTCGATGGCGGACGTGTAATCTGTGAGCTCCGGCGCCTCAGGACACGAAACACTAAATTGGCAGGTACTATCGCATACTTACCGAACCCAGAGATGGGCACAGCTTCCCGCACGTCCTCGGCATCTCGCTCCCGTTCCCCGAGGGGACATTCCACAGGACAATCGCAAGGAAACATCCCGGAGATGTTTCGTTCTCAGCGGGGGAACATGGCGCCTTCCCGCCATAACACATCACAGGCCGCAGACCTCAGATCCTCGCCTCATGCCGAAATCCTACTGACGGAAACCCTCCCGCTCAGTAACCCTGCGAACAGTGGTGACGGCCACCGCATACAGCACACACCGCCTTCCCAGCAAACCATCAGCATGCTGGATCTTCGCACAATTGCCACTGACATAAAGGACACCTTGTCAGCAGCCATTGCCGAGCTACGAGTGGACATCAGGGCCCTGACTGACCGAGTCCACACGGTTGAGAAAACCACTGCCCAACATGATCTTTCCATCCGCAAAACTACGAGGAAGCTCGATGGACATACATTGCAACTCAGGGACATGCAGAGGCACATGGAGGATTTGGACAACAGGGGCAGACGGCGCAACCTAAGAATCAGAGGCCTCCCGGAATCTGTTGATGGTGAACACATCCCCTCAGCGATCTCATTCATTTTCAACGATGTATTGGATAGACCCCTGCAAACTGCTGTGGAGTTTGAAAGGATCCACCGCGCGCTGCGCCCTAAGGGCCGCGATGCGGACCCGCCGAGGGACATCATCTGCTGCCTTGTTAATTATCGTCTTAAAGAAGATATTTTGAAAGCAGCCAGGTCCAAACCCCAGCTATCCTATGAGTCTGCTCCTATACAGATTTTTCAAGACCTTTCGGGCATCACGCTTCAGCATCGCAGGGATCTGCGCCCCCTGCTTGAAACACTGAAAACCTGTGGTATTCTGTATAAATGGAAATTTCCTTTTTGCCTCGCTGCTTCTCATCAAGGGCGCACGGCCTACCTTAAGGTTCCCGAAGATCTCCCTAACTTTTGTGCCACATTAAACGTGCCCCTAATGGAAGTCCCAAACTGGTATGCTAACTTCCGCCCCATGGCCTACAAACCGATCGCATACCACATGGAACCCATGGATACTCATGATGCTCCTCATCGCAGACGGAGATCCCCGTCCGGATACAGGGGACAACGCCCTCCGGACACCATCCGAAGGGATTACAGCCCGTCGTCCTCGCCACATTCACGGAGGGCCCGGAGGGACTACTAGATCCCAAGCATTCAAGTAATCTATACGGTTAGTTTAACTGCTGGAAACAAGCTGTTACACTCGAGTTTGACTCCACTATCATACGTTCACGTGCTCCGCAAAGTTTTTTTACTGCGGTCTACATTCCACAATATGTTACGTCTACTTAAGAGTTGTTGGTAATGACTTTCCGCTCCATTTCTAGTTAACTTGTTTGTTCGTTCGTGCCTGACTTGCATCCGAGTCCTCCTTCCGGTCATGTTTTCACATCGTTCAGACGGACTGAGAGGCACTTGACTTCCGAATCGGACTTATGCTCCCCTACCTTGGGAAGTCACGTTTGGCTTCCACCGTTGATGGCATCTATCTCTAGCTGATTACCTCCGAGACCAGGTTTCTTTGGCGCTGTGCCGCTAGTTCCACTGCTGCCGGACGTACGTGAGCTCGGGATACGAAATTTCACAGCCTCTCTATAGAGCTTCGTCCTATCATCCGGGTGGACTTAGCCTCTTTGCAATACCCACGAACGAATTATACCTCTTGCATCCGGACGTCACCACGCGACTCAGCACTACGCAGTTTTTCCAACTTGGCTTTCCACGTCTCATGACTGCAACCGACCCTTACGACCTTCACATGGTGTCTGCTAAGATTTCATCTGGGCCTTGCACCCTACAGCAGACGCTCGCTCCTGCCATTACACAGTAATTGGTCTTGACTCACTCATGTATAAAGACGAAGCTTTATGTTGAACTGCATCTGGCAAATTCTTTCGTGCATACGATATATATGTTCCTGGACTTTCAACGAAAGACAAGCTTTTAATAGGAATGTACCGAGCCGAATGCTGGCTCCAAAATGTGTGTCCTTCATCCCGGCGGATAAGTATGCCTCGTACAACGAATGCTATCTATCCCTCATCTGTTGTAGATGTTACCGTGCTCTAGAGCACTACTCGTTATTTAGTATTATTTCATACTAGATCTTGTAGTCTACATATATCTTTGTGCATATACGCAGGCCATGACATGGCAATGTTAGATAGTAGATAGTAGTTGGTTCTGCTCTGATATAATTATAGTTCTTTTACCTAGTCCGGGAGTCAAGTTCCTTGAGGCTCTTTCTTTCTGTGCTAAGAGTGTTTACTACTTATGTTTAATTGTTATGATTACCGCTATCTACTCTCTTCCCCAGGCTAATACTGTTTTGTTTAAACATTCACCTTTCAGATACAGGCACGTATACATTGTCCTGAATAGCCGCACACTCACTTTCACCTAGGTACTTCTCTTCACTAACCCTCACGCCCTCATCGGGCTTTGCCCTTGTCGACCCCGAAGAGGGGTGGTACATACCCACTCCACATCTCACGAATTTCCACACCACTAGAGAACGTGATAAATACCCTTTCTCCCCTTCCCCCATTAGCCCTGTTTCTTGAAAGCCTTCTATTGTCTTGGAGCTATTGTAACCCGCCCTCCTCCCTATCCCCTATCCCCCCCCGGGTCACCTCCACCTCACTTAATACCAGTCATGGCTTCTTCCGCCCCTACTACACCCTATCCTCAACCCCAAGGTGATTTGATTAACGCTACTAAATTCTACTCAATCAACGCTCGTGGCTTGAATATTCCCGAAAAGAGATCCCATTTGCTGCACACCATACACAAATCGAGAGCCCATATTGCCCTGATACAGGAAACCCACTTCCGGACGGATACCGTTCCGAAACTACATAACTATCATTACCCTATAGCCTACCATGCGACGAATGATGAGGCTAAATCTAAAGGGGTCTCGATCCTCATTTCACGGCATTGCCCCATCACTATCTCTGAGGTTCAACGAGATCCAAAAGGTCGTTTTCTTTTTCTCAAGGGTCATATCCATAATCGACCGATCACGATCGCCAACCTATATGCCCCGAACACCCAACAAGTGCCATTTTTCCGGGAAACCGTGTCCCAACTGATAGCCTTCCACCAGGGACTTTTGGTCCTTGGAGGAGATTTTAATGTTCCTCTGTCCCCATCAATTGATACATCTAATGGTTCCTCTAGCCTCACGTACAGGGCACTTAAAGACATTAAATCCCAATTGCGGCTGCTAGCTCTCCATGACACATGGCGTACCCTACACCCGTCTGTGCGGGACTATACGTACTACTCCTTTCCCCATCAGAAGTATTCCCGATTAGACCATTTCTTTCTCTCACAAGATGATTTTCCCAGCCTGCAAAAGGCCACGATTGAGCCTGCATTAATATCCGATCACAATCCGATTACGATGGTCCTCCATTTGACACAACCATCCTCCCAATCTCATGTTTGGCGACTGGATGAATCCTTATTAACCGATATCGCCAATAAAGCTTCTATCACGGAATGTCTTCAAAATTATTTTACAGACAACAGGTCGGCCGACGTCTCTAAGGGATCCATATGGGCAGCACATAAATGTGTTGTCCGAGGGTTGTTTATCTCCCTCAAAGCGAACCACACGAAATTACGTAAAGCTCATATGGATTCCTTATATAAACGTATTCATTTTCTGGAGCAAGCTCACAAACGTACACTTGCAGATAAGCACTTGCCTGAACTCATTCAAACTAGACAAAAATTGTTGGAGGAATTACAGAAAACCATTAAGCACAAATTTATTCTGACACAAAAGCTTTTTTATGAATATGGCAATAAAGCCGGTAAAATGCTTGCACGAGCTCTCCAGAAAAAGAAAATGCAACACACTATTCATAAAATCTCTACGCCAACCGGAGACTCAATTATTGACTCGGATATAATAGCACAACATTTTGCAGATTATTTTCAAGCACTATACAATTTGCCCCCACATTCCCCGCTACCCACCGATCCCAATAGACAGTCACTCATCCAGACTTTCCTTGATACCTACTCCCCACCCCCCCTTAGACCCCGAGGCTCTTTCTTTACTGGATGCCCCACTTACATCCACTGAAACCTTATTAGCCCTTAAGCAACTCAAGGCAGGTAAAAGCCCTGGCCCTGATGGCTTGTCAGCTGCGTATTACAAGGCCTTTTCAGACGTGCTCATGCCCCATTTCATGGAAACTTTTAATGATCTCCCCACATCCAACAGGTCTAATATAAATATATTGGAAGCTCACGTCACTCTTATACCAAAGCCCGGCAAAGATACCTCTCTAATTCCCAATTATCGCCCCATTTCATTATTAAACGTGGACCTCAAATTATACGCCAAAATTATAGCGAATCGCATATCTCCCTTACTCACGACTTTAATTGCAACCGACCAAGTGGGCTTTGTGCCTGGCCGTGAAGCCAGAGATAACACCACAAAGGCATTAAACATCCACCATTGGCTAACCTCTACAAAAACAGAAGGGTTCTTTCTCTCATTGGACGCGGAGAAGGCGTTCGACAGGGTGGCATGGGACTATATGGCTGCTGTCCTGACCCACTTGGGCTTCCCACCACGCTTGCTTCAAATGATCATGCTCTTGTATTCCACCCCTACGGCCAAAATAAGAGTGAACGGCCGCCTGTCGAACGCCTTCTCCATCGCTAATGGTACCCGTCAAGGTTGCCCCCTTTCTCCACTTATCTTTATTTTGACATTAGAACCCCTCCTCCGAATGTTACGAGGTAACACAAACATTAAAGGAATTGAGATCAAACACAACACTTATAAACAGGCTGCTTACGCAGATGACATATTACTTTTTCTATCAGACCCCGTTACGACCATCCCCAACTTACTTAGCGACCTGACTCTATTTCACAATATTTCCAATCTGAAAATTAACTTTGATAAATCCAGGGCCTTAAACATAACCACACCTGAGCCGATAATACTACAATGCAAACTCAACTTTCCCTTCCAATGGGAGCGCAATGCTTTGTTGTACCTAGGTATTCACATCCCCACTAATCTACTGACTTTATACGACCACAACTTTAGCCCAACACTTCTGAAAATAAAAGATGACTTACTAAATTGGCATAAGAATTCTTTCTCTTGGTTTGGGAGAATAGCCATTGTCAAAATGACCGTACTTCCTAAACTGCTATATTTATTCCAAGCTATTCCCATCACTCTCCCGAAAATCTTCTTCCAGACTTACAAAAAAATCTGTAGAGACTTTATATGGTCCCACAGGTCCCCCAGAATAAGCTGGGCCAAACTTGTTCTCCCCAAATCCAGAGGGGGCCTAGGTATGCCCGACCTCCATACTTATAACAATGCCTCATTGCTTACCAGGATTGTTGACTGGCATATCCACCATAGAGAAAAGGCATGGATCCAATTAGAACAATATATGACCCCCTTACCTCTGGTGAACCTCCCGTGGCTGTCCACACATGCCATTCCTAACTCTTGCAAGACTCATCCCCTGATTAACTCTTCCCTATTAGCGCTACGTCAAACACAACGTTCCCTTAACCTTACGCCATCATGCGGTCCCATGACACCCATTTCAAACAATCCAGATTTTCCCCCTGACATTACCAGACATGATCTACAAAAACCACTAATTCAGTACCGTGCTCATCAATTCTTCGAACACGGCAACCTACTATCACACTCAGCCCTAGTTGGGAAATTTCCTGAACTCCGAATACCCTTTTTCAAGTTTTTACAACTCCGGCACTTTTTCAATTCGCACAACCCACCCTCCCAATGGTCTAAACAATTTACCCCATTTGAGACATTATGCAACAGTGATACGCCGCAAAAACATCTGATATCCAACATAGTACCTCTTTTGAATTCTGAAGTAACTGCCCACTCTCCATCTCAATTGAGATGGGAGGCCGACCTCCCCATCAGCTTGTCTGACGAAGACTGGTCTAGGATTTACACCCACACCCATAAAGGCACCGTTAATGTTTCGGTACAAGAAAACAGATATAAACTTTGTTCACGGTGGTACCGCACCCCAGATAAAATACACAAACTGTTCCCTGATGTCCAACCCACATGCTGGAGATGTGGGGCCGATGTTGGATCTTTTCTACACATCTGGTGGGATTGTCCCCTACTCCAACCGTTTTGGACAGAGATCCATGACAAAATAGTACAAATAACGACGCACCCGCTGACCTTTTCTCCAACACAATATTTACTGCATCACACACCCATAGCACAACGCACATATCACAAATCGTTATCCCTACATCTGATAAACTCAGCCACGTTATGCATTCCCAGACATTGGAAATCTTCCACACCTCCCACTCTCGACGAATGGTACCACCAAGTCGATAGGACTGCGGAAATGGAGAGGCTTATCCACCAAGCCCAAGATAGACACTCCAAATTTTCGGCTACCTGGGCCTGTTGGCTTCATTTCCGCTCCTCCACTCAATCTACTACTCCTATGTCCCATCCCCTCTAATATAATATGGTACTTTTGAATTTTGAAGATTAAAGAATAAACATTGTATCTCCATATTTAAGACTTAGGTCTGTTCTTACCCTTTAGTTCTGCTTATCAACTAGTTACTCCTTTCATCCCCATACCTTGCTAGGAGGTGACCTACTCCTGAAACTTCTTTACCCCTGTTAGAATAGCGACTTTTACCACTTTATTGTTCCACCCATACTTTCTCCCCTTTTAACCTGATCTCGGCTTCAGAACGGCGAAACTTCAACACTACAATTGCTACTTGTTGTCCTCTCTTGCCTTATAGGCTTCAGACGGATCGTCACCTATTCTGCGGCCACCACCGATATCCCTCCCTATCCTTGTTGAGTTCCTTTTTTCCTTTTTTTTTTTTTTTTTTTTTCTTCCTTTTCTTTTCTTTTGGACTATGACTTCGCTGGTTGCTCCCCCCCACTCACAGATTGCGCCCCAAAAGGGTGAGTGATTGGGGACCAACCCCCCTACAACACCTTTATATAAGACATGTTTTGAATTAATATCTATATAACTCTCCTATATAGTTGAGTTCAAAACTACATCTGTCTACTTTTCTATAAACTGTTATGTATATTCGTCTGATGTTCTTTTACGTTTTGATTGATTATTAATCCAATGCATTGAAGATGTATATTGCTTTGCCTCATGCCTGAATTTTATTCTGTATTTTGTTATATGCATACTTATATTATCCCAATAAAAATATTTGAAACAAAAATTTTAAAGGTTTATATGTAAGTTATTGTCATTAAAAGTGTTTGGGGACCTGGGTCCTGCCCCGGGGGACATGTCTCAATGCAAAAAAAAGTTTTGAAAATGCCATTTTTTCGGGAGCAGTGATTTTAATAATGCTTAAAGTGAAACAATAAAAGTGAAATATTACTTTAAATTTCGTTCCTGGGAGGTGTCTATTTTTTTTATAATGAATTTTTATTTATTGTTTTGCATACAGAACTATTACAGACAGAGGATATAACCGTTCCATTACACTTTTACAGTACAATCAACATAATCTTGGTCTATCCAATCTAACATATTGTGCATACCAGTGCCTGCTTCTTACCTCTTACCGCCCAACCCCAACCCCCCTCCCATCCCTCCCACCCTCCCCACATAGTAATTAAGCACCCCTTTAATTTCCTCCACTCCCCTCAACTCCCCCAGGCTGACCCCCCCAGAGTCCGCAGGCTCCCGGAGGGGCAAGGGGAGCAGGGGGGGGGGAGTTCACTGGAGACAAAAAAGAAAAAGGAAAAGAAAGGGAGAGGCAAAAAGAAAAAGGAAAAGAAAGGGAGAGGCAAAAAATAAAAGGAAAAGGGGAGAGAAAAAACTCAAAACAAGGTAAGCTCCTGCAGTTGTTGTGGTCGGGTCTGGTGTTTCCTTTTTACTTATGGAGGAAGCCTCATTCTATTCAGCCAGGGCCCCCACAATCTTGTAAACTTGCAGAGGTTTCCCTGCTTTATAAAAAAGACTCTCTCATTCCCCGTTGTTGAATTTACCTCCTTAAAACTGGTTCTACACATTTTTTGGGATGCTACAACCTTCAAGAAGGCCTAAAAGACAAATCCTAGCCATTGAGTCCAAAGAAATCTCAAAAATTTTGTTTAGATATTGGACGAGTATAGTGGATGAGATAAACAGCTTCGGGCACCTCCAAAGCATATGGATAAAATTACCCGTTGATCCACATCTGGGACACTGATCATTATCTCGCAATCCCATCTTAAACATTTTCTTGGGAGTATAATATACATGGTAAATAAAGTAAAGATGTGATACTCTATGAGATGGAGAGATAGAGACAAGTGTGCCCTGTTTAAGAATCCAATCCCATTCCGCGTTTGACAGTGGCCCTATTTCTTGCTCCCAACTTGCCCTATTCTTGGTCGCACCACCATGGTTCATTGCTACGTCTCTTAGTCTGGCATACAAGCGAGATATTGCTCCCTTAGATGGTGCCTGGGATATTATTTGTAAAAGGATTGGGATTCTGGTCCACTGCACCCTTTGGGATCCAAATTGTGTCTGTACTGCATGCCTGACTTGCCCATTTGATAAGTTAAATTCTTGTTTCAAATCAGTGAATGACTTCATAACATCATCTTCAAATAATTGAGTCACTCGAGTGATCCCCTGGGTCATCCATTCCTTAGATCTTTGAACTTTAGATAGTTTTACCAAGTTCCTATTATCCCACAAGGGATCCAATTCTTATATCCCCTGGTATCTCAACAGGGCTCTCAGAGGTGTCTATAGTATGCCTGTAAAGTGATGCATTTTTCCCGTGTTTAGAACAGTCCCTGCACAAAATGACATTTCTAAAGGAAAAAAAGTCATTTACTGTAAAAGTACTCGCGGCTATAATGAATTGTCAGGCCCGGCAATACAGATAAAATAGGTCATTAAAATAAATGGCATGGGATCCCCCTAGTCCATTACCAGGCCCTTTGGGTCTGGTATGAATATTAAGGGGAACCCCAAACCAAAAAAAAAAAATCCGTGGGGATCCCCCAAAATCCACATCAGACCCTTCAGGTCTGTTTATGTAACTGGGTGGCCCAGGAACATCACCATGTGGCCCTGCTCTCAGTTATATAAGAACTGTCAAAGTAAAGACACATAATACGGCGGCTGCCTCCCATGGAGGCGGGTTGGCCGTGGCTTTGTTTTCTTTTTCTTTTTCGGTTCATTGGCGGAGTGAGAGAAGATGAATGGACTTTGTAGGACATTTTTTATTTTTTATTTTTTAATAAAGGGCTTGCCTCAAGCTGTTTCTTGTCTTTTGTCCTATTCTGACACTTTTTTGTTAAATGGTAGGGGTACCCCGTTACCATTTCACACAAGGGGGGAGGGGGAGACCGGTATCTGGGGGTCTCCTTGTTAAAGGGGGCTTCCAGATTCCAATAAGCCCCCCGCCTGCAGACCCCTACAACCACCAGGCAAGGGTTGTGGGGATGATGCCCTTGTCCCCATCAACATGGAGACAAAGTGCTTTGGGGGGCTACACCAAAGCACCATCCCCATGTTGAGGGCATGTGGCCTGGCATGGTTTAGGGGTGCTCTCTCCCCCTCTTTGCCTGTGGCCTGCCAGGCTGTGGGCTTGGATAAGGGTCTGGTATGGATTTTGAGGGGGACCCCCATGCCATTTTTTTTTTATTTTGGCTCAGGGTTACCCTTAATATCCATACCAGACCTGAAGGGCCTGGTACGGAATTTGTTTGGGCCTGGTACGCAATTTGTTTTTTAAAAATTTGGCTAGGGGTTCCCCTTAATATTCATACCAGAGCCAAAGGGCCTTTTAATAGACTGGGGGATCCCTTGCCATTTTTATTCAATTACTTATTTTATCTGTATTGTCGGGACCGACAATTCATTATATCCGCAAGTACTTTTAAATGACCCTTTTCCTTTAAAAATGTCATGTTGTGCAGAGACTGTTCTAAACATGGGAAAAATGTGCCACTTTACATACATACTATAGACACCCCAGGTCCGAAATTGAAAGGAATATTTCACTTTTATTGTTTCACTTTAAGCATTATTAAAATCACTGCTACCGAAAAAACTGACCTTTTTTAAAACTTTTTTTTGCATTCATACATGTCCCCTGGGGCAGGACCCAAGTCCCCAAACACTTTTTATGACAATAACTTGCATATAAACCTTTAAAATTAGCACTTTTGAGTATTCAAGTTTGTGTCCCTTGGACTTTAACGGTGTTAGTGTGTTCTGACAAATGTTTTGGTACGAACTGGAGGGGGTGTTTGTTTGAGAGTAGGCAGGTACATTTAAAAAATACATCATATTAACAAGGGGCACTAACATAGTTGTATTTTTGAGGTTAAAAAATACAACATAATAATGGTGTTGTGGTAACTTGACACACAAAATGAAAAAAAAAATATTCTGGAGATCACTAGAAAAAAATATAAATATTATTCTGGAGATCACTCAAAAAAAAAAACACACAAAAAATAGTATTCAGGAGATCACTAGAAATAATAAAAAATATGTTTGGCAGAACTCTGTGAATATCAGCAGCAAAAGCAACTTCACTATTATACCATTTTAAAGAAGATGAGAATGCGCTGCATTGAGAAATGTTATAATTTTCCACGTTACGAATGTGATATCTCCATTACAAACGCTAGTTTTACAAGACCGAACGCTAGTTTTACTAATTCCGAGCATGCATGGACTTTTGTATGTAATGAATGAAATCTATTTGAAAAAATACACAAACACCTGATTCCTTCCCCTGGATATTGGATGCCCCACAGATGGAATGGCCAGTGAGGAGGGGTCAAGGGGTTCCCCCAGGGTGAGTGTGGGAGCAGGCAGAGAAGCCACATGTAGGTAAAATAGCAGTGTTAGTAAAAATGTCATATCTAGTAATTTGATGATACAAAGCATTTCTATTGTAACATTGTAATGTTAAGGGGACAGTTAATCTCTACAGACAAGATAATGGTGGTTAATAGCTATAAATAGGATAATCCATCCATTATAGTGGTTGCTAATTTGAAGTCCCAGACACAAGACCAAAACCTAAAGTGGATCGAGTATACATAGAGGATTGAGGTCACTGTAATATCTATAAACAATAATAAAGTACTATAAGTAAGGATAATATATTAACAGATATTCTAAATGACCATAGTTTGAAGAGGTATACACACCAAAATGACATAAAAAAATGGATGGAGGGGTCGGCCACTGTTAATGGAACCCAATTAGCCCCCCTTTTTTTGTTTTATGAACAGGATGATTTGATAATAAACATAAGCCACTGTGTAAGGCCGCGTACACACGGACGGATTGTCTGCCCAACTTAGTCCGCTGAACCGTGTTTCAGCGGACAATCCGCTCGTGTGTGGGCTTCAGCTGACTTTTTCAGAGGACAGTCTGACGGACTGTCTTTCGGAATTTCCGTAATTTTGTCTGTCCAAACTTGGTTTTGTCCGTCCAAACTTGGTTTCAGCGGACAGTCCACTCGTGTGTAGGCAAGTTGGACGGACTAAGTATGGCGCATGCTCAGAAAGGATTTACACGGCCGAAGGTTGCATTGCAGTGTATTGGACGTCGTATTTCTAGTCCCGTCATACGTGCTGTATACGTCATCGTGCAAGCTTTCAGCGGACTGTCTGTTCATCGTGTGTGGTCAAGTCCGTTCATTCAAAAGTTGAACGGACTGTCTGTCGGATTGTCTGACGAACTTAGTTGGGCAGACAATCCGCCCGTGTGTACGCGGCCTAAGAGAAGTTATTGAATAACTATGATTTTCTTAGCAAAGAAAGAAAAGGAAGCGAAAAAGGTGTTTTGCACAGTTAAGTAAATCAGTATCATCGAGATACCCAGGGAAAATGGTAGGAAGGGTTACATATATTAGATAGTTGGAACAGATCCAGTAAAATCTGTAACTGCAGATGTACATATAACCAGACAGTCCCAGAGTCCCAGACCATATGTTAAAACGTGCCTTCAGTACAGACATTTAGTGCAAGAGGGAGATGGTAGTTTACCCAATTTAAATTAGGACAGAAGGAGTATACAGCAGTATATACAAATCAAAACTTGACTTAGATTACTTTATCTCTCGAGGATGTTTATGCTGATATTCTGTTTTTTTACCATCAGAAAATACAGTCTGTTGTCATCATACCCTGAAGAAGGAATTTATTATATTCTGAAACATGTTGGGATCTTTCACATAATTGTTTGCGTTTTTGCCTCCCACCTAGAAATCAACCGTGTGTTCAAGATCACAGTTCTGTATTGTATACATATTATGACTACCAGCTCTTGCTTTTATTAATTAGATGTAAACATCAATGCCACAGATATTTTATATTCAATACAATTTTCTATTTTTATTCTACACTTTCACATCTTTATCTGGCTTCGACCACTGTCTACAATGTCCCAGGGGCATTCTCTTGTTTTTCTTTCCATATTGTGGGATGTGGCATTAGGTCTCCAGTATCTTGACAAATAGTTGGTTTCACAATATATACTTTATTTCTGGAGGATAGGACATCAGAAACCTGAGAAGACAGAATTTTCTGCTAGGCAATCTGTTATGTTTAAAGCGTAACACCCCTTTTGTGGTGAAAAAAAAAAATCAAATATAGAAAAAATAATATAGAGTATACAATTGCAACACAAGTCATATTGTAATTGAATGCAATTAAAAATTACCTATCCTTTTTAATCTGCAGCCACTGTAATTTTCTGAAAATGTAATGCAACATGGCTATCTGGAGGTGTTCTGTACACCGAATGTGTGCAGAACGCTCCCCAGAAACATAATTTCCTGTTTGGGTGATTGTCTTACTAATTTTCCCATAAGTCTGCACTAAGACTTCAGATTTCAGGCATCCCTGCAACACAAATTTAATTTTTGGTGCGATACTCCCAATAGGAACACATCTAAAGGGATGCAGGCCCAGTAGCTTTCCTCATTATGCCCTAAAGCTGCAGCAGTTAATTGATAATTATGAAACCACTCCCATTAGATTCAGTTTCCCACATGGGCACATAGAAACACACAGGGATTACTTCAGAATGACAAAAGGTAGAAATATGCAACAAAGTTTGTTAAAATCCCTGCAATGTACATAGATCACCCAGAGAGAAATGTTTTTTGTCATGATTATATAGCCAAATGACACTCTATAATGTAAAAAACTGTAGAAATGATCATGCACAGTGTTATTGTATAGTAGCCTACTGTCTTTATTACAAAAAAACTCAAAAACTCTAGTTACATACTGTACATTAAGAGGCTATGGGCAAAATAAAAAATCACTTGCTGTATATGCTGCAGTTTTTTTGTCTGTTGATCCTGCCAATAGATCCATTATTATGCACCTTCTTTTAAGAGGGTGTTCTTTCTGCAGTGAAAGGTAGTCTTAGATGGATATTTAACCACTTCAGCCCCAGAAGATTTCTATGCTTAATGCCCAGGCCATTTTTTGCTATACGGCACTCTGTTGCTTTAACTCACAATTGCGTGCATGTGCGATGTTGTACCAAATCAAAATTGAAGTCCTTTTTTTCCCACAAATAGAGCTTTCTTTTGGTGGTATTTGATCACCTATGCGTTTTTATTTTTTGCGCTATAAACAAAAGAAGACCAACAATTTTGAAAAAACAAAATGGGAGTTATTTACGAAATAAAAATCCACTTTGCACTACTAGTACAAATTACAAGTGCAAAGTGCACTTTAAATTGCGCTGAAAGTTCACTTGGAAGTGCAGTCCCTGTAAATCTGAGGGATATATCTGAAATGAGGGGAAGCACTGCTGATTTTATTATCCAATCATGTGCAAGCTAAAATGATGTTTTTTATTTTCCTTGCATGTCCCCCTCGGATCTACAGCGACTGCACTTCCAAGTACACTTTCAGTGCAATTCAATCCATCCCATAACCGTCTGACCAATTTTGATAGTAAATAAAACCAAGAGACTGGAGTGTGGAAAATGATGGTCAAAGCCCTTTTATTTTTGGTTTTAAAACATAATATGAATAACCTTGAACCTTTAATTTTACCTGATCATTAACACTAAACATACAGACCAATACCACCATTAAAACTTTCACCAAATCACCTGCTCAGTCTTTCATGACTTGAGCACCCAAAATCTGTACCAACCATCAGGTACTACCATAAACACTGTCTACCCCATCAGTCAGGTTATGACCTGGCACCCCCCACCGCCATGGACAACTCAATCATGAACTGGAGACCAGCATTAAAAATATGACAGCCAATGTCAGACAAGTGGACCAAATCATTGTCAAATAGTCCAGGAATAAACCCTACCAGCTCAGAATGAAGGTAAGAAAACCCCCAATGGTTGGCATGAATTTACACATCTTTCCATTGACCCTTTTCCTAATGTTATCCATGTGCTGACTCCCAGGAGTGGGAGGCCAAACCATACAAGGAACAATTTCAGAAAAAAATAACCTTGTCCCTGGCAGATAGAAATTAATTGCAGCTAGATCATTTAATGTTTTGGTAGACTGACAGTTTCTGTCTATAAGATTCAGCATAATGGAACCAAGCCAGGGACTCACAATGCCTGTAAGCCCTGTGTACATTGTCCAGATGCTGAAAAAGACCTTAACAGAGATCAGGCCTTTTCTCACCTAGCAGAGATCAGCACGTTTTCTTGCCTCTCAGATTACCAAAATCAGATTGTGTAGATGCCCAAACAGCAGCAGGGAAGGAAGGTATGATAAAGATGGAGGAGAACCCGCAGAACTAAGTAGTTGGGATAGTGAGGAGAGAAAACCAAGAAAGGTGCTTTCCCACCCCCCTTGTATTGCACTCACCAAGTGCAGAAGAAGGTCCTGTTTCCTGCCCCAAAATGGGTGCCTGGTCCTGAACATTTGAGAGCATGATAGCTGCTTTTCCAGTGTTGTTTACCACTCAGCTAACCCACCTTGAGTCCCTGGAGCTGTGAGCCTTTAATGGGGAGTAGGGGCACCTAGGTTTTCTGCTCCTCTTTTGCATGGGTCCTACCGCTTTCTCCCAGGGATCCCGTGATGTGGTGGTTGCTCGACCCTGGCGCTGTTGGGATGTGCGCTTGACTTCTGAAACAGCTTCCTGCTGAGCCTTATCCTGGGATTCTTCCCTAGCCTGGTGTTTGAAATCCACAAAGGGGGCGATGATACATTTTAATCATGTTGCCTCTGGCGCTGGTGGAAGTTCTGCACCTGTCTAACATTTTCAGCTGACAAGCTGAAGCTCTGGAAGGGGTAGTAGGCTTAAAGAACTGGCAGTTCTTTCTCTTTTGAGGTTAGAGCTGGACAACCCACCAGCACCAGCCTGTGGGAATTGTGGGCTCAAAGTTGAAGGAATGGATGGGTAAGCAGATTATAAGCAGCTTCTAAGCCAGGCTTCTACACAGAACAAATCCTGGAAGATTTGCTCTGTGTAGAAATTTCTGCAGCAGGCCCTATATTCTATCTTTCAGGCTTGAACGAGATGATGTTAGATAACAATTTGATGTGGACAGTTTTCTCTGTGTAGAAGTTTTCACAGTAGGTCATCCATTCTATCCCGTGGGCTTGTATGAGATGAGGGAAGATAGAGCAGACAATTTGATTGAAGAGTCAGACCATTGTACCAGACCACAGATGCTGGCACCTATAAAGGATAACACTTTGTCCTCATTGATTGCTTGCTTTTCTTTCAAATTTCACTTCTTAACATTTGTTTTCTTGCCCAGGATCAAAGCAGAGATGACTTCTGGCAATAGCTGTCTTCTGTTCCTCCTTATCAGTGACCAGGATGTGAGGTGGGGGGAAGAGCTAGACATCCCAGGACCTGAAAAATAAACAGAAAAAGCCAACATAAAGATTCTGTACCTTTTATGGTGCTAATTCAATTAAAGCTGTGAACCATGCAAGACCAATACAGGACAGGAAATGGGGCATGGTTGTAGGGGGTGACAAGCCCCATGGGGACACTTGGTTAGCCCCTTGTCCCTAGCAATAGCTTCCTTCCCAGAGTTATTGCTTGTGTCTTGGCTAATATGTAGCAAGGACCATGATCTCTTCATCAGAGCCTGGGAATATGGAATTAAAAGTAGTTGTAAAGGCTAAAGGTGCACTATGTAAGTTATTACTGTTATTGTGAATTATACTATACTGTCATGATTTTGTTATCTTTGAAGTGAGCCGTTTTTAAAGAAAGGTTCATTATATTCACATAGTGGTATATAACCCTGATGAAGATATCAGTTGAATTATTCGAAAAGTGTAGGAGTCTTTCCAGCTTCTGACACCATCAAGTGTATGGGTTGTATACATTAGAGATGGAAATATGAAAGTCAGTTGCTGGATATACTGCTGTGTGCTGCTTGTTACTTTTGTACATCTGTTACGTCATGATTATGAAAAGTATTTATCTGATGACCAAAGCTAATCTTATATGTAATTAATGACAAATGTTTTCCTTGTTTTTATACAAATATACTGTGAAAAAAATCTTTTAACTTTGTAGTTGTCTATACTTGGTTGCCCCACACATCCCACAAAACAGAGGATTAAAAGGTATTAGCATTCACTACCTCGGTGCCGCACAGACTTGTAAGAATGTTCCATCACTTTTATCCTGACAAGCCATCCCAAAACGGTTCGCTGAAGTAATAACACTTTTAAAGAGATACACTATTGCCAAATTTGTTAGAAACAGCCATGTGATTCCTTCATAATTGCATCCAGTTAATGAGGAAGTAAAGTATATTTTACTGTTATTTAAGAGGAAAGAATTAGGTGAATAATTGGGTTTTATTATTGTGTTTATTATGGAGTTGCTAGCACCTCAAGGTGACATTATTACTGAGGACCTGTGTATCCTGCAAGCTAAGAGGATTGAAGACATTTCCAAGAGGTATTTCCACAAAATGAAAATGCTTCTCAGATCCTATGATACCAACATGATTAGAAGCACTAGAGCATATAAAACTGCATTGTGCTTGATTTGTTTCCGAGTTCCACACTTCTAATACTGTGAAATAATGTTGCATTCTTTTTCAGTCATTAAAATTCTCTTAACAGGATTGTTCTGAAAAACTTGCTCAAGAAGTGCAAGTTGAAGAACCTAAATATATGGTGTATGACTTCCATTTGTGTGAAGACGAAAGGATACATCTAGGTCATTGAAAATTAGAAAGAAAATGGAGCTTTTTATGAATAGCTGTTAACCTGTGCTTTTTTTTTTTAACCACTTGCCGACCAGCCGACATCATTATGTGGCGGCAGGTCGGCTGCTTCCCGTGAATCTCCATAGCTGTATGGCAGTCTCTTTAACAGCTACAGCAGTAGAGGAAAGGAGCCAATACGTGCGCCTGGTGGCCGCGATGTCCACCGGTCAACTGCGATCGATCCACAGAGAGTCAGAAAAGGGATCTGTCAATGCAAACAGACAGATCCCCATTCTGACAGGGGAGTTCAGAGTGATCATCTGTTCCTAGTGATTAGGAACAGCAATTTCTCTGTACTCCCAGTCAGTCCCCTCCCCCGACAGTAAGAAACACTTATTTAACCCCTTGATTGTCCCCTAGTGTTAACCTCTTCCCTGCCAGTGACATTTATACAGTAATCAGTGCATTTTTATAGCACGAACCACAGTCAATGGTCCCAAAAAAATTTCAAAAGTGTTCGATCTGTCTGCCGCATGTCGCATTCCGGCTCAAAATCACTCATAACTAATAAAAAATAATAATAATAAAAATGGCATAAATCTATCCCCTATTTTGTAGACGCTATAACTTTTGCGCAAACCAATCAATATACGCTTATTGCAAACAATTTTAATGAAAAATATGTACAAGAATACACCAATAGAGAAATTACTTTAAATACATTTTTTGGGGGATATTTATTATATTATTATAGCAAAAAGTAAAAAATATTGTTTTTTTTAACAAAATTGTCAAGCTTTTTTCTGTTTCTTGTGCAAGAAAACCACAGAGGTGATCAAATAACATAAAAAAAAAGCTCTATTTGTGGGGGTGCATGTGCGGCGCTGAGCGAGATGGCAGCCTAGTGTGAGAGCTCCGCACGAACCGGGATTTCATCAGCGCCCTGGGGGCTATACCTCACCTTTTTTGCTTCAATTTTGCTACCCCCCAGGTCCCCTCAGCACGGTGCATGTCTGCCCGAAAGAAGAAAGCCCGTAAATCGAGCCAACATACTCTAACCCATTACCTCCTCCGGACAAGGGACAGCGGCGTGATGTCTCAAGATGGCGCCGGCCAGGGCGGCCTCTCCGTCTCTCCGTCTTCCACGCCTCGGGCCTCCCCGGACCCCTTCCCTCCGCTGACCGGAGCTGGTGAGTCTAACTCCCTCTCTAAAGCCTATTTGGACGCCAGCCTTGAGGCCATGTACGATAAAATGGCGGCTAAATTTCAGTCGGAGCTGCACAAGACATCCCACGTGCTATCGCAGGAGATTGCCGCTTTGGGCTCCAGAACGGAGAAACTTGAAAGTAAGCACGACGAACTAGCTTTAGCCCACAATGAATTGAGCAGGGAGCATGACAATCTGGCCTCTGCTTTCACTACTATTCAAATGCAACTCGAGGACTTAGACAATAGGAATAGACGTAATAACCTTCGTCTGAGAGGAATCCCGGAAACAGAAGTGGACCTAATCCCGACGGTTATCCGCCTGTTTAAATCTCTTCTGCCCGAACACGAAGCCGTCGCTTTTAAATGCGATCGTATCCACCGAGCCCTTCGTCCGAAGCCTCCGGCCGACAAACCACCAAGGGATATCATCCTATGCCTCAAAGATTTCCTAGTAAAGGAGGAGATTCTACGGGCAGCTAGGAATCAACCGCGCATTCTTTTGGATGATGTCCAAATTCAAATCTTCCCAGATGTCTCTCCCGCCACCCTGGAGAGACGTCGTTCGTTGAGGGAGGTCACATCTGCCCTACAGTCCGTGCGGATTCGGTATAGGTGGGGCTTCCCGTTCAGGCTGATCGTTCCGCATAATGGCAGCACTTACTCGGTGTCTACGCCTCAGGAAGGGCAAGACCTACTAGTTAAACTGGGACTTCTGGAAGCCATGGAGGTTCGTAGACCCCCGCTGACTCCTAGACCGGCCCTCATCTGGCAAACACCACCGTCACGGAGGGGTGGGCGGCGGATTCGGTATGGAGCTGGAGAGCTGGGCAGAAGAAGCCCTCGTTGAGACTCGCTTCTCTTCTACACTCCCTCTTATCTACACCATTTTGCTGGCAACGGCTGCGGACATGCCTCCCTATTTTTCCTTGTTCTCCCGGAACGGCGGCAGGTTGCTACTGTCGTTTGGTGCAGTGACATGCTTCTCCCCCCCAGCAGTTTTCTTACACATTTTTGTTTTATCTATTTCCTTTTGCAGACACACGCTGGGACTGAGACCTTGGTGTCTCGTGGTTACCTTTGTGTTTTTTGTTTCTCAGGTTGTGAGTCTCACATAGGGACCTGGGCCCCGATGTTCAATCTTTTGATGGTCGTCGGTCCCCCTGCCAACCTGACCCCCCGGTTAAATGTTCTTGGACCTGGACTCTATGTGCTCTGGATTTGGTTTATGCTCCGGGGTATGGGTCTCCTGGGGAAACTTTTCCCCCCTGATCTTTATGCCTTCTCTATATCTTATTTTTTCCCTCTTTTTTCTCTCCTCTTCCTCTTCTACTCCGTTTGGCTTAGCACTTTTTCTACACTCTCTTTCCGCACAGTGTTATATGTATCGCTGTATTTTTTGTGCTTGATATGGCTTTAATATATGAATATGTATTTGGTAGCGGGCTGATGGCTGTGCCCTTATTTGACCTCCCTCAGATTGGTCTCCCCTACTCTATTTTCCCCGACTATTTGTGGATGGTTGATGCTTCCCATGTGCTTGTCCCCCACATTTTTGGTCATGGCAATTACATGTATGTCACATAATGTTAAGGGGTTTAATTCCCCCATCAAGAGACGCAAGGCGTTTGACTTCTACAAGGGAGTAAATGTTAAAGTCCTCCTCCTTCAGGAAACCCATTTCTCCCATAACTCCCACCCTAAATTTTTTCATAGGGACTTCCCGCAGGCGTTCTATTCTTTGTACCACTCTAAGTCTAGGGGCGCAGCCATCTTCCTGCATTCCTCCTTTTCTATGGAGGTGAAACGTATCTATAAGGATGCTGATAGTAGATATGTCATTATCAAAGGTTTGATACACAACAGAGAACTGACTATCGCAAGTGTTTATGCCCCCAATGATGCCCCGGCTGCCTTTTTTAAATCCTTTTTTTTGAAACTAGCCTCTTTTCACTCATCACACCTGATTGTTGGAGGGGATCTTAATCTGGTCGCTAATCCAAATTTGGACCGCTCCTCTCATACCCCCCTCTCTAGGGCCTTCCCCAAGTCACTTACCCACGGTTTATTAGAATATCAACTTGTTGATACCTGGCGTGCGCATAATGTGGGGGTTCGGGAGTTTACATTCTACTCCCACCCACACAATAGCTCAGCCCGGTTGGATTATATTTTTGCCTCCCCTGTCATTCTAGCCAACTCTACTCAGAGCCGTATCTACCCCTGTGCCTGGTCGGATCACCAAGCCACTGCCTTCACCACGACTTTCATTAGGTTGTCCCCCACTTCACACTCGTGGCGACTTAATGAGTCCCTTTTGACGGAAGCTGACATAGTTTCAACAGTGGAGGAAGCGATTGAGGATTATTTTTCACTTAATGACTTACCAGATATGTCCCCATCCACTGTTTGGGTAGCACATAAGGCAGTTTTGAGGGGTAAACTGATTGCGATTTCGGCTGCCCGCAATAAACTAGTGAACGGTAGAATTCTAACCTTGACAAAAGAGCTGGATCACCTAAATAAGAACTCCTCCATCTTACACTTAGATTCTACTAGACAAGAGATTGACCGTAAACGTTTAGAATTGGACTCCCTCTTGACTAACAATACTGAAAAAGCTCTTAGATTTGCGAAAGCGAACCATATCCTGTCAGAGAGTGCGGCTTCCTCCAGATTCGCACGTAAGTTGCAACATTCCCAAAGACCTACACATGTTTACAAACTGACGTCTAGGGAAGGCCATCTCACGTCACACCCAAAGGAAGTTTTAGCGATCTTTGAAAAATTTTACGCCACCCTGTTGGCCCATGACCCAACTGTTAAGACTTCGGAGATCGACACATGGCTGGATGAGGTGCCATTGCCGACCCTGTCTGAGTCACAATTGTCGAGTCTGAACTCTTCTATCACTACGGAGGAGGTTTTAAATGTAATCAAATCTTTAAAAAGGGGTTCTGCCCCAGGCCCGGATGGCTTTGCATCCGTCTACTATAAGAAATTTGCCTCGGTTCTGGCCCCCAGACTTGCCTACTTTTTTAACTGGGTAATGAAGGGCGGTAGCTTCCCGGAGGAAATGTTACTTGCCACAATGTCCATGATCCCCAAACCAAACAAAAATCATGCACTCCCCCAAAATTATAGACCAATTTCTGTCATGAATAATGATTTAAAAATATTTAGTAGGATCCTTGCAGATAGATTGGCCCTTCAAATTCCCCGCCTTATCTCCCCATTCCAGTCTGGTTTTATCCCCCACAGATTAATCACAGAAAATATTAGATTAGCCACTAACATAATTCAGGATGCTAATATACACTCTCGTAGCCTTCTGCTTCTCAGTTTGGATATCCAGAAGGCATTCGATAGTGTCTCTTGGTCTTACCTTACTAGGGTGTTGCAGAGGTTAGGCTTCCGCGGCGGGTTTTTGCACTCTTTCCACTCCTTGTACAAAGACCCCAAAACTAGGATAAAGATTCCGGGCTGCTGCTCAGCCTTCTTTGATGTGGGTAGGGGGTCTAGGCAGGGGTGCCCTTTATCCCCCCTTTTGTTCGCCCTGGCTCTCGAGCCCCTAGCTATAGCCATTTTAAACAACCCAGATATCTCAGGATATTCAAAAGGAACCTTAACTAGCAAATTCTGTATGTACGCAGACGACGTCCTGCTGTTTCTGACTAACCCATTAGTTTCCCTTCCCAATCTGTTTGAGTCCTTGTCGAGATTCGCTACTATCTCAGGATTATCCATCAATATATCTAAATCTGAAGCCCTTCCCATAGGTATCCCCCCGCAGGAACTTTCTCACCTCAAACAGACATTTCCCTTTCGTTGGCCCTCCTCCCACCTCTCTTACTTAGGCATAGCCCTCTCTAGTGATTATAAACTCCTCTTCTCCTCTAATTATCCTCAGTTGTTTACTAAAATTAGGTCCACCTTGAAATCTTGGTCTAACTTACACATCTCCTTCCTAGGGCGCATAACGGCTATTAAGATGGTTATACTCCCCCGTTTATTATATGCTTTTCGCTCCCTCCCAATTAGGATCTCCAAATCTTATATAGACCGTCTTCAATCATGTCTTAATAGATTTATTTGGCAGGATAAACCCCCCAGATTTGTGAGAGCGGTCCTGTACCGTTCTGCCTCCCGAGGTGGACTAGGTGTCCCACAAATTTGGCTTTATTACTTGGCGAGCAGATTCTCCCAGCAGGCCCAATGGTCAATTAGGAATTCTAGGGTACCATGGGTTCAATTTGAGCAGGAATCCATACGTCCTTTGGTTCTATCGAATGTCATGTGGTCCCCATATATACCGCATTGCCCTTACCTCCATAAAAATTTTTGTGTTTTGGATGCCATGCGCCTCTGGCATATGTATGGCAGTAAATACGGCTTAGTACCCCAGACTCCGGTTGGGGTCTCTTTCTTAGGTGACCCTAGATTCATATCGACTCATAATTCTAGTGATGCGTTCCGTATCTGGATTGAACTTGGCCTGGTCACTTTGAAGGATTTCCTGGTGGGCTCCCGTTTTGCCTCATTTCAGGAAATACAATCCCTTCATCCCATCCCGAATTCAGAATTCTTCCACTATCTGCAGATACGCCATTTTTTCTCACAACATTACACTGGCCCTTACTCCCGTCCCCAAGGGTTTTCCTTCGAGAATATTTGCCTCACGGCTCCTAGACAGAGGGGCCTTATCTCTGACCTCTACGTGTCCATGTCCTTAATGATTGCGACCGTAGGGTTGCCATACCGTGCCAAATGGGAAAATTAACTTGAATTGGACCAGGACACCTTGGATTGGGACCGAGCCTGGAGGAACATGCGCCAATGCTCTAAATCTCTCTCCCTTAGAGAAACGGCTATTAAGTTACTTACCAGATGGTATTATACGCCTCAACGGTTACACTGCATGTTTCCCCGGGTCTCCCCCACCTGTTTTAGGGGCTGCCCCTGTCCGGGTTCATTTAAACACATTTTTTGGGACTGTGCCCGTATTCAACCGTTCTGGGGTTTGCTGTTTGATATGATCAATAAGGTAGCTGGTTATACTATAGACATGGATGTATCTCATGCCTTATTATTTGTTGCTCCACCGGACACTCCTAAACCTTTAAGAAGTCTGATTCATTCGATCTGCCTAGCCATGTTATGGTCTATAGCACTTAATTGGAAATCTCCCTCTTTGTCATTTTCCCAGATCCTCTCCCGTATAGATCTCATGATGCATGTTGAAAAAATTCACCACACTTTGTATGACTCTATCCCTTTATATGATACTAAATGGAAACCCTGGTCTACCTTTAGACTTCTCTATTAACTGTGCTGGTCTCTCCTTCTCTTTGCTCTGCTATCCTGTCACCTTCTCTTCTTTTCTTCATATTCCCTTCTTTTGTCTTTCTTGGTTTTTCACCAATATTCTTTCCCTTTTGATCCATGTGGTATTATTTATCTCAAAAGTTGTCTCTCAGGTTATTCACTCTGTTTTCGTAGTGTCCTTTTTTTACTTATTCTGCCATGTTCACTCATTGTTGAACTTATACGATGTGCACTATATAATTTGCATTTTTTGTTTTGTATAACTATATATGCTTTACCACAGTGTATACCATATTCTGTTTGTTATTTTCTAATAAACACTTTTGAAAACAAAAAAAAAAGCTCTATTTGTGAGAAACAGCGTCGCACGACTGCGCAAAAAATAGTCTGGTTAAGGGGCAACTGATTAGGGGTTTCTTTCCGCCAAAGAGTGCCTCTTATACCAGCCTTTTTTTACCCCAATCATCTTACACAGACAAGATGTGAGGTCAAATTCAAAGGAATGACTGTTTATTGAAACTCAGACACATACTTTATACCCACAGGAGGACATTCCCCTACCCTACCAATACAAACTGTAAACAGGAATATAATTACCATACTGTAGCTAAACAACAGCCAATATATACTATAAACATTAAGTTAAAGTGAATGTAAACCTATGTTTTTTTTTTAACCACTTCCCACCCGGCCAATGCGTATATACGGCCGGGTGGGAGCCGCCTGCTCCTGATAGGACGTTTGGGAACGTCATTCAGGAGCAGCGGGATCGCGCGCGCGCGCGCCCGCGCAGCGGCGCGATCCCGATGTGCTCGTGTCACCCGGACACGGCACATCTCAGATCGGCAGGAGGGCTCTGTGATTGGCCCTCCTGATCACATGACGGCCGTGTCCAATCACGGCCGTCATGTGATGTAAACAAACAGCCGGTTGCTAGGCAATCGGCTCTCCTCTCCTCACACGGAAGTCACCGCTGAGGAGAAGAGAGCAGATCGCTGCAGCCGGCTGATGATCAGTGAGTATGGGCTGCTTTTTACAGCTTTTTACTCACTGATCATCAGTGTAGTGTACACACACAACACACCACACAGTACAAACACAGTCCCCACATATGTCCCCAAAACACACATGTCCCCAAAACATACATGTCCCCAAATAATAAAAACACATGTCCCTAATAATAAAAACATGTCCCCCACATATGTCCCACTAAAATCACATGTCCCAATGATTATCTGCACACATATGTACGTGATCACCTGCACACATATGTACATGATCATTTGCGTACATATGTCCGTGATCACACAAACCAATTATTATACACTTAACGGAATTTTTTTTACCAAAAACATGTAGCAGAATACATTTTGGCTTAAATTTATGACAAAATTTGATTTTATTGGATTTCTTTTCAAATAGAAAAAAGAAAATATAGTTTTTTTTCCAAATTTCCGCTATTTTTGCGCTTATATCGCAAAAAAAAAAAAAACGGAGTCGTGAATAAATAACACCAAAATAAAGCTCTATTTGTGCGAAAAAAATGATAACAATTTCATTTGGGTACAGTGTAGCATGACCACGCAATTGTCACTGAAAGAGCGAGAGCGCTGAAAGCTGAAAATTGGGCTGGGAAGGAAGGGGGTGAAAGTGCCCTGTATTGTAGTGGTTAAATAACAAACTTATCATACTTACCTCCACTGTGCAGTTTGTTGCACAGTGTAGCCCTGATCATCATCTTCTGGGGTCCCCCAGTGGCACTCGCGGCTCCTCCTCACATTAGTTAACCTCCCTGGAGAAGTACTCTCCCTGGGGGATACCTTGCAGGCATGCTCCCAAGTCCAGCAATTGCGTGAATAGACACAGAATTCTGGATTCGGCCCCGCCCCCCAGCATATGCATCATTGGATTTGACTGACAGCAGCGGGAGCCAATGGCTGTGCTGCTATCAATCTATCCAATCAAAAGAGAGGAAGAGCTTGTCTCTGCAGAGGGAAATAAGGGCTCAGGTAAGTAAAATGTAGGGGCTGGGGGGCTGGTCAGTGTCAGAAGTTTTTCCACCTTTTCATATATCAAGATATATATGCAAAAAGTTTCCACCATCTTGGAATGGTCTGCACCAACCGATAAGAAAGGGATTCAGAGCTTTGTAGAATTCACAAACTTCTACCGGAAATGTATTAAGGGGTTTTCTGCAATCACTCTCAATACTCGGGTAATTAACCATTTGACATCCACAGCTCGGATCTGAATTCTGTGCGTACTCCCTGCACACACCCTACAGGGCGCGCGCGGTGCATGCTGTGATCACGAGTCACTGAGACTCGGGTGATCACCAATCCGAGTAAGGGGCCGGTCACGGCCCCTTACCATGTGATCAGCTGTCAGCCAATGACAGCTGATCACATGATCAAAACAAAAGCTTGGTGATCACCGGCTCATCTTAAAGGGACATCGGACATCGGTCCCGAAGAGAAAGAGGCAATTATGCCTCATTTATGGCATCTGACAGTGCCCATAGGTGCCACCTATCAATGCCCACCAGTGGTGCCAATCAATGCCACCTAGAAGTGCTGCCTATCAGTGTTACCGATCAGTGCTCATCACTGACACCCATCAGTGCCCATCACTGCCACCTATCGGTGCCCATCAGTGATGCCTCATCAGCGTACATCAATGACGGACAAAAATTACCCATTTTAAATTTCTAGAACAAAATAACAAAAATTTTTTTTTTTTTTTAATTCAGTCTTTTTTCAGAAGAAAGATCTATTTGTGAGAAAAAAATTATAAAAATGTCATTTGGGTACAGTGTTGTATGACCGCGCAATGGTCATTCAAAGTGCATCAATGCTAAAAGCTGAAAATTGGTCTGTATAGGAGGGGGGTTTAAGTGCCCTGTAAGCAAGTGGTTAAACAAGGTATCCATTTCTGCTGGAAGCGCAAACTGCATTAGAAACCTTAAAGGGACTGTTCACATCAGCACCTATTCTGAAGTCGTCCTTGGAAAACAGTTGTATAGGTGCTGCAACCTTCCCACAAAAAAGCTCCGCCCGATGCTCAGACCTTGAGGCTGCTGACACCTCCAATATACCAGAATAAGGAAATGGATGATCGGCACTCAGGATGACATTCAAAATTGTATTTATTTATTAAGTAAATGTACAAATCTGTAAAATAGCCTACGCTTTCGGACGTTAGTCCTTAGTCTTGAAATCGTCCTAACCCTGCTATTCCCTACATTTTGGAGATTGATGCCTCTGAAAACCGGGTAGGGGCAGTTTCCTCACAACGCTAGGGATTAAAAACGCTACTTCATCCAGTGGTATCCTTTTCATGTAAACTTTCCCCTGCTAAACTAAGATGTGGGGGATCGTGAAATACTGGCAACCAAGTCTGCCTGGGAGGAGTTGAGATATCTCCTGGAAGGGTCTGCACATCCCATTCTGACCTTTACAGATCACAAAAATTGGGAGTATTTGAAGATTGCCAAGAAGTCATGTCAGGCCAGGTGCACACTTTTTTTTTTTTCAATAATTGTACTTCACATAACATACAGACCCAGGTCCAAGAATGTCAAACCCATGCTCTGTCATGGATGTTCGATGACCCTAAGCAACCACCTTCTTCTAATACTGTTTTGTCAGCTTGAAACTTTTTATTGTTACAGGCAGATCTCATGTCTCATATGAAAGTGAAAGTAAGCTCCCCCCTTCTGTGGCACTTTTCAATTAGACCATCATATTAAATTCTTCCAACACATTATACAATATAATTTTGCCCCAATCGCGTGTTCCTTACTGTGTTTAAGATGTTTGAAATTTAGTTACTCCGGGATAAGCCAGTGTCACAGGGAGTGGATATGACATGCGTCATATGTCATGGCATACTGCTCAATGGACTGACAGCATAAAGAGCGTGCCGTGAATCATCAGAGAGATGCACATGTGCTAGTGATGTCATTACAAATATTGGGATGGATCACAAGCAAACTGAGCAAGTAAGGTGACATCCAAGTACAGTGGATAATAATGCTTATAATGCTGATTTATATGTGCTAGTGATGTGAGCGAGTTTATTTACACATTAAGCAGGCTTCAGCTGGGATGTCTTCTCCTCCAGGGTTACCTCTTATGGCAAGAGAAGGGTTGCTATGGTCAGGAGCTAAAATATTCATGTTCAAAGGTGTCCAACTGGCTGTATTTGAACTGTGCCACGAACATCCGCTAGCAGGTCACAGTGGCCTTACATGAACAAACACTCAAAAGCTTATGTGAGCTCCTGTCACCTGCAACTGCATTAAGAGCAGCAGGAGCAAAGTTTGGGGGTTACTCAGGCCTCTTTTGATTATTGATAGTCCCTGAAAAAAATAATCGCCATGGATTTTATTGTGGAACTCCTGCCATCTGAAGGTACTCGGCCATCTTTGTCATTGTAAAGTCCCAAAGGTGTTACCCTTTGGGACTTTATAGTATATATCCCCAAGACAAACTTTCTAAAATCTACATCCACATGGACATGCTGGTCACACTTCCAGATGATCACCACATATCACAGCCTAATATCTTGTGTATTATGAGTGAGCCACTAAACACCACATATAATAAGAACAAACAGCAAACCTGTTAGCGGTACCAACATGACCTCTCAGGTTTAGCTGTGACACTAGAAAAGCTTGACAAGAGGAGGAGAGTATGGTGGCCATGTTGCTTTCTGTTGATGCTTTCTGCTTGCCTACCTAATTATTGCCCAGGTTCGTTCCTGCTCCTTTAGCCCCCCCCCCCCCCCCCCAATTAGGTCCATCTTCCATTTACTAGCCCAGTGGTCCAGTCTTTGGTTATCCTAACTGACCTATGTCCCCTCTTTGGTAAGGAGTATTCTGACAGGGCCGCTACAGAGCTACAAGGTTGAATCAGTATATCCCCACCATGGAGTTGCCAATCTAAACCATGGCTAGCTTTTTAAATGATGTATGGCTCTCAATATGGTCACTCCATCAAACAGGCCACAGGTGAGGATTGTTACCTTTAATAGCCATTCAACCCCTTTGTGTCAACTTGTGGGCATGTTATCAGGCCGAAATCAACAGGGTGTGTAAACTTTTATCAGGGTAATTTAGGTAGATTCTGTTGTGATTATGATTTTAAAAAAGTAAACACAGTTGACTGATAACAAATGGCTTCAGCCAAACACTAACCATGAGTGAAAGAAAAGTTTTTGTGTTATCATTCATATTCTCAGAAAAATGGCCAAGAAATCATAAATTCTGCCAGGGTATATAAACTTGAAATTGACAAATATAATAAAAACATTTATTGCAGAAATAATCACACATAAAACATGTATAAACAAATGTAAAGCAAATACAATTTGTATATGGTTAAAGATTGCATTGCATTAGAAACACATGAGTATACATAACAAAAAAAGACACATTGCGCAATATGTTACTTGCTCTTCAGGGGTGGATGCATGTAGGATATATCTGGAAATGAATTACCAAAAATAGTAATGTAACACATGAATAAATGATGCACAAATGGTAAGAGGGGCCTTACAGAAAAAGAAAAGACCCCATACTCACCAAGCCTAGGTGCCTGGGGCTATGTTCACCGAGGATGACAGCAATATATGCTTGAAAAATGTAATTCTCTTTATCTTCTGCATATCACCCACAGACGAAGGGGCAAATGAAATCTGCGTATAATAACTCAACGCATTCTGCTACTAAGCAGTTCCCTTTCTTTGAGAATTATGGGTTTCATCCATCATTTGTATCCAATGATTTACTTGAATCTACTATTTCAGTTGTCCAAGACAAATTGAATTTCTTCCAGCAAAACAATAAGATGTTGCAGGAAACAATAGCCAAAGTGCAAGACAATAACAGGATTTTCAACAGGAAACAGAGGGGCAAACTGTCCTGAAACCCGGCGAACAGGTACAGTGGTGTGAAAAAGTGTTTGCCCCCTTCCTCATTTCCTGTTCCTTTACATGTTTGTCACACTTAAGTGTTTCGGAACATCAAACCAATTTAAACAATAGTCAAGGACAACACAAGTAAACACAAAATGCAATTTGTAAATGAAGGTGTTTATTATTAAAGGTGAAAAAAAATCCAAACCATCATGGCCCTGTGTGAAAAAGTGATTGCCCCCTAAACCTAATAACTGGTTGGGCCACCCTTAGCAGCAACAACTGCAACCAAGCGTTTGCGATAACGTGCAATGAGGCTTTTACAGCGTCCTGGAGGAATTTTGGCCCACTCATCTTTGCAGAATTGTCCTAATTCAGTTACATTAGAGGGTTTTCGAGCATGAACGGCCTTTTTAAGGTCATACCACAACATCTCAATAGGATTCAGGTCAGGACTTTGGCTAGGCCACTCCAAAGTCTTCATTTTGTTTTTCTTCAGCCATTCGGTGGTGGACTTGCTGGTGTGTTTAGGATCATTGTCCTGCTGCAGAACCCAAGTTGGTTTCAGCTTGAGTACACGAACAGATGGTCGGACATTCTCCTTCAGGATCTCTTGGTAGACAGCAGAATTCATAGTTCCTTTTATCACGGCAAGTCTTCCAGGTCCTGAAGCAGCAAAACAGCCCCAGACCATCACACTACCACCACCATATTTTACTGTTGGTATAATGTTCTTTTTATGAAATGCAGTGTTCCTTCTACGCCAGATATAGTTGGACACACACCTTCCAAAGAGTTCCACTTTTGTCTCATCGGTCCACAGAATGTTGTCCCAAAAGTCTTGGGGATCATCAAGATGTGTTGTGGAGAAATTGAGACGAGCTTTGATGTTCTTTTTGCTCAGCAGTGGTTTTCTCCTTGGAACTCTGCCATGCAGGCCATTTTTGCCCAGTCTTTTCCTGATGGTGGAGGCATGAACGCTGACCTTAACTGAGGCAAGTGAGGCCTGCAGTTCCTTGGACGTTGTTGTGGGGTCTTTTGTGACCTCTTGGATGAGTCGTCGATGCGCTCTTGGGGTAATTTTGGGCGGCCGGCCACTCCTGGGAAGGTTCACCACTGTTCCATGTCTTCGCCATTTGTGGATAATGGCTCTCACTGTGGTTCGCTGGATTCCCAAAGCTTTGGAAATGGCTTTATAACCCTTTCCAGACTGATAGATCTCAATTACTTTCTTTCTCAATTGTTCCTGAATTTCTTTGGGTCTCGGCATGATGTGTAGCTTTTAAGGATCTTCTGGTGGACCTTACTGTGTCAAGCAGCTCCTATTTAAGTGATGCCTTGATTGTGAACAGGTGTGGCAATAATCAGGCCTGGGTGTGGCTAGAGAAATTGAACTCAGGTGTGGACAACCACAGTTATAGTATGTTTTAACACGGGGGGCAATCACTTTTTCACACAGGGCCATGATGGTTTGGATTTTGTTTCACCTTTAATAATAAACACCTTCATTTACAAATTGCATTTTGTGTTTACTTGTGTTGTCCTTGACTATTGTTTAAATTGGTTTGATGTTCCGAAACACTTAAGTGTGACAAACATGCAAAGGAACAGGAAATGAGGAAGGGGGCAAACACTTTTTCACACCACTGTATGCCTTTCTACAGCTAACTTGAGATTGGTATACTGATATACATGAAAAAAAATAGGTCATATAGGTTTGTGGGTCCTTTTCCTGTGAGAATGAAAATTAACAATGTATCTTACAAATTAACATTACCAGATTCACTGAAAATTCACCCAGTATTTCACATGTCATGACTGAAACCCCAGATCCCTTTCCAGATTGTAATGCAGGTCCTCCAGAACCTGTAACTATCAATGGTTTAGAAGAATACGAGGTGGAGACCTGGATTGCAAAAGGAGAAGAAGTCAGCTGCAATACTTGATTAAGTAGAAAGGTTATGGAGCAGAAGAAAAATCCTGGGAACCAGATTCCAGCATACATGCTCAAGAACTAATTCAAGCTTTCTTTCACAGGAATCCTGAAAAGTTGGCCCAGTTGGGCGTCTGGAGGCTGCCCCGTAGGGAGTGGCCAATGTCCGGAAAGGCGCATTCCTGTACGCAGACGCAGAAAACCAAGAAGCCTTGTCTGCGGCCAATTTGCAGGTGCCCATGCGTATACATTCCAATTGGGCTATTTAAGCTGCTCTATGGCCTTGGGTCATTGCGTTTGGTCTACTACCTTTCCTGAGTTCCTGTTACCCATTCCTGTGTTGACCTGCTACTGACTCAATCTGTTCCTGACTGCCGAAACGCTGCCTGTACCAACCCCTGGCTTGTCTTTGGATTTCATCTCTGCTTGCTTCTTCTATTCATCCACTTATCTGCCTACTGTTACAGACCCTGGCTTGACCTCTGACTCCTCCTCTGCTTACTGCATGTACTTGATCTGCCTGCTAGTTGCTGACCCTGCTTATGGTTTCCTTCTCTGCATCTGAACCTGCTGATCTGTGCCAGCCTCCTGCTCCAGTCTTCCTGCCAGTAGAGCTACTATTCTGTCTTCCTGCTGTTTCGGGATTCACAGCCTACTGTTCAGCATCCATTAAGGGAAGACCAATAGGGCACTCAAGCTCACTCTGTGCTCTGGCACCCAATGCTGTTTTACCAGGGCTCTTGAGCCAGAGGTGTAAGAGAAGCCTACCTCTGAATGTCAAGCTTCACCACCAGGTATGTTACAGAGTTTTTATGAAGCAATAATCAGCAGTTTTTGTATGGTACAATATTGGAAGTATAAAAGCAATGTTCTGCAGGTTTTTCTTCATGTTTATTTGCACATAGGACACCTCATGTGCACCTGTCCCCCAAAATGCCTCGGCTTGCTATTCCACCATTACCATGTGTTTGCCCACGCTACTGTATTCGCACACTGGATTGAGATTTAGTGTCATACAACACCTGTGTATATTTATTTTGGGGAGTATCCATTTGGATGTATGCTTTATTTTATATATAAACCTTTGGTAATGCACTAGGCTTGTGCACCCTCCTGTGTGCTCTTTTACAGTTTTCTACTAGATTCCTGAATATGAGGAGAGCTACATCAATGAAGCATACCTGATGGATATTATTTCATTGCTTTTGATGATCCACTGCACAAGTAGACTCTGAGGCAGAATGCTATACAATGAAAGTGTTTGTGTTTCATTCTATTCCTATTCATATCACAATACTTTCCCATACATGCTAACCTAATATTTCTCCAAAGCACGGCCTAGAAGATGCTCAGGATTGGATTCCAAAAGACCTTTCCTCTGTAATGTCTTAATTCCCACAGATACTTAAAAGTTGAAACCTTACTCAGAGTTAGCTCAAGAATTTAGACTTCCTCCTTCCCGTGTATTTTGCCTTTTTCAACTAGAAAACTATCTCAAGTCATTCTACTCAACTAGAAGTGATCTGTCAGGAATCAGAAGCAAGGATGGACAATCTGTGTCACAATAGGAAAAAGAAAGAGAGCAGAAATTGGAATTATTTCACTTTTAGATCACGCACCAATCTCGATCTCACTAAATTTGACTAATCACCATTCTAAAAAATGTAATAGAGTACTAAATGCTTCACTTCTAACTGATCTCACAATCCAATTCCAAATTTAGGAATCAATTCTGAACTATTTCAAAACAAACTCCACACCAGCGGTATCACCAATGATATGGGAAGCACACAATTGTGTAATATAGGGAGAATGAATAAAATGGGGAGCCAAAGAAAAGAAAGAAAGAGAAAAAAATATCACAGACCTAACAGATAAAATAACATACCTTGAGCTACAACACAAACAATTATTAGTGCTGAAAACAGAACAAGAATTAATCAAGACCTGAAAGGTCTTACAACATTATTAGAACCCAGGATGAATAGATACATTTTCCTAAAAAAATCCATCAGCTACGAACATGGCAATGAAGGGGGCACATTAATAGCGGAGAGCATCAAAGGAAACTAAAATTTCCAGCAACATTCATTGCATACATAACAAAAAAGGATGACTCAAAATAGCCAAGCTCTTCAATAAATATTATTGTAAACTTTATAACATACCATCGCAAAATAAACCAGAAAACTTAGCGGAGAATAGAGAACAAATAACTAATCTAATACAATGAAAAAAGCCTACCCTATCCCAAAAAAGAGATAAATCAACAAAAAAAAAACAATTTTCACTGAAGAATTAGTTGTTGCCATCAAAGATTTAAAGACAGATTTACAGATTTACAGATTCTGTTGTTGAACGCAGGAACGAGCCCTGCTGTGAAACATTAGATTAAAATTTTTTAATTACGCGCCCCTGTTAACTACTTGCTGACCGCCAGCAGTCAAATGACGGCCAGGTGGCGCACCTATTGTGGCGGAAGGCTATCATATGACGGCCTCCCATTTAAACAAGGAATGCGCGTGATAGTGCGCGCGCATCCCTGTTTCTTCGGTGGTGGCGTATCACGGAGACACCGCTTGCACCGAAGGGGGTGAACAGCCATTGATTATGGCTATTTACCACGTGATAGGCCGTGATGAAGTCACGGCCGATCACAGATGGTCACACCCCCACTGTGCATGGCGCATGCGCGTGATCGCTAGCGCGCTGTGTGTGCACGTCGGTGGCGGCGTGTTCCCCGGGAACACTGCTCGTCACCGACGCTGGTAAACAGCCATTGGCCGGCTGTTTACCCACGTGATCGGCTGTGATCCTTTCACAGCCGATCACTAAAATGTAAACAAACCGCCGTAACGAGATGTTACCGGGTTCTCCTCCTCACACACCGATCATGTGTGAGGAGGAGATTGCGGTAACATCTGGTTACCGCCTACAGTGTACACCAATCCCACTGATTGCCCCCCCATAAAGAGGACCTGTCACCACCCCTCATAGTACCTGTCACACACAGTCCATCAGAGTACCTGTCACAGCCCATCAGAGTGCCCAAGTACCTGTCCCAGTCCATCTGAGTACCTGAGTACCTGTCACAGTTCATCTGAGTACCCGAGTACCTGTCCCAGCCCATCGGAGTACCCGAGTACCTGTCACGGCACATCAGAGTACCCGAGTACCTGTCACGGCCCATCAGAGTACCCGAGTATCTGTCACGGTCCATCAGAGTACCCAAGTACCTGTCCCGTCCATCAGAGTACCCGAGTACCTGTCACAGTCCATCAGAGTACCCGAGTACCTGTCACGGTCCATCAGAGTACCCGAGTACCTGTCACGGTCCATCAGGGTACCCGAGTACCTGTCACGGTCCATCAGAGTACCCGAGTACCTGTCACAGTCCATCAGTGTACCCGAGTACCTGTCATGGTCCATCAGGGTACCCGAGTGCCTGTCACGGTCCATCATGGTACCCGAGTATCTGTCACGGTTTATCAGAGTACCCGAGTATCTGTCACGGTTTATCAGAGTACCCGAGTACCTGTCACAGCCCATCAAAGTACCTGAGTACCTGTCACGGTTCATCCGAGTACCCGAATAGCTGTCACAGCCCATCAAAGTATCCGAGTACCTGTCACGGTTCATCCGAGTACCCGGGTACCTGTCACAGCCCATCAGAGTACCCGAGTACCTGTCACAGCCCATCTGAGTACCCGAGTACCTGTCCCAGTCCATCTGAGTACCCGAGTACCTGTCACAGTTCATCTGAGTACCTGAGTACCTGTCCCAGTCCATCTGAGTACCTGTCACAGTTCATCTGAGTACCTGAGTACCTGTCACAGTTCATCTGAGTACCTGAGTAGCTGTCACAGTCCATATGAATAACTGTCACCGCCCTTCAGAGTACCCAAATACCAGTCACCAAGCCATCAGAGTACCTGTCACCAGGCCATCAGAGTACCCGAGTACTTGTCACCAGGCCATCAGAGTACCGAGTACCTGTCACCAGGTCATCAGAGTACCCGAGTACCTGTCACCAGGCCATCAGAGTAACAGAGTATCTCTCTCCAGCCCATGTCTCATAGAATATACGTTCGGGTGTTTGCTTTCCAAAATGGGGTAATTTTGTGGGTAATTTCACTGTCCTGGTGATCCAGGACCTTCAAAAGTGTGATGGGTAGGAATGAAATGAGATGTGTCATTTATGCTCCTAGAATGCTTGAACGTACTACTTCAATGTTCAGCCTCTCTATGTGGCCAGGCTGTGTAAAAGTCCTACACATGTGGTATCCCCATACTCGGGAGGAGTATCAGCATGTATATAGCAGAAATGACAACCCAAAACACATTCTATGTGTTAGAAATTACTTATAAATTGACAACTTTGTGTAAAAAAAATGTGTTTTAATTTTTTTCCACATATTCCGAAAACTTCTGGAAAAAAATTAACCGTTCAAAAGACTCATTATGCCTCACAGATTATAAGTTGGGTTGTTTGCTTTCCAAAATGGGGTAATTTTATGGGAAATTCCATTGTCCTGGTACTCCAGGGCCTTCAAAGGTGTAATAGGGGGTTGAGAAATGAGATGCGTCATTTTTGCTCGTAGAACGTCTGAAGGTACTACATAAATGTTGGTGCTCTGTATGTGGCCAGGCTGTGTAAAAGTCTCCCACATGTGGTATTGCCGTACTTGGAAAGAGTAGCAGAATGTATTTTGGGGTGTAATTTGTTGTTTGCATATGCTGTGTGTGAGAAATAACCTGATAATACTATACTGATAATACACAGCAATAATGCATATGCTGTGTGTGAGAAATAACCTGATAATTTTGTAAAAAAAAAAAAAAATAAATAAAAAAAAAATCTTCATTTTGAAAAGAATTGTGGGAAAAAATGACAACTTAAAAAAATTCACCATGCTACGTATTTAATACCTTGGAATGTCTACTTTGTAAAAAGGGGTCATTTGGGGGGTATTTGTACTTTACTGACTTGTTAGTGTCTTAAGAAATGAGATACATCCGATGTACTGAAGGCCTGATCAGATGTGACCAATTTTCAGCGATTGGCACCATAGTTTGTAGACTCTGTAACTTTCACAAAGACCAAATAATATGCACTAATGTGGGTTATTTTTACCAAAGATATGTAGCAGTATAAATTTTGGCCAAAATGTATGAAGAAAAATTACTAATTAGCAAAAATTTATGACAGAAACAAAGAAAAAGGCATTTTTTTCACAAAATTTACGTTTTATTTTATTTATAGCACAAAAAATAAAAAACCCACTAGTGATTAAATACCACTAAAAGAAAGCTCTATTTGTGTGGAAAAAAGTACGCAAGTTTCATATGGGTCCAGTGTTGCATGACTGAGTAATTGTCATTCAAACTGTGAGAGCACTAAAAGCTGAAAATTGGTCTGGTCAGGAAGGGGGTGTAAGTGCACTTTATTGAGGTGGTTAAACAGGGGCAGAAAAATTGGGCATTAGGCACTGGTGCTGGTGCCACAACACTGCAACCCCTCACAGATTCTCTAGTTGGAGCGTAGGAATGAGCCCTGCTGCTAAATATTGCATCAAAAATTGTAATTACATGCCCCTGTTAAACAGGGGCTGGAAAATTGGGCCTTAGCCCTTGTACACACGGTCAGAGAATCCGTCGGAATGTGTCCTATCGGACCGTGTTGTCGGATAATCTGACTGTGTGTGGTATGCATCGGACTGATTCCGTCAGAATATCCGTCGGACCCAATTTTCCAACTTGTTGGAAATATTTCCCGACAAACTGGTTCGATCGGACATACTCCGATTATGTGTAGAGAATTTTGATCAGACCAAGTGCCACGCATGCTCAGATCAAATTCCTACATCAAAGCTATTGGCTACTAGCCTGAATGTAGTCCCATCGTAACGAAATTACGTCATCCCGTTCTGAAAGATCGGATTTTTCGACAACTTTGTCCGACCGTGTGTATGCAACAGTTTTGGACAAGATCCGACTGACAAAATCCGACGGACAAAATTCGACGGATTTGGTTGTCGAAATCTCCGACCGTGTGTACAGGGGCTTAGACACTGGTGTTGGCGCCCAGAACCAAAAATGTTCTTACAAGCAATTAGCATGATTATTGAGAAGGAAGAGGATAGTCACTCAGCATGAGCATAGGCAGTCTTGAAGGGATCTGACATTTCAAAAAAAATGATGTGGTTACATCAGCATCAGGTGCTTGGTAGCTGGTGGTGATCCAAGACTGATTCATTTTTATAAAGGTCAGTCGATCAGCTATAAAGGTCAGTCGGTGGACAGGCGCAACCTGTGATTGATTACAAAGCCCCCAGCAGCACTGAACGTGCGTTCCGAAAGAACATTGGATGCGGGACAGGCCAGTAGCTCAATTGCATACTGTGCAAGCTCTGGCCAGTGATCCATCTTCAAGACTCAGTAACCCAGAGGATTTTCGGTGGGAAAGGTGGCCAAGTCTGATCTTGCCCTAGGTATTCCCGCACCATGTAAATCAGACGCTGGCAATGCTTGCTGGAACCAATCATACCTTGGGGCTGCGGTCTAAAAAATTGTCTGAACACATCAGTCAGATGGTCACCTTCTCCACCTCTCCTTCTGTGACTGACCGAAGACTCAGCAACACGTTCTCCAGGACCAGGAATTTGTAACCTCCCAGGCTCTGGGAACGCATTGCACAGACCTTTCTGCAAGTCCTCCTGAAGATGTTTCATCCTCTGCTCCCTCTGTGACGTCAAGATAAGGTCCGCAACCTTACCCTTGTAACGTGGATCAAGGAGGGTTGCCAGACAGTAATGATCCCTCTCCTTGATCCGACAAATACGAGGATCCTTCTGCAGGCTTTGCAGGATCAGGGAGGCCATGCAGCGTATGTTAGCTGAGGCATTCAGTCCAGAGTCCTCTAGGTCACTAAGGAGGACATGATCCGCAGCCACCTCTTCCCAGCCACGTACAAGTCCATGGGTTTCTGGGGACTGTAAATTATCCCTTAAAGCATGCTGCTGATGCTGAGTGCTAGGCTCCCCCTCTGTGCTGACACAATCCTCCTCCTCTTCCTGCATGATTGGCAGGCCAGCAGGAACACTGTCTGGATAAAGGGGGCCTTGAGAGGTAAGGAAGTCCTCCTCTTCCTGCCTCTGTTCTGCCTCAAGTGCCCTGTCCATTATTCCATGCAGCGTGTGCTCCAACAGGTGGACAAGAGGTACAGTGTCACTGATGCATGCACTTTCACTGCTCACCATCCTCGTGTTCTCCTCAAATGGTGACAGGACAGTGCATGCATCCTTGATCATGGTCCACTGGTGTGGGGAAAAAAAACAAGCTCCCCTGACCCTGTCCTGGTGCCATAGTCACACAGGTACTCATTGATTGCCCTCTGCTGCCTGTGCAGCTGCTGAAGCATGGCCAACGTTGAGTTCCACCTGGTGGGCATGTCCCAGATTTGGCGGTTCTTAGGCAGGTTAAATTCCTTTTGGAGATCAGCCAGTCGAGCACTGGCCATATATCACCAGCAGAAATGCACACAGACTTTCCTGGCCTGCCTCAGAACATCCTGTAAGCCTGGGTACCTGCCCAAGAACCGCTGCGCCACCAAGTTAAGAAAGTGAGCCAAACAGGGCACATGGGTCAGTTCTCCCTGTCGGAGGGTGGAGAGGTGGTTGGTGCCATTGTCACAAACCACCATTACTGGCTTAAGCTGGCGAGGCGTAAACCGCTTCTCAGCCTGCCCCTGCAGATCTGACAGAATCTATGCCCCAGTGTGGCTCCTGTTCCCCAAGCACACCAGCGCAAGTACCGCATGGCATCTTTTTGCCTTCATACTTGTGTAGCCCCTTAAACGCCTACGGAGCACATTTGGTTCAGAGAACAAAGCACAGGAAGAGGCCATGGAGGAAGAAGAAGTGGAGGGGGTGGAGGAGAGAGGTGTGTCAGAATCACCAGTAGTAGCATTTTGGAGATGTGGTGGTGGAACAACCTCCAACACTACTGCACCTTGTCCTGCATCCTTCCCAGCTGCCATCAGAGTCACCCAATGCACCATGAAAGATAGGTAACATCCCTGTCCATGTCTGCTGGACCATGAGTCAGCAGTAATATGCACCTTACCGCTGACCGTCCTGTCAAGTGAGGCCAAGACATTGCCTTCCATATGCCGGTAGAGAGCCAGAATCGCCTTCTGTGAGAAAAAGTGGCGTTTGGGAACCTGCCACTGAACCACATATTGCACAAACTCACGGAAAGGGGCAGAATCGACCAACTGAAAAGGCAGCAGTTGAAGTGCTAGCAATTTAGCCAAGCTAGCATTCAACCGCTGGGCATGTGGATGGCTGGGAGTGAACTTCTTTCGACGGTGCAGCAGCTGGGGCAGGAAACTTTGCCTGGTACACTCTGACGTTGGAGTACCGATAGCAGATTGCCCGCAAGTACTTGGCTGCGACACACCTATTTCTACACCTTCATTCCTCTCAGTGGAGGTTTCAGAGAGGACTGAAGGTATAGTGGGGTTGAAGATCCCAGCTGATGAGGAGCAAGGAGAGGTCCGCTTTGTTCTTTGGTGTGGGTCTTTTAGGTACGCTTGCCAAAGAACTGCATGGCAGGTCGACATATGTCTGGTCAAGCATGTGGTGCCCCAGTGGCTGATGTCTTGGCCACGCGAGATATGCTTGAGACATATGTTGCAAATAGCAGCAGTGTGATCTGATGCACGCGTCTCAAAAAAGGCCCACACCACAGAACTTTTGGAATAACCGGCAGAGACAGCAGCGCCCTGCACATGCGGAGCTCTGCGGTGTGATGCAGTCGTTGTGCTGCCCTTAAGCTGGCCCCTGGAGGGCATCCTGCCTCCTTAGAGATGTGCCTCCTCCTCCTCCTCCTCCTCCTCTCTCCTATCAGGCACTCAAGTGGAGTTAGTGACCTCATCATCCCCTCCCTCCTCATCACTGGAGCAAACCTGGCAATATACTGCAGCTGGGGGAACATGACTGCCAGATTGCTGTCCTTCTTGGGCACCCCCTCTCTCTGGGCTCACGTTACTGCCTTCCTCTAGCTGGGTACCATCATCAGAGCCTTCAAAATGCTGGGCATCCTCCTGGAGCATTTACCCAACACTGTTGTCAAACCGTTTGGGGGACTCCTCAGGAGATCATGGTGGGGCTAAGGAAGGAGTGACTGATGTCATTGAGCTGAGGGAAGAGGCCACGTTGGCAGCTGCTTTCTCTGGGCTGGCTGCTCAGCTGCCGGCTAATTGCCAGCTCTTCACAGTTACCCAGCTGTTCCTAATCCTGCTCGTCTGATCCGCCTACTTAAAGCTGTCCAGCTAACTTCATCTCTGCCTTCGCCTTGGTCACATCACAAGAAACCATCTCCTACAGTTCTGTTTAAAGACTGGTTTGCAGACATCCCTTCTGGCTCCTTATCCTGCTTGCTGTTGCTCCACTTGGATCCCTGACTTCTGGCCTGGCTGATTACCCGATCTGGTTATTGAAATCTGGACTGGCTGACTACTCGATCCGGTTACTGGACTCTGGCTATGCTTTGAATAGACTTACTCTATTTACCTTTTTATTTTTATTTAATAAACAAGTGTGAGTTAATTGTACTTCTGTCTTAGTCTGATTCATGGTTTCTGACACTTTGCCAGACAAAGTATACTGAGCCTGGGTGAGAGAGGATGAGGAGGATGAGGACGCTTGGTCATTCACTCTACCAAGTCTTCTGCATGTTGCGGCTTAGCACGGCCAGCTGCCAAAAAAAGGATGTGCGTGTTCTTCCGCCACATGCTGATGAGGATGCACTGCGTCCACGACCAGCACTGTTCCCTCTAGACACCCTCTTTTATGGGCTCATGACTGTCTGCCTCTCTCTTGTTGGCCTTCCAGACATGCTAATGGCCTGCAGGGAGATGAAGCTGCACAAAGCTGGGACGTACAGTATATATATACTGATTATACTGCAGCTAGCAGAATCAACTGCCTGCCTGTAGTATTATTAGTATGAGAACACCGGCATTTGTATTCAGGTAAGCTTTAGGTGCACACTGTGCAAAAAACACTAAAACAAAATACTGCAGCTCCCTGCCTGTATTTGTATGAGAACGCCGGCAATTGTATTCAGGTAAAGTTTTAGGTGCACACTGTGCAAAGGACACTAAAACAAAATACTGCAGCTCCATACCTGTATTAGTATGAGAATGCCGGCAATTGTATTCTGGTAAAGCTTTAGGTGCACACTGTGCAAAGGACACAGTACACTAAGTGAAAATAGTGCAGCTCCCTGCCTGTCAGTATATTATGAAGAGAATAACAGGAAAGGATCTAGCTAAACTGAATACAGCGTATAAATATATATATACACAACACACCTGGGATGCATATATATCCTCTACACACTGTAACTGAAGCTAAGTGACTCGCCTGCCTATTATATCTAAATTAAATCCAATGACACTATCTCTCTGTCTAGCTCGCTCTGCCACCACAACACACTACACAAGGCTGTCACGCAGGGGCATGTACTAAACCCCCTGAGACATAATTGGCCAAAGCCACCATGGCTTTGGCCAATCATGGCTCTCTGTTTTTTCTGTGCTGTGATTGGCCAAAGCATGCGGGTCTTAGCCCTTGTACACACGGTCGGACATTCCGACAAGCAAATCCGTCGGATTTTGTCCGACAGATTTTGTCCGAAACTGTTGCATACACACAGTTGGACAAAGTTGTCAGAAAATCCGATCGTACTTAACGTGATGACGTTATTTCGTTAGGACGGGACTACGTTCAGGCTAGTAGCCAATAGCTTTGGTCCAGGAATTTGATGTGAGCATGCGTTGCACTTTGTCAGATTGGAATTCTCTACACAAGATCGGACAAAGTCCGATCGGATCATGTTGTCAAAATTTTTTATAGCCCAGCTGGAAAACTTGGTCCGTCGGATACTCCGACGGAAACAGTCCGATGGAGCCCACACACTGTCGGATTATCCAACAACACGGTCCTATCGGACATTGTCCATCAGAATGTCTGACCGTGTGTACAAGGGCTCAGCGCATGCTTGGCCAATCAGCAGCCAGCAATTCACTGCGATGCTGCAGTGAATTGTGGGTCGCGACGCGCCACTCAAATTTGGCGCGAACGGCCCATAATGTTTGGAATTCGCCAGATGGGCGAACAGACTATGTTCAGGTCAAACATGGGCTCATCCCTACTGACCACTGCACTTTGCATTTTTTCAAATCTAAACTATGTGTTAGTTAATCTTTACCCTTTCACTATACTAACAAAATGTATACTGCTCTGACAGGTCAATCCCAGCCCAGCTAGCCAAGTAGAAGCCAGCCAGCCTATCCAAATCTTAGC
Source organism: Lithobates pipiens (assembly GCF_037356315.1). Classification (NCBI taxonomy): domain Eukaryota; kingdom Metazoa; phylum Chordata; class Amphibia; order Anura; family Ranidae; genus Lithobates; species Lithobates pipiens. The sequence continues at coordinate 284,816,318 of NW_027507748.1, read as the reverse complement.
CAAAGCAGAGATATAAATTTAGTCCAGCCAGCCAGGCCTAAATTCAGGCCAGCAAGGCCAGTACTCCAGTCAATCAGGCTTAACCTCAGACCAGCCAGCCAAGCCAGAAGCTAGACCAATTAGCCAGGCTGGAAATCAGTCCACCCAACCAGGCTGAAACTCAAACCAACCAGCCAGGTCAAAATTCAGGCCAACCAGCCAGCTAGGCTAGAATTCAGACCAGATAGCAGGCAGCAACCCATTCCAGCCAGCCAGGCTGAAACTTGGACCAGCCAGCCAGCCAGGCTGCAACTCGGACCAGCCAGCCAGTCAGCCAGCCAGCCAAGAACTCGGACCAGCCAGCCAGGCTGGAACTCAGACCACAACAAACGCCTGGGGAATGCCCATGGAAAAAAACAAAGCCTACTTACCACCAGCTTGCAGACAACCAAATAAACCTGTCTAACAGTATGCATCAAAAACAGGGGTTTGCAAATGCGTGTGGACTAAACCCCTGTTTTTTAACGCAAACTGTTAGACAGGTTTATTTTGTTGTCTGCGAGCTGGTGGTAAGTAGGCATTGTTTTTTTTCCTGGGCATTCCCCAGGCTTTTGTTGTTACCTGTTTTAGCCCTCCAAATGCCGCTTACTGCGATAGCCAGCTATAGATGTGGGTGGTGGGAAGTTTTTTGGTATCACATTGGAACTCAGACCAGCCAGCCAGGCCAGAACTTGGACCAGACAGCCAGCCAGGTTGGAACTTGAGTCAGCCCATCAGGGCAGACCTCAGAACAGCCAGGAGAGAACTCAGGTCAGCCAGCTACACCAGAACGCAGACCATCCATACATGTCAGGACACAGACCAGCCAGCTAAGCCAGAGTAAAGACCAGCCAGCTAAGCCAGAGCAAAAACCAGCCAGCCAGGCCAGAATAGAGTTCAGTCAGCCAACAAGCAGTGGCAGTTCAGCCTCCAGTACAATGGCAAAACAAAAGCAGAAAACCTATAATTTTCATCATGATTAGGAACATGATTTTTTTTTTTTTACTGAAGTGAATGAGAAGTGTGTTTGTTATACAAAGCTTCTGTTGCTTTAGCTAAGAAAGGAAATGTGGAGAGACACTTTGGAACACTTCATTCTAAAATCAATAATGATTTTCCACCTAAGTCCGAATTACATTACATTGCAACATTACATTGCAACATTTAAAAACTTTTCTTACTACACAGCAAAGGATATTCAGTAGGCCTGCAGAGAAAAACAAAAGCCTCAACTATGGCCTCTTATCATGTGTCTCAGCTCATAGCCAAGAGGAAAAAAAACATTTGAAGATGGTGAGATGATTAAAGAGGCTTTTTTGGAAGCTGACGATTCTCTCTTTGTTGACTTTAAAAACAAGACCAAAATCATCTCTGCAATAAATTCTCTGCAACTTTCTGCAAAAACAGTTACAAGAAGAGTTGAAGTTATGGCAGGTGACATTATTTCACAACTGAAAAACGACTTGGATGACTGCAGCTATTTTTCCCTTCAACTTGATGAATCAGTTGATGTTACAGATACCTCACAACTAGCTATATTTGTTAGAATGGTTTTCAGTAACTTTGAAGTAAAGGAAGAAATTATGAAAATAATTTCTTTGAAAGGCCATCTATTCAAAAGTGAAAGAATATTTCATCTCTGAAAATATTCAGATACAAAAGCTTGTCAGCATTACTATAGATGGAGCACCCACTTTCACTGGCAGAACCAATAGATTTATAGCTCTTTGCCAAAGGGATACAACTTTCCCAGAATATTTTCCTACCATTGCATCCTGCACCAGCAAGCACTCTGTGGGAAGTTATAAAAACTGTTATTAAGATTGTTAATAAAATTTGGTCCCACTCCCTTCAAAGAAGGTTATTCAGGGTGTTGATTGGAGAGCTTGAAATGGAATACAGTGAACTTCCCTTTCACACTGAGGTGCGTTGGCTCAGCAAAGGAAATATTGCTTCAAGCAGCTTCTACCAGCCATAGCAACATTTCTAAAAGAATGTAATGAAGAAGCATTTGTAGTGATGCTGGAAGATGCTAATTGGCTTCAAGACTTTGCCTTGAAGTTTCAGATTCAAATCATTATGTTTTCAGTGACTTCTACCGGAAAGGCAGAGATAAATGTACTGTATTCTGGACATGATTTCTGAGGTAAAAACATTTTCAGACAAACTTGGCCTGTGGGAGCATAATTTGAGAAAGGGAGATTTAAAGCATTTTCCAAATTTAAAAGAGCATATTGAGAAATCTGCAGTACCCTATGAGGGGGAGAAATTTCTGAATGTAATTTCTCTACTTAAGGAGGAATTTGAAAAACGTTTCAGTGATTTCAGGCAGATCGAACCCGCCTGTCAATTTGTACATTTTCCTTTTTCTAATGTAAATGTTGAAGAGTTATCTGCTTCAATACAAAAAGAATTTGACAAAGATCAGTCTACTATTGAGCTTAAACTTATGTAGCTGAAAAATGACTAAGCAGGGAAAAGTGTTGTTGATTCAAGAAATGTCTGGCCTACAATTCCAAAAGAAAAGTATCCCTTTTTGTTTATACTCTTATGTTCTCTTTCCAATACATGGAATGGTATGCCAAGGCAAATCTCACAGACTCCCTAGGAACGCTGAAGATCCAGTAGGGGTCATGCATCCCTGCCTCCCAACTAATATATTTTACCCCCAGAGGATAATGCTTACAGGAATGTTATTGTGTTTGATACCTCACAAATTAGCCTTTCAGATACTATACTGTTTCTTTCTTTGTTCTAGTTTTTTTCTTTTATTTTTGTTTGTTGTGTTGTTACATGCAGTGTCATAGATCCTTTAGCCTATTAGTAGAGGGAGTTTGCTCCCTACAAGTGATTTTTTTTCTTAGGTTTTGTCATCATGGCAGAGCTGACTTGGGGCCCCCCTACTGCTAGGAGAAGTCTCTGTCGCGTGGAAGGCCTTTCTATTCATGATACCATCATATGTCTTTTTTTGCCTCTAAGGCTACTTTCACATTAAGGTGCTTTACAGGCGCTATTAGCGCTTTGAAGGGTGCTTTTAACCCTTTATTTGGCCACTAGCGGGGGTTAAAAGCACCCCACTAGCGCCCATAAAGCGCATCTAAAACAATGGTAAATCGCTATTAAAGCCAGGCTCGCTTTACCGCTGACACCCCCCGTGCCTCAGTATGAAAGTGTCCTAATAGGTTAACAATGGAAAGATGTTGTCAGGGTATTTAAAGTGGTTCTTCACCCTAAAGGGGAAGTTCCGCTAATCTGATCCCTCCCCCCTTCCGGTACCACAATCTGCACCTTTCTGGGGGGAGGGGGGTGCAGTTACCTGGATAATAAACACACAGTTCCCAGAGACACAGCGGGGGACCATAAGAGACGCGCAGCGCGACTCGCGCATGCGCAGTAGGGAACCGGGCAGTGAAGCTGTAATGCTTCACTTCCCGATTCCCTGACAGAGGATGGCGGCGGGGGCAGCAGCGAGACGAGCGATCGCTCGTCATCTGCCGCCGACATCGCTGGACCCTGGGACAGGTAAGTGTGATTTTATTAAAAGTCAGCAGCTGCAATATTAGTAGCTGCTGGCTTTTAATATTTTTATTTTAGGTGCACAACCACTTTAAAATTTCCGTATTAACAGTTTTCATATTTATGGATATGAGCAAAACTCTATAATTTACGAGATTTCCACGTATTTGCAAAAATCTCCCAATGACTCAAATTTGTTTATCTGCACTAATTTGAAGATGATGGAATACAACGGTGTGCAATATATATATATATATATATATATATATATATATATATATATATATATATATATATATATATATATATCTATATCTATATCTATATATATAATGTGTGTATTGACTAAAAATCAGTGCAAAAAATAATATAAAAACATAACACAGAATATAATTTCAAATATCAATAATACAGATCATGAAACAATAATCACAAGCTCTAGTTTTAACATGCCAATGTCTTAAAACTTAATAACTGCTTTGTAAAGAGTTAACAGTTTCTCAGTGGCTTCACAGACCAAGAAAATAAACAAGTGATGAAATCAACACTGATCTCTCTCAAACAAACAGACCTGGCAAGCTCAAACTTTAAAAGCACAGACAAAATGTTATACCGTGCACAGATCTTGGTGATTTAACTTAGACCTATTTTTCAGGTAAAGATTGATCTCGAATGCATTTTATATTTAACCACTTCAATTTAAATGACAATTACATGGTCATGCTACACTGTACCCAAACAGAATTTTTATCATTTTGTTCCCACAAATAGAGCTTTATTTTGGTGGTATTTTATCACCTCTGTGTTTCTTATTTTTTGCTAAACAAATAAAAAAAGACCAAAAATTTTGAAAAAAAAAGTTTTTATTTTGTTTCTGTTATAAAATGTTGTAAATAAGTACATTTTCTCCTTCACGGCTCTTACTGTTTACATTGTGATCTGCCGTGATTGGACTCGGCTGATCACATGGTAAAGAGCCTCGATCACCGCGATGCATGCCCCCATTGGCGCACGGCGGCTGTTATCCTTCTGGATGTCATATGACGCCCAGTCAGGATAACTGAACCATCATTCTGCTATAGGCCGGACGGGAAGTGGTTAAACATGACTAAGCTATTCAATAAGCTTTAAATGTAGCTGTGTTGAGATATACAACAATGTGTATTTCTCTTATTAATTGGAACAAACAGAAATAATCCTAGTCCAATTTATGCTACAAAGATTAAATGGTCCAGCCAATATATGTACAAATAATCATAATATCTATACTTTACCAAACCTTTTGAGCTCTTTTGTTTGATAGATGTCAGCTGCGTTTTCAAACGGACATTGTTCCCTTCCTTTGATCTTTCTGTTATCCTCTCATTCTGATCTTAGCCCTTCTGTCCTCCTCTCTGATATCCATATGCATCCTTTATCACCCCAAAGAGTATGTGTGGATATGCCTTTCACGTAATGAATGACATCAAACACATGTAATTTCCTGCACCATACCTATGAGGGCAATATCGGACCCTTACGCATAATTACCTCTAGGGGCAATGTTTTCCTTTACACCTCTAACGCAAGGTGGCATTACAGGCTTAAAAATTATATTGGAATGTTTCTTAACATGTCAAAAATCTCATCAAATAAAGATATAAACTATAAACTATTCTAAGATGTCATTTATATGTCATATGATTGCTAGACTTGTAGTCTGGCTGGAAAATATATAGATGTAGTAAGTTTAGATAAGTTAATTAACTCTTGTTCTAAATTCCTTAGTAGTTAGAGCATTTGTAACTGGACATGCAATAACCATTATGTTTATGTAGTTTCACACATAGAATACCTATTCATTTAAAACTATTCATAATGTTAACAAGATGATAACCTTCACCTTAATAAATATATTTCAATGGGTAATAACAAATAAAATATAATGAATAACTGTGGTACATTATAAAAATACATAAACCCAAATCAGTGAGTTTATTCAATTAAAGCGGGAGTCCACCGGGACTCCGCGTTTTTTTTTTTTTTTAAAAGCCAGCAGCTACAAATCCTGCAGCTGCTGACTTTTAAAATAGTGACACTTACCTGTCCAGCGCGCCCGCGATGTCGGCACCCGAAGCCGATCTCTAGATCGACACTCGAGTGCTGCCGCCGCCATCTTGGGTATGGGAATCAGGAAATGTAGTCTTTCGGCTTCATTTCCCGGTTCCCTACTGCGCATGCGCGAGCCTCGCTGCGCAATGAGGATCGTCCCCGCTGCCTCTGGGATCTGTGTGTTTCCCAGCAGGCAGCGGGGCACTTGCGGGAAGGGGCGGGCACTTGCGGAAAGGGGCATAAGTTACGCCCCTTTCCGCAGAGAGCTATCCCGGAAGTGGGTGCAGTTACCTGGATTATCCAGGTAACTGCACCCCCTCCCCCCTGAAAGGTGCCGATTGTGGCACCGGAGGGGGGGAGGGTTCCGATGAGCGGAAGGTCCACTTTAGGGTGGACCTCCGCTTTAAGTATGCATATATTTGCCATATTATAATATATAATATAATAATAATTATTAATAATTATAAATTATTGCTTAAACAATTGCTTATAGTGAAAGATAATTTCATAATTTACCATATTTTTAAAATAGTTTTATAAAATAGCTTTTGAATAAGCCCCTTCTCTCAGTCATAAAAAGGAAAAAAAAATATATACATGCTTGTTCATTTGAAACACGAGACCTTGGTCTCATTATAATATAAACATTAGCCATCTTATTTATCTGGCTAACAGAATTTCTGATCTGAGAGAAACTAAGAGGGAAACCAAGATAAACCCTGAAAATCTTCTTGCAAGAAACCTTGTTTAAAATCATGAACTCCCATTCACCTTAGGGAAATAAAAAAATAGCACAAAATGGCTTCTGAGTTGCTCATGTAATTTTATATATATATATATATATATATATATATATATATATATATATATATATATATATATATATATATATATATATACATATGCATAAGCCTAGAAATCAATTCTTTTTAACCCCAATAGTTCTGACAGTGGCATGGCTGTTAATATTCCCATTCTATCCCACAAATAATGAGTTAGCGCTGTATTTTTTCCATTTGTGTTTTACCCAGATGGGATTTTTTTTTCTCAACAAAAGTGGAGTTACACTTTAATTTTTCATTCATGAATGATTGAAGTGAATGTTCACACAATTTAAAAAAAATTCCCAAGTGAATCCTCCTGTGCATACGATATATATTACAGTGCATTTGTTGCATATTGTTGGTGTCATTGAGCACATCTCCATGAGCACAACTACTCACCTTATGAGAGTTGGTGGATAGCAGTGTAATTTTTCTGAATGGCACCCCAACTAACCTTCACAAAGCACACGCATTGCAGTGCACTGCAATGTATAATACCCCACTACTATGTGTTGTTGAGTTAAGAAAAAAAGGACAGCTTGTAAAAAAGCAGTATGCACAATAAGCATTTCCAAAGCATTTGCAGAGCTTTTGACAAGCTTTGTTGATGCCTGTAAAGTAATGTTTCTCAACTCCAGTCCTCAAGCATCTCCAACAGGTCATGTTTTTAAGCTTTCCATTATTTTGCACAGGTGATTTGATCAGTTTCACTGCCTTAGTAATTACCACCGCCATTTCATCTAAGGGAAATCCTGAAAGCATGACCTGTTGGGGGTACATGAGGACTGGAGTTGAGAAAAAATTCTGTAAAGTACCCTTAAGCTCAAGTATAGGGATGTTAAACAGATCTTAGTTGTAGTTGTAATGCTGACTAGGGATGAGCTTCGTGTTCGAGTCGAACGTACGTTCGACTCGAACATTGGCTGTTCGTGCGTTCGGCGAATTCCGAACGTTTTGGCCGTTCGCGTCAAAATTCGAGTGACGCGCGCGCGCGGACCATAATGCACTGCGTTGGCGCAGTGCATTGCTGCCTGATGATTGGCCAAGCATGCACTGTGACCCCGCATGCTTGGCCAATCGCAGCGCCGGCAGCGAGGAGAGCCATGATTGGCCACAGGCATCCTGCCTGTGGCCAATCATAGCTCAGGCTGTGTAGTGCACGCCCCACACTATATAAGGCCGCCTTTGAGGCGGCCTCGTGTAGTGTGTTACTTAGCATCTGAAGCAGTGGGTGTTCTGTGTACCTTCAACACAGTACACACCAATCGTTTTTGGCTGATTTCCTATCTTGCTGCTGCGTAGTGGTTGTTGTCTGTGCCCTGACTGCAGTATACACCACTATATTCACCTCACCTATATAGCTAGTGATCTAGCTTTAACCACTTAACAACTGCCCATTGCCGATTAACGGCTTCAGGGGGGTTGTTTAACTCTGAGAGGCCGTTAATTAACGGCCTCCCAGAATTCTGCTCTCGCGTGCCCCGAGGTGTGCGCACTCGAGAGCATCCGTGACCGCCGGGTCGCATCACGGATCACGGTAAACGGCCGCTCATAGCGGCCGTTTACCACGTGATTGCTCCGTCAAATGACGGAGTGATCACTTGGAAACAAACCGGCGTCATGTTATGACGCCTGTTCCTCCCTCCCCTCTCTGTACCGATCGGTACAGCGGAGGGGAAAGAGATCGGTGTCAGCAGCGATGTGGGCTGCATCTGCAGTGCCCACATCGCTGCTCACCGAATTTAACCCCTCAATTCCCTGCCAATACTCTGCAATACCAGTGCATACTCTGCAGTACCCTGCCATTACTCTGCAGTACCCCCCATTACTCTGCAGTAACCCCCATTACTCTGCAGTACCCCCCAATACTCTGCAGTACCCGCCATTACTCTGCAGTACAGTACCCTGCCATTACTCTGCAGTAACCCCCATTACTCTGCAGTACCCCCAATACTCTGCAGTACCCCCAATACTCTGCAGTACCCTGCCATTACTCTGTAGTACCCCCCGATACTCTGCAGTACCCTGCTATTACTCTGTAGTACCCCGCCAATACCCCGCCAATACTCTGTAATACCCTGCCATAAATTGCCATACCCAGCCATACTCAGAGATACCCAGCCATACTCGGTGATACCCTGAAATACCCAGCCATAGACGCCCCCCACCCCTCACCGCCCTCCGGTGCTTCTACCAACTCGCCAGTACGATCAAAGCCAGAATCTTTTTTTTATTTTTTATTTCAGGCTTCCCAGCCTAGAGGTGAGATGTGGGGTCATATTGACCCCCCAGATTTCACTGTAAAGAGGACCTGTCACCCCATATTCCTATTACAAGGGATGTTTACATTTCTTGTAATAGGAATAAAAGTGATCAAAAATATATTTTTGGGGGAAAAAATGTCAAACTAAAATAAATAAAGTAAAATGAACAATAAAAAAATAAAATAAAAATTAAAGCGCCCATGTCCCCATGTGCTCGCATGTGCCACACATGTGAGGTATCGCCGAGAATGTTAGAGCGAGAGCAATAATTCTAGTCCTAGACCTCCTCTGCAACTCAAAACATGTAACCAGTAAAAAAAAAAATTAAAGTGTCACCTATGGGGATTTTTTAAGTAGCGACGTTTGGCGCCATTCCACGGGCATGTGCAATTTTGAAGAGTGACATGTTTGATATCTATTTACTCAGCATAACTTCATCTTTCACTTTATGCAAACATTGGGCTAACAAGTGGTTAATAATAGAGCTTGCAGTCAGTAGTGTTAGGAGATAGTGCGTGCTGTCTGCGTGCTCTGTACCCAGTACATACCGCTATAATATAGGGCAGGCCCCTACTTTCAAACATCCAACTTACAAACATCTCCTACTTGCAAACGCAAGGAGACAGCAGCAAGTGAGATGAAAAAAGATGGACGACAAAACAAAATTATACAGGGGTGATAACCCTTCCCTATGTTTTCCAAAAAGCTTAAAGATAGTTTTTTTGACTGGAGCTACACTTTAAAAATGTACCGGTTGAAAATGACAAACAGATTCAACTTAACACAACAAACCTACACAGTCCCTGTCTTGTTTGCACCGCCTGTATACTGCTGTTCTGAGTATATAGGGCCTGGGGGCCACACGCATTTCCTTTTTTTAATATGGGTACGGGGTTCCCCTTAATATGCGTACAAGACCCAAATAGGCTGGTTATGGGCAGGGAGGGCTACCCATGCCATGTTTCTCAATGATTTTCAACCATATTGCAGGAACCAGATATAACATTAAAACCGCAAGCAGTTTTAAATGGTGTTATTTCCGTTTAATGTCATTTTGTGCAGGGACTGTTCTAAACACGGGAAACACGTGGCACTTCACAGGCATACTACAGACACCCCCCAGGCACCATATTTAAAGGAATATACTTTTTTTTTTCACTTCAATCGTCATTAAAATCAGTGCTCCCGCCAAAACGGCCGTTTTTAAAACTTTTTTTTGCAGTGACCCATGTCCCCTGAGGCAGGAGGCAGGTCCCCAAACCCTTTTTAGGACACTATCTTGCATATTAGCCGTTAAAATTAGCACTTTCCAATTCGAACGTTCGAGTCCCATAGACTTCAATGGGGTTCTAACGTTCGTACCGAACGCGGGGGTCGTTCGCAAGTTCTGGTGCGAACCGAACCGGGGGGTGTTCGGCTCATCCCTAATGCTGACTGTCACTTTAAGCAAGCTGATAACATCATTAAGTGTATGCTCCAATGTGAACCAGGGGTTAGTAAGCTTCAGCACTACTTGAAGCTTGTTGATAGCCTACTGAAACCAAGCTGCTATCAACCTATTTAAAGTGACAGCACACCTATTAAGAACTGAAGAGTTCTTCAAAGGCTTCAAAAAATTGCTTTAAACTTGCTGAAAGATCTGCAGATACTTTGCAAAAGCTTCACAAAACTATGCTGTACACACAAATATTTTATTAGCTAAAAAAACATGTAAAGCAAGCCTTAATTTGTTTAGATAATACATTTCTGATTGAAACTGAAATGAATAATAAATACTGTACATTAGACAGAAACTGAACTATAGTGCATATTATGTTTGCACCCTTACAAAATGTAAATAACGAAATATTTTCTCAATTGAATTATGACTTTTGCATTAACAAGGATAATATTTAGGCCTGGTTCATACCTATGCATTTTTTAGGGCATTTTCAGTTTTGCAGAAGCACACTACAGTCCATTTAACATGATTTCTTATGGGTGTAGTTCACATCTGTGGATTTTATGGAAAGGGTCAGGGTTTTTTTTTCTGTTATTTGGTTCCATAGACTTCAATGGATCAAAAATATGTATTGAAAAATGCACCTGGAATATTTACATCTATGCATGTTGCTTTTGAGCATTTCTGTAGTGCTTTTTGCTGCACTTTAAAATACACATAAAGCGTTTTACCACTTTTTTTGGCGAGATTTGCATTTTTTTTTTACACTGTATATAGCTGTTTGCTAAGGAGGCGGCCAGGAAGCCAACTGTCGTGTCCTTAACAACCAATGATTTGTCAACTGTCATGCATTTCTTAGATAATGATGGAGGCGTGGCCATCGAATAATGTCATCTGGGGCCCCTCTTCCTTGTGATGTCACTGACTCATCCTGCACCCATTGGTGATGTCACAGTGGGGCGGGTCCTCTGGAAATCCTCATCTGATGGCCATGCCCCCACCGTTATCTAAGAAATTTACATCGGTGTGGACAGATTAGTGGGACGCAGCATTGGAGGAGGGTCATTGGTGAGAGAGGCAGCAGAGGAAGAAGCACACCGGACAAAGAAGACAGGAAAAAGAACAAGACTGGAAGAAGAAGTGGGAGAAGGAGAAGCCCGGAGGAGACAGAAGCATGGAAGGAGAAGACAGAGGAAGAAGTGGGAAAGGAGCGGGGAAGGAGAAGAATTTTTCTTAAGAAAAGACTTGTCAAAAATTTTATTTTTGCACACTACACTACGTTTTTTGGTGAATGGGTAGAGGTACCCCATACTCATTCACATAGGGGGGAGGGTGGGATATGAAGGGGGCTTCCAGATTCTGATAAGCCCCACCCACAGTCCCCTACAACCACCGGCCAGGGTGGGGGGCACAGAGCAAGCACCAACCCCCATGTTGAAAGCATGCTGCAATCTGGTATGGTTCAGGAGGGGGGGCGTTCTCTCATCCCCTCCCTTTCCTGACCTGCCAGGCTGCATGCTGGAATAAGGATCTGGTATTGATTTTGAGGGGGACCCCATGCCATTCTTTTTAAAATTGTGGCGTGGGGGGGTCACCTCCGAATCCATACTAGGCCCAAAGGGCCTGGAATGGACCTGGGGGGACCCCATGCTGCTTTTTTTCACAATTGTATTTTCCGGCAATTCTTTTTTTTTATATTTAGCTGACAGCAGATAACTCATTGGTTGTTAGGGACGCAGCGGCCAGATTCCTGACCCCCTCCTTAGCAACCAGTTAAATGTAGTAAATGTACAGCAAAAAATATGTAAATTGTAAAACGCAAATCATGTCAAAATCACAGTAAAAATTAGGTACTTGCATTTTGGATGAGGATCCATTAAAGTCTATTACATGTAAAATGCACCTTTTTGCATAAAATGCAAAATGCAAGTTTTGTTCTTTACTGTGATTTTGCTGCTTTTTTTGCTTTACAATCACTAAGCTTTGGAACTTTCTTGTTGAAACTGAAATTTTTCTTTGCTAAGTTTTGTCTTTATTAAAAACAATAAAAAGAGTTGAAAACATACAATAACTGTATATACATGGTTGCTAAGGAGCAGGCCGGGAAGATCACCGAGTCCTTAACAACCAATGAGTCATCTGCTGTCAACAGGTTTCCCCCCAGACAGCTGAATGTAAAAAAAAATAATTTGCTCCCCCAACAAGTTCATACAAGACCTTTCAGTCTAGAATGGAGTTCCACCCAATTTTGAGAGGTGGCGTTTAATGAAAGACCACCTCTCCACCCCTCGTTTTTGAATATTATTTTTTTTTTATTCTATAGTACTTTTTAAGGAAGTGCAGCCTGTACTTCCGATCCATCTCTTCTGTGGCGCAGCATGTTTTTGTGCAGTGAGCCCCCGCTGTCTTCTGGAACTTGTGTGTGTCCCAGAAAGCATCTGGCCGTTCACAAAGTCACAAAGTGTCGCGCAAACCACACATGTTCAGTAGGAAACTGGCAGCAAAGCAGCCAGGCTCCACTGCCGGGTTCCCTTAGTAAGAATGGTGGGGCCTGCCCATGATTGGATGGATGGATCAGCCTCGGGGGGGTGGCAACATTGCGGCCTCCATGGACAGGTAATTGTCCTTATTAAAAGTCAGCAGCTACAGTATTTGTAGCTGCTGTCTTTAAAAAAAAAATTGTGGGGGTGGAACACCGCTTTAAGGGGAAACCCCATGCCAAAAAAAATATTATGTGGGGCCCAAAAACCATACCAGCCCCCTTTAACAATTGTACCCCTACCCATTTACCCCTGCCGCAGACCCCAATTGCCAGGATTTTCAGGAAGAGGCCCATGTCCTCATCAACATGGGGACAAGGTGCTTTGGGGCCACACCTGCCCCAAATCACCCACCCACCATGTTGAGGGCATGTGGCCTGGTACGGTTCAGGAGGGGAGGCACGCGCTCATCCCCACCTCCTTTCCTGCCCTGCCAGGCCGGGTTCGCACTGGTATCACACGTCAGTTGTATCACTTTGGATTAGACTTCAATGAACAGGGATCCAACTTTGATCCCTGACAATACCAGGCACTGTGCCTGGTATGATTCTTTAGGGGGAACAGCACGCCAAATAAAAAAAATGGCATGGGTTCCCCCTCCAAGAGCATACCAGGCCCTATGGTCTGGTATGGATTTTAAGGGGAACACCCCCACACTGAAAAAACAATGTGGGAGCCCCCAAAATTCATACCAGACCCTTATCTGAGCACACAGCCCGGCAGGTCAGCACAGGGGATGGGGATGAGCGAGCTCCCCCCTCCTGAACTGTACCAGACCACATGCCCTCAACATGGGGGTTGGTGCTTTGGGGCAGGGGGGGCCCTGCACCCCCCACCCCAAAGCCCCTTGTGCCCATGTTGATGAGGACAAGGGCCTTTTCCCGACAACCCTGGCTGTTGGTTGTCTGGGTATGCGGGCAGGGGGCTCTCTTCTCTGTCTTTTGCTGAGTCTTCTCTGCTATCTTCTCCCTCTGTTCTTCTTCTGATGTTGACTCAACACTCTCTCCTGCTGTAATGAAGGGTGTGCGGAGTGCCACTACTTATATAGGCATGGGGCGGGATCACCGGAAACCCGCCCCTCATTATGTCAGCAACCATCATGCCCTGGGCGGTGATGTTATGAGGGGCGGGGCCTCTAGATTACATCACACGGTAACCCCGTCCCATGCCAATATAAGTAGTGGCACACCGCACACCAAGCATTAGAGCGTCAACATCGGAAGAACAGAGAGAAAAGACAGAGGAGAAGACCAAGTAAAAGAGCGAGAAGATAGCAGAGAAGGCCCTGCAGAGGCAGAAGACAGTGGACAGAGGGAGAAAAACCGAAGAGAGAGCAGAGAAGACCTAGATAGGGGAGAAAAAGTCGGGAGAGATGCAGGAGCTGACTTAATAAATTACTTTAACATCCTTTGTGCTTTATTTTTGACACTTTTTTTCAGGTGAACTGGTAGGGGTACAATGTACCCCATACTCATTCACATAGGGTGGGGGGCCGGCTTCTGGGGGTCCCCTTTTTAAAGGGGCTTCCAGATTCCGATAAGCACCCCGGCCACAGAGCCGGACAACCAATGGTCAGGGTTGTCGGGAAGAGGCCCTTGTCCTCATTAACATGGGGACAAGGTGCTTTGGGGTAGGGGGACAGGGCCTCCCCCTGCCCCAAAGCACCCACCCACCATGTTAAGGGTACGGTTCAGGTAGAGGTGCTCGCTCTTCCCCACCCCTTTCCTGACCTGCCAGGCTGTGTGCTCGGATAAGGATTTGGTATATGGATTTTGGGGGGACTCCCATGCAATTCATACCAGGGCCTGGTATGCTCTTGGAGGGGGAACTCATGCCGTTTTTTAAAAATTTAACATGGAGTTCCCCTTCAAGAGGATCAGAGCACAAGTCGTGTGTCAAAGTCGGATCAGTTAAGACGGTGATCCGACTTTGGTCCTATTTTATCCCATTGAATATCACTTAAGTCGGATCAAAGTCGGACCAAAGTAGTGCAGGGAGCATTTTCAAAGTCGGAATGACTGTGTCAAAACAGTTAAGACAGCTCCCATAGGGAAACATTGATTTTCACACATGATGTGACATGGGATCCCAATTTCGGAGCGTTTGTCGTACCAGTGTGAACCAGGCCTTAGGCTGGGTTCACACTGGTAAGACACAACCGTCCACTTTTACCACTTTGGATCCGACTTTGCCAATGCGACTTGAAGTCTGACATACATCTGACTACAGTGAACAGGAATCCGGCTTTGATCCTCGACAATCCCAGGTATCGTGTCTGGTATGAATCTGTAGCTATTTTTCTGGGTCTTTTCCACTGTCTTCTCCCTCTGTTCTTCTTCTGATGTTGACCCAACGGTCTCTCCCGCTCTACTGCTGAGTGCACGGTGTGCCACTTCTTATATGGGCATAGGGTCCGGTCACCTTGTGATGTCATCCAGAGGCTCCACCTCTTATGACATCACCACCCTGGACAGGATGGGTGGTGACATCATAAGGGATGGGCCTCCGGTGATTCCGCCCCATGCCAATATAAGTAGTGGCACACCGAGCACCCAGCATTAGAGAGGGAGAGATTGTTGAGTCAACATTGGAAGAAGAACAGAGGCTGAAATTTTAGTTGGTCTACCTGACCATGGCTTGGTTTCAACAGAACCCCTCATTTTCCACTTCTTGATTAGAGTTTGAACAGTGCTGATTGGCATTCTCAATTCCTTGAATATCTTTTTATATCCCTTTCCTGTTTTATGCAGTTTAACTACCTTTTCCTGTAGATCCTTTGACAATTCTGTTGCTTTCCCAATGATTCAGAATCCGGAAACGTCAGTGCAGCACTGGATGAAAGATGCAAGGGTCTGTCAGGAGTCCAGAAACTCATTGACCTTTTTATACACGCACATTAATTGCAAGAAAACAGATCACAGGTGAGGATGGTTACCTTTAATAGCCATTCAAACCCTTTTGTGTCAACTTGTGTGCAGGATATCAGCAGTTTCAGGTAGTTTCTGTTGCCATTATGATTTAAAAAGAATAAACACAGTTGCTTGATAATAAATGGCTTACAGACAAACACTAACCATGAGTGAAAGAATGTTTTTGTGTTATCATTCATATGGCCAAGAAATACAGTTGTGCTCATAAGTTTCCATACCCTGGCAGAATTTGTATGTACTCTGCATTCAGTGTAACATATATATATATATATATATATATATATATATATACAGTGCATTCGGTGGTGTACAGTATATAGTACACTTCAGACAGTGTATCAATATATATATATATATATATATATATATATAGGATTTTTTTTAAACAGCTTACCTGTAAAATCCTTTTCTTGAGATTACATCATGGGACACAGAGCTCTATTCATTACATCATGGTTAGATAGAGTACCTTAGTTTTGTAGCAAAGAAATAAGTAACCCAATTTTACAGGTAAGCTTTTTTTATTAAAAGAATCCTATTTTCTTGTTCATACATCACAGGACACAGAGCTCTATTCATGACATTATGGGATGTCCCAGAGCAATGCCCAAATTGAGGGGAGAGAGACACAGATCAGAAAAAAAGGCCGCCATTGGACGTGAGGACCTACACTGTTGCCTGCAGTACACTGCACCCGAAAGTGATATTGTCATGCCCTCTTACATCCACCTGATAAAATCTAGTGAATGTATGGACCGAAGACCAAGTTGCAGTCTCGGAGTCCTGAGCCATGGAGGCCCGGTGATGCACTGCCCATGAAGCACTTACTGCTCTAGTCGAGTGCGCCTTAACATGAAAAGGAGAAATCTTCTTTTCCAAACCATAAGCCTGAACAATAACTTATCAAATCCACCTAGCTATGGTGGACTTTGACGCTGCCTGGCTCTTTCTGGGACCGTCTGGCAGTACAAACAGAAAATCTTCCGCATCTGAGCAGTTGCACCCAGATAGATTTGGACTGCTCTAACAACATCTAGAGAGTGTAACAACATTTCCTCCACGTACTGCGGATTTGGAAAAAAAAGGATGGTAAGACCACATCTTGGTTCAGTTGGAACCCTGATACCACCTTAGGTAAGAAAGCCTGGTGAGGACGCAACAGCACTCTGTCTTTGTGAATAATTAAGTATGGCTCTTTACATTAAAAAAGCCGCTAACTCTGATACTCTCCTGGCAGAGGATATGACAACAAGAAAAAACAACTTCTTGGTCAAAAGACACAAAGAAGCATGGCATAATGGTTCAAAAGGTTTTTGCAAAATAGACAGAACCAAATTCAAATCCCATGGGCACACGTGCCTGACTGGTGGATTTAAACGCAGGTCCCCCTGAATAAAGGCCCGAACTGGGGAATGAGAGGCAAGCGGTTTCTGAAAAAAAAAGCAGACAAGGCCGAGATCTGACCCTGGATAGTACTCAAGGCCAGTTTCATTTATACTGCTAATTGAAGAAAAGTGAGAATTCTATCAATAGCATACCTTCTAGGATGCCATCCTTTGGACTCACACCCAGAGACATATGCCTTCCAGATTCAATAATATATAAGCCTGGAGGCCGGCTTCCTGGCATTGACCAGAGCGGTTAGGACTGGACCTGTGAGCCCACGTTTTTTCAGGATGTGGGCCTCAACAGCCAAACCGTCAAATTCAGACTTTGTAAGGAAGGATGGAATATTGGCCCTTGTGAGAGCAGGTCTGGTCACAGTGGGAGCACCCATGGCCTTCCGGCTGCCATCCTCATGATCTCTGCAAACTAGGACCTCCTGGGCCAAGCCAGGGCTACTAGGATTACTGGCTTCCCTTCTGTCTTGACCCTGCGAAGTAACTGAGCAAGAAGTGGAAGTGGAGAGAACACATAGATTAGAGAAAACTGATCCCACTGAACTATCAAGGCATCTGAACCTTGTGCTAGGGGGTCCTTTGTTCTTGATAAAAATATGTCCAGTTTGCTGGAGGCTGGTAGGTCTAAGTTTGGGGTACCCCATGTCTGGCATATTGCCTGAAACATGGCAGCATGTAGCGACCATTCTCCGGGGTCCAGCTGCTGGCGGCTTAAAAAATTCACTTTCCAATTTTCCACCCCTGGAACAAAGACTGCAAATAGACAAGGAACATGTTTCTCTGCCCAAGTGAGAACATAATTCACCTCCCTCTGGGCACTCAGACTCCTAGTGCCCCCTTGGTGATTGATATAAGCGACTGCTGTGGCATTGTCAGACTGAGCTCGGACAGGACAGCCTTGTAGCCTGTCTGTCCCAATCTTCAGGGCCAGATGGACCCTTCCGTTCTGGACCATTTGCCTTGGATTGAAGCTTCTTCCAGAACTGCTCCCCAGCCTGAGCGGCTGGCATCTGTAGTTACGACTTTCCAAAAAATTGGAACAAAGGACTTTCCCTTCTGTAGATTCTTGTCTAGTAACCACCAATTGAGGCTCTGGCACACTGATGGTCACAGGCACATTGGAAGATCCAAGATTTGAACTGGGTGGAATGAGGCTACCATCTTCCCCGACAATCTCATACAGAGACGAATGGAAGGATTTTTCTTGCCCAAATCCTTTATGGCATTGGCTTTTGCCTTGGGACAGAATACCTCGCTTTGAACTGTGTCTATGACAAAGCCCAAATATTCCAGCCTTCTTAGGGGCTGTAATAGTGATTTTTCCAGGTTGCGGACCCAGCCTAGGTACTCCAAGTATCTTACCGTGCTGAGCACATTGTGCTTCAAGCGTGCATTGGACTGTTCTACCAGTAGTAGATCATCTACCGCAACCTTAAGAACTTCTGGTGATCGGGAAAAATTGGCACATGTAGATATGCATCTTTGATGTCTATTGGTGCCCCTTCACAAGGAGGCTTTGGGATTCTGTTTAGCAGATCTTTGACCCCAAGGCATCTTTTGGCCATGGGCTTGGCCTTGGACCTTTCCTCTTGTACTGGACTGGGAAGGCCATCACCACTGCCTAGAGGCCAAGGTACCCAGGCTGTGGAAAGAGAACATTTAAAAGAAGAATGATTATCTTTCTTTGTAACCAGCAATAAGGTGGTCTTGCCACCGGAAATCTTCTGGATATATTTATCTATATCATCCCCAAAAAAGTGTTCCCCATGAATCAGGAACCCAGCTAAATAGCTTTTGCATGAGGCTTCAGCTGCCCTGTTTAAGCCAAAGGGACCTATGGATGTGTACCAGTAGGAGTGTAAGGTGGGATTCTTGCTGGACAGAATCCATAGCATCTAATGCAAAACATAAGGCTCTTGGAAGAGCTGCATAGTCTTCATTTTCTTCCTGTTGAGCAAGTTCAACTACCTGCTTCACCTGCTCCTTCAAATATTGGCACATACCAACTGCTGCAACTGCAGGTTGGACCACAGCGCCAGCCAAGGCAAGGAGGATTTAACCAGTTCGGGCCCCCCCGGCACCTGCACCAGTCAGAATCCATTCAGGAGCAATCTGTGCTGAGGGGGAGGCCATTGATTCATGGCCACACCCTCACGATCGTTCCTGACGAATGGAAAGCTTCCTCTGCTCCTGTAATGTAAACCAGGGCAGAGGAAGTGATGTCATCTTCCCTTGTGTCGGTCTTTTCGTCCAGCACCAAGGAGAGAAGACATCAATGTGAGTCTGCACCAACACTACACATACAGTAGAAAACACAGGCACCCATTTCACCCCCCAATCACCCCTCTGCACCCCCTGTCACAGTGACACCAATATCATTTTTTTTTTTTTTTACTGATTACTGCATTGGTGTCATTTGTGACTGTTATAAGTGGTAGGGCAGTTAGTGTTAGGCCCCTTTAGGTCTAGGGTACCCCCCTACCCCCCCAATATAGGATTAACCCCTTGATCTCCCCCGTCACCAGTGTCACTAAGCAATTGTTTTTCTGATGGCTGTATTAGCGTCGCAGGTGACACTAGTTAGGCAGACAAGTAAAGGTTTTAACCACCTGATTGGATCCTAGTTACCGTAATCCTTTCACCAGTGATCACCATATAACGGTTACGGTTGACGCTGGTTAGTTAGTTATTTTTCTATAGTGTCAGGGCACCCACCGTTTATTACCTAATAAAGGTTTAACCCTTCTGATCACCCAGCGAGTGATATAAGTTAGGTTTTAGGGTCAGATAGGATCTGCGTTGCCCCTGGCAGCGTCAGGTTAGTGCCAATATTGCTAACAACCACGCACACAGCATACACCTCCCTTAGTGGTGTAATATCTGAACAGATCAACATCTGATCTGATCAGATATATACTAGCGTCCCCAGCAGTTTAGGGTTTCCAAAAACGCAGCCCAGATACCTGCTATCTTTTGCCCCTCCACCCAGCCCAGCCCATCCTAGTGCAGTATCAATCGATCACTGTCACTTACAAAATACATAACTGCAGTGCTCGCAGAGCCAGGCCTGATCCCTGCGATCACTAATAGTTTTTTGGTAGCATTTTGATACAGTCGCTGACAGCTTAAAAGCCTTTTTACCTGTGAGTCTCACTAGTGTACCACTAAATTTAGAGCCCAGAATGGCAAATCAAAGGTACAATAGTGATAAGGCCTACACGTTTCTGAGCATGGCAGATAGTAAAGAGGAAGTCACTCATCTGTCAGATTCAGGCTCAGAATAGAATCCTGTAGATGACAGCGGCTCCATGACAGATAGCTCAGACGACGGAGTGGTCCCTGCCAAGGTCAGGCGTACCAGACCCCGATCTTCTTCTTCTGTTGTTGAGGTGCAAGAACCGCAGGACTCTCGTATGGAGCAGAGAAGTACTAGAGCCAATATTCCTTCTGGTGAACTGGCAAGCACCAGCTGCCTAGTACACCCTGGTCATACATCCAGCACTGCAGTAACACTTGGTGATGTGGCGAGTCCCATAGGTGCAGTTCAACCTGGTGAGGTGGCATGCACAAGTATTGTCCCGCTGCCACCAAGAAGACAAAGACAGGCCCGTCGAGCCCATAGTGCCCTTCCTGCAGAATTCACCAATCCAGAACCCACCACTTCTGCAGCACCCGTACTTCCCCCATTCACCAATCTGGCATTCAGGTGGAAACAGCTGATTTTATGTCACTTGATTTTTATTTGCTGTTTTTCACTGAAGATCTCTATAGATCTATTGTTTATCAAAGAAATTTGTATGCTGGTCAACACATCGCCACTATTCCCCAGTCCTCCCTTGCCAGAGATTGGAAACCAATTAAGGTTTACAAATTTAAGACCTTTCTGGGCCTTTCCCTCCTCATGGGCATAACCAAAAAGAGTGAGTTGCGGTCATATTGGTCCACTGACCCAATTCACCATATACCCGTGTTCTCTGCTTCCATGGCCAGGGCACGATATGAACAGATCTTGTGGTTCAAGCACTTCAATGACAATGAACTCTGTCGTCCTCGTGGAGACCCTGGATACAATCGGCTCTACAAAATTCGGTCCCTTGTAAACCACTTCAAGCAACGTTTTGCAGACTTGTTTAGTCCCCATCAAGTTGTCTGCGTTGATGAGTCCATGCTTGTCATTCAAACAGTACCTTCCCAGCAAGAGTGCCAGATACAGGGTCAAGATGTATAAGCTCTGTGACAGGGCCACAGGCTATACATGTAGTTTTAAGGTTTGCGAGGGCAAAGATAGTCACATAGAGCAGATAAACTGCCCTGACTATATAGGAAGCACTGGCAAGATTGTGTGGGACTTGATGTCACCCTTATTCCGAAAAGGGGTACCATATGTATGTGGACAATTATTACATGAGCGTGTCACTTTTTAGTCACTTGTTTGATCAACAGAATGGAGCATGTGGCTCCATGCGATATAATTGTTAGGGCTTTCCCCAGCGGCTTGTAGATTCCCATCTTAGGCAGGGGAAGATAGCCTGCTTGAAGCGTAATAGCTTGCTTGCTAAGCAGTGGAGGGATAATAAGAATGTTTTCGTTCTTACCTCCCTTCATGCATACACGACGGTCCAAATTACTACGATGACTGGTGATGTGGAGAAACCCCTCTGTGTCCACGAATATAACCTTAACATGAGAGGGGTGGACCTCAACGACCAGTTGTTGGCGATGTACCTAGTTGCCTGTAAGGCCAGATGCTGGTACAAAAAAGTGTCTGTTTATTTATTTCAATTGGCTTTGATGAACTATGTGCTATACAGAGCTTCATGATGGACTGGATCCTTCCTTAAATTCCAGGAATGCCCCGTACACACAATCGGACTATCTGGTGGACTTGGACAATCCGGCCGTCTGTGTGCTAGTCCACCAGGCTTTTGAAATGAACGAACTTGCCCACACATGGAGAAAAGTCCGTTAATTTTGAACGTGGCTCCAGGTAGACGAGGCTAGCGAAGGAGGTCAATGTCGCCGCCTCCATTGGGGAGATTGCCACCTCGTTGGACCCGTCACCTGGTATGGACTAGAAGGGGAAGCCCTACGCCAAAAAAACGGCGTGGGGGTCCCCCCAAGTCCATATCAGACCCTTATCCGAGCACGCAGCCCGGCCACTCAGGAAAGGGGGTAGGGACGAGCGAGCGCCCCCCCTCCTGAGCCATACCGGGCTGCGTGCCCTCAACATGGGGGGTGCTTTGGGGAAGGGGGCCCCCAACCCAAAGCATATTGTCCCCATGTTGATGAGGACAAGGGCCTCTTCCCGACAACCCTGTCCATTGCTTGTCAGGGTCTGCAGGTGGGGGGTCTTATTGGAATATGGGGGCCCCCTTTAATAAGGGGATAAGGGGACCCCCAGATACCAGCCCCCCACCCTATGTGAATGAGTAGGGGGTACAATGTGCCCCTACCCATTCACCTGGTGAAAAAAGTGTAAATAAAACACAACACAAGGTTTTAAAATAATTTATTGCACAGCTCCGGTGGTCTTCCGTCTTGGGGGGTCTTCTCGCCGGACTTCTCTGCTATCTTCTGCTAGCCCGGGGGTCTTCTTCCGACTTCGGGGGTCTTGTCCTCCTCTTCGGTTCTTCTTGCTGGGCCTCCGCTTTCTTCTCCCAGCTCTTTTACTAGCGGTGGCCCGGTCACCGCCGCCACGGCCTTCTCTTCTTCTTCTCTTCTTCCTTGAGATGTTGACTCAACGCTCTCTCTGGCCGCAATTACAGGGATGTGTTGTGTAGCCACTTATATAGGAATAATGGGCGGGGTCACGGGGGATGTCCCCTCCCCTTATGATGTCACAGTTCCGGAGGATGCTGGGACTGTGACATCATAAGAAGCGGGGTCATCATGTGACATCACCCGGTGACCCCGCCCATTGTCCCTATATAAGTCGCCAGAAAAGTCTGGTCGTGTGCGGGCAGGTCTGCTTGTTCGGAAAGTCCGGGGGACCTCCGCTTCAAAGTCCGGCGGTTTGTCCGCCGGACTAAGTCCACCGGACAGTCTGATCATGTGTACACGGCAGAAGAGATTGTCAGAGCCCTTCTGTTTCCAGACTGTGCTCCACCTCACCTTCCCAATTCAAATGCAGTAAGTCGGCTGCATGAGAGGCATTTTCCTTATGTCCTCCCGAGTACCCCTACCCAACGAGCCCCCCAAAGAAAATGTTGTGTCTGTAGAAAGCACGGATGAGTGACACCCGTTATTGTCCCCGCTGTCCTGACAATCTTGGTCTTTGCATTGGTGAATGTTTTGAGCGCTACCATACACTAGTTCAGTTCTAGCGTAGGGTACAATATTGCACAGACTAGGCACACTTTCACAGGGTCTCCCAAGATGCCTTTGCATTTTGAGAGACCCAAACCTGGAACTGTTACAACCGTTATAGTTGAAAAAAAAGTAAAAAAAAATACACAAAAAAAAAAAAAATAGTTGTCATTTTATTGTTCTCTCTCTCTCTATTCTCTATTGTTCTGATCTCTTTACTGTATTCTATTCTGTAATGTTTTATTATTATTATGTTTTAAGATGTTTGCTTTTCAGGTATGTATTTTTTGTTATACTTTACTTTTTACTGTGTTTTATTGTTAACCTTTTCTTTGTTTCCAGGTATGCCATTCAGCTGCAGCGCGGATTTATTTATCTTGACAGGCAACAGCGTTTGTTCCCATGATAGATAAAGCCGTGACTCCAGCGCTGTAGGATGTGATTTCACCACCACCGTTAAAAAAAGAGCATATATGCCAAAGCATGGGGGCAGCAGGGGTGGAGGAGTGATTTTCTCCTGCCTTTTGGGGCAGATGCCCCCATGTTTCGGCATATATAAATGGTGCATGTATGCCCATCATTAGAAGTTAGTGGATGAAGGGAGGTATTCTAATGGTGGGCATACCCACCGATCAATCCCTTTTTTGTTCAGCTCACAGGGAGCAGCAGGGGTGGAGGAGCAGTTTGCTCCTAACTTTTGTGGGAGGATGCCCCCATGCTTCGGCATATATATATTTTAGGCACAAATTGCGTTAAAAAGTGTTTTATTTTTTACTATTTTTTTTGTATTTGCTTTGCAGGTATGGTAAGTCGTACTGTTATACTGTAATGTTACTTTGTTGTATTGTTAACCATCATTTGCTTATCAGGTACGCCATTCAGTTGCAACGCGGATTTATTTATCTTGACAGCAGCAGTGTTTGCTCCCATGATACATAAAGCCGTGACTCCAGCGATGTAGGAGTTGATTTCACTATCAAAGTTAAAAAAAAGAGCATTTATGCCGAAGCATGGGGTCAGCAGGGGTGGAGGAGTGATTTTCTCCTACCTTTTGGGGCAGATGCCCCCATGTTTCGGCATATATAAATGGTGCATGTATGCCCATCATTAGAAGTGAGTGGATGAAGGGAGGTATTCTAATGGTGGGCATACCCACCAATTAATCCCTTTTTTGTTCAGCTCACAAGCTGCATGAAAAAAAAAAGATTACAATATATGCCCAAAAAGGACCAGCAACGTACTGGTATGTTGCTGGACTTTGAGTGGTTATACCAGAATGATGCCTGTGGGTTTAAGTATCATCTTGGTATCATTCTTTTCAGCCAGCGCTCAGCTTTCATGTAAAAGCAATCTTAGTGGCTAATTAGCCTCTAGACTGCTTTTACAAGCAGTGGGAGGGAATGATCCCCCCCCACTGTCTTCCATGGTTTTCTCTGGCTCTCCTGTCCCAACAGGGACACCTGAGAATGCAGCCGGTGTTTCCGCCAGATGATCATAGAGCTGATCAGAAACCAGAATGGCTCCAAACATATCTATGGCCTAAGAAACCGGAAGCTACAAGCATTTTATGACTTAGATGTCATCAGATGTAAACAGCACCATTGGGAAATTGGGAAAGCATTTTATCACACCGATCTTGGTGTGGTCAGATGCTTTGAGGGCAGAAGAGAGATCTAGGGTATAATAGACCCCATTTTTTTCAAAAAAGAGTACCTGTCACTACCTATTGCTATCATAGGGGATATTTACATATCCTAAGATAACAATAAAAATCATTAAAAAAATGAAATTAACTGTTTACACAAAGGCAAACGCAAGCATCGGTCTGGCGTCATATGTAAACAGCAATTGCACCATGCATTTGAGGTATCACCGCGAAGGTCAGATCGAGAGTAGTAATTTTAGCAGTTGACCTCGGTAAATCTAAAGTGGTAACCTGTAAATGCTTTTAAAGGCTTTTAAAAATGTATGTAGTTTGTCACAAAAGTGCGCAATTGTAAAGCATGTTGTGTTTGATATCCATGTACTCCGCCTAAGATCATCTTTTTTATTTCATCAAAAATGTGGGCAATATAGTGTGTTTTAGTGCATTAACATTAAAAAAAGTGTGTTTTTTCCCCAAAAAATGTGTTTGAATAATCACTGCGCAAATACTGTGTGGGGAAAAAAATGAAGCACACACCATTTTAATCTGTAGGGCCTTTGCTTAAAAAAAAAAAAAATCATGTAAACAAGTGTAAGAAAGGGCTTTGTCTTCAAGTGGTTAGAAGAGTAAGTGGTGTGTGACATAAGCTTCTAAATGTTGTGCAAAAAAATGCCAAAACAGTTCAACCCCCCCCAAATGACCCCATTTTGGAATGTAGACACCCCAAGCTATTTGCTGAGAGGCATTTTGAGTCCATGGAATATTTTATATTTTGCCAAGTTGTGGGAAAATGACAAACTTTTTTTTGCTGCTTCTCCTGAGTACGGGGATACCACGTGTGAGACTTTTTGGGAGCCTGGCCGCGTAAGGGACTCTGAAAACCAAGCACTACCTTCAGGCTTTCTAATGCCGCGTACACACGATCAAACAATTGGGTGGAAAAGTCCGGCAAACTCAAGTCCGCCGGACAATCCCCCCATGTGTAGCCTCCGGCATACTTTTTTGACCCGAAAGTACGGCGGACTTAGAAAGTAGTTTTGCACTCCAATCTTCCCGCCGGACTTGCATTTCGGCGGACAATCCGGCCGTGCGTATACCAATCCGCAGTAATTTTGAAATGAGCGGACTTTTCCCGCCCGGAGATCTATCTTCTTCTAGCGCTTTTACTAGCGGAGGAGCCCGGCTTTCTTCCTTGCCGCCGCCCTCTTCTTCCGACTTTGGGGGTCTTGTCCCCCTCTTCGGTTCTTCTGCCGGGCCACCGCGCCTTCTTATAGCTCTTTTACAGGCGGTGGCCTGGTCTTCTGTCGCCGCTGTCGTCGCTGTCATCGTCGCCGCCTTCTGTTCTTCTCTTCTTGTCTTCAGATGTTGACTTATCCCTTATTTCTTAATTTATTATTAAGTTTTGAAAATTGAAAAAAAAAAAAAAATTTCTTTTCTTTCTTCATTTTCAAAAATAAATGAGAGATGCAAAATACTCACCATGCCTCTTGGCAAGTAGCTTGGAGTGTCTACTTTCCAAAATGGGGTAATTTGGGTGGTTTTGTGCCATATTGGCATTTTATGGCCTTCAAAACTGAGGAGTGAGGAGTGAAATCAAAAATTTACGTCCTTAGAAATCCTGAAGGCGGTGCTTGGTTTTTGGGGCCCCGTATGCTGCTAGGCTTCCAAAAAGTCCCACACATGTGGTATTCCAATACTCAGGAGAAGCAGCAGAATGTATTTTGGTGTGTAATTCCACATATGCCCATGACATGTTTGAGCTATATATCATTTAGTGAAAACTGCAAAAAAAAAAAAAGTTTGTCATTTTCCCGCAACTTGTGGCAATATATAAAATATTCTATGGACTCAACATGCCTCTCAGCAAATATTTTTGGGTGTCTACTTTCCAAAATGGGGATATTTTTTTTTTGTTTTTTGCCATCTTGGCATTTTATGGCCTTCAAAACTGTGATAGGTAGTGCGGAGTGAAATCAAAAATGTACGCCCTTAGAAATCCTGAAGGCGGTGCTTGGTTTTGCTAGGCTCCCAAAAAGTCCCACATATGTGGTATCCCCTATACTCAGGAGAACCATCAAAATGTATTTTGGTGTGTAATTCCACATATAACCATGGCATGTGTGAGCAATATATCATTTAGTGACAACTTTTTTTTTTTTCATTATTAAATCACTTGGGACAAAAAATAAAATATTCAATGGGCTCAACATGCCTCTTAACAATTTCCTTAGGGTGTCTACTTTCAAAAATTGGGTCATTTGGGAGGGGGGGGGGGGGGTTGTACTGCCCTGCCATTTTAGCACCTCAAGAAATGAGATAGGCAGTTATAAACTAAAAGCTGAGGAAATTCCAGAAAATGTACCCTAGTTTGTAGACGCTATAACTTTTGCACAAACCAATAAATATACGCTTATCGACATTTTTTCTTTACCAAAGACAGGTGGCTGAATACATTTTGGCCTAAATATATGACTAAAATTGAGTTTATTGGATTTTTCTTATAACAAAAAGTAGAAAATATAATTTTTTTCCAGTTTATATCGCAAAAAATTAAAATTGTAGAGGCAATCAAATACCATCAAACGAAAGCTCTATTTGTGGGAAAAAAAGGACGCAAATCTTGTTTGGGTACAACATTGCATGACCGCCCAATTACCAGTTAAAGCAGTGCAGTGGCAAATTGTAAAAAGTCCTCTGGTCTTTGACCATCCAAGTGGTCCGGGGCTGAAGTGGTTAAGTAATGATTCCAGCTTCTAGTCAGTTGGATCTTTAAACCCCTGAACATTGTCTACAAGACAAGTTAGGCTTTTATTCATGCAAGAAAGAGATGCATCTATTGCTGGCACACTCTATTTCTTGGTGAAGAGCAGAGAAAGGAGATCTTACCCGTTTTCTCCTCTTTCCTAAGTATGATTTAAGGATGGGTTCTAAACCACTCAATGCTGCCTCCATACCATCTTCAGTGACATATGCAGGGGCTGCAATATTGGGAGAGGCAGCAATGCCTGACAGCGGTGATGACTCACCCTGCTTGGCTGCCTCCAGTCTCTCAGGCTCTCAGGTGGGATGTTACCAAGCAGGCACGTCTAAAGTCCCTAGACCCAGGCAGTGATTTCTTGGTGACCTTTTTACCTGCCCCTGAAACCCTTTTGCGGGGAGACAAAGTCGTAAGCTAACAAAGCAGATGTACTAAAATCAATTGCATACACTGTTGTGCCTAGCTTACAATAGTAGTGTTTGCTTAGACCACACAACCTGATGCTGAGTAGGCGTCTTATGGTGTGCCTGTATCCAATCCACATGAGATGCTTACGTGCCCCAGCTCTGTGTCCTGCCGCTTACAGACCCCTGGCAACCTGGGCTCTTTAAAACAAGCGCCTCTCGCCTGCTCAGTGAATCTCCGTGCACGCCCCACGTGCACAGTGCTCCCAGTCACGCCCCCCTCATGAACTGGGCTCTTTAAAACAAGCGCCTTGTGCCTACGCAGTGAATCTCCGTGCACACCCCACATGCACGGCACGCGCAACCATGCCCCTCTCCTTCTCTGCCGTTTTTTGCCATAAAAGCACAGCCCCTGTGTGTGCGTAGGGCCAATATGGCAGCAGCCGGGGGTGAGGGGGGAAAGGAGAAGACCGGTAGGCTACGTGGGACACCAAGGCTGCATGGGATCCCCTTTATAATTTAAGTGACAGAGCCTGCAGCAGACGAGGTGAGCGACTGGCAGAGCACCTTCACTGAGCTATATTTCCTGGAAGCATGTAAGTAACACCAGGTATGCCTCCTATTCCCTCTATTGGCGGAAAACAGGTAAGACATGCAACAACTCAAAGAAGCTAATCCTTAATGTGTTCACCTAGAATTGTTTCACGTAGCTTATCCCTGCCGCAGGATACTGCTGAGAACAGCCAGACCCAACCTTCACCCATCATGGCGGGTAGTGTTGTGCCAAGCTTCAGGGTTCTGGGTTCCTACTTACAGAAGCCTCTTCCCTGGACCTGTAGAAGACTCTGCCAGAAAAAGCTATTTCAATATATGTGCTCAAAAGTACTGATCCCAGAGTCCAGTCATCAGAAAGAAACATTACAGGCAAAACCTTGTTTGTTCTTCCACAAGGCCATCCATCTTAGGCAATATAAATTGGCCCAAGGTATGGATCCGATTGTGTAGCCCCTAGAACCCTGCAGGGACCAGCAAACAGAGCTTTTCTTCTAAGCACATCTTGCATCGTGACCAAACACCTTAGACACTGACGAAAAAAACGAGGTACACTCCATATGGGAGGGGTTATATAGGGGAGGAATTCTCCTTAAAATTAGAGAAGCAAAATGATACCCCTGTTCCACTGCCAATATGGTGATCTATGAACTGTGGACGGGTGCTCTATCCAGGACGTTCAGGCCCCAAAATGCAGTACTTGAATCAGAAAAGGGCTGGCGATTTGTATGCTCTTGAATAAATTTGGTTACATGGGTGCAGGCTATTGATGCGTTTTGGCTAAGAAGCCTTCATCAAAGCATGCTGATTCAACTCCTTACAATTAGAGTTGCCAGTAGGTGGCATGGCCACAATGTGAATGTAATGAGTAGAGGTCTGTGTCCCGTGATGTATGAACAAGAAATATATATATATATATATATATATATATATATATATATATATTCTGCATTCAGTGTAGCCTATATATACAGTGCATTTGGTGGTGTATAGTTTCTAATACACTTCAGGTGGTATACACTGCAGAGTGCAGCTGTAGTACAGTTTCTAATAAAGTGCAGGCGGTGTACACAGTATCTAATAATACAGTGTGTACAGTTTCTAATACACTTTTGGTGGTGTACACAGTACACAATACAGTGTAGTCATAGTACAGTTTCTAATCCAGTGCAGGCGGTGTACACAGTATCTAATACAGTGTGTACAGTTTCTACTGCACTTCTGGTTGTGTACACAGTACACAATACAGTGCAGCCATAGTACAGTTTCTAATACAGTGCAGGTGGTGTACACAGTATCTAATACAGTGTGCATAGTTTCTAATACACTTCAGGTGGTGTACACAGTATCTAATACAGTATAGTGTGGTGTTTTAAAAAATATATCATGTCTGGAAGGCCACCAATGAGAGACAGATGCTCACAGGCCACTAAAAATAGGATTTTTATAACTGCTTACCTGTAAAATCCTTTTCTTGGACCGCATCATGGAATACAGAGCCATAGTAGTTACTATGAATAGAAAAAAATAACACACTACCAAAAGGTTGGAGAGTGCTGCTCACCCCTAGATAATAATTAAAAAGAAAAAGGAACAATATTCCCTGCAATGGTTTTTTTTGGCAGCAAAGCAATGTCTATAATGAGGTTAGGAGACTGTTGAATAAAAAGAAAATTTGAATGTTTATTAATACATAAAAAAATATTGATGACACAATGGTCAAAACATGAACTCCACTGGGCAATTAGTTAAAAACAGAACATAATATTAATAATAGAAATTAGATGTACATATATAGACAAAAATTTCACATAAACACTGTGCAACGATACAAACAGTGGAGATGTGACCCTGATGCGTTTCGACCCGCAGTATGGGTCTTCTTCAGAGGGGTTGTCTATCATGGAAGGAAAATATTATGAGTGTATAAATAGAAAATTATTTTAATATAATGTAAATATTTAAAATCCCAACATAACATAGTTACCAAATAAGGTACATCCAGATAAGTAGAGAAACAAGTTCACAGTGGAGATCCTCCTCAAAGGGTAAAAACAATAGGCACCGCTTATCTCTCTCCCTACATAAGTATACAGGGGGTCACGTCGTTGCCAGTTGTCACCGTACACCAGGCAATAAAAAGGGTGGAGTCCAATGGTGCAGCTTGCGAGAGATCACACTATTCACTCCCTTCCAATGTGGTCCACGAGAGGGAGTGCAAGCGTCAGCAACCAAGAGATAGGAGGGACGCACCTGCAGCAAGATTCAATGCGAATGCACAATCAGTGCTGCCTGCTCAATAATTCAAAGAGCAGGCCCTTCGGCTAAAATATGCAGGTATAGCTACAAGTATTCAGCAAAACAAGCCTGTTATATGTGCCAGGAAACCTTATAGCATGCATGGAAACCGGGGATGGTGTACAGTGATACCCACACATTAAAACCACAACCACAAAAAAAACAACAACACAAAAACCACAAAGTGAAGGACAATGTGAGTGAAAAAACGAAAAAATGCTGTGAAAAGGATTAGGTGAAAAGGGTGAGTGGTCAGTGCATATATATGCAAGATGTGGCCAAAAGTGCTCAAAGTAAAATATTACCTGAATTGATCACTGTGTGAATGAAGACCCCTTGAGAATTAAAATGGGGGGAAAAACGCAGAGGAGAAAGGGAGTGATAGTAACAACCCAATCCGCATGGGTCGTATGAACAACAACCCTACACGCGTTCAAAATCCAACGGGGCAAAGCCCTAATCTGTGAATAAATTAAGTGTGAATAACCATGTGGTGAATTAGTATATTGACCTCACATATAAAAAAAAAAGTATTCCCCAATTACATACCAAAATGCTCAAGGCAACCTACCACATATACGCTGAGTGATCTGATGGATCGTTTCCTACAGGAATAAGAGTGAACATCCCTCCATGTCTGGGGGGTATATATAGTAGCCGCCAACTGCTCGCATATGCGCCAAAAATCCGCCAACGGCAAGGCCCGCCCATCCCTCAGCCTATTAGCAACAGGCGCTACATGGTCGCCATGACGGCAGACCACATGTGATCCCCCTGGCATTCCGGAAGGGCACAGACTGCCCCGTAATGACGTCAGCCCCGTCACACCAGCGTGACGTCCACACGGATTCTGCGCATGCGCTGCGAGGTGTGCCCGCCCACCCACACATGGGGACATAGGGGAGGAGCCCACGCGCGCAAGGGCTCCCCCCCTCCCCCTGCCGGGAAGCCATACCAGAGGAGTCCACCCATCCCGGGACGGCGGCAAATGAAACTCGGGACGCCACCTGGGGAGAGAGAGAGAGGGATGCATTGTTAACCACAAAGGTGCCAAGATGTATAGTATTCACCCAATATGTACTTATAGTATATAAACAATGCATATGCACATGAAAGCAAAATACAGTGAATATTGCCAATCCATAATGCTGTAAAGATAATTAAAACAAATTGCTGTTACAACTATGAAAGAAAGAAAGTATATAATTAACAGATATCCAACCATAAGTTAGAATTATCCTCACTAAACCATTCCCACAATGGGGAAGGAGAGGGGGGGGGGGGAGGAGGGGTTTTTTTGGGTAAAGAAAGGAGCAACAAAGGAAGGCAGGATAGAAGTGAGGGGGGATGGAGGGGGAACGAGAGAGTTCGGGCACAGCATATGTCATATGTCCCGCAAATATGAGGGACACTACTGCCCTAGTGTTCTCTATTGCGTCCTTCCAGAGATAAACCCTTTTAGGAAAGGGCAAAGGAGATTGCCTCATTAAGTCCAGGGTAAGAGGTGGCATTCAATTTGAATATCCATCTCTGCTCATGTTGGAACAATACTTTGTTCCAATCACCACCCCGGTCTGGAATGTGTATGCGATCAAGTACAGTAAAGGATACAATAGGCATTTTATAATTGTGTGTGGCAACCACATGTCGCCCGATGGGTAAGTAGTGGTTGCCAATTTCCATACTATAAATGTGCTTGGCTATCCGTCGGTGAAATTCCTGTTTGGTTTTCCCGACGTAGAAAGCCCCGCATTCACATTCCATAAAATACACAACCCCTCGTGTTTGACAGTTGGCAAAGTGTGCAGGTCGAAAAGTCGCACCATTAGGTAGACGGAAGACTTTGTCTCGTCTAATATGTCTGCAGCAGGAACAATGGCCACAGGGAAAAGAACCAAATGCCGAGCAATGTCTGGCTCTCTTTACTTCATTTTTATACTCGCTTTGGACCAGCTTGTCATGGAGTGAGGTGGCACGTTTGTAAGTAATCGAAGGGCGCACTGGAATAAGGTTCCCAATCTTTGGGTCTTCCCTTAGGATGGACCAGTGTTTTTGAATAATATTTCGAATAGCAGTATGTTGCTTAGAGAAGCGAAGCACGATCCTGGCTTCCTCAGAGCCAGAGCCGTCCTTCACCCTCTTAGAAAGCAAAAGGTCCCGGCGAGATTGTGCTACCGTCCTGTTATAAGCTCTTCGTTGGCATGAGCGGCTGTAGCCACGTGCTAGAAGTCTCGCTTGTAATTTGCCAGCCTCTTCTCTGAAGAGGAAATCATCTGAGCAGTTTCTACGTAGCCACAGACACTGCCCATAGGGAATAGAGCGTTTCAGAATCTTAGGATGGAAGCTATCCGCATGAAGCACAGTATTACCTGCAGTGCTTTTGTGATGGAGTGTAGTAAAAATGTGATTGGCAGGAGTTCGGACAATTTGAACGTCCAGAAATGTAATTTTATGATGATCGTATGTCATAGTGAATTTTAGATTATGATCATTTGCATTTATGCAGGATAGAAATTTTAGCAATTGGTCCTCCGGTCCCTCCCATATGACGAGGATGTCATCGATGTACCGCCGCACACATAGAAATGTGGCTCGTGTACTCGACGAGACCCCCGCCACATAGGAGGGACTTTTCCCACTCCCCCAGGTACAGGTTAGCGTAGGCCGGTATATAGTAGTTACTATGTGGGTTATATAGGCCACCTTTAGGTGACGGATACTGGCACACCCTGAGACAGAAAGTTCACTTCCTATATAACCCCTCCCATTACTGGGAGTACCTCAGTTTTTGTAGCAAAGCAATATATGTGTATCCAAAGGGGGGGGGGGACCTCTGTGTCCCGTGATGTACTCCAAGAAAAGGATTTTACAGGTAAGCTGTTATAAAAATCCTATTTTCTTTATCGTACATCATGGGACACAAAGCCATAGTAGTTACTATGTGGGATGTCCCAAAGCAATGCTATCTGAGGGGAGGGAGACACAAACAAAAGTAAGGAGCCATCAGGCCAGAGGACCTATACTACTGCCTGCAGCATACTATGCCCAAATGCGTTATCCTCATGCCTTTTTACATCCACCTGATAGAATCTGGTAAATGTATGGACTGAAGACCAAGTTGTGGCCTTGCAGATTTGAGCCATGGAGGCTTGGTGAGGCACTGCCCATGAAGCACTAACAGCCCTGGTAGGGTGCGCTTTGATGTGAAAAGGTGGAATCTTCCTCCTCAAACCATAAGCTTGAACAATTACTTGCTGATCCACTTAGAAATAGTAGATTTCAATGCTGCCTGTCCTTTTTTGGGACCTTCAGGCAACACAAACAAAACATCCGTTTTTCGAATCTGAGCAGTTGCCTTCAAGTAGACTTTGACTGCTCTAACTACATCAAGAGAATGTAGCGACTTTCCTTCCACAGAACAGGGTTCTGGGAAAAAATAAAGGTAGAACAATATCCTGGTTTAGATGAAAACCTGACACTACCTTCAGTATAAAGTTAGGATGAGGACACAATATTACCCTATCCTTGTGAATAATTAAATATGGCTCTTTACAAGAGCGAGCAGCCAACTCTGATACCCTTCTTACAGAAGGAAGAAAAACTAGCTTCCTTGTCAAAAGCA
Organism: Lithobates pipiens; assembly: GCF_037356315.1. NCBI lineage: Eukaryota > Metazoa > Chordata > Amphibia > Anura > Ranidae > Lithobates > Lithobates pipiens. The sequence continues at coordinate 284,781,709 of NW_027507748.1, read as the reverse complement.
TCAAGGGAATATGTTGTATTGGCTCAAAAGACTGTTTCTGTAATGCCGACAGAACTAAATTCAAGTCCCAAGGGTTCAGGGGTGACCGGTGGATTAAGCCGCGTTACCCCCTGTATAAAGTTACGGACCAAAGAATGCGAAGTGCAAGATGGAAGTGCAAGTGGTCATTTAAACAATACCGATAAGGCCGAGACCAGGCCTTTGCTAGTACTCAAGGTCAGCTTCATCTCTAACCCCATTTGCAGAAAGTCAAGGATTCTACCTATGACATACTTTCTGGGATGCCAACCCCTGGATTCACACCAGGAAACATATGCCTTCTAGACTTTATAATATATGACTCTGGAGGCCGGCTTCCTTGCACTAATCAAGGTAGATACAACTGATCCTGACAGCCCACGCTTGTTCAGAATGTGGGTCTCAATAGCCAAACCATTCAATTTAGCGTTTGTAAGGTAGTATGGAATACTGGACCTTGCAAGAGTAGGTCCAGATGTGGTGGTAGGGTACATGTCGATCTTTTTGTTGAACCTGGTGCAAATAGGTCTAAGTCCCACATCTCAGGAATATTGCCTAGGAATATATCGGGGTGAAGGGACCATTCTCCCGGGAACAACAGCTGGCGAATTTTCTATTCCTGTAATGAAGACTGCCGATAGGCAAGGTACATGGTTTTCTGCCTAAGTTAGGATAAAATTCCCTTCTCTCTGGGCCGCATGACTTCTTGTTACTCCCTGGTGATTGATATAGGCCACTGCCGTGGTATTGTCAGATTGGACCCTGACAGTATAATTTCGCAACATGTCCAGGCCCTCGGGGCCAAGCGCACTGCCCGAATATCTAGAATGTTGATGGGCAGTTCTGGACCATTTGCCTTGGCCAGTTGCCTCTTCCAGGACTGCTCCCCAACTCAAAAGACTGCCATCTGTTGTTACCACCTTCCAGGTAGCTGGTAAAAGGATTTTCCCTTCTGCAGATTCTTGGTTATCCACCACTATCTGAGGCTCTGGTGCACCTTCAGAGACAGATGCATTGGGAAATCTAGAGCTTGGACCTTCTTGTTCCAAGCTGATAGGATACTGTTTTGCAGCAGTCTTGAATGATACTGGGCGTGAGAAATGTCTTTGAATGAAGCCACCATCTTTCCCAATAACCTCATGCAAATCTGAATAGAAGGATTCTTCTTTGCTCTGACCACCTGAATCAACTCCTTTATAGCGCTGATCTTTACCTGAGGCAAGAATACCCTTTTTTGGGCTGTATCTATGATCAGACTCAAGTACTCTAATCTCCTTGATGGATTTAAGGAAGGTTTCTCTAAGTTAATAATCCAACCTAGGTATTCCAGGTGGTTGACTGTGGTGACCATACTTTAGTCTAAATGGGCTACTGACTGGTCTATCAAGAGCAGATCATCTAGGTAAGCTATAATCGTTATACCTAGAGCCTTTAATCTGGCAGAGGAGGGGCTAGGACCTTTGCAAACATCAAAGGTGCAGTATGTGAAACAGTAATGGACGCAACAATAGTGCAATCACAAACAAGCTGAATAATCATGAAGTGAATAAAAAATAACATAAAAAATTAACATATATAAAAGTCAAACATTGCTATAAAACATAAATCATGAATCTTCTATATGTGCTCTAAACACTGTGAAGAGCTAAGAGCTAAGAGGGGGTTGTAAGGGAAACCTGCCTGTGTTACATCAGAGGGGTGCGGGGTCACCCATACATCACGGGGAACCCCAGGTTTCCCCTTGCGTCAGAGGGGGCAGGGTCAGGTGACAGGTGGCCCTGCCCTCTGCATATAACAAACCTCAGGCCGCCAGGATCCCGCAGTGTCTCCTCAGTGGAGACAGAAGATGGATGGATTCACTGCGCTGATTCAGATGAGTCATCGATGGACCCCGGAGAGATGATCATCCATCGCTGGATAGCAAGAGTGGATTACCACCGCTGGAATCTTTTTTTAATTTTTTTTTATTTTTAATAAAGAATTTTTCAAAAGTGTGTTTGTCTTATTTAACTATTTTTTACACTTTCTTTGTGAAATGGTAGGCCCTTACCATTTCAAACGGGGGGGGCGGGATTTGGGGGTCCCCTTGTTAAGGGATTCTTCCAGATTCTGATAAGCCCCCCGCCCGCAGACCCCCCACAACCACCGGCCAGGGTTGTGGGGATGAGGCCCTTCTCCGCATCAACATGGGGACAAGGTGCTTTGAGGGGTCACAGACCCCCAAAGCATCCTCCCAATGTTGAGGGGCATGTGGCCTGGTACGGTTCAGGAGGGGGGGCGCTCTCTCGTCCCCCCTCTTTTCCTGCAGCCTGCCAGGTTGCATGTTTGGATAAAGGGTCTGGTATGGATTTTTAGGGGGACCCCACGTAAAAAAAAAATTAATTTGACGCTGGGTTCCCCTTAATATCCATACCAGACCTGAAGGGCCTGGTAATTGAATTTGGGGGACCCCACGCTTTTTAAAAAAAAAATTTTTATCAATGACTTTCAATGAGCGTTCTCTGTATTACGGAGCCGACAATTCATAATAGCTGCAAGTGATTTTAAAGGACTTTTTTTCCTGCATAAATTACACTTTGTGCAGGGACAGTTCTAAGCACCAGAAACATGCGCCCCTTCACAGGCATACTATAGACACACACCCCCCCCCCCCCCCTACGAAATTTAAAGGAATATTGCACTTTTATTGTTTCACTTTAATCATGATTAAAATCACTGCTCACGAAAAAACTGCAGTTTTTAAAACTTTTTTTGCATTGATACATGTCCCCTGGGGCAGGACCCGGGTCCCCAAACACTTTTTAGGACAGTAACTTTCAAATTAGCTTTTAAAATTAGCACTTTAGATTTTGAACGTTGGAGTCCCATAGACTTTAATAGGGTTCTAAAGTTCACACGAAGTATGCTATATACTAGCTCCGTCGAATCTTCTTTATACATTGGACAGACACCATAAGCCTTCAAAGACAGATTCGACCGTCATTCATGTGGATTTTCGGACGAATGCAATTTTTGAACGAAAAACGAAATAAATAAAAACGAATTTCAGGAGTAACTAAATAAATTTATTTTTCAGACGAAAACGAAATTCCGAAACAAAATATTTTACTCTGCACATGTCTACTATATACTTACTTTAATAAACTCAGAATGTTTAATATCACCAGGTCACATCCAATTCCTTCAAATCATCTGTAAACAGTGGCTCCACATAAAAAGCCACAGAAAGACTTGGATAGTGTGATAACGTCTTTTTAATAGCTTAAAATAACACTTACAGATCAAGTTTGTTTGGTGTAAAGTACAGCAAAAATGAGATGCAGCTGTAAAGAGAAGCAAAAGCTGGTCTGTCACCATGCAAGTGTGTGTAATACTTGGCGTGCTTCTCAGCTGTATGTGGAAACAGAGGACTCACATGACTCATACAGCTTAAGGGCAGCCATCCTATTGCATCACACCACTGAGCTCCACAGGTGCAGGTTGCTGCTGACTCCCCACTGACTTTTAAAAGTTCCTTAGTGTGGGCCTTTTTTGAAACATGTACAGCAGATCGCACCATTGCTGTTTGCAACCTATGTCTGAAGCGGATCAAGTGTGGCCAGAACAGCACCTGCTTGGGCACCACATGCTTGACCAGATATATGATGACCTGCCATGCAGTCCATTGGCAACAGCACTCCAAAGACCCACATCTTAGAAAATGGTGGACTTCTCCTTGCTCCCCATCTGGGATCTCCAACCCTACTATACCTCCAGTCCTCTCAAAAACCTGCACTGAGAGGAAAGAAGGTAGAGCAATAGGTGTCCCAAGTATTTGCAGCAAATCTGCTATCAGTACACCATCATCTGATTTTAGCAGGCAAATTTTCCCCAGTTACTGAACTATAAAAAGAAATTCGGTCCCAGCCATCCACATGCTCAGCATCTAAATGCTAGCTTGGCCAAAATGCTAGCCCTGCAACTGCTGCCTTTTCAGCTGGTAGACTCTGCCCCTTTTGTGAATTTGTGGAATGTGCTCAGTGGCAGGTTCCAAAACGCCATTTCTTTTCACGGAAGGCCATGCTGGCGCTCTACTGGCATGTGGAAGGCAATGTTTTGGCCTTGTTGGACAGGGTGGTCAGCAGTAAGGTTCATATTACCGCTGACTCATGGTCCAGGAGGCATGGGCAGGGACATTACCTTTCCTTCACAGCACACTGGGTAACTCTGCTAGCAACTGAGAAGGATGCAGGACAGGGTTCAGTGTTGTAGGTTGTCCTGCCACCACGCCTCGAAAAAGCTGGTGGGGATTCTGCCACAACATCTGTATGCTCCCCTCCTCTTCTTCCTCCTCTATGGACTCTTCTGCAGAATTGTCCTATGAACCAGCAGTGCTCCCTAAGCACTGAAGGGCATACGCAATCAGTCAGGCTAAAAGATGTCACAAGGTTCTTGAGTTGGTCTGCCTAGGGGACAGGAGTCACACTGAGCCTGCCTCTGCAGAGCTGACAGAAACTCTCCCCAGAGGTGGCTGACGTCATGCCAGCTTCAGTCAGGAATGGTTGTATGCGACAATGGCACCAACATTCTCTCTGCCCTCCGACAGGGACACTTGACCCATGTTCCATGTTTGGCACATGTCCTGAATTTGGTGGCGCAGCGGTTCTTGACCAGGTACCCAGGCTCACAGGATCTCCTGAGGCAGGCCAGAAATGTCTGTGGTCATTTCTGCTGGTCATACGATGGCAGTGCTTGGCTGGCTGACATGATTCTGCAAAGCCAGGGAAAGGACCCTAGGATGCGTGGTATCAAGGAGAGGGATCATTACTGGCTGGCAACCCTTCTTGATTCACATTACAAGGGTAAAGTTGAGCTTGCGGGGGCGTGACCGGATGTCAGGGTGAGAGGTCGCGGCGGGCTCAGACCTACCACTCGCTCCAGAGACTAATGCTGCCGAGGTAGTGTGGAGTAGGAGGAGGGAAGGAGAAGCCGAGCGTTGAGGTGCCGAAACGAGGGGACGCTGCGAAGCTGTGACACCACCAAAGCAAGAGTAACGGTACATTTGGTTGACCGAACGGCGCAACAGTGGAGATATGTGGAGGTCGCCACAGGAAGCTCTCCCATAGAGGAACACCGATCCCCACGTAAGAAACCCTGTGAGAGAGGGAATCAAAGCGAAGGGAGGGATTGAGCGATACCCCCCCCCCCCCCGGTGGAAGAGACGTAAGACCTGAAGGTATGACTAGGAAAAGGGGGGTGGAGGAGGCGACCACACATAATGGATCACAAACATTAGGTAGTTCCAAAGATAAGGCTGGTCACACGACCGGGCTGACAGGCGTTGCAGCTGCTGCCGCCGCTTCTAAACTGGAGCGATATGCCCATACGCCTAATCAGACTCCAAACCAAACACCCAAAAAGAACGTGCAAGTCGGAGAGGGGCGGCCGCAGAGTACTGCAGCCGTGCAAACGGTCGGAAGGAAAAGCCAGGGCTTGACGACCGAAATAGAGCCGACAAGTTTAAATAAAGCAATATGTGTGGCAGTCCGGTCGGACACTACGGGTGTAATGGGTGGAATATCGGAAGCACAAGCGTCCGTGAGTAATCTCTCCTTGGAGAGGGGGACTGGACGGGACACTGAGATAAGTACAGAAGGAGAAATTTGGGTAAAAGGTAAAGAACCATCACTAAAAGAAATACTTTCTGCGGTGAATACATGTAAATTATCATTGGATGATGTATCAGATCAATTAAAGCAGATAAGAGAAGATGGGATAAATCTTAAAAATGAAGTACAGAAAACTGCGGCCCGTATATCAGATATGGAGGAGAGAGTCAGCCAGGTGGAGGATGATGTACTCCCGCTGAAACAGGAGATGCAAATGATGAAGGGCCAGTTAAATTTGTGTATGGCTAAAATGGACAATATGGAAAATATTATACGCAGGAAAAATATCAGAGTTTTAGGTGTTCTGGAGAAAAGTGAAGGCAATAATCTTGCTGAATTTATGGAAATATGGATAAAGGATAAAGTAGGGAGTGAGAAGCTATCAAGATTTTTTGCAATTGAAAGGGTGTATAGAATTCCGTTTAGGATGGTGGAAGGAAGAAGTCATCCTAGACCCATAATCATCCAATTGCTGTCCTATAGAGATAAAGTTGTTATCCTTCAAAGAGCAAGAGAACTGCGTAACCTTGAATATAATGGGATAAAGATTTCATTGTATCCGGATTTTTCCCCAGAGCTGCAAGGACAGAGAGCCAAGTTTGTAGAGTGCAAAAAGAAATTGCAGAGTCTTAAAGTGAACTATGCATTGCTTTATCCGGCAAAGTTGAGGGTATCAGCATTTGGGGGAAAACACATTTTTTATTAGTCCAGAAGAAGTTAAGTCGTGGTTGGAGGAAAATAAATGTCTGCTGCAACAGAGGGGAATGCTGTAATATGAAAACAGAAAGAAAATGGACATTTTTTTTCTCCCTTTTTTTTTTTTTCTGGACTAAGAGGGAATGCCCCCATATTGCTCTGTTTGTCTCCCTCCCTCTCTTCTTCCCCCTTCCTTTTTTTTTTTTTTCTCGGCAGTAATGTGGACTATTTTTTGTTATAGAAATAAGAGTAATGGGAGTGGGTGGGTAGGGCGAGTAGGTGGGGAGGATATATCACCCTGGGAGGTAAAACGGTCATGTTGGAAGCCCCTTAGAAGGGCCCCAAGTGGGGCATGGAGGGTTGGGGAAGGGAAAGAAAAAAGGGATGGGGAGTATGAATGGATGAATGATAGCGAGAGAAAGGAGGTTGAAAGGACAGGAAAGGATATAGGCAGGCATGGTAAAGGATTATTAATTGCACAAAAAAAATATTTAAGTATAAAGTTGATGGGTGAAATTGCATTGAATACGGTGGTCAGGGAAAAAGGGCACAAGAAAATGAAATTAAGGGAGGCACAAGGAAATAATATTGTTCAATTTATATAAAATGTGTGTAAAATGTGCATAAGAAATATGGTAAATTTGAGATACAAAATATGTGTGGGACTAAAATTTTGGAGCACAGGGAAAAAAAAAAGAAAAAAGTAAGGGGGAGATCACGTGTGAAAACACAGAGAAAGCACGTAGAATGGAGAATAAAAGTATGATATTGTGATTTAGGCTTTAAATATGGGAGTAAGCAGTAAGGTAGGGAACTTCACTAAAAAGGTTAAAATTTGTTCTTGGAATATACGGGGGGTGAAGGAACAGCTGAAGAGACGTGCGTTATTTTCCATAGGGAATATGGGTAATTATGGGATGCTCTGTTTGCAGGAGACCCACCTGGACCGTGATACAATCAGTGTGCTAAGACACAGAAAATATAGGATACAATATCATTCTACATACACCTCCTACTCAAGGGGAGTGAGTGTCTTAATAGATCCTGGGTCGGGCCTAACCTGCAGGCAGAGCATCATAGATGTTAAAGGGAGATATGTGTTCCTTTTTTGTGGTATAGAAGATAGAGTATGTGTGATTGCAACTGTGTATATCCCACCACCATTTAATGCAGAAATATTATATGAACTGCTGAAGTTTATAAAGGATAAGCCTGGAATCCCAGTCATAATAGCAGGGGACTTTAATATGATAATGGATCAAAAAATAGATAGGTTCCCACAGAAGGTCGGTAGTAGGGAGGGACCTAATGGGTTGTTATTTCAATTCTGTGAAGAAACAGGCTTTGTGGATATATGGAGAAGGTGGAACCCCTTAAAAAAACAGTATTCTTGTCACTCTAAGACGTACTCCACCTTGTCCAGGATCGATATGGTGCTGTGTAATGAAGAGGCGCTGGGGATGGTGGAGAAAGTGGAGTACGAGCCAAGGGGAATTTCGGACCATTCACCGGTAATGTTTTTAATGACAATAGGGAGAGGATGTAGTAGAAGGGAATGGAAGATAAACCCATTTTGGTTAGAACTAATGGATAACATGGAGGGGGTAAAAGAAAATCTAAAAGAATTTTTGAGCATAAATGCGGGATCTACGTCCCTGGGAATAATGTGGGATACCTTGAAAGCCTTCTTAAGGGGGGAACTAATAAAAAAGATATCGCAGATTAAGAAGAATGGGTTAGCAAAGGAAATAGAAGCAAAAGAAAGGGTAAGGAGGTCAGAAGAGAGGTATATAAGGGCCCCCTCAGAAGAAAGTTCCAAGGAATGGGAGAAAAATCAGGTAGAATATAAAAGACTTATATGGGAGAAAGAAGAGAAGAAAAGGCAGTTCCAGAGGCAGTCCTTCTTTGGCGAAGGGGAACAAGTGGGGAGGGTATTGTCATTGATTGCTAAATCAAATAGTTCGTCCCCAATAATACCGGCGATATTGGACAGGGAGGGAGGTATGAGGAAGTCAACACCTGAAATAGTGGAAGAGTTTAGAAAATATTATGAGGAACTATATAAAGTTTCAAACTCTGAAGTAGAGGGGGAGATGCAGGAATTTTTTGGGAAAATAACATTACCCAGGCTGTCGGAGGAAGATAGGGAGGGCTTGGAAGCACCATTGACCCTGGAGGAGCTGCAAAAAGTAACAGCAGAAATGACAAATCAGAAAGCACCAGGTCCGGATGGACTGCCGATAGAGATTTATAAAAAATTTGGGGAGATACTTTTACCGGCTCTCCTACAGGTGTTCAATGGCGCTTTTGAAGCGGGACAGTTGCCGCAATCAATGATGGAGGCCACAGTGGTGGTCCTAGCAAAAGAAGGGAAAAACCAATTGGAGACCGCATCATATAGACCTATATCGTTACTGTGTTCAGATGTTAAAATCTTGGCAAAAGGACTTGCAACAAGGGTAAAAAATATAATATCAAAACTAATACATCAGGACCAAACTGGGTTTATCCCAGGGCGGTCCACAAATATGAATGTGAGACGCACCTATTTAAACATTCAGATTCCTTCAGAAAACAAAGGGAATAGAGCAGTTATGTCCTTAGATGCAAAAAAAGCCTTCGATAGTGTGGAGTGGCATTATTTGAGGAGGGTGTTGGCGGAATTTCAATTTGGTCCGAGATTTATGCAATGGATAAGAGTACTGTATACAGGTCCAAGGGCGAAAGTGAGAATAAATGGGGAATGTTCAGAGGGGTTCCATTTGGAGAGGGGGACAAGACAGGGGTGCCCTTTGTCGCCCCTGCTTTTCGCCCTCTCGATGGAGCCTCTGGCTATAGCCTTGAGAGAGGCGCAGGATATCCGGGGGTTTAAAAGAGGGAACGAAGAGGAAAAGGTTGCTTTGTATGCAGACGATGTATTGTTGTTATTAGGGGACACGGGGCCCTCATTGGTGGCGGCAATGACCCTGATAAAAGAATTTGGGTATTTCTCTGGACTTGAAATTAACTGGGAAAAATCTGCCCTCCTACCAGTGGATCCCCTCGATACCCCACTGCCAGTACAGGTATCCCAAATAGAAATAGTTAAACAAATGAAGTACTTGGGAGTGAATATGACGGCAGACCCAAGGCAGTATATAGCAGGGAATTTAGTTCCACTTATGTCAAAATTAAAGCGTAAAATTAGAATATGGAAGAACCTCCCCTTGTCAGTAGCCGGTAGGTGCAACTTAATTAAGATGGTGTGGATGCCTCAAATATTATATGTTATACAAAACTCACCGGTTTGGATTCCAAAATATTGGTTTAAAAAAATGGAAAGTTTGTTTAGAGAGGTGATATGGAAGAACAGTGTGGCAAGAATTAGCTTACAAGTACTACAGAGACCAAGGGAAATGGGTGGGATGGCACTACCTAATATGAGATACTACTTTCTGGCTGCCCAATTACAGTATATGAGGGGAGGTAACCTGGTAGCAGTGACAGGAAGGGGGGGTGGTCCCCTGGGGAGGGATACTCCACATAATACGGTCGCGGAAGCCGTGGAAGCCGACTCATTTAGGACCAGCTGCCCCACAGTCCAACTGATGGTAAAGTGTTGGGAGGAGGTAAAAGTAATATTGGGGTATAGAGGATATACAGAATTCTCACCAATATGGGAAAATAAAAACTTAGAGGAAATTAAGAAAATGGGGAGATTAGTAGAATGGGATCGGAGGGGCGTACACTTCTTAGTACAACTATATAAGGACGGGAGACTGAAAACATTTCAGGAACTAAGGGATGAATATGGGTTACCGGCTTATTACCTCCTTAATTATATACAAATTAAACATGCGTTAGAAGCACAATTTAGAGACAGGAAGTTGGAATGGAGTAAGGTGCCTGCACTCAGGAGAATCATAAGCTATAATATATCGAAAGGAGGTATTTCTGAGATCTATAGGTATCTAAAGGGAACAGAACAAGAAGGGGTAATAGAGGAGAAAAAAAAGGCAAAATGGGAAAGAGAGGTGGGCCTAATATCGGTAGAACAGTGGGAAAAGGTTCTGGCATTGGGGGCGAAAGTTTCCTTATCTCCATCACATAGTATATCTCAAATGTATTTAATCCATAGGGTATATTACACTCCTCTTAAATTGTTTAGATTTGGGAGTAGACAGGACGCAGAATGCCAAAGGTGTGGGGACTGAAGAGGAGATTTAATACATATGATTTGGCGATGCCCAAGATTATATAGATATTGGTTAGGAATAATAGGGAAAATTAATAAAGTGTTTGGGTTATCATTGGAAGTAGAAGCTAAAATCTGTATAATGGGATTGATAGAAGAAGAGGAGGTACGAGGGGATATCCACACAGCGGTTATTAGATGCCTTTTTAGGCGAGGAAATTAATTGCGTTTAAATGGCAGAGGAGGGAAGCGCCTACAGTAAAGGAATGGATGGAAAGGGTGAAAGATAACATAAAAAAGGAGGAATACATATATAGGAAAAGAGGTAATTATGGGAAGTTTGTTAAAATATGGGGAAAGTGGGGTGAGCAATGAGAAAGGGTGAGTAAGTTGTAAGAGTGATGGATGAAGGAGGGAATGAATGAGAGGTGGGGAGGGGGATGGGAGAAGGGAATGAGTAATTTGTTTAAGTTTGATGTTATTTAAATTTTTTCTTTTGTATAAATTGTGAATTGAATATTATCGGCGGAGGGAATGGGAGGGGGAGAGGGCTGATAGGGGGAGGGAGGATGGGAGGGGGGGATAAGGGAAATTTGTTTGTAAGGGGAATTATTGTATGTGATTATTTTGTGGTAATATTTGTAAATTTGAATATAAAGCAAATAAAATAAAAAAAATTTAAAGATTAAAAAAAAACAAGGGTAAAGTTGCAGAACTCATCCTGCTTTTGCAGAGGGAGCAGAAGATGAAACATCTTCAGGAGGCCTTGAATAAAAGTTTGTGTAATGCATTTCCGGACCCTGGGAGGTTACCATTACCTGGAGCTGGACAACATGTTTCTGAGGCTTTGTTCAGTCAGAGGAAGAGCAGTGGAGAAGGTGGTTGATGCCTTTAAACTATTTTTTAGTCCTCAGCGCCAAGGTCTGATAGGTTCAAGCAACCATCGTCAGCATCTGCATTATGTGGTGCAGGAATATCCAGGGGCAAGGGCAGACTTGGAGACCTTTCCAACAGAGCATCCACTGGGTCTTGAGGATGGACCACCGGCCAGAACTTGCTCAATATGCAATCAAGCTACTGGCCTGTCTTGCATCCAGCACGCTTTCTGAAGACACAGTAAGTGCTGCTGGAGGGTTTGTAATGGATCAAAGTGTGTGCCTGTCCACAGACTCCATTGATAGGCTCACATTTATAAAAATTAGCTGCTGATCCAGGACTGATTATCAAGCACCTGATGCTGATGTAACTGACTGAATTTACTATGGATCTGGGATCCTTTGAAGAATGCTTATGCTGCCTATACTATTCCTCCTCAATCATTTTGATGCTAGCTTCCACCAATATGTTTGGTTTGGGGCACAACCACCACCACCCAAGGCCCAATTTGTTTAACAGGGGCATGTAATTACAATTTTTGAAATAATATTTAACAGCAGGGCCCGTTCCTGTGCCCAACAAAAGTAACTATGTGGGGTTACAGTGTTGTGGCACCACCACCATCCAAGGCCAAATTTTTCTGACCTTGTTTAACAGGGGCATGTAATTACAATTTTTTAACCACTTGACCACTGGCCACTTAAACCCCCTTCCTAACCAGACCAATTTTCAGCTTTCGGTGTTCTCCCACTTTGAATGACAATTACTCAGTCATGTAACACTGTCCCCATATGACATTTTATCCTTTTTTTCATAGAGCTTTCTTTTTGTGGTATTTAATCATCGCTGGGTTTTAAAATTTTTGCACTATAAATTAAAAAAAAAGTATTTGTTTCTGTTAAAATTTAGCAAATTAGTAATTTTTCTTCATAAATTTTGGCCAAAATTTATACTGCTACATATCTTTGGTAAACTAATCAAAATTGGTGTATATAGAGTCCACAATCTAAGGTGCCAATCTCTGAAAATTGATCACACCTGAAGTACTGACAGCCTCTCATTTCTTGAGACCCTAACATGCCAGGAAAGTACAAATACCCCCCAAATTACCCCTTTTTGGAAAGTAGACATTCCAAGGTATTTACAAAGAGGCACATGTGAGGTTTTTGAAGTTGTAATTTTTTCCCACAATTCTTTGCAAAATAGTTATTTTCTTTCTTTTTTTCACAAAATTGTCATATTATCAGGTTAGCATACCACAAATTACACCCCAAAATACATTCTGCTACTCCTCCTGAGTATGGCGATACCACATGTGTGAGACTTTTACACAGCGTGGCCACATAAAAAGGCCCAACATGCAGGGAGCACCAGTAGGCGTTCTAGGGGCATAAATTTCAAGTCTAATTTCATTATTACACTTTCAGGCACTGTAGTAGCATGGATGCAAACTGATGTGGCATGGATGAGCCATGGATGTGGATGGCTGCGTATGGCTGGGTGGGTATGGCTGAGTGTGGGTGGGAGGGCTAAGTATGGATGAATAGATGAGTATTGCAGAGTATTAGGGATGAGCTTCGTGTTCGAGTCGAACGCATGTTCGACTCGAACATCGGTCGTTCGTGCGTTCGCCGAATTCCAAACGTTTGGGCTGTTCGCGGCAAAATTTGTGTGGCCCACAATGCACTGCGATGGCGCAATGCATTGCTGTCTCACGATTGGCCAAGCATGCACTGTGACCCCGCATGCTTGGCCAATCGCAGCGCCAGCAGCGAGGAGAGCCATGGTTGGCCACAGGCATCCTGCCTGTGGCCAATCATAGCTCAGGCTGCGTAGTGCACGCCCCACACTATATAAGGCCGCCATTAAGGCAGCCTCGTGCAGTGTGTTGGCGTCTGAAGCAGTGGGTGTTCTGTGTACCTTCAACACAGTTACACACCAATCGTTTTTGGCTGATTTACTATATTGCTCTTGTGTAGTGGTTACTGTCTGTGCCCTGACCGCAGTATACACCACTATATTCACCTCACCTATATAGCTAGTGATCTAGCTTTAATAATAGAGCTTGCAGTCAGTAGTGTTAGTGCGTGCTGTCTGCGTGCTCTGTCCCCAGTACATACCACTATATACACCTACATAGCTGTTCTCTATTTGAGCCCGATTGTCATCTGTAGGAGTTATTGGAAGTTGTGTGTGCTTCCAGCACAGCACAGTATACATCTGTATATACCCCTTTAACTCTGCTGTTTTCTGGTTATTGTCTGCGTGCCCTGACCGCAGTATACACCGTGATATTCACCTCACCTATATAGCTAGTGGTCCATCTTTAACAATAGAGCTTGCAGTCAGTAGTGTCACTCAGGAGATAGTGCGTGCTGTGTGCGTGCTCTGTACCCAGTACATACCGCTATAATCCACCTACATAGCTGTTCTCTATTTGGGCCCGATTGTCATCTGCAGGAGTTATTGGAAGTTGTGTGTGCTTCCAGCACAGCACAGTATACATCTGTATATACCCCTTTAACTCTGCTGTTTTCTGGTTATTGTCTGCGTGCCCTGACCGCAGTATACACCGTGATATTCACCTCACCTATATAGCTAGTGGTCCATCTTTAACAATAGAGCTTGCAGTCAGTAGTGTCACTCAGGAGATAGTGCGTGCTGTGTGCGTGCTCTGTACCCAGTACATACCGCTATAATCCACCTACATAGCTGTTCTCTATTTGGGCCCGATTGTCATCTGCAGGAGTTATTGAAAGTTGTGTGTGCTTCCAGCACAGCACAGTATACCTCTGTATATACCCCTTTAACTCTGCTGTTCTATAAAAAAGGCATCTGCAGGAGTTAGTGGGTGTTGTGTGCCTCCAGCACAATATAAACTACCCAACTACTGTTTTACCCAACTCCCTTCAGGCCATTACCATGTCTGGAAGGCCAGCAAGGAGAGGCAGACAGGCGCGAGCCGATAAAAGAGGGCAAGCAGGCTCTGTGTCTAGAGACAACAGTGCTGGTCGTGGACGCGGTGCATTGTCATCAGCACGTGGCCATGGGACATGCTTGTCCTTCTTTTCTGCAGCTGGACATGTTGAACCGCAACATGCCAACGACTTGGTAGAGTGGATGACCAAGCCCTCTTCATCCTCCTCATCCTCTCTCACCCAGTCTCAGGGTAGTAGAAAAGCAGCTGCCAACACATCGTCGTCCCTCCTCTCAATGTCATCATCAGTGACTCCTTCCCTAGACCCACCATGTCCTCCTGAGGAGTCTCCTGAACTCTTTGAGCACAGTGTTGGGTACATGCTCCAGGAGGATGCCCAGTGTTTGGTGGGCTCTGATGATGACACTCAGCTAGAGGAAGGCAGTAGCGTGAGCGCAGAGAGAGAGGATGCTCAAGAAGCACAGCAATCTGGCAGTTATGTTCCACAAGCTGCAGCATACTGCCAGGTTTGCTACAGCGATGAAGAGGGAGGGGATGATGAGGGCACTGACTCCACGTGGGTGCCTGGAAGGAGGGAGGACGAGGAGGAGGAGGAGGCGGCACATGTCCAACGAGGCAGGATGCCCTCCGGGGGCCAGCTTAGGGGCAGCACACCGACTGAATCACACCGCAGAGCTCCGCCTGCGCAGAGCGCTTCCTCTGCACGTTATTCTAAAAGTTCTTTGGTGTGGGCCTTTTTTGAGACGAGTGCATCAGATCGCACCGCTGCTATTTGCAACATATGTCTCAAGCGTATCTCACATGGCCAAAACATCAGCCGCTTGGGCACCACATGCTTGACCAGACATATGTTGACCTGCCATGCAGCTCGTTGGCAAGCATACCTCAAAGACCCACACCAAAGAACAAAGCGGACCTCTCCTTGCTCCTCATCAGCTGGCATCTCCAACCCCACTAGACCTTCAGTCCTCTCTGAAACCTGCTCTGAGAGGAATGAAGGTGTAGAATTAGGTGTGTCACAGCCAAGTGCTTCCGGGAACTCTGCTAGTGGTACATCCACATCCGATTATAGCAGGCAAATGTCCCTGCCCCAGCTGCTGGACCGGCGGAAGAAATTTACTCCCAGCCATCCACATGCCCAGCGGTTGAATGCTAGCTTGGCTAAATTGCTAGCACTTCAACTGCTGCCTTTTCAGTTGGTAGACTCGGCCCCCTTCCGTGAGTTTGTACAATGTGCGGTTCCTCAGTGGCAGGTCCCCAAACGCCACTTTTTCTCACGGAAGGCGATTCCGGCTCTCTACCGGCATGTGGAAGGCAATGTCCTTGCCTCGCTGGACAGGGCGGTCAGCGGTAAGGTGCATATTACCGCTGACTCATGGTCCAGCAGGCATGGACAGGGACGTTACCTGTCTTTCACGGCCCATTGGGTCACTCTTCTGGCTGCTGGGAAGGATGCAGGACAAGGTGCAGTAGTGTTGGAGGTTGTTCCGCCACCACGCCTCCAAAATGCTACTATTGGTTGTGACACACCTCTCTCCTCCACCCCCTCCTCTTCTTCTTCCTCCATGGCCTCTTCCAGTGCTCTGTCCTCAGAACCAGCGGTGCTCCGTAGGCGTTGCAGGGGCTACGCAAGTACGCAGGCAAAACGATGCCATGCCGTGCTTGCGCTGGTTTGTTTGGGGGACAGGAGCCACACTGGGGCGGATGTTTTGTCAGCTCTGCAGGGGCAGGCTGAGAGGTGGTTGATGCCACGCCAGCTTAAGCCAGGAATGGTGGTTTGCGACAATGGCACCAACCTCCTCTCCGCCCTCCGACAGGGACAACTGACCAATGTGCCCTGTGTAGCTCACGTCCTTAACCTGGTGGTGCAGCGGTTCTTGGGCAGGTACCCCGGCTTACAGGATGTCCTGAAACAGGCCAGGAGAGTCTGTGTGCATTTCCGCCGATCATTTAATGCCTGTGCTCGGCTGGCTGAGCTCCAAAAGGAGTTGAACCTGCCCAAGAACCGCCTTATATGTGACATGCCCACCAGATGGAACTCAACATTGGCCATGCTGCAGCGGCTGCACACGCAGCAGAGGGCCATCAATGAGTACCTGTGCGACTACGGCACCAGGACAGGGTCAGGGGAGCTTGGTTTTTTCTCACCACGCCAGTGGGGCATGATCAGGGATGCATGCACTGTCCTGTCACCATTTGAGGAGGCCACAAGGATGGTGAGCAGTGACAGTGCATGCATCAGTGACACTGTACCTCTTGTCCACCTCTTGGAGCATACGCTGCGTGGAATAATGGACAGGGCACTTGAGGCAGAACAGAGGCAGGAAGAGGAGGACTTCCTTGCCTCTCAAGGCCCCCTTTATCCAGACAGTGTTCCTGCTGTGCCACCCATCACACAGGAAGAGGGTGAGGAGGAGGAAGAGGAGGAGGAGGATGATTGTGTCAGCATGGAGGTGGAGGCTGGCACTCAGCATCAGCAGCAGCAGCAGCAGTCTTATAGGGATGATTTACAGTCCCAAGAAACACGTGGACTTGTACGTGGCTGGGAGGAGGTAGCTGCGGATCATGTTGTCCTTAGTGACCCAGAGGACTCCGGACCGAATGCCTCAGCTAACCTACGCTGCATGGCCTCCCTGATCCTGCAAAGCCTGCGGAAGGATCCTCGTATTCTTCGGATCAAGGAGAGGGACCATTACTGGCTGGCCACTCTCCTTGATCCACGGTACAAGGGTAAGGTTGCCGACCTTATCTTGCCATCGCAGAGGGAGCAGAGGATGAGACATCTCCGGGAGGCCTTGCAGAAAGCTCTGTGCAACGCGTTCCCAAAGACTGGGAGGTCACAAACTCCTGGTCCTGGACAACTTGTTGCTGAGGCATCAGTCAGAAGGAGCGGTGGAGAAGGTGGGTGTCTGACTGATGCTTTCAGACAATTTTTTAGTCCGCAGCCCCAAGGTATGATTGGTTCCAGCACCCATCGCCAGCGTCTAATTTACATGGTGCAGGAATACCTAGGGGCAAGGTCAGACTTGGACATCTTTCCCACTGAAAATCCTCTGGCTTACTGGGTCTTGAGGATGGATCACTGGCCAGAGTTTGCACAGTATGCAATTGAGCTACTGGCCTGTCCTGCATCCAGCGTTCTTTCAGAACGCACCTTCAGTGCTGCTGGTGGCTTTGTTACCGATCACAGGGTGCGCCTGTCCACCGAATCAGTTGATCGACTGACCTTCATCAAGATGAATCAGTCTTGGATCACCCACAGCTACCAAGCACCTGAAGCTGATGTAACCGAATAATTTTTTTTGAAATACCACATCCCTTCAAGACTGCCTATGCTGATGCTGAGTGACTGTCCTGTTATGTTGATTGTCTATCCTCTTCCTCCTCCGCTGATATGTTGGAAGAACATTTTTGGTTCTGGGTGATGCCAGCAGCCCAATTTTTCTGCCCCTGTTTAACAGGGGCGTTTAAGTACAATTTTTGATGCAATGCTTTGCAGCAGGGCTAATTCCTGGAATAAAACTAGAGTATATGGCAGAGGTTGCAGTGTGATGGCACCAGTGCCTAAGGCCCAATTTTTCTGCCCCTGTTTAACAGGGGCGTTTAAGTACAATTTTTGATGCAATGCTTTGCAGCAGGGCTAATTCCTGCAATAAAACTAGAGTATATGGCAGAGGTTGCAGTGTGATGGCACCAGTGCCTAAGGCCCAATTTTTCTGCCCCTGTTTAACAGGGGCGTTTAAGTACAATTTTTGATGCAATGCTTTGCAGCAGGGCTAATTCCTGCAATAAAACTACAGTATATGGCAGAGGTTGCAGTGTGATGGCACCAGTGCCTAAGGCCCAATTTTTCTGCCCCTGTTTAACAGGGGCGTTTAAGTACAATTTTTGATGCAATGCTTTGCAGCAGGGCTAATTCCTGCAATAAAACTAGAGTATATGGCAGAGGTTGCAGTGTGATGGCACCAGTGCCTAAGGCCCAATTTTTCTGCCCCTGTTTAACAGGGGCGTTTAAGTACAATTTTTGATGCAATGCTTTGCAGCAGGGCTAATTTCTGCAATAAAACTACAGTATATGGCAGAGGTTGCAGTGTGATGGCACCAGTGCCTAAGGCCCAATTTTTCTGCCCCTGTTTAACAGGGGCGTTTAAGTACAATTTTTGATGCAATGCTTTGCAGCAGGGCTAATTCCTGCAATAAAACTAGAGTATATGGCAGAGGTTGCAGTGTGATGGCACCAGTGCCTAAGGCCCAATTTTTCTGCCCCTGTTTAACAGGGGCGTTTAAGTACAATTTTTGATGCAATGCTTTGCAGCAGGGCTAATTCCTGCAATAAAACTACAGTATATGGCAGAGGTTGCAGTGTGATGGCACCAGTGCCTAAGGCCCAATTTTTCTGCCCCTGTTTAACAGGGACATGTAATTACAATTCTTGATATAATATTTCACAGGAGGGCCCCTTCCTGTGCCCACCCAGAGTAACGGTGAGGACTTATAGTGTTGTGGCACCAGCACCACAACCACCAAAGGTCAATTTTTCTACCACTGTTCAACAATGGCATGTAATTACAATTCTTGATATAATCGTTCACAGCAGGGCGCTCCAGCGCCCACCAAGAGTCACTTTGAGGGCTTACAATGTTGTGGCAAAACCAACACCTTGTTCCGCCATTTCTGCAGAGCATATAGGGCAGGCCCCTACTTTCAAACATCCAATTTACAAACATCTCCTACTTGCAAACGGAAGGAGACAACAGCAAGTGAGATGAAAAAAGATGGACGACAAAACAAATTATACAGGGGTGATAACCCTTCCCTATGTTTTCCAAAAAGCTTAAAAATAGTTTTTTTGACTGGAGCTACACTTTAAAAATGTACCAGTTGAAAATTACAAACAGATTCAACTTAACACAACAAACCTACACAGTCCCTGTCTTGTTTGCACCACCTGTATACTGCTGTTCTGAGTATATAGGGCCTGGGGGCCACACACATTTCCTTTTTTTAATATGGGTACGGGGTTCCCCTTAATATGCGTACAAGACCCAAATAGGCTGGTAATGGGCAGGGAGGGCTACCCATGCCATTTTTCTGAATGATTTTCAACCATATTGCAGGAACCAGATATAACATTAAAACCGCAAGCAGTTTTAAATGGTGTTATTTCCGTTTAATGTCATTTTGTGCAGGGACTGTTCTAAACACGGGAAACACGTGGCACTTCACAGGCATACTACAGACACCCCCCAGGCACCATATTTAAAGGAATATTTCATTTTTTTTTTCACTTTAATCGTCATTAAAATCAGTGTTCCCGCCAAAACGGCCGCTTTTAAAACTTTTTATTGCATTGACCCATGTCCCCTGAGGCAGGAGTCAGGTCCCCAAACCCTTTTTAGGACAGTATCTTGCATATCAGCCGTTAAAATTAGCACTTTCCATTTCGAACGTTCGAGTCCCATAGACTTCAATGGGGTTCTAACGTTCGTTACGAACGCGGGGTCCGTTCGAAAGTTCTGGTGCGAACCGAACCGGGGGGTGTTCGGCTCATCCCTACAGAGTATGGATGAGTATGGCAGAGTATTGCAGGGTATGAAAGAGTATTGCGGAGTATGGCAGAGTATGGTAGGGTATTGAAGAGTATTGCAGGGTATGGCAGAGTATTTCAGAGTATTTCAGGGTATTGCAAAGTATTGCAGGGTATGGCAGAGTATTACAGAGTATTTCAATGTATTGCAGATCATTGCAGGGTATGGTAGGGTATGGCAGAGTATTGCAGAGTATTAAAGGGTATGGCAGAGTATTTCAGGGTATTGCAGATTATTGCAGGGTATTGCAGGGTACATCCAGCCCACAGCGTTGCTGCAAAGATCTCTCTCCCTCTCCCCCTACACTGTACCGATCGGTACAGAGACGGGAAGGAGGAACTGGACGTGAGGCTGCTCTGTTGCTGTGATCACTCTGTCATTTGACAGAGGGATCAGGTGGTAAACAGCCGATATCAGCGGGCATTTACCGTGATCTGTGATGAGCCGGTTCTTCTGGACCCGGCGGTCATGGATGCTTCTGGGTGCGCTCCCAAGGGGGGCGCAGGAGCAAGATTCTGTGAGGACATCCATGGACTCCCTCCCAGAATAAGCCAACCGTGCTTTAGCCGTCTTTTGGCTATGGCCTGGTCGGCATTTGGTTAAATACTATTTAATAGCAGGGCCCGTTCCTGTGCCCAACAAGACTAACTGTGAGGGGTTACAGTTTTATGGCACCATCAAAACCAAAGGCCCAATTTTTCTGCCCCTGTTCAACAGGGGCATGTAATTATATATCATTGCAATCATTTTAACAGCAGGGCCTGTTCCTGTAACCAATAAGAGTAACTGTGAGGGGTTACAGAGTTCTGGCACCACTAACACCCAAGGCCCAATTTTTCTGCAGTATATATAGTATATAGTGCATTCTGTATAGAATATTTACTGCAATTCAGAGTATATAGTGCTTGCTGGTCTCCCACACCTTTTTTTTATTTTGGAATGGGGTTCCCCTTGAAGGGCCTGGTATGGATTTTGGGGGGACCCCCCACGCCATTTATTTATTTATTTAAACTGTTATGAGAACTATTTCTGATTGGGACTCTAAAAACAAAATTTAATACTGCAATTGCAGGAACAGATTCACAAGACGCAATCACAGTGTTTAAAATGTCCGTTCAGTGTAAAATATATTATTACATGTTATTATATATAGAAAAGAAAGAGGCGGTGTGAGATGTAAATAAAAACTAACAAATAGAAATATGTCATTAAAAGCTAACAAATAAAACAATTGCAAAAGTAAAACCTTGAGAGGGGAGGGGGTAGTAGAGACAGAGAGAGCTTTTAGCAGAAGATGTGTTTGTGTGTTAGGTGAAGGTTAAGCCCCATACACACTATCAGTTTTTCTGCTGAGTTTTTCCTTCAGGTTTACCAAAACCATGTAGTGGAAGGGCAAATTGAAACTCCTAAGGTTTGACCTCATATTATATGGTTTTGGTAAAACTGAAGGAAAAGTTCAGTAGAAAAACTGATAGTGTGTATGGGGCTTTACAGAACACATTTCAACAGCGTGAACAAAATGGAGTCACTTGTGCTTAAATGAACAATACAATGAAAGTCCATGTAATTTCCCTCCTTTTGATTATTTGATACCATTCTTCACGTTACATTCAGCTGATTTCTGGTAACTCCTGCTACATTGGCACAGAGAGACGGTTTCCTGTTTAGCTATCTCCTAGTTTTCTCAGAATAATGGGTTCATCAGGGCTGGTGGACCATTTGTTGGTAGTCACACAGAGGCATAGCCTGATGAGGAAGTAAATAACAAATATGAGAAATAGGAACATCATAATGTAAGCGCCTAGTTTCTGTAACCATGTTGCTATGACACCAAAACCTCCTAAACCCTTAAGCACTTAAGGACCGTGCCTCTTTTTGAGATTTGTTTTTTACAAGTTTTTTTTGCTAGAAAATTATTTACCCCCAAACATTATACATTTTTTTCCCTAACACCCTAGAGAATAAAATTGCTGTTGTTCCAATATTTTGTCACACTGTATTTGCGCAGCAGTCTTGCAAGCACAATTTTTTTAAATTAAAAAAAATAAGACAACAGTAAATTTAGCCCATTTTTTTTATATTGTAAAAGATAATGTTATGCTGAGTAAATTGATACCCGACATGATACCCAACATGTCATGCTTCAAAATTGCGCCTGCTCGTGGAATGGCGACAAACTTTTACCCTTAAAAATCTCCATAGGTGACATTTAAAAAATTCTATAGGTTGCATGTTTTGAGTTACAGAGCAGGTCTAGGACTAGAATTATTGCTCTCCCTCTTCCGATCGCGTCAATACCTCACAAGTGTGGCTTGAACACCATTTTCATTTGCAGGCACTACTCACGTATGCGTTTGTTTCCGCTCGCAAGCTTGGCGAGACGAGGCGCGTTTCATTTTTTTTAATTTTTTTTTTTTTTTTGTTTCACAAGTTTTTATTGGGTGAAAAAGTGGATATAATACAACTTAAAGTAACAAAATACATAGAAACGCATATTGTATATGTAACAAAAGTCGAGTACAATTACATTGTTGAATAAGAACAATATTCAAATAGGTAATACATTAAGTAAGAAATCAAATAATCATATTAATACACCGTATTAATGGAGGACAGCTGTTTGTTAAATTGAATACAAATAGATAGGGAGAGGAAGGGGTAGGGGAGGGTGGAGGGAGAGAAAGAAAAAAAAAAAGGATGAATAAAAGATAAAAGAACATTGAAATTTACAGAATCAATTTCATTACTAAATGAGTAAATCTCCTAAATACTTGCTTCATTACTGAGTAATAGTTGATTTATATTCTTGAGAATTCTTGTATTCTATCCATTCATGCCAAGTTGCATAGAATCGTGTGATTTTTTTCCTGAGAAATACTAATAAGCTCTTCAATTTGTTCTATCTTATTTATTCTCCGAAACCATTCCTTTTTCGTTGGAACGGATTCGGAGCGCCAGTGGAAGGGGATACAGTGACGTGCAGCGTTGACCATAAACATTGGTAATGATTTCAGATATTTTTTCCTAGGGATATCATTTATATGAATGAGGTATTGTGCGGCAGTAAAGCTCAGGGGTTCTGAGGTTATCTTGTTAATGGTATCGTGAACCGCTTCCCAGAATGTCTGGATTAAGGGGCAGGACCACCATATGTGGATCATCGAACCTTCCTCTCGGTTGCATCTCCAACATTTTTCTGAGATTGTGGGGGAAAATTTGTGTAAAATGGAGGGTGTCCTATACCATCTGGATAGGATCTTATAGCTGCATTCCTGAGTAGCTACATTTAGAGACCCTTTGTGTGCATAAATATGTACTTTCTCCCACTGTTCTTCGGAGATCGAGATGTCGAGGTCTCTTTCCCAGTTTTTGCATGTTGTACTGGCTAAGTCTGGTGCACCATCGAATAGAGAGTTATATATGATTGAGATGAGGTGTCTATGTGGTGTTTTTTTCGAACAAAGGTCTTCCACTGTCGTTAGGGGTTTTGTCCAATGATGTGATATCTGTTTGTTGGTTAGGAAATGTCTAATTTGGGTATAAGTCCAAGGGGGTATTTGGAAGGGTGCTATAATGTCCTGTAGGTCTTCTCTAGAGAGTATTTTCCCATATTTAAAGAAATGCTTGGTGAGAATTTCCTTATGTGGCCAGTTATGTTTGAGAAAATTTCTTTCTAAACCTGGTGGGAAATCAGGGTTATTTGCTAGGGGGGTGAGGGGGCCATACCAGGGAGTAGAGTTTTTGGATTTGAATGTACTGTTAAAGGTTTCTAAAGTGGGTCCAACTAGGGGATGTGTCTTAATATCACTAGAGTGAAATTTAGGGTTAATCCACGGGAGTGAATTAATTGGTAAGGGAAATTGGGATTGTTCTAGCATCACCCAATCCTTTACAGATTGATGAATGTTCCAATCCACTATACGTGTTAAGAGAGTAGCTTGGTAATATTTCCTAAGATCTGGGAGAGCTATGCCACCCTTGTGTTTAGGGAGGTTTAATCTGGCAAATTTTATTCTGGGGGTTTTGCCTCTCCAAATAAACAAGGAGCATGCTTTACGGAAGGTGTAAAAAAAGATGAAGGCACTCTGATGGGAACTGTCTGCATTACGTAAAGGTATCTAGGTAGAATTGTCATTTTTATCAGTGAGGCTCTGCCGAACCACGAGATGTTCAGGGCATTCCATCTTTTCAAGTCTTCCCGAGATTCTTTTAAAATGGGTAAAAAATTAAGCTGGAATAATTTTTCTAAGTCCGAGGGAATTTCAATGCCCAAATAAGTGATGCTTTTGTCTGCCCAGGTAAATGGGTGATTTTTCTTGCATAGTTCCACTGAGCTCGACTGTAATGTAACGTTAAGTGCGTTTGACTTGGAATGATTTATTTTAAGATTAGAGAGAAGATGGAAATGTTCCAGGTCTTTGAGGAGGTTAGGTAAGGACGTGTGTGGTTCTGAAAGGAAAAGGAGCATATCATCAGCAAAAGCTGCAATTTTGTAGGTGTTGTTCTGAATTTCTATTCCTTTGATATCATTATTAGCTCTGATCCTATTTAACAGCGGTTCTAGAGTAAGAACAAATAGGAGTGGGGAAAGCGGGCATCCTTGACGGGTGCCGTTTCGTAAGTTGAAGGTGTTCGATAGGTGGTTATTTACGCGGACAGGTGCTGTAGGATTGGAATAGAGCGCTTTGACGTAAGATCTCATTTGGGGTAGGATTCCTATATGAATTAATACTGCGTCTATGAAATCCCATGCCACCCTATCGAACGCCTTCTCTGCATCGAGGGAGAGAAAAAATCCTTGTTTTTGTTTCGAGGTTAGCCAATGGATAATGTTTAGCGCTTTGGTCGTATTATCTCTACCCTCTCTGCCAGGTATGAAGCCCACTTGATCTAATGTTATTAAGGATGTTAGTAAAGGTAGGATTCTGTTTGCTAGGATTTTTGCGTATAATTTTACATCCACATTGATTAAGGAAATTGGTCTATAATTTGTGACTTGGGTTAAGTCCTTACCTTCTTTGGGAATTACAGTTATATGTGCTTCTAATAGTTGTTTAGGGGGTTGATTTTCCGCATGTAAAGAATGGAAAGAATTCAGGAAGTGAGGTTTTAATGTTTCAATAAAGGTTTTGTAGTATTGTAGGGGTAATCCGTCAGGGCCTGGGGCTTTTCCTATTTTCATCTCTTTTATAGCTTTATCTAATTCTGTGCCAGAAATCGGTTCTTCTAGTTTTTGGGCTGTTTTATCTGAGATTCGGGGCGGACTATATTTACTTAAAAAGTCCTGAATGAGGTTGGCTCTCAGGTCAGAGTTTTGTGGGCTTTTGGGATTGGAGGGGATATTGTAAAGAGATTGGTAGTAGAGTTCAAATTGTTTTGCAATCTCCTCATTTGAGGTTCGTAGTTTACCTTGTTTATCCATTATCTGATGGATCGTTGCTGAGGACTTTTTGCTTTGTACTGCTTTAGCGAGCAGTCTCCCACTCTTGTTGCCTTGTTCGTAGTAAATTTTGTGTCTTAGTATATATTGCCTTTTGGTTTTTATATTTAGTTCCTCTGCAAGCTGTTTTCGTGCGCTTGTAAGTTCCTCAAATGTTGAGACTGCAATAGTTTGTTTATGCGTTTTTTCCAGATTGTGAATGTGGGATATCAATGAGTTTATTTTGGCTTGTTTTTCCTTCTTTATTTTGGCTAGTTTTTTTATAAATTCGCCTCTAATAACACATTTGTGTGCCTCCCACTGTGTGATTGAAGAGGTTTCCCCGTTGTCATTTCTAGTAAAGTAGTCTTTTAATGTGTCATTGAACTCGGAAATATCTTTGGGGTCTTTCAGTAAGGATGTGTTCAGTCTCCATGTTTTGGTGCTGGTAATTTTCTCTGGGAAGGTCAGTGTCATGGTGATTGTATGATGGTCAGATATCGTCATTGGTTCAATAGTGCTGTTGCTCAGAAGGGGAATGTCTGGTTGTGTTATAAAAAAGTAATCAATTCTTGAATATTTTTGGTGAACATTGGAGAAAAATGTATAGTCCCTGGATAGGGGGTTAAGGGTTCTCCAGGAGTCATGTAGCATAAGGTTTTGTAACTGAATTTTAATTTGTTTCAATGCTCTATATGGGAGACTCGATGTTCCATTTGAAGTGTCTATTGCGGGGTTAAGGGGGATGTTGAAGTCTCCCCCTAGAATGATAATTCCCGACGCGAAGGTTGTTAAAAGGTCTGTGGTTCGGCGAAAGAAGGCTACCTGTTTAGTATTAGGGGCATATATGTTAGCAATGGTCATGGGATGATGTCCTAGTTTGCCTTTCAGGAAGATAAATCTACCTCCAGAATCTGTCATAGTTTCTTGGAGTTGGAAAGGTGTCTGTTTGGAAATCAGAATCGAGACCCCTTTTGTTTTACCTTCTGGGTTTGTGGCATGGTATGCAAACGGGAACCTTTTGTCTTGTAATTTTGGGACTTTTTCAGATTTGAAATGTGTTTCTTGGATACAAATAATATTTGCTCTGTGCTTATGAAGCTCATCAAGAAGTCTAGACCTTTTTTCAGGTATGTTAAGACCTTTGGCATTAATTGAGAGAAATTTAATCGTCAGTGGAGTAAGTATTTGTTTGTAATCAGGCATCTTGGAGTGTTGATGTTCAGTTCTAGATACCGTATATACTCGAGTATAAGCCGAGATTTTCAGCCTCTTTTTTGAGGCTGAAAGTGCCCCCCTCGGCTTATACTCGAGTCATCGCTGTCTGCCTGCTCGATCAGCGTGTCGAGCAGACAGACAGCGGACATTCTACCCTTCAAACGCCGCGCCTCCGCCTCCGCCTTCGCCTGTGATAGGCGGAACACTGAATTTCCCAGCAGCCTGTGTTCCGCCTATCACGGACATCGTCTCATCCTCGTACTACGGACGAGGATGAGACGATGTCCGTGATAGGCGGAACACAGGCTGCTGGGAAATTCAGTGTTCCGCCTATCACAGGCGAAGGCGGAGGCGCGGCTTTTGAATTTTAGAATGGCCGCCGAGGCGCCGACGAAGAGCGGCGATCCTGGCAAGGCACGGGACGGAGGCAAGGCAAGGCACGGCACGGGACGGGACGGAGGCAAGGCACGACACGGGACGGAGGCAAGGCACGGCACGGGACGGAGGCAAGGCACGGCACGGGACGGAGGCAAGGAGGCAAGGCACGGGACGGAGGCTCGGGACACAGGCTCGGGACACAGGTAGGCTGGACACACACACACACACACACACACACACACACAGGGATGGATGGATGGATGGAGACACACACACACAGGGATGGATGGATGGAGACACACACACACACAGGGATGGATGGATGGATGGAGACACACACACACAGGGATGGATGGATGGATGGACACACACACACACACAGGGATGGATGGATGGATGGACACACACACACACAGGGATGGATGGATGGATGGACACACACACACAGGGATGGATGGACGGACACACAGGGATGGACGGACACACAGGGATGGACGGACACACAGGGATGGACGGACACACACACAGGGATGGACAGGCATGTCTCACCCTTGGCTTATACACGAGTCAATAAGTTTGCCAGTTTTTTTGGGGGTAAATTGGGGGCCTCGGCTTATATTCGGGTCGGCCTATACTCGAGTATATACGGTAGTTAAAAAAGAAAAAGAAAAAAAAAAAAAAAGGGGGAGGGGATAGGGTGGGATAGATTGGAAAGGGGTAGGGGTATGTGATTGGTGTTAGACCGGGGGTAGATATAGAACTGCTAGTCTACCCTACGAAGAATCCGGTATGTTCAAAGGGCAAAGATATTTGCCCTTTGTGTGAGTTTGGGGTCCACTCGGGGTTCAATGGATGCTTGTGTTTGCTTGTTAATTATTGGAATATTAACCAAAAGGAAGTATTTTCTTTTAACTCTTATTTTATTTTTTCCTTTCTTTCTTCCTTAAAGATACTTTTTCTGACAGATATCAACTTCCTGCACTCGGGAGAAATCATTTAGCATAAAATTGGGTAGTTCAGGGCGTTTATCAATAACGTAGGCCAGGGAGAGGGATGGTGTTCAACCCTGTATCAGATGGATGGCTTTAGAAATGATATGTTATGTTTCAGACTCATGTGTACACATGTGGAAACATATTTGGAAGATTGTTTTTTAGAAGTACCAAAACGTATAACTTTTAACGATGCATTCTTATATGTCTAGTGCCCAAAGGGGGTTAATAAAGCGATTAACTGGTCATTGGAGTATGCCTCTAGGTCCGGTCTAAGGGATGGTTGCAATAGGTGTGTAGCGTGCTGAAAACAGTGAGCCCGATTTGAGCCACTCCAATGACCCATATTTGTAATCAACGTTATAACATTAGAATCAAGTGTTTGACCATATCTTTGTGTTTATTTTAAATCGTTGGAGATGGTGTATGTTGTGTAGTCACAGAATTTTTACCATATGTTAGTAATAACAGTCCAGAATGGAGATACTGAATGTGTTGACTCCGCTCTGCAATTAGTGTCTCTCCTGTTGAAGTACAGGAGGGGGAAAAAAAAAAAAAATTGGATTGCTTTCTAGCGTCTAGTGGAAACACCTCCAAGCTACCGAGGAGGCGGGTCACTCCCTCGGGGTTGCTACTATTAAAGACAACTCTATTATAATTTCGAACTGCAAACATTTTTGACCCGTATCAACATTGTAAACATCGTAAACAACTTATACCCAGTTTTCTTATCAAAACAATCTTATCTTTGAAATAGAGAGCATGTAAGAGAAAAAAAAAAAAAAACATTTCGTAATATGCAAATATATATCTATCAAGTTGTAAACTGAGCGATATGTACGTTAACCTTAGGGTGTATGGAACTGCACACTCCCCCCTTTTTTTTTATTCTTCTCTCATTTTTTTTTTTTTGTTCCCCTCCTTTAACCCTTAAATAAGGACCCTGTGCATTAGCAAGATTTGCTAGCATAGCATTAAAGTATTCTAATTGCCTTAGAAAACCTCTGCATTCCCTGTTTTCCTTATTCTCCTTGCCCTCATTACTTCTTTTTGGTATCATAGCATACCATTAAGCATTGGTTATCTAATCTGAGGCTTGGCTGGTCTGGGTTGTTTAGAAAATTACCTCAACTACCGGGGTGATTGTTACCATGAAGGATTGAAAGATCCGCATCAGATGGGGGGAGGGGATGTTTCTAATCTGAGATAGTGGGGTGATCTAGAACCACATTTAATCCACGGGGAGCATAATAGTTAAGTATAGAAGAAATGCCCTCACATTTCCCCCCCGCCTCCCTCATAAGATCCTTTGATCCCTTCCCAAAGTTTCTTATCAGGTATTGCTTAAGGAGTTCTTCATAGAGAGAGGGAGAGAAATGAGAGACATAAGCTAGCGCGGAGTTGAGTGAGAAGAGACAAAGTAGAAATATAGCAATTAGAGAGAAAAGAGGTGAGACTTAGTAGCGTGAGGTAAACAAAGTCAAAGTTATTAAGGGTTTCTAGGAGCATGACTTATCCTGGAAGGTAAGCGTTCAGGTGTCCATTTGCTCTCGGTGATCCATGCGATCCCTGCGTCTGGGTGGGGAGATTCCGGGACTTCTTTGGTGGGCGTTTCTTCTGCTGAAGTGCGGAGACGGTGATCTGCGACGGCGGTCTCTATTCCTCTGGGATCTTGGAGTGAGGTTGTTAGAGATTGCAATCCAGGATTCGTTCGGAGTGAAGATGCTGTACCAATCCGGAACTTCAATTCTGGGAAGATCTAGAGTTTCAGAGAAAGCCTGGAGGTCTTCTGGTGTGCGTAGTAGTGCTGTGTGACCCCTCCATGTGGCTGAAAGGCAGAACGGAAATTTCCATCTGTATGGAATGCCTCTGGTGCGCAGTTGTTCTGTGATCGGGCGTAAAGCTTTGCGCTGCTGTAGCGTGATATTTGATAGGTCTTGGTACAATTTTATTTTATTTCATTTCCATTAAAGATGATTCTGCCTTTTTCTCTTGCTTTTTTGAGGATTGCTTCCTTAAGGGGAAAATTAACAAGGCAACATATTATGTCTCTAGGGGGATCATCATCTCTACCCCTGGGTCTGAGAGCTCTGTGAATCCGCTCGAATTCAATAGGGGAATCAGGAGGTCTGTCCAGAATGTCATTGAATAGAGCAGCTGCCGTTTGTTCAACTGGGTTTTGATCAGCCATTTCAGGGACCCCTCTGATTCTAATGTTGTGTCGCCTCCCCCTATTGTCCAAATCTTCTATGCGGCGGTGCATATCAATAATGTGATTGAGATGGATGTCTGCATTTCTTTGCACCTGCTTTATTGCTTCTGCCTGGTGTGCTGCTGTTTATTCTATTGCTCCTGTCCTTGCTGCAATGCTCTGTATGTCAGATCTGATGTCATTAATGGCAGCAGAAAAGGAGGCTTTTATGTCCATTGACATGGCCTGCAGGTTGGTCTGGAGGTCTGCTAGGCTAAACGAGTGTTGATAATGTGTCCCTTGATTTTGTGTTCCGTTCGCGCTATTAGCGGTGTCCGCGGAGGCCGCGGAGCCGCCGGGCGGCATGGCTTAGGCGAGGCCGCGGCTTTGGGGCCTTCTCCGTGCGCTGTCCGGAACATCGCCGGGATGCTTACCGGCGGTTGCTGCTGCTGCTCCATCTAAGCCTGGGGTGCTGGGGGACTCAGATCTTGTGTTCCCTGGCGTGGATGCAGAATTCGCCCTGATTGAGGTGGATTGTTCTCCCGAGTGCCGGAGCTAGGGGATTAGGCATCCATCTTCGTCCGGAGTTAGGCCACGCCCCCTAAATATTTTATTTATTTACCTTTCTTTTGTTTTTACACTGTTCTTTAAAAAAAAAAGTGTCACTTTTATTCCTATTACAAGGAATAAAGATCAAGATTGTGCGAGGTATAGGTTAAGATCCGCTTATTAATAGCCAACATCCCAACATGAAATACTATAGAAGTTTTCCCCTTAAAAAAGGCGGGACTTTTTAGGCATAGACTGTGACACCAATTGGTTTAGTAAAAATATAAAAAAGTAGTTTTATTTAGACATAAAGAGAAAAAACAAAAAAATATATATTGACATACATTTCCAAACAGGAGAAAGGGACACATTACTTCCTCCATATACTCATATTCATAAAACCAGAAAACATTGAAAGGTTTACTTCCTAAATCTTGTTCCAAAGGAACAGACTCCTATTACATTATATATAGGCGTATTCAAAAAATTGTACAAACAAAATCGAGTTGCGTAAATATTGTGCATCCAATGTAACCTACGCGTTACGGAGTTATCTTACTCCTTCTTCAGGGATGATCCATTTTAGCACATTAACTTTACAAAAGATTAGAATCTATAAAGACATAAGAAACAAATATATATATATATATACAGTGGTGTGAAAAAGTGTTTGCCCCCTTCCTCATTTCCTGTTCCTTTGCATGTTTGTCACACTTAAGTGTTTCGGAACATCAAACCAATTTAAACAATAGTCAAGGACAACACAAGTAAACACAAAATGCAATTTGTAAATGAAGGTGTTTATTATTAAAGGTGAAAAAAAATCCAAACCATCATGGCCCTGTGTGAAAAAGTGATTGCCCCCTAAACCTAATAACTGGTTGGGCCACCCTTAGCAGCAACAACTGCAACCAAGCGTTTGCGATAACGTGCAATGAGGCTTTTACAGCGTCCTGGAGGAATTTTGGCCCACTCATCTTTGCAGAATTGTCCTAATTCAGTTACATTAGAGGGTTTTCGAGCATGAACGGCCTTTTTAAGGTCATACCACAACATCTCAATAGGATTCAGGTCAGGACTTTGGCTAGGCCACTCCAAAGTCTTCATTTTGTTTTTCTTCAGCCATTCGGTGGTGGACTTGCTGGTGTGTTTAGGATCATTGTCCTGCTGCAGAACCCAAGTTCGTTTCAGCTTGAGTACACGAACAGATGGTCGGACATTCTCCTTCAGGATCTCTTGGTAGACAGCAGAATTCATAGTTCCTTTTATCACGGCAAGTCTTCCAGGTCCTGAAGCAGCAAAACAGCCCCAGACCATCACACTACCACCACCATATTTTACTGTTGGTATAATGTTCTTTTTATGAAATGCAGTGTTCCTTCTACGCCAGATATACTTGGACACACACCTTCCAAAGAGTTCCACTTTTGTCTCATCGGTCCACAGAATGTTGTCCCAAAAGTCTTGGGGATCATCAAGATGTGTTGTGGAGAAATTGAGACGAGCTTTGATGTTATTTTTGCTCAGCAGTGGTTTTCTCCTTGGAACTCTGCCATGCAGGCCATTTTTGCCCAGTCTTTTCCTGATGGTGGAGGCATGAACGCTGACCTTAATTGAGGCAAGTGAGGCCTGCAGTTCCTTGGACGTTGTTGTGGGGTCTTTTGTGACCTCTTGGATGAGTCGTCGCTGCGCTCTTGGGGTAATTTTGGGCGGCCGGCCACTCCTGGGAAGGTTCACCACTGTTCCATGTCTTCGCCATTTGTGGATAATGGCTCTCACTGTGGTTCGCTGGATTCCCAAAGCTTTGGAAATGGCTTTATAACCCTTTCCAGACTGATAGATCTCAATTACTTTCTTTCTCAATTGTTCCTGAATTTCTTTGGGTCTCGGCATGATGTGTAGCTTTTAAGGATCTTCTGGTGGACCTTACTGTGTCAAGCAGCTCCTATTTAAGTGATGCCTTGATTGTGAACAGGTGTGGCAATAATCAGGCCTGGGTGTGGCTAGAGAAATTGAACTCAGGTGTGGACAACCACAGTTATAGTATGTTTTAACAAGGGGGGCAATCACTTTTTCACACAGGGCCATGATGGTTTGGATTTTTTTTCACCTTTAATAATAAACACCTTCATTTACAAATTGCATTTTGTGTTTACTTGTGTTGTCCTTGACTATTGTTTAAATTGGTTTGATGTTCCGAAACACTTAAGTGTGACAAACATGCAAAGGAACAGGAAATGAGGAAGGGGGCAAACACTTTTTCACACCACTGTATATACACGTACAATTTCAAAAAGAAAAAAAAAAACCACCACCACACCACTAAAACGCACCACCTATACGTTCTTCGCTCCAAGATGTAGGTCTGGGCTCAAAAAGGGGGGGCGTTTCACCTTCCTGGATGGGAACCGGGACCGCAGTGATAGGCGGACTGTAAGGGAGGAGATGTGAGAATAGAGTAGATGCATGGGAAATTTTCACATGCCTAAATTTAAATAAATATTACAT
The DNA here is from genome assembly GCF_037356315.1 of Lithobates pipiens. Taxonomy (NCBI): domain Eukaryota; kingdom Metazoa; phylum Chordata; class Amphibia; order Anura; family Ranidae; genus Lithobates; species Lithobates pipiens. The sequence continues at coordinate 284,748,516 of NW_027507748.1, read as the reverse complement.
GTATTTTACTACAGCGCCATTAAGGGCGATCGAAAGTTCTATATATTAACCCTTGTGTGACTTCCGTCATTATATTTATACCAAGAGGGAAACACCCCTGAGAAAAGGGGGGACTATATATAAAAAACGATCTCATGGTAATCATCCCGTAAGATAATAGTATTGCAATATCTTTGAATAATCTTACCCAGAAACGTCTCTTGAGATGGTTCTCTGTGTCCAGAAAAAAACTGGGATTCATATGTTGGAATGTATAATTTTAAAGTAAGATGCCCAAATGTTGTTGTTTGCAACTCTTTCAACGTTTAAGGCAATCTATTTTGCTTATATTCGCCGCAATGTCTCTGTGGTCCAAGGGCTTTTGGCACTGTGAGAAAAAAATTCCCCCAGAGACAGACGTGTCAAGTCCAGCCTAAAAAGGGAAGGGGGAGGACAATTATATCCATTAATTCCCCTTCATTCTTCAGTAAGGCTGCATGCAAACCGACATAAAAGAGTATATCTGTTTCATTACCTTGGGTTGTATCTCTCAGCAAGTCGCCTCCTCCTTGGCCATTGCGGACTGATTATAGACCACTCCTGGCCCATTAATATATCTCACCGCCCCACCTCCTTACCTCCCCTTCCAGGTGGAGTAAATATTACTCACCTGTATCTCCTATCACATCTAAACGCGGTCCCCCGGGTGTGCGGCGCACGGCGTCGCCCCATACCCACATCCAAAATGGCGCCGTGGGAGGAGTGACGTCATGCGTCACGCTCCCACCGACACGCATGCGCAGATCATACCTTAGCCCTGGAGATGGCCATCGAATGTTGTTCAATAGAATACATCCCCCAAGAGGCACAGCGCCAGCAAGACCATGTCGGCAGCTGCGCATTCATGTTGGATGTGTCAGTACATTTGAACCTCACGTTCGCCCAAGGTGTCTATAGGGCGGGCGTGGGTAAAAAACCTAGGGAAAAGAGAAGACAGGAAGATAGGGTGATAGAACACCCATCTCGTTCCTGTTAAAGGTAAACCGATGAGAGAAAAAGAGAAGGCCACCAGGGGGGGGAAAGGTACCTGCCGACTAAGGACAGGCTCCTCCCATCCATGGTGGCCTTTGCGTGCCGGGATCCCATCCAAGAGACCTCTATGGTGTCAAGAGAGCCAAAGGCCCATCTAATCGAGGGGGGAAGAAGAGTACAGGAAAAAAAAAGAAGAAAAAGGGGGGGAGAAGAAGGAGAGCTGTTATATCTTTCTATGTTTTCATATATCACTTCTCTATACCCCCTGATACAAAACCTTCCAAAAATGATCTATAGTTTGTCGCTTCATTGAGGCCGGGAAACATTGTGGCCTGTAACTGAAAAATCCATTTTAATTCCCTCTGCAGTAACACCTTATTCCAATCTCCCCCTCTTTCATTGGGGTGCACTCTGTCCAACACCATGAATCTAACCCTGGGAAGGGTGCCTCCATGTAAGGAGATAACATGCCTTCCCAGGGGTAGATCTGGAATAGCTTTTTTCATACTCCATATGTGTTTAGATATTCGTGCTCGCAATTCTAATTTGGTTTTTCCAATATAGAAGCAATTACACTCACATAGAAGTATATATACTACTCCTTTCGTCTTGCAATTAGCAAAATGTGTCAATCTCAATAGTTCCCCTTTGGGCAGTGTGCACGTGGGTCCCACCTGCAAATATTTGAAAAAGGTGCATCCCCCACATGTATAAGTTCCCTTCACTGTACATGGCTCCTTCCGATTTTCCCCTTTAAATTCGCTTTGAACAATCCTGTCCCTTATAGCTGTTGCGCGTCTAAATGTGATTGGTGGTTTATTCGGTATAAACCTACCCAGATTTCGGTCCATATGTAGTAGATGCCAATATTTTTCTATAATGTTGCGTATTTTATTGTGTTGATTTGAGTATGATAGTATGATTCTACTCATATTTTCGTTCTTCCCACATTTCTCAACCTTTTGTTTCTGGGAATATAGAAGTTCATATCTTGGTTTTTCCAAGGCTTTTTTATACGCCTTTTTGAGAGAGGTCCTAGAATACCCTCTCTCAAGGAGGCGAATTTGTAAGTTTTTGGCTTCAGCCTGAAAGCTTTTTTCATCTGAGCAATTTCTCCTAGTCCTCAAATATTGGCTAAAAGGTATAGACGCTAGCAGAGACTTTGGATGGAAACTCGATACGTGTAAAATCGAATTTCCAGCTGTGGGCTTTCTGAAGAGACACGTCTGGATGGCATTGCCCTCCCCTCGGAGGACCTTGACATCCAGAAATGTAATCTCGTCAGGATGATGGGACATAGTGAACATCAGATTGAAAAGGTTTTTATTCAACCTTCCCAAAAAATCAGGAAGGATCCCTGTCGGCCCATCCCAGATCATGAAGACGTCATCAATATATCTGACCCACATCCAGATGTGGTCAGTGTATAACGTCATTGATTCGTTGGCCATTACATAGCGCTCCCACTCCCCCAGGTACAGGTTGGCATACGATGGGGCACAACATGTCCCCATCGCAACCCCCTGCACCTGGAGGTAGTGGGAGCCATTGAAGGAAAAGATGTTATGATTCAAGATGAATTCCAAGGACTGCAAGATAAAGTCGCTATATGGCCATTCGTCCTCATGTTTCTGGGACAGAATATGTTGGATAGCAGCTAGCCCCAGGGAGTGCGGAATGGAGCTGTACAGTGCTTCGATATCTATGGTGACTAGTGTGGAATGCTCAGAGATCACAAGGTCATCAAGAATTTTAAAAAAATGAATTGTATCCTTTACATATGAAGGTAGGTTTATCACAAATGGTCTTAAATATTCGTCAATCAGGCGACTTAATTTTTCCGAAATGGATCCTTTGCCCGAAATGATTGGACGCCCAGGGGGGTCCTTCTCATTTTTGTGGACTTTAGGCAGTGAATAAAAAGTGGGAATTTTTGGATGTTCGACACGTACGTATTTCCATGTCGTTGCATTAATGATGCCCTTACGTCCCGCTGAGTCCACTAAGTCATAAAATTTTTTGTTAAATTTCTCAATTATCTGCATGGAAATAGAACGATACCAATTTGAATTATTAAGAATTTTTTGACACATCCTAATATATTGATCATTATTCATAATCACGATGTTGCCACCTTTGTCTGATGGCTTGATTGTTATTGTGCTATTTTCAGACAGATCATTGAGAGCTTGTTTTTCGTCCGGGGTTAGATTGCTATTTTTGGAGTCCCTACATGTTAGTTTATTTAAATCTCTAGTTACAAGTTTCAAAAAAGCTACTGCATTGGGATTGGAACTAGGTGATAGATATTGGTCTGATTTTTTCTTCAATAGGGATTTAGATTTTTCCGTCCTTTCTTCTAGATTGAAAAACTTTTATCCATGAAGGATGACAATGTCCAGGCTGTCAATTAAGTCAGCCTGATCATCGTTTTCGTCGAGGAGAGAGACCAATTGATTGATCGCCTTCTCCTCCTCATTGCTCAATTGTTTGTTTGGATCAGGTGTCTTATTGTACATATTTTTCAAAAGGAGTTTTCTTATAAAGAGGTTGAGGTCCCTTACTACCTCAAATTTACTCAAATTTTCATTTGGGCAAAACCCCAGACCCTTCAAAAGTACTTCTGTTTCCAAATTGGTTAGAGTGTGGGAAGATAAATTAATTATATTCATCTGTGTGTTCGAAAAAATTGTCATAGAGTGATTTAGGTGGTTGTCGGCACATATGCCATTTTGTTCCCTTTGATTATATTTGAGCTCGGGCGACTTGGAAAAGAAGAAGAGGAAAGATAGGTGCCATAGGAGTAGAATTTGTGTCTCTGCGGTCAGTGTGGTGTCGCAAATTAGTGCAATCTTGTGCCTCTTCATAAGGAGAAATAGAAGAAAGTTCTACAGAGATCTCTCTCTGTGAATTACCTGTCACCGAAAGATTGGATGTGCCCGAAATCTGTGAAGTCTGTGTTGGATGTGTGTTGTGTCCTCGTAGTGATTTTTTTGCTGATTGGTCTTGTGGGTCTTCATGATGTCTTTGTCTCTTATTGCGCCCCGTACCTTTCTGTCTAAAAGAAGATTGTTGCTGGAAGGAAGAGGCATTAGAAGGAGAATCTCCCATATTATTCCTATAGTTTCTGACTGTTTTAGAATTCATTTCTTTCTGAGGTTGATAAGCCTGCCATTTATACGCTTTTCCCTCCCTGAATGCATTTTTATCTCTTGACATTTTTTTCTCTTTTTTAATCAAGATCCCTTTATTAAATTTTTCCAGCCGTTCCATCATATTCCTTTCCCGTTCATTGTATGATGCCTGGCCTTGTAGGGGCTGTAGAAGACCAGTGGTGACCTGGTCCAAGTCCCCATCAAGGTCAAGCATCTCTTTTTTATATGCTTCTATTAGCATCTGCATCAGTATTTTTTCCCATTGGGCCTTGAAGTTAATGTCTTTCACCTCAAAGGAGGGGAATATCTGGACTCGAAGTCCGAACGGGTTTATATCCTCTCTGATGTAATTTTCAAAGGAGTCTATGTGCCAGTGCAGAGATGACTGTTTTTCTAATAGCTTATTTAGACGAAAAAACAAAGTGGCAAGATCAGACTCTAGCCGTTCAGTCTGGCCGAAATTTGTTAAATAACCTGCCATTCGCATGTCCCAGTCTTTGCCCCTAAAGTTTGCCATTTTATGGGAGAGAGAGAAAAAAAAAGGGGGGGGGGGGAGGGAGGGGGAAAAAAGGAAGAAAGGAGGAAGGGACTATAAATCTCTCCCTCCTGCCTCCTACCTCCTCCTTGCGTTGAAAAATATACGCATATAGCCCAAAATAGGGGCTTGATTTTTCTTATGATTTATTTCTAGAAAATTATATTATAATTTTATATTAAAAAAATATTATAAGCGGTATACCTCGATTATACCGGGGAAGGGATTGGCATTTACTGCCCAAAAAGATAAAGATCAAGATTGTGCGAGGTATAGGTTAAGATCCGCTTATTAATAGCCAACATCCCAACATGAAATACTATAGAAGTTTTCCCCTTAAAAAAGGCGGGACTTTTTAGGCATAGACTGTGACACCAATTGGTTTAGTAAAAATATAAAAAAGTAGTTTTATTTAGACATAAAGAGAAAAAACAAAAAAATATATATTGACATACATTTCCAAACAGGAGAAAGGGACACATTACTTCCTCCATATACTCATATTCATAAAACCAGAAAACATTGAAAGGTTTACTTCCTATATCTTCTTTTTTGCTCATCGTTTTACCTTTAACAGGAATGAGATGGGTGTTCTATCACCCTATCTTCCTGTCTTCTCTTTTCCCTAGGTTTTTTACCCACGCCCGCCCTATAGACACCTTGGGCGAACGTGAGGTTCAAATGTCTGACACATCCAACATGAATGCGCAGCTGCCAACATGGTCTTGCTGGCGCTGTGCCTCTTGGGGGATGTAGTCTATTGAACAACATTTGATGGCCATCTCCAGGGCTAAGGTACGATCTGCGCATGCGTGTCGGTGGGAGCGTGACGTATGACGTCACTCCTCCCACGGCGCCATTTTGGATGTGGGTATGGGGCGACGCCGTGCTCCGCACACCCGGGGGACCGCGTTTAGATGTGATAGGAGATACAGGTGAGTAACATTTACTCCACCTGGAAGGGGAGGAAAGGAGGTGGGGCGGTGAGATATATTAATGGGCCAGGAGCGGTCTATAATCAGTCCGCAATGGCCAAGGAGGAGGCGACTTGCTGAGAGATACAACCCAAGGTAATGAAACAGATATACTCTTTTATGTCAGTTTACATGCAGCCTTACTAAAGAATGAAGGGGAATTAATGGAGATAATTGTCCTCCCCCTTCCCTTTTTAGGCTGGACTTGACACGTCTGTCTCTGGGGGAATTTTTTTCTCACAGTGCCAAAAGCCCTTGGACCACAGAGACATTGCGGCGAATATAAGCAAAATAGATTGCCTTAAACGTTGAAAGAGTTGCGAACAACAACATTTGGGCATCTTACTTTAAAATTATACATTCCAACATAGGAATCCCAGTTTTTTTCTGGACACAGAGAACCATCTCAAGAGACATTTTTGGGTAAGATTATTCAAAGATATTGCAATCTTACGGGATGATTACCATGAGATCGTTTTTTTATATATAGTCCCCCCTTTTCTCAGGGGTGTTTCCCTCTTGGTATAAATATAATGACGGAAGTCACACAAGAGGGTTAATGTATAGAACTTTCGATCGCCCTTAATGGCGCAAAATACATGTAATATTTATTTAAATTTAGGCATGTGAAAATTTCCCATGCATCTACTCTATTCTCACATCTCCTCCCTTACAGTCCGCCTATCACTGCGGTCCTGGTTCCCATCCAGGAAGGTGAAAACCCCCCCTTTTTTGAGCCCAGACCTACATCTTGGAGTGAAGAACGTATAGGTGGTGCGTTTTAGTGGTGTGGTGGTGTTTTTTTTTTCTTTTTGAAATTGTACGTATATATATATGTTTCTTATGTCTTTATAGATTCTACTCTTTTGTAAAGTTAATGTGCTAAAATGGATCATCCCTGAAGAAGAAGTAAGATAACTCTGTAACGCTTAGGTTACATTGGATGCACAATATTTACGCAACTCGATTTTATTTGTACAATTTTTTGAATACGCCTATATATAATGTAATAGGAGTCTGTTCCTTTGGAACAAGATTTAGGAAGTAAACCTTTCAATGTTTTCTGGTTTTATGAATATGAGTATATGGAGGAAGTAATGTGTCCCTTTCTCCTGTTTGGAAATGTATGTCAATATATATTTTTTTGTTTTTTCTCTTTATGTCTAAATAAAACTACTTTTTTATATTTTTACTAAACCAATTGGTGTCACAGTCTATGCCTAAAAAGTCCCGCCTTTTTTAAGGGGAAAACTTCTATACTATTACAAGGAATGTAAACATCCCTTGTAATAGAAAAAAAGCATGACAGGACCTCTTAAATATGAGATCTGGGGTCAAAAAGACCTCAGATCTCATATTTACACAAAAATTCAATAAAAAAATATATATGATTTTGGCATAAAAAAAAATTGGCTCTTTAAAGAGCCATGCATGGATGTGATGTTTTAACGTTGCCTGGCGGCTCCGGTAAGTGACGGGAGCACCGGAGCCCCGCAGATACCACTATTATCAGAAAGCAGACCGCTGGCAGAAGAAGAGGATACCAGGGTTATGGCAGCTAGCTGCTGCCATAACAATGATATTCCTTTTCAAAGTTAGGACGTATATCGGTGTGTGGCCGTCCGTAAGTGGTTTTAAAGGGGTTCCATCCATCTTTAGCAATATCTCTGGCCTTATTATGTAGTTCTCTTATCTTAGCAAAATGCCCTTTAATAATGTCCTCATTATCATAAATGTACACACAACAGTCAGTGCGAAATACCTTACACCTCCCACCGTGAGATAATTTAGTGTTAATCTATGCTTGAATATTACTTTTTTAAGCTGAGCCATTTCTTCACTTCTAAACCTATATCAGTGGTAGAAAGGTTAATAATCTCATTTACAATTCTAGTGTAATTATTTATTCTTTTCATTGCCTCAATTCCCCATCCTGTTCAGGAAGGGAACCATAACAATGTCATGTCACCTTCAGTGAACAGCTCTCTTTTGAACACTAAAGGGTATTCTGGACTTTGACCTGATCGCACTGTATCTTTGAGAACAGCCAAAACCTTTTTTTTTCAATGATTTTTTTAATGTATACTGCCAGGAACTGGCAATACATTACAGCCAAAAGCAATGTTTTCCTTTAGAAATGTCATTTTGCCGCGGGACTGTTATGAACATGGGAATGATGCAGTACTTTACATGCAGACTAAGGGGACCCGCCCCCAGACACAATATTTAAAGGAATATTTAATTTGTATTGTTTCACTTTAAGCATTATTAAAATCACTGCTCCTGAAAAAATGGCAGTTTTTTTTTGCATTGACACATATCCCCTGGGGAAGTACCCGGGTCCCCACACAATTTTTATATGGAATAACTTGCATATACTGTAAGCCTTTAAAATGAGCACTTGTGGTTTTTCATGTTTGCGTCCCATAGACTTTAACAGTGGTTGCGTGTTCACTCAAATGTTTTACCTGTTCACATATTCTGCTGCGAATCAAACCCGAGGGTGTTTTGCTCATCTCTACAGAGCTGTAATCAGTGAAAATAAACTACAACCACAATTCATTCAATCCACAAATATGACTGCCACATTGGCTGAAAGTACTTGTAGTCTATTCATTCACAGGAAACTGTAAATTAATGATGCAGCTTTATGGATGGAGCCCACACAGCCACACTACATTTAAAAAGTGACAGTGGGTGTGGAGAGAAGAACCCCCACCCACTGTCACGGGGAGGGGGGATTGGGGGAAGAAGATGCAGGAGCTGGAAAATGGTTGGAACATGTAACATGTTCCAAAGGTGAACTTATCCTTTAATGATCCAATTATGTTTTAGCAAAAATCATTTTTTTTTTGCATTTTATTTGTGAGTGATTGGGTATTCGTAATGAAGTGAACTGTCACATTATTTCGCCACATTCATTTAATATATGTGATAATTGAAAGTGAACAATTATATATTCCAAATGAATGCCATAGTTATTGAGATTGAAAAAATAATATCCCTATGATATTGTTGGATGTAAAGTGACCTTTAGAGTCTTATTTATTCATACACTTATGCTTTCATGCAAAGTACATTTGGCTATTGCAGATGAAGCAACAAAAGCATTTTGTTGTACCACAAGCTTCAGTGTTTGTTGATCAGGTATTATTCTCTCGTGCTTGCTTTCAAATAACATAAAAAAAAAAAAAATATATATATATATATATATATATATATATATATATACAAATATCAATCTATTGGTGGGGGAAAGCCAACAATTGTAAAGCATGTCCTGGTTTAGGCAGTGTATGTGGCAATGAGTATGAATATGTTAGCTTCACCCAAAGAAAATATCATGGTCAAAAAACAACAGTACTGAACAAGAGTCTTCATGCTTTGGCTTTACACAAATAAATAACTTCAAGAGCAAAGGTAAATATAACAATAGAAGCATCAACAAAGGTTTATAATTCCCACGCCAAATAAAGCCACTAGCAACTTTTTAAACATTACAAGTGATAAACAAAAGATCAGCAGCTGTTCAAATATTACAAGTGATATACAAATGAACAGCAGCTGTTCAAATATTACAAGTGATATAAAAATGAACAGCAGCTGTTCAAATATTACAAGTGATATAAAAATACATACCAATATAAAACAGTGCTCAGTGTGGGCCAACACATAGTGACATCATCATGCAAGGAGGGGTAGATTCTTGCATTCTGTAGTACATTGAAGCAAGTTGTGTACTTCTCCTGTACAATATTGAACATTTGTATGCTGGATGAAGCACCTCAGTTTTGAGTAATATTACTTTATGATGTTATCTAGCTTTTTTAATATATGGTGTTACACTATATTTCTGGACTATATCATTTTTGAGCCATTGTGGGTCATTTGGGGCTGTGCCAATACCACCCTATTATGAACATGAGCTCCATTGTATACACGGAGCTGAAGAAAGTAGAACAATTCTTTGGGGGTTTCTCCTACTATCTATTGCAATCCATCATCCGTTTTGAATTTTTACAGCCTTGATTTCCTTTTTTACATATTCTGTTATATTCTTTGTAGCATTTAAACGATGATAGTGTTCCTTAATTTTTAGATTTTTTTAAAGTTCTTTTCTTATTATTTATAGCCATTTTAACTTTTGCCATGAGCCACATAGGTTTAATTTTTAGCCTTTTAAACGTATTGCCCATGGGAATATACTTTGCAATGAGTTTGCATACAGTCTTTTTGAAGAATTCCCATTTCAGTTCTGTGTCCATTGATGCCAATATTCCCTCCCCATCTAAGTCCTGGAGAGCAGCCCTCATCCTTGGAAAATTTGCTCTCTGAAAGTTAAGTGTTTTTATCTTTCCCGTCGTGTTTGTTGATTACAGCTAACAATATAGCAAGCTGCCAGCCCAATAAGCTGCATTTTTTTTTGTTTTCAAAAGAGCTTTATTAAAGTATAAATCCAGAAAAACATATGCATGTTAAAGACAGAGGTGACATCTGCAGGGACATACAATGCATCACAAAAAGAGCTATACCGAGATATATATCTCAAAGTGTAAACAAAAAAATGCACCCGTAAACTACGCACCATATCACACATTGCGGCAGTAAGCATTGCTAGCTGAACAACAATAAAAAGATGTCAACCAAGTCAAAACTGGAATCATAGACAGGGAAGAAAAAAAAAAGAGAAAGAGAAGAAGAAAGCATACACAAAAAAAAAAAAAAAAATTGGTCAATTACTGAGTCTATATAGGACCCATGGGTTCCATTTTGAATCAAACAAAGGAGTGGAATCCTGTAGAGTATGGAAAAAAATTTCCGATAACATAGTATGATCTGTACGTGATAAGACTTGAGAAAAAGGGACAGCTGAGGTCTTCCAATGTAGTGCTACCGTCCAATGCATAGCAACACATATAGAATGAATCAGCCTCACCAGTGGCTTTGGAACATCTGGAGGGGTCTGGAAAAGGAGGCAGTGATGGGATGTCAAAGATAACAGCCTCCCGGCTAAGGCTTTAAGAAGACTCAATACCTCCCGCCAGGTTGGCCAAATCATCGGACAATCACAGAAGATATGGCTAAGAGTGCCCCTCTGATTGCAGCCCCTAAAACAAAGCGGGGAGGTGTGGGGGTATATCCCGTGCAAACGCGCCGGTGAGTAATACCACCGGGTCACCAATTTAATCGCTGTTTCTCTGATCGTGAAGGATCTAGTGCATTTACACAAGTTAGTCCATCCCTCTCCCCAGTCTATGGCCTCCCTGTCGAGCTCTAGTTCCTGCTCCCACTGGGATCTATATTTCAGTGGCTGGCCTTCTGCATCCGATACTAGAGATTTCTAGACAAGGGAGATGAGGCCTCTTTGTCGTGGGGAATTAAAACAAATGTCTTCAAAAAGGGTAGTCTGTCCTAGACCGGGGCCGCGATAATGGGTTAAAAAGAAATGCCTAATTTGTATGTAGTGAAAGTATTCATCATTTGGGAGAGGGAACTGTTCTTTTTAGTCTGCGTAGGAGATAAATGTAGAACCTCTAAGAAAGTCCCCCAGCTTGGTGAGATTAAGTGCCACCCAGAGATGGAATGATTCCGGGTGTGCAAAAGCAGGGGGGTACCTCGGGTCCCCGAGGTAAGAGGCACCCAACGGGGTTGAAGAAGTCAGTTTGAACTTATGTCCGTATTGAGACCAAAGTTGCAGGCTGTGAGCCACAATTTGGTTCTTAGTGCGCAGTTCGGCACTCAATTGGTGTGAAGACCACATAAGTCCAGGGAGATATAAAGGGGCGACTGATTCGCTCTCGAAGTGCACCCAGGGCACCTTCGAGTTACGAATAGACCATTGGGCTTGCTGCGTGAATCTGCACGCTAAGTAATAAGACCATAGTTGAGGGACACCCAGGCCTCCGGACCGCATAGAGTGGTACAAAACGTCCCTGGCAAATCTAGGGGGTCTATCACGCCAGATGAAGCGATTAAGGTGGGATTGCAGTTGTAGCAGGTAAGATTTAGAAAGTCTGATCGGGAGGGACCTAAATAGATAAAGGAGCCGTGGGAGAATAACCATTTTGAGGGCTGTGATCCTCCCGATAAAGGGAATGTGTAAAGGGAGCCATTGCTTAAGGGATTTTTTCGCCTTGGCGATCAAAGGAGGGTAATTGACGCTCAAGAGCGAGCGAAAGTCTCCGGGCAAACCTATACCCAGATAAGAAATACGTGAATCGGACCACTTGAAGGGGTAAGATTGCTTAATATGGTCAAGCTCATGGGGAGCATAGCCCACCGGGAGAGCTACAGATTTGGAGATATTGATGGAGAGCCCAGAGACCTCCGCAAAACTCGACAGGGTCAATAGCAGATTAGGAAGGGAAATAAGGGGGTTGGACAAGAACATCAGGACATCGTCTGCATACATGCAGAGTTTGTACACGAAATTACCCATGGTATAGCCAGAGATATCCGGGTTTTGCAAAAGCGCTATGGCCAAAGGTTCCATAGCTAGGGCAAAAATCAAGGGTGAGAGGGGGCACCCTTGCCTAGTGCCCCTGCCCAATGCAAAAAAATCAGAATTGCAGCCCAGGATCTTGATACGGGTTTTGGGGTTAGCGTAGAGGGCTTGGAATCCTAACAGAAATTCCCCTCGAAAGCCCATGCGAAGCAGGAGGTCGTTGATATAGCTCCAGGAGACACTGTCAAAAGCCTTTTGTATGTCTAGGCTGAGCAAGAGGAGTTTACGGTCTGATAAATTGGCATCTTGGATAATATCTGTGGCTAGCTGTATGTTGTCGGTTATAAAACGGTGGGGGATGATTTTGGCGAGTCTGTCCGCTAGGATCCTACTAAAAAGTTTTAAGTCGTTATTAATTACCAAAATGGGCCTATAGTTTTGGGGCAAAGTGAGGTTCGTATTGGGTTTGGGGATTAGGGACATATTGGCCAATAGCATTTCTTCGGGGAAACTACCTCCCTGCAACACCCAATTAAAGAGGTGAACTAATCTAGGGGCCAAAATTGCAGAGAATTTTTTATAGTATAGGGAGGAAAACCCGTCCGGGCCTGGGGCAGAACCTGTCTTTAATAGCTTGATTACGTGTAGGAGTTCAGAGATAGAAACAGGTGCATTAAGAGCTTCCAGTTGTGAGGGAGACAGGACCGGGATAGGGATATCATGGAACCATGCTACTTTGTCTTGGGAGGGGGACGCTCGGTTAGGTGCCAATAAAGAGGAATAGAATTGCTCGAAAATTTTTAGTATGTCTTTGGGGTGTGAGGCTAGTGGGCCCTCCCTGGAGGACAGTTTATAAACATGAGGAGGTCGGATCGAATTTTTCAGCCGCCTTGCGAAAAGCGTAGAGGCGGTGTTGTTATGTAACAAATAGCGTGCCTTGGCCCATCGAAGCGCCTTCTCCACCTTGCTAGAGAGCAAGGCGTCTAGTTCCAGCCGCTTCAGTTCTATCAACTTTCTGGTAGACTCTAAGTGTAGGGAGGAGGAATTTTTATACAAACTATCAAGTTCGGTCGATAAACTGACAATCCTACGTTTATTGTCACGGTTACGAGCGGCAGACAAGCTGATTAATTTACCCCTCAGGACCGCTTTGTGGGCGGTCCACAGTACCGAAGGTTGAATATCTGGTTGGTCATTCAACGTAAAATACTCCTCTAATGACTGCGCTACCTGAGATTCTATAGCCAGATCTGATAAGAGGGATTCGTTCAATCTCCACGAATGTGCTGTATGGGCAAGTTTAATAAAACCTGTAGTAAAAGAGGTGGCATGATGATCAGACCAAACACAGGGGTTAACAGTGGCATCAATGGAGTTTGCGAGAATAACTGGGCTAGCATAAATATAGTCAAGCCTGGCGAAACTGTTATGCGGATGGGAGAAAAAAGTTAATTCCCTAGACCCGATGTTATGTGCCCTCCAGGTGTCAAGGATCTGGTGTTCAAGCAAGCCGCTGGTGAGGGACTTAGGAAAGGCTCTAGAGGTGGCCGTCGCCGAGGAGCGGTCCAACGTGGCATTGGCAACCGAGTTAAAGTCCCCCCCCACAAGCATATGGGGGGACTGGAACTCGGCCAACTTAGATAGAAATGATTTAAAGAAAGCAGTAGAGCCGTCATTAGGCGCATATATGCTGGCAATAGTCAGCTCTCTATTATGTACAATGCCTTTTATAATTACATATCGACTATCCTTATCTATAAACACCTGATCAACCTCCATGGGGAAGGAGGAGTGTAAAAATATGGCGGCACCCCTGGATTTGGTCGCATGAAGTGAAAAAAAGGCTTGGGGAAAGTTTCTATGGAAAAATTTAGGATGGGAGGAACGGGAAAAATGCGTCTCTTGAAGCAAAAGAATTTGGGCCACCAACTGTTTATAAAAGGCAAAGGCCTTACGCCTTTTGCTGGGGGCATTAAACCCCTAACATTATGGGAGATACATCTAATAGTCATGGGAGGTATGTAGAGGATGGGATAACTGAAAGAGTGCACAATTCCATACCAGGGGGGTCATAAGCTGCATTTTTTAATGTTTGGAATCAAGGTTTTTACCTTTATGAATAAAACTTGTGCCACCCGTCAGCAGTAAATGGATTGCCTCTAACTGCCACTTTTTCTGTAGAACTTGACTTGTTAATGGAAGATGGAAAATAATGGATCTCCTGGCAGGATTGACAGGTAATACAACTGTGTTACTGGAAGAATAAGTAAAGTATTAATGCTAGTAATAAACTCCATCATACTGTTTATGTTATTTTTGTTTTGTTTTTTCCTGTAGTTGCACTTGAAAAACTTTAATAATGTTTACAGGTCAATATGACATTTTTATGAGCCCAAATATTACAATTTCAAGTTCTCAAATATTTTAGATAAATACAGTGTTAGAGGGTGATATGTTTTCAAACTAACAAAATGTTTCCTGTTTTCAATAGTATATGTTACCATAGGCCTCATAGGACAGTTAGTAATTCAAGCACAGATCAATCATACCCAGTCCACTCCTTTCACATACGCTCAGGTGTGTAGCGCATTCTGTGACAGATAAGGGTGGCAAATGGGCTATTTAAGATGGATCAGCACCCAGAATCAGAGACTACAGCATTCTGCGATTGTCCTGTTTCCTACATCTGGTTTTGAAATACTGACCCAGCTTGTCCCTGTTATCCACCTGCATCACACGTTGACCATTTTCCTGCCTCCACATTTGTACTTGATCTGTTTGTTCTGTGTATGAACTCGCTTGTCTTAATCTGCTTATTTTCCGGTCTCTTCATAGCTACCAAGTTTCAAGCACCTGCCTATCTGCCACTGGAACCTGCTCTATGGCTAAAGTACCAGACTGATCCTGCCCTCTGAAGATCTGCTGCCACCTGACATACCACTCCACCACCAGACCAGCAGCAAGCACGTCTAACGGCACTCGTGCCCTTCTCCACTTCTGCGTCACCTGTACTAGGGGCCCCGAGTCAGAGGTGTAAAAGAGCCCTTCCTCTGGATAGACAAGGCTCGACCTACCAGGTATGTGACAGTTAGTCAGCCTGCTCAGTGATGGGTGATGCTGAAACAAGTTTATAGTCATACAAAGTTAACAGTTTTGTTTATTATTCGCAATGAATAAGATCATTTTGGAAATGTTATACCATTTTATACATGACTATATTGCTTTACCTCTTTGTATTTCATTAAGAAAACCTAATAAAATTTCTTGGAAAAGAAAAATTAAAAACACATTGGGGTTGATTTACTAAAACTGGAGAGGGCAAAACCTGGTGCAGCTGTGCATAGAAACCAATCAGCTTTCAGGTTTTAATTTCAAAGCTTAATTGAACAAGCTTAAGTTTGAAGCTAACTGGCTACCATGAACAGCTGTAAAGGATTTTGCTTGTTCCAGTTTTAGTAAATCAACCCCACTGTCTTCTATGGTGTGTGCTTTCCTACATCCAATGCAACTAGAGTGATTTCTGTCTGCTCTCTCCTCCCTCTACTTCATGAGTCACTTTTGACAGCCTATGATGACACCAGTCTACAGGGTGTGTTCATTTCTTCCACCCAGGTCCCAGATTACACTCAGCCCCCTGTTCTATACTATGCTGCGTATGGCACCTGATCTCCTCTACAGCCTTAAATGGCTGTAGAGGAGAAAAAGCTTCAGATAAACCGGTACAACTTATGTAGGAGGATTTCATTTCTGTGTATCACCTGAGGCTAGTCACTTCAGTAGCTATGTACAGTGATTTACAATCACTGTAAGAAAAGGTAAAAGCAGATTAGATAAGATTTTAAAACAAATAATGACACATACAATATCAAAAATCACATAAGCATAAGTATGTTCTATTTTTACATGCATTCAGAATTTGCAAGTTACAATAACCTCTCTAAATAATACTTAACGCTTTTTTGTTAGTTTGTTTGCTTTTAGGTTTTTGGTCTTTTAATATCATGTCACAATTATATGTGTTTTTAAAATAGTGTTGTTTAAAGTATGTTTTACAAATACATACTCATATACCTATATATAACTAAATGATTTTACAATAGTATAACTATCCATAATAATGTAAACCCATAGCAAACCTAGCGCCGTCATATTCTGTAAGAAATCTAGCAAAGAAAGCAAGCTGCATGCATAATAACTAAGTGAATGAGCCCTAAAAAGGAAACTCTTGTGAAAATGAAAAGAAGTGATGCCATTTGATGCCCAAAATATTCCCAAAGTCCTTGACTAAGACAGTAATGAGTCATACCACTGTCCATTCAATTCCTTCACAGAGTTCTCCACACAAGAATCTTGCCTATGGGCAAAAATGGAAGTGTAGTTTAAATATTGCACTGGTTTGCATGTCTTTCTAAAGAGTAGATTTTAGTTTCCATGAAGACAGGATCCCTGGAGCTGACAGGCTAGTCCCTGATCAAGAAATCCCACAGCTGTATTCTGATGTAAAATCCTCTTCTATAATAAAGTGGCTGACATTCTAATGCCAAGCATACAGAAAAAATTGAATTTTTCTGTCTCAACACCAAATTATTTTGAAACCATTTTCTAAACCCAGAAAATTCATTCTATAAAATGATTGCCTGTAAGTAAGATCCATGCAGTAAATACTGGATAAATATCCATTAATATAAAGGATTCTATAAAAAAAAAAAAAAAAAAAAAACTTGAATGCATCACATAGAAAATTTACTAAACATCTGCTAAAAAAGTAATGAAAACCCTGAAACCCAGTTCAGTGGAAAGGTAGTGTTTTTAGAATTAGGCTTTCAGGGAAATTTGAGTAAGGCTTGAAAAAAAAAAAAAAAAAAGATTATGTATTCAATGTTTGCCATCAAATTATGAAAATGCACATTTTATAGAAAATTGAAAGTTAATTCTATCATATTTGAATACCCGCAGCTACAGAGTAAAAATTCTGAGATAAAGGTTGAAAAGAGTAAAAAGAAAAAAAACAAAAAAACTAGATCCATCCATAGATGTACTCCCTGTTTAAATATGTTTTGTATTATCAAGAATTTAGACATTTTAAATGAAATGTCAACTTATCAGAAACTTGACAGATACCCCTCCAGCCTTTTTTTTTACTTGCAAAATGTAAAAATGTAATTCAGTACAGCTAAAAAATTATTATTTTTTTTTTAAATAACACAAACTCAATGATGCACAAGAACCCAAATTAGATATCAGCCCCAAATGTGTGGTAATTTCAAAAGTTCTAAACAGACAGATACCTAGAAAAGTTTAACCACTTGTTTTCCATAGACTCTATAAAACTGGCCTGAACTTCAAGTGTTTAAAACAAGGATCTGGCTGCAGCTGCTCTTTTCAGACAGCTTCCGGCTTTTCAGTAAAAGTGATCTTTGCAGCTATAGAGCCATTTGATAATTTTTACTGTACTGCAAAGGGCCGTGCTCCCCTGCCGGTTCCACCCCCAGTGGTTCCAAAGTTTTCCTGTCCCTCTGAGGAGCCTAGCACTGCAGTACATGTGTTCAAGATGCTGAGAAGGAGTAGCTTGAGGAACCCCAGTGCCCTGTTCTCCCTGATGAATGAACTTATGATTAGTGAGCATTTAGTCATTCTCCGGCTCCTGTGGCAGAGGAAGCAGCTAATCAATCAACAACATATGTGCTGTCTAATAGACTTGTTAGCTCTCTTGTGAGAGCAACAAAGTTAATTCATAAGGCACACGTGTATATGTAAACAGCAAATGTGCCACCCATAATAGGTATTGCCATGAACATTGGAGGTTGGGAAATAATTCTAGGGCCATAATTCATAGTTAAAGCGATATTAAACCGTTGTTTTTGTTTTTTTGTTTTTAAATCCTGCAAGGCAATGCCATAATGTGTTAGTATCCATCGCATACTAGCACATTATATGAAACTTAACTTAAAACAAAGCTCTCCAGCGAAGTACTGTCACCTCTGAAGGCGCTTCCATCTTCACTCGGTCTTCCTTTCGGGTTTCGCAGGCTTTGGCTGTGTGAGTGGCTGGAACCGGGGTGACTTCACTCCCATGCTCATGGGAGCCGCCATTCACAGCACAAAACTCTGAAGGAACAGCACGGTATGGTGTATCTTCATAGGGCATGCGCCGGTGACGTCACCGGCTACATCCACGTAAATATCCCCTAAACGGTGCACATTTAGGAGATATTCCCTGTACCTATAGGTGAGCCATACTATAGGCTTACCTTTAGGTAAAAGTCATGCATGGGAGTTTACCCTCACTTTAATTGTGCAGATAAACAGCATGGGCAGGTGACAGGCTCCCTTTATGGGAACATCAGAGGTCTATTAAATGCCCAATGTCACTTCTGCTCTCCACTGCTGTTAATCATATGTATGGACAATTTTGGGTACTTTTTTCTTGCCATTGCACCAGCGTGTGCAATTTTAAAGGATTGACTTTTATATTTGTCCAACAAATTGGGTATTATGTTGTGTTTGTGTGCACTAAAATAAATGTTACTATATTTTTTCCTGAAAATATGAGTTTGATAAAAGTTGTGCAAATATTGTATACCATAAAAAATTGAAAGCAGAAGCCTTTAGAATAAAATAGTGACAGTTGCAGAGAATATATAATTGTTTGGAGTGCTAAAATAAAATGGTGCTAAAATAAAATGGAGGGAATCCTATAGAATTGAAACTGAACTTAACGCTTTAACAAATAGTATCTGTTAGAAATTCTGTATATGGCCCTAAATGGCTCCTTCCTTCACACTTTTGGACTTTTGTAGTTTAGGTTGTTTTTGCATTCTAGCTTTCCAAATTTTACATTCTGCTTATAAATTTCCTTGTTTGTTGCACACAAAACAGTCACATGTTTTTTGTTGGATGATGCTGTTTTTATTCCTGCTTTTTGTCTTTCAATCAGACCCTGCAACAGAAGCACTATCACTAGTAATGCTTTCCGTTTTACTCTTATATTCATACACAAGCTTGCCGTCTTGAAGTCATGAAGTCAGTTCATCATCTGGAGTAAGTGCTGTTACAGTCATTTCATAACTTTCTGGTAAGCCACTGAGTAGGGATGGGCAAATGGTTCAGCCCGGGCATGAGTTCGGGCCGAACATTGGATATTTGCATGTTCACTGAACAAATGAATTATCGGAGCATTAGACCATTTATTCTGCCCGTCGAACAACCACAATGCACTGCGCCGCACAGTGCATTGAAAGCATTGATTGAAAGCTTTGCCCAATCAGGGCACAGAGCACTTTTAGAGCCATGATTAGACGCAGTCATGATGACTCTATCCACTCATTGCTCTTAGTCCCACCCCACACTATAAAAGTATTCTTTCAATAGCGACCATTTTTAGTGTGATATTGGCATGGAGAGGGATAGAACAGGAGCATATTTTAATAATGCTTAAAGTGAAACAATAAAAATGAAATATAAATGAAATATTGCTTTAAATATCATGCCTGGGGGGTCTCCTTAGTCTGCCTGTAAAGTGGTGCATCTTTCCCATGTTCATACCAGTGCCACAGAAAGATTACATTTCTAAAAGGAAAAAATGTCATATAAAACTGCTTGTGGAAATATACATAAAAATCATTGAAAAAAACAGCGTGAGTCCCCCCCCCCCTCCTCCCAGTCCATTACCAGGCCAGGGTTTGATATGAACAGTAAGGGAACCCCACGCAAAAATTAAAAAAACAAATGGTGTGGGGGTCCCCCTCAAAATCCATTCCAGGTCCTTCAGGTCTAGCATAGATTTTAAGGGAAACCCCGTGCCAAAATAAAAAATGGCGCGGGGTCCCCCCAAAATCCATGCCAGACACTTATCCGAGCATGCAACTGGGCAGGCCGCAGGAAAAGGGATGATGAGAGAATGCCCCCCAAACCATACCAGGCCACATGCCTTCAACATGGGGAGGGTGCTTGTCCCCGTGTTGATGGGGGCAAGGGCCTCTTCTCCACAACCCCTGCCGGATGGCTATGGGGGTCTGTGAGCGGGGGGCTTATCGGAATCCTGTCCCTCTCCTATAGGAATGGGTATCAGGGAAATTGTACCCCTACCAATTCACCAAAAAAGTGTCAAAAAAGTTAGAATGACAGGAGACAGTTTTTGACAATTCCTTTATTAAAAATTGAAAAACTCCACCTCCATGGGAGGCACCCCAGCGACTGCCGTGTTTTTGTTCTGACAGCTGTTATATAGGCAAGGGCGGTGCCCCCTTCTGACGTCATGTGGTGTCATGTGATGTCAGAGTGGAGTCATCCATTTATGTCACCGAGTGGCTCCACCCTCAGCTATATAACAGCTGTCATCGGGAAAAGGCTGCAGTCAGCGGGACCATGGAGATGAAGTGTTTGCATTTTTTTTCCTCAGGACTGTCGGCACTGTTATTGAAGATGGATGGACATCGTGGGACACTTTTTATTTTAATAAAAATAAAGCTATAATAAGCTATCTCCCCGCCACAATGTTACAGCTGCTGTGATCTCAGGAGAATTTGTCAGAACTGATTCTGCTGATAACAGAGGAATAAAGCACCAGATAGAAATGACACTAAGAGCTTTGTGTGTGTATATATATATATATAGCATTGTATTCCTCACCAAATTTTAGTGAGTACCTTTTTGCCATTAATCGTGCTTTGTACCTACAGACCTTATCTTCAGAGTCGCATTTGGCCTTAAAAACCCACTTGCAGCGGATTGCACGCTTACCATGAGGTAGTTCTGAAAGTGTCCATGTCTGCAGTTCACTAAGAGATGTCATCATTTCATCAGCAGCTCTGATCCAATGCTCAGCTCCGGCCAATGGTGGCTCTCAGCACTTCCTGGAGACACTCAGACACTCCCAGCAGGACCGAGTGCAGTTTTATGTTTACAGTACGCTATATACTGTATTTTTTTTGCCGTAATCATTTTTATATGAATAAATGATTGTGGAACAAATCATCAGAGTTTCCATTATTTCCTAAGGGGAAATTCGCTTTGATATAAGAGTGCTTTGGATTACAAGCATGCTTCTGGAACAAATTATGTTTGCAAACCAAGGTTTTACTGTATCTCATTTCTTGAGGCTCAAAATATGCCAGGACAGTACATGTACTCCCTAAGTGATCCCTTTTTGGAAAGTAGGCAGTCCAAGGTATTTATTAAGAAGCATGGCGAGTTTTTTAATTTATAAAAATGTGTCACAGTTTTTGGGAAAATAGAAAATGTCACACTTTTTTTGTACATACTATCACCAGTGCAGTACAGTGTCATGTACATCATATAAATTGTGTGATCAGGGACAGGGGGCTCCATTTACAAATGCATTGCTCATCACGGTAATTAGGTGTCATCTAAGTCAGTGGTTCTCAACCCTGTCCTCAAGTACCCCAGACAGGCCATGTTTTGTGGATTACTCTTACATAAAATAGCTGACCAATATACCAAAAATTTACTCTGATTTAGAGCCCCTGTGCAAGATAAAGGAAACCTGCAAACATGGCCTGTTGGGGGTACTTGAGGACAGGGTTGAGAACCACTGATCTAGGTCAATGTTTCTCAGCTCCAGTCTTCAAGTACCCCCAACAGTTCATGTTTTCAGGCTTTTCATTAATTTGAACAGGTGATTTAATCAGTTTAACTGCCTTAGTAATTACCACAGCTGTTTCATCTGAGGGAAATCCTGAAAACATGACCTGTTAATGGTACTTGAGGACTGGAGTTGAGAAACATTGACCTAGGTGACACATTTTATGGAAAAAATAAGGGGTGTTTGCCAATACTTCACTAGTGTTTTTAGGCACTGTAGGGCATAGTGATAGCCAAAAAAGACAGTGAATGCTGCATCCAAGTGACCCAAAACCATACAAAGAAAAATTTGGGGGAAGTACCCCAAGGAAGGAAGTCACAGCAGGACCACGCAGCTTAATCATGGGATTATGTTAATCAAAAATTTACGAATACTAAACTCTGGCTAAAAAAACTCTACCACCACCTTCACCTAGGTAACATTTAAAAAGGACAACGTTGTCTGGATAGACACAGCTGTGATCACACAGGACACAGAAACACCAATAGCAAAGATAGAACATATGGCTGTCAGCAGGGGAAATGTTGTCAGTAGTGTACACATGTGTCTATGCAGTAAAGTAGATATCACTCCTAAGATGTGCAGCAGGAAGATAATGGGATGTGATCACAAGGCAGCTCAGAGGGTATAAGTTCACTCATACCGAGTATGATCAGTCCTTTCCTGGGTTATGATGAATGGCAAGTAGTGTGAATGGATTATAGGGTACAAGGGACTCAGCTGTATTGAATAGAGTATCAGAACCATGTTATGAAAATGTTTTTGCATAGGTTATGTATACTGAAATATATCAGATAGTTCACATGCTCATGCAGTCAGCAGTGAAGTGCACCCGCACTGTAAGCAAAATAAGGACCTGCTCACCCAACCAGTATACGAGTAGTCCCACATCTTTGATCATTGTAGGAAAGTATTGCTCTTGCAGGTGTACAACTCACAGAAATCCACACCGGCTTGCCGATGTCAATGCTCAATTACTCGGGTCTCTCACAGAGGCTGAAGCGGTCTTCAATCATCTGGTCTACTTGCTGTAGAATCAGCATCTCTGTGTTTGTTCAAAGATTGAGTCCATTGTCCTTGATAGGTGCATGGAGCATGAGCAAATGTGTGGAGCAGCTTTATCCCTGACAGCAGAAGTGTCACTCACATGGCATCGTGACCAAATTCTATCTTTGCTATTGGTTTGACTGTGTGCCTGTGTCTTGTTTATTCGCAGCTGCTTCTATCCAGACAATGTTGTCTTTTTAACTGTTACCTAGGTGAAAGTGGAGTTTTCACCCAGAGTTTTGTATTAGTAAATGTTTGATCAAAGTAATCCCGTGGAGCCAAGGACACGGTTACCTGACAGTCCAAGAAGTGTTAGATGCTGAAGATTTCTAGCAGTCAATATAGCTCTGAAAGAAAGAGGCAATTCCATTTACCGCTGCTGGGACCGCAAACTAGTAGTATCCTCTTTAGGCTGGTTTCACACCTCCGACGGATGCGGCTGACAGCAATGGTCCGGTGGGTCCCTGTTCTCTGTTTCAGGGACGACTCAGGGCTGAATTTTTGCCTACATTTGGCCCTGAGACAGAGCCAAAGACGCACAGAACTCTTGTGCAAGCCGTGCTGCAACAGAAATATGTAAACCTCCATAGAGAGCTGGTCACAGTCTCCTGTCATGCGCATTGGATGCAGAGAAACCTATATCTAATTCTTATAGGTGTGAACCCAGCCTTAAACACTTTTTTTTTTTTTTTTTTTATGAGGGTGACTTTAAGCATCTTTCTTGAGCAGTACTAACATTGTCCTGTATTGACTGTCAAAGTTAGACAATTAAAGAGTAATTCCAAAAAGTGATTAAACTTTCCATTCTTTAGTTAAAAAGGGTTTAATTGAAGTTTGATCTAATCCAGCTGGTTTATTAAAATCTTTATGAATCATATCTCCAGTACAGTGTGATTGCAGAAATCATTAATAGCACAAGCCTGTCCCTGTGACTGAGAACAATAGCCGGCAGAGCTTATACTCTCATCAAAGGTCCATACAGCCTCTGGTAGTCTGTAATTTGAATTTAGGAGTAATTCTTAGTCCTTTTTATTACATTTTTTTCCTTTTTAGATGGGGGGAGGCAGACATTGTTCCCTCTTATATAGCAGGAGAAGTCTCCTATCTTTACAGCTATGACGGGCATTACTGGGCATTACAGCTGAGTTGCTGTAGTCCTAATTCTGACTTGAAGAATCACCACATGGTACAGAAATGCAGTCCTGCTCACTAATGGATTTTCCTTTGCAGTATATGCAAAATTCAATTGATAACAGTGGCTTGGCTGACAAGTCTGGCTTGTCAGTTCCATACTAGTTGTGATCCCTAACTGTAAGGATCCTGGGGAAGGTTCAGACCAGTTGGGCTGAAGTGCTCTAATTGTGGACTGTTTAAGAAGTTGCTTTTATGAATGGGGGGGGGGGGGGGGCAAAAATCTGCGTTATCACCCACCCATCCAAGTAGCTGTAAATGGCAGTGATGTTACATGCCCAAACCAACCACTCATAATTGAGCATTTAGCAGGTTAGAATAGAACAGTATACACAAGTCATTCTGTACTCAAATGGTGAACCGTGAGGTGTGTAGTGTAGGAATTCTTCCTTGGCGCCTGCAACCTTGCTGCCCCCTCAGAACAAAGGGTATCCTTTATAGACTGCAAAATAACAAGAGAAGGGCACACAGACCCTAGCGCATTACCACAATGAATTGTATTTTAACATAAAATAAGTTCTACTCACAAACGCAAGAAATAAGTTCGCAGGTCTTAGCAAGTGGAACCAATCCCCTTCAGAACTGCTGCGTTCTACCAGTATGGGAAGTACAGGAGCCGTCTGTGGTCTGGTTGACGCATTTCAAGAACGAACCCGCTTCCTCAGAGCCAAGATAGTGTGTTATTTTGTGTTGAAATAGAATTTATTGTGCTAATGCGCTTGGTCGATGCACCCCCTCTTGTTTTGTAGAATAGAGCAGTGAAAGATGTTGGCTGGTTGGTCACCAGACGGTACAGCAATGCTCTCTGCCTTTATTAAAGACCGAAACTACGGTGATTGTCTGTCTAGCAATGGTCTCTGACTGCAGTAGTGTAATACATACATCTTTCTTATATCATTTAATGCCAGTATATTTGTTTACATTTCTCAGATTAAGTATTTTGCTGTTTTTAAAATGGATATTTTTTTTTTTTTAAGGCTCTTCTCAGTTTTGTCTGGTATGGAATGCCTTTCACTGTCACATGATGTTGTCATATGTCAACAATAAAAGAAGCAAAAATTAAAAAATTCACCTAAAACCCATTTTATATGTAAAATTGTAACCTGTCTGTGTCAGGCTGTAAAAATTGTCCAATTTCACTATATTTTTTTTTTTTTTCTGTATATTTAGGAGGTAATTATATAGTTCTATTCTACTTTATGTATATATGTATGTTATTTACTTGTGAATAGTGTCAGAGAGGAAGAAAACTAACAGCAATGCAA
This sequence comes from Lithobates pipiens, assembly GCF_037356315.1. Taxonomy (NCBI): domain Eukaryota; kingdom Metazoa; phylum Chordata; class Amphibia; order Anura; family Ranidae; genus Lithobates; species Lithobates pipiens. Next base: position 284,723,290 of record NW_027507748.1, on the reverse strand, counting down.
TATTCCACTTTGCACAATTTAGGGGATTATATTAAGAATGGTTTATCATGTGGTTAATGTGCTTTTTGAATCACTTACACAGTTTCTCTGGTTAGAATACCAAATTATTTAAAAACCGGTAAGGATCTTTAGTGTCCTTCTCAAATTCAGGGATCATGTAAAAATCTGCAGTGTGTGTGTGGTGGTGTTATCAATGTTCTCATCAAAGCGTTAAAAATCAACAACATTGAAATCGTAACAAAGTCTATACTTACAGCTAAAAGAAGCAGACTGGCTGTGTGCCCATGCCAACCAATCTGCTTCTAGTTTCCACGTTTCTAAAGGTTAGAAGAGGATTGGACGTTCTGGAAAAATAGTCCAGTCTCTAAGATGTAGAAGTCTTTATGGCATTATTGTTGATGGTCATGATTTGTTCTCAGAGGGTTTTCACATTCCATAGCAAAACTCATCTCAGCCTTCGTTCTGCACATAGCTCAAGAGATTGTTTAAAAATGAACAGGATCATAACGGTACAAAGGGCAATGATAATCCACAACTGCAGAAATCAGATTTTGGTTTTTAGAGGTTACTGGATTGCATTTTTTTTTTTTTTCTGCATCAATGGGCTTACTTTGTAAGGAAAAATGGCAGCAAATGATGGTAACCAATAAGAATTCCTCCTTTGCTGATCTGACTTTGGTAAACTGAAATCTTATTGGTTGTTTTGGTTGTTCGACAATATTGTCCCTGCTCATTGCACTGCTTTACTGAGTAGGCTTCGAAGAGTCCAAATAATCCTGTACTGTCATGAAATTCTGCTGAGCTGGTTCTATATCATCGTATGTAACCATTAATGCTTCCTGGAAGTTTCATACAGCAAACTTGTAAAATTGTTGTACAGAGGCCGTCCTTGTTATGCAATTGTATGAGAAGCATAGCAACCAGATGCAATCATGTTTAAAGTGTACAGCTATCTGTGTAGAATTGTTCAATTTGGGGAAGGTATTATAATAAAACTGAACTGTACTTTAAAAAAAAAAAAAAAAAAAAAAAAAAAAAAAAAGAAAAGTAATCCCGTGATTAAGCTGTGTGGTCCTGCTGTGACTTCCTTCCTTGAAGTCCTTCCCCCAAATTTTTCTTTGTAGGCAACACATTTTCCCTAAATATCATATGGGATCCTGAAATTGTCAATTCACTGTAAATTTTTGCTGTATTTATTGCAAAACGCTCAAAAGTATCAGTAAATATTGCATGAAAAGGAGTTAAAGTCAATTCACAGAAGGAAATACATAATTAAATGCATGCGGTAATTAAGCAATGGTCCAAGAATGTGGTATTTAAGGAAGGTAAAAATATAATAGCCAATTTTGAGTAGCCTCTGCCATTTTGGATCAGTTCCGCAGAAAAGTAATAGAGGATAAATCTTCAAATGTTAAACAGATGGCAAAAATAAACTGACAGGGGTTATAACCCTCCCTTACTCTATCCAAAATGAAAAGAAAAGCTGTGCCTATAGTACTAATTTAGGGCAAATAGACTGTACAGTTTGCAAGTTACACCAGAGCTTAGTAAATTAGGTAAAGCTTCACCTTACAAAGAATACCCAAATCACATGCAAGGAAGAAAAACCTTTTTTCTTACACATGATTGGATGATGGAAGTCAGCAGAGCTCTCCCTCATTTGCTAAACTCTGAAGTAAATTCACTTGCAAAGTCCTCAGGCTATGTGCCTTTAATAAATCAACCCCATTACGTTTGGTAAATCCACCCCATTACATGTAGTGAAACCAATGTACTTTCTCTGGACATTTTGCCAGATTTTTGGGAGACTTTTTTTGTGTATATACCAGTGTTGCAATGGCCTCCATCCCTAGAGGCCTCATGGTGACCTCCAGAGTCAGGGAGAGCTGACATCCTTCTTTGTAAAGTGGGTTAATAGGCATAGTGGGTGTAATGCAAGATGGAATAATTAAGCACCAGTCACTTTTTGAATATGAAAAAAAAGAGATTTACTGTCTCTTAACAAGAACTGGGGGAGAGAGGGTTAGGGTCTGAACACCCTAAGGCAGATGCAATAGCAATTGTCAGACTCTGAGACAAAATAGGCAGACAGCTATACAGGTTGAGGGCCTTTAAGCTGGTTGCAGCATTGTATTTGTAGAACTGCTGTCTCCTATGGCAACTGAACTCTCCATCTTCAATGCAGATCAACACACTTAAATCACGGTGCAGATCTTCACTCACATCTCACAGACTTTTACTGTAGATATTCTCATTGAGCTCCCAGTCTTCTCACCAGACCTTCAGATCCCAGATGCCCACTAACCCGCTGTACACTCCAAGCATCACCCATGCTACCAACTGGGTCTCTGGCTTGGCTCTCAGCTAACCAGCTGAATCCTCTTGAAGTGTCGCCCATGCTCACCCGCTGGGACCCCAACTTGAACACTGAAGCTTTCCCAACTTGTTCACAGCCCCTGGCTAGTGAAGAAGGCTGCTCTGGTACCCTACAAACCAGGCTTAGACAACAGGAGTAGTTGTCCCTTACTGGTGGCTGTGTCCCCTTTATCTCTGACTGCTGGTTCTCACTTGCCTATGGTAACAGGAATGGTCGTCCCATGTGGCAACTGCTTCTCCTTCACCTCTGACAACAGTCGGTTCTCCGTCCGGCTGAACCTCTGCAATGATCGGGATCACCTCGAGCTGAGCCTCTACACACATGGATAGGCCTCAGGCTTCAGGCCTAACCTTCAGTTGCTGCTTCACATACAGCCCCCAGGCCTCAGCCTGGGGCTAAAAGAACACTGCTCACCTGACTCATTCCCCTTAACTAGACTATACCAGCATGCAAAGTAGCTACTCTGATTGTCTGAGAAATTATATCTATTCACAACCTGATCTCACTGGGTTCTTGTCATTCTAATGCCAAAGGCTGCAGTGCCACCTATTGACAGAAGAGAGAAATTCACCAAATTCTGGCTTAGGGTAAAAAGTTAGTGGATACAACTACCAATTAGCCAGGCTAGTTACCACCTAGCATAACTAAACTTGTTAGCATACCTGCCTAATACCAGGTACTGCATCGGCATATCCATCATTTGCTGCAAACCTCCCAATCAGTCCAAACATAATACAATAGTCGAATCCCCTGTTAAAACATGTCATATGTAGTGGGGAGAATTTTCACAGTTATTTTTAGAGATATCTTTGGCTCAAATATTTTCAAAACAGAATGGGATTTTGAATAGACAAGTTACAAAGGTGTAACACTTGAGCTGTTAGGAGAGGGGTATCATCAATTTCAAGGTTTGACAGATTGATTCCAGAGTGAGCCTTTCAAGAACATCAGAAGATGACAATAGCTATTCTCTAACAAGAAAATATAGACCTCTCCAAAGATATAGCAATGATTTTGACTTCAACTTTAAGAAACCCTGCTTTAAAGTCATTTTTGCTGTGATATTTGTCATTGTAAAGGATAGTTTTTTATTTTTTTAAATAACAAACATGTCATACTTACCTCCACTGTGCAGTTCGTTTTGCACAGAGTGGCCCCTGACTATCCTCCTCTGGGGTCCCCCAGCAGCTCTCGTGGCTCCTCCCCACATCAGATAACCCCCTAGGAGAAGCTCTCTCCCGAGGGGGTTACCTTGCGAGGGCGCTCCCGAGTTCAGCATTTGTGTCCACAAACACAAAAGCAGGACTCGGCCAACCCCCCTGTGCCAATGTCATTGGATTTGATTGACAGCAGTGGGAGCCAATGGCTGCACTGCTATCAATCTATCCAATCAAGAGCCAGGACCCCATGGAGAGAGGGACAGCACGTCCCTGCCGAAGAGATGAAGGGGCTCGGGTAAGTAAAATGGGGGGGCTGGGGGGCCGGGATAGGATGCATTAAGGTGAAAAAAATGGGGGTTTACAACCCCTTTAACCAGGGTTCCATGGAACCCTAGGGTTCCTCCAGAGGTTACCAGGGGAAAATAGCATCAACAATTACACACACATATACAGTAAATACCCTTCTTCCATTGCATTTTTTTTGTGGAAGAAGAGTATTTATATATGTGTGTATTTTTTTTTACTTTCAACGTATTTTATTTTTAATTAAATACAAACACTGGAAGATTGAATTGAATAAACAATGCAAACACTTGTTCTGACGATACAGCCTTAGACATGGGACAACTGTGTTAATGAGGTATATAAAGATATGGGATGGAGTCCCCAACAGGACCCGCTAAGGAAGCCTAGTGGAGCTCCTGTTTCTGGAAGCTCCCCTAAGGGCAGCAAGAGGACATCCCGGGCACCCCTGTGGGGGATCTTGCTGTGCCCAGAATCTATCTCCTAAACTCCTTCCCAGAAGGACCTGGATGAAGGTATCCGGCTCCAAGGCTGCTGGGATTTAAACTTCGGCGCTGAGGCCCATAGTCTCACTTTGATGGAGGGGTTATTAAAGAGCCTACTCAGAGGTGGTTGTAACCGAAGAGCCCCCCATGAGAGGAGAAGATATCAAGTGTATGTTGAGGGAGAGCAGGAAGCCTGCGGAGAGAGAGAGAGAGAGAGAGAAAGAAGAAAAAAAAGGGGGGAGTGAAGAAAGGCAAAGAGGAAGGAAGCCACGCAGCGGGCGGGAGTGTTAGGCTTGTATTCCAGCTATAAGAACGATGCCCATATATTTGGCCCAGGGTTCCCAGATTGCTTCAAACCCCTTGGTTTTGTCTAGGAGGATGCTTGTGAGTTTTTCTTGGGACATAATCCATGAGTTTTTTCTTTTGGTGGCAGGTAGGGATGCCTTTGGTTGTTTCCAGGCCTTGGCTATTGTCAGCTTCGCACCTAGTAAGATGAAGTGTATAAGCTTGCGTGTGGCCTTAGATGTCTTGGGAAGAGTAGCGTTCACAAGAGCGACTTCTGGGATTTTTGGAATTCAGAGATTTGTAACCCTTTGGATCAAGGCAAACACCCTAGACCAGTAAGATCTTATTCTAGGGCATTCCCACCATGTGTGAGCCATAGTGCTTGTAAGTTGGCACCCTCTGAAGCAAAGAGGGCTGGCTAATGGGTATATGAAGGCCAACTTAGCCGGTGTGAGGTAGCATCTGGTCATCACCTTTAAGTTGGATTCAATCAGGAATATATTTTGTATCCCTTTAAATGCTCTAGAAAAGGATGTCTGCCATTGCTCCAACGGCCAGTTTATTTGCAAGTCATTCTCCCAAGACGTCATATATGGGGTTTTGAGAAGTGTTTGGGCCAGCGACTGATAGACAATGGAGATTCCTCCCCTCTGTTCTGTGGTCTGTCCGCACCAACTTTCGTAAGGTGTGAAACTGGGGCGGGGGGGGGGGGGGCGGTTTAGATTTCCAGATTTTATGAAGGAAGTGTTGTATTTGCTGGTATCTAAAATGTTCAGATAGTGGGATTTCTAGCTGTTGCCTACAGAATTTCAAAGTGATCGGTCCTGTAGCAGTGAAAAAGTGTCCGATCCGGTACAGCCCCTTATCCAACCACCACTTAAATGCTTTAATGTCTAGGCCCGGAGTGAAGTTTGGATTATTAAAGATGTGCAAAAGGGGTTGGCATTCTGAGATCAAGGAGGGATTTGTTCTCATCCTGTCCCATAGATAAAGAGATTGGGAGAGAATGGGAGAGAGAATTGGGGGTCTTGCCCTGGGTGAGGTCCCTAAGAGGAAATCAAGTGTGTTCAAGGGGGCTGCCTGTCTTTCTATCTGTATCTAGTCTGGCTTTTCGGTTTTGGTTTGCACAATTGATAGTTGGGAGATTCTGGCAGCTTGGTAATACCAAAGTAGTCTGGGCAGGCCCAGGCCTCCCCTAGTCCTGAGTCTGTATAGGGTATTTTGAGGTAGTCTGTGGCCTGATCCACCCCAAATAAATTTGTTTACTTTTTGTTGCAAGGATTTCAGATGGTCGTTTCTTATTTTAATTGGTAAGGCTCTAAAGAGGTACAACAGCCTGGGAAGGAGATTCATCTTTATGGCATGTATTCTCCCAAGCCAGGAGAGTTCCCCCTTAGCCCAGTTTTCCAAGTCGAATTCGAGCTTCCTATATGCCGGGATAAAGGTACTAGAATATAATTGTTCAAATTTTGCTGTGAGGGAGATCCCCAAGTATTCTATGGAAGAGTTGCTCCATTTAAACTCAAAAGCAGTTTGTAGAGAAGAGACTAATTCTGGCTTCAGGGATATATTGAGGGCATGGGATTTGGTATAGTTAACCTTAAGGCCCGAGATTGCTGAGAAGTCAGCTAGTAGTTTGCATAGATTGGGGAGGGAAGTGATCGGGGATGTGATAAACATTTCGTCGGTGAATAGGCCGCATTTATGTGATTGTGATCCACAGGAAACTCCTTGAATATTAGGATTAATGCGTATTGCAATTGCTACAGTTTCGATGGCAATAACGAATATTAGCGGTGAAAGGGGACAGCCCTGCCTAGTGCCTTTCACGATGTTGAAAGGTTACGAGTATTGTCCCTATAGGTGCATCAAGGCCCTCGGAGTCAAGTAAAGGGAACGAAGCAGTCCCATGAAGCGTTGGTCAAAACCCTAGTGCTCCATGATAGCAAAGATGTATGCCCATTCAACTGAGTCGAAAGTTTTGTGCAAGTCTAAGGACAAAAGCATCCCCTCCTGTTTAGGGCCATTGTTCCAGTTAGATTGAAGAATAGCAATTATGTCAATGGCCCTTCTAGTTTGGTCTGGTCCCTGCCTGCCGGGGATGAACCCCACCTGATCCTTATGGATGTATCTGCTTATGAAGGAGGAGAGGCGGTTGGCTAAAATTTTGGTTAAAATCTTTAAATCATTATTTATTAGGGATATGGGTCTGTAATTTTCAACTTCCTCTGGGTTTTTGTTCGGTTTGGGGATTACTGTAATGTAAGCGGTGTTGAGTTGAGAGTCTAGGAGGGTGCCTGCGATTTTTGCGTTAAAGAATTTTGCCATGTAAGGGGCTAGGGTATCAGCAAAGGCTTTATAGTACAATACTGACAAGCCGTCCGGACCCAGGGCAGAGCTGTTTTAAAGATTTTTGATGACGTCTTCAATCTCTTCAGCTGAAATAGTGTCTTCCATTATGTTTTTGTGTTCTGTGGAGAGGGTCGGTATGGGCAAGTCTCATAGGAAGTCAGTGATCAGAGGCCCAGTGCCCGTGCGGGATGAGGCGTAGAGATTAGAGTAGAAGTCGTGGAAGGTCACTAGTATTTTCTCTGGGTTGGAAGTGGGAGGGTGACCTGGACTCTTAATTCTGGGTAGGGTGTAGGTGCAAGATTTGGGTTAAAGCCTGGCAGCCAGCATAGAGCCCATCTTGTCCTTCTGCAAATAAAATTTGGCTCCACTCCAGCGAATATGTTTCTCCGCTTTGGCAGTTAAGGCCAGATTGAGCTCTAGTCTGGCCGCATCTACTTTATGAAGAAGAGTCTTTGAGGGGTTTTTCTTATGAATTTCTTTCAAGGTTACATCCGTTTTTTCCAGGTTAATTATGTCTATTTGTCTTTTTTATTTTATTTGGGTTGCCATCTTGATTAAAGTACCTCTAATGGTGGCTTTGTGAGCTGTCCAGAGCATTTCAGGGGAGATGCCGACCTGGTCATTAAGTCTAAGATAATCCTTGAGAGCGTCCTCTATTTCTTTGGTTTTAGTGAGGATACTAAGAAGCGATTCGTTAAGGCGCCAGTGTGATAGGGAAGTTCTGGTGATGGAGTTCTGTACGGTGAGAAGAACCAGTGAGTGGTCAGACCATACTATGTCGATAATATCGGCTTTTCGAGCAAAGGGTATGATGGAAGGGGTTACCAGAATGTGGTCTATTCTGGCGTCAAGTTGGTGGGGGAACAAGTAATGGGTGTAGTCTCTTTTCGAGGGATTCATTTCCCTCCAGATATCCGTTAGACCTTGAGAATTAATAAGTCTTGCTACACTCAGGCTGGTCTTGGTGGAACGAGTGAGTTGAGATGCTGTGGGTCTTGATTTTTCCAACCCTTGGTCAAAGGCTAGGTTAGAGTCACCTCCCAAGATGACTGAACCCTCCAGTAAGGGGTTTATGGTTCGGAAGAGGTATTGAAAAAATTTGTATTGACCCTTATTGGGTGTGCAGTAGGAAAGGAGGGAGTACAATTTGCCTTCCACTGTGCCCTTCACCAAAATGAATCTGCCCTCCGGATCTTTGTATTCAGATTTAAGGAAGAATTGAAAGTGCCTAGAGACTAATATCGCTACCCCCTTGGTCTTGTTTGCCAAGTAGAAGGTTGGATAGTGAGCGTAAAGGAATTTGGGGCTGTACCGGGCCGGACAGTGTGTCTCCTGTAGCATAATGATATCTAGTTTGAGGGAGTGGTAATTTTCGAATGGCTTTCTCCTTTTGTTGGGGGAGTTCAGTCCTTGAACGTTGTGAGAGGCTATTCTAAGCTCAGTCCCTGTGTGGGGTGGTTTAGCCATAGGAACAGAGTGAAGGAATGCCGTCTAGTCTGCTGTCCCTTACCTTGTGCCGGCTTCCCCTGATGCTGTCGGTGTTCGAATTGGGTTGAAGTCCTAGCCGTGACTGGGAGTTAATGAACCAACTATTTTCAATGGCCTCCATTCTGGTCCCTAAATTGGTAAAGTCAGATTTGAGGTCTCGTGTGATCTTGTCAGCAGTATTGGCTAACCCCCTTTCCAGTAGCTCTGATAGTTTAAGGAATAAGTCCTGCTGAGGTGAGGCCTGTTCCTGGGCCTGAGAGCCTGGGGCTGAAGTAGTGTGCTGGTGGGGGAGAGCAGGCCCCATGGGGGAGAGAGAGTAATCCTCCATCGTGCGGCCCAGAGACTCTGTGGAAGCTGGAGAAGGAGTCGGGGGGGGGGTGGGGTTGTGGAATGCCCTGGGTCACTTGAGAGTAGGTAAGGTCAGCAGGGAGAATCACTTGCCCCTGTTCAGAGGTCCTCTCCTCGCTGGCTGCGTGTATCTGTGAGACGGTGGCCATCTTGGTACACCCAGCCTGCTAGGCCTGGGCGAATTGCGGCCCGAGGTCACGCCTGGCGGTCGTTCTGGGCATACAGGGGGGTGCACGGGTGTCTCTCCAGTGCGTACTGCCGAACGTTGTCTGTACAGAGTGGGTGCGCTGGCTGCTGTGTGTTCCGGTGGGCGGGGTGATTCGAAGCTCCGGTTCAAGCATCCATCGCAGGGCTCTCGTGCATACGCACTGATGTGTGTATTTTTTTATACTTTTTTCATTCAGTATTTAACCTTTTTAAAGATATTTTGTATTTACTTCATTGAACTTATCTATTTTTGATACACCATGTGGGTTCTGGGAAAGCAGCTTCCCTTTGACTGGTATTCTTGTCACCTTTTTTCTTGTGTATTAATACATATGCCACAGTGATCACACTGACTTAGTAAGTTATTAGCAATAAAAACTGACAGGGGTTAAAATTCTTCTCTACTGTATCCACCCCACTGGATATCGCATAAGAAAAAAAAACTACGTTTTCATGAGAGAATACCACATATTTCAATAAAATAGGTATTTTAGTAGTATTTTTTGCAATAACATTTTTGAAAAATGCTATGAGCTATTTTACCGCAATTTTAAAAAGGAAAATATTGCTTTGTGAATGGAGCCCATTGACTGATGGCAGAATGTAAAAAAAAAAAAAAAAAGTTTAATAATTTTCTTAAAATATTGTTTTACAATTCTTTTAACACAAACTGTGACCAGAGCAATACAGTGTTACTATAGTAACACTGTACTACTCTGGGGAGGTGGTCAGTTTTTTTTTCTTTTTTACACATTATAATTATACAATAATTAATATACAGTAATTAATATACAATATATGCAATTATACACATTATATACAGTAACAGTGGTATTCACTGTTATAAGCAACCATTTTTCCTGAATTAAATTGATTAATTCAGTGTGTATTGTGATTAGCTGTGATTGGTCACAGCTAATGAAACGGTACAGCTGGGCTGTGATTGTCTGTACCATGTGATCACTGTGACCAATCACAGCAAGCAACACAATTTTACACAATGAATGGAATAAATAGAAACCATCCATTGTATACAATTATAATGTGATCTGCTGTGATTGGTCACAGTGATCACATGGTACCTGCAGTGATCTGTCACTGGCTGTGTCCGGTGGACACAACCAGTGACAGACCACGCTGCAGCGTGGCGCATTCCAGTGCATCCACCTAGAGAGGTCCTGCCCAGCCGTCATATATATAGAGGCTGGGTGGGAGCTGGTTAAAGCTCCCTAAATCAGCAGCCCATGCTCATCCTCTGCTTCTTCATAAATATTTTATTGCTGTGGGGAGAAAGTAAAGGAAGCTAATAGCGGGTCCACTAGTCTAATTTGACTAGAGAGGCACAATCATCAGCAGCATTGCCATGCGAATTACCCAGACATATTGGGCATATCCTTTGTTCCCAAAAACTTAAAGAGAAGCAGGGAAGCAAAGAAAAAAATAGTATGTACTGCAGGGAGAAAAGATGTTGCTTTGTCCTGCATGGACAAAACAAAGGTTTGTTAGAACACTAAAACTGAAACTAAGCCTCCAAATCCCTGATTTTAAACCCTAATATACACAATCAAGCCCCACTAACTAACCACTTTTGTATAAGCCCTTGTACACACGGTCGGACATTCTGACAACCAAATCCGTTGGATTTTGTCTGACGGATTTTGTCCGAAACTGTTGCATACACACGGTCAGACAAAGTTGTCAGAAAATCCGATTGTACAAAACATGATGCCGTTAATTCGTTAGGACAGGACTACGTTCAGGCTAGTAGGCATTAGCTTTGGTCTAGGAATTTAATCTGAGCATGCGTGCCACTTTGTCCGTTGGAGTAGGCTACACATGATCGGAGTATGTCCGATCGGAGCATTTTGTCTGAAAATTTTACGGACAAGTTGTAAAACTTGGTCTGTCGGATACTCAGACGGAAACAGTCCGATGGAGACTACACACAGTCGGATTATCTGACAAAACGGTCCGATAGGACACATTCCGTCTGAATCTCCGACCGTGTGTACAAGGGCTATTGCAAACTGTGCTGGAAGCTAGCACACAAAATGCTCACAGTTCTGAGAGCTCTGTGCTAAAAGACACCAGATTCTAACTATGTCATTTACCTGGTAGTGGCCAAACTGATGACAGGGCTCTACCTTACACCTCCTGTCCTGTTTGTCCCTTAAGATTAATGACACGATAAGACAGAACACAGAGTGACACAACCACCTCTAGCAAGTCCTGGCTGTAAGGTGTTCGTCTTCTAGATTCCCCTGGATAGCCTAGGCTGGAGTGGCTCAATGGAGGTCCCAATCGCCGGCGGTTAATCAATACACATACACTCGTGGGTACGTGGTGAAAGATTACAAGGTTTAATGGGAGAGTGGACCGTCTTTTATGTGGTATTCCACAAAGCCCTGCCCTGTGAGGGGCCAATCGGGTGATTTACACATACATCAACAATTTTCTTAACTCATGATATTAGTTCTTTCCTGAAATGTAAATCAAAGGTTAATACAATCTCCTGACAGTTATTTTGCCCTTTCAGCATCTGCTGACTGACCATATTCTTGCGTAACCAGTCCTTATCTAGCTTTGTGCCTCTCAAGAATGTACAGAGAAGAAAACACAGGCAGATGTTTTCCTGAGATATCAATATCTTGCATAGACCCTCTGGAGAGACATACAGATATCTGTCATCTAGTCACGCTATCTATATAGTTTGTCACTTACGCCAGTATGCTTGTAATTCTGAACCTATTGAAATGCAAGCCTAAGCATATTGGTACTAGATTTTGACTAGTAATTTCAATAGGTATTCCCTTATACTGGCCTACAGATGAACGGGATGAAGTAGAAGCTGACGAAGAGTAACACACACGGGATGTCATCATAGGGTCTTCAGAAGCAGAAGGCAGAAACATTCAAAGTTGGAAACAGGCCGCAGGGGAACAGATTCAGAAGGTGTGAGATTTAACAGAAGCCAGGCCAAGATCAGTATCACATGACAGATGAGCCGAAGGGATAAGCAAGGTAGGGAGTCAAGAAGCCAATCACAGGTCAGGTACTGTAGGGTAGACGTGTAGGAGGAAAAAATGTGTTTTGTTTTGACATTATCCGCTTCCCAACCGGCGCACAATGATGTACATCAGCAGAATGGCACGGACAGGCAAATTGGCGTACAGGTACGTCCATTTAAAATTGCAGCTGTGCTGGCACTCGTGCATGCCAGTCAGAACCCCTGTGAGTCCGGTCGCGGGTCCTGTGGGCTCGATCACTGTGGGGATACCCGCGATCGTCTCACAGGGAGGCTGAACGGGGAGATGCGGAAGTAAACAGCATCTCCCTTTTCTGCCTAGCAACAAGTGACACTGATCTCTGCTCCCTGTGACTGGAGCACAGATCAGTGTTCACTAACACACAGCCACGCCCCCACAGTTAGTAACACGCCCCTAGGACACACTTAACCCCTACACTGCCACCCCCTGGCTAACCTCTTCAATACCAGTGTTATTTACAAAGGAATCAGTGCATTTGTATAGCACTGATTTCTGTATAAATGACAATGGTCCCAAAAATGTGTCAAAAATGTCTGATGTGTCCGCCATAATGTCGCAATCACAATAAAAACTGCTGATCACTGCCATTACTAGTAAAAAAATTTTTTTTTAGAAAAATGCCATGAACAATCCCCTATTTTGTAAATGCTATAAATCGCCTATTGCAATTTTTTTACCCAAAATATGTAGAAGAATACATATCGGCCTAATCTGAGGGAAAAAAAGTTTTTTATATATATATTTTTGGGGGATATTATAGCAAAAAGTAAAAAATAATGTGTTTTTTTCAAAATTGTCGCTTTTTTTCTGTTTATAGTGCAAAAAATAAAAACCACAGGGGTGATCAAATACCACCAAAAGAAAGCTATGTTTATGGGGAAAAAAAGATGTAAATTTTGTTTGGAAGCCACGTCGCACGACCGTGGAATTGTCAGTTAAAGCGACGCAGTGCCAAATCGCAAAAAGTGGTCTGGTCTTAAGCCAGCAAAATGGTCCGGTCTGAAAGTGGTTATTTAAATAAATTTGTTTTGTTAAATTCATTAAATTTGTTCCATTCATTTTTAGAATTTGTTTAGTTCTGTATTTGAGATCGAAATCTAAATATTTGACCAAATTCAAGAAATGTGCCCGCATTTGAAAAAAGTTGGAAAATTGATTGAATCAGTATTTTTCCATTTAAATGCAGTTGTTGCGTTAGACTATTGATACTGACTGTGTGACAATTCGAAAATTAGAACAGAATAGAATAAAGGATACAAAATATGTAATCTTCTTCCAAAATTCAAATTTGAGAATAGAATAAATTAATGAATGAATAGAGAATATTAGAATAGAATAGAAAAGACTACAATAAAAATAGGTCTCCGAATAGGGGGGCTGTATAGGCCCTCTGGTGGAGAACCAGTTGGAGGTGCAAGTTTATTAAATAAGCCTGAAGTGCAGGGGGAGAACAGGGGGGAATAAAGGAACAGCAAATGGGAAAGAACAAGGGTGTAGGGGAGTTCCCTAGAGAGGATATTCTTACCCATGACAGTCTATACATTGTTGTGTTGGGTGGGGTGTATTATTACCACTAGGGAAGTATTAGGGAGTCATCTAGGTCCAAGGGTAAAAAAAAGGGGATCCAGGGCCTCCAAAGTATTTCATAGTTAGACACTTTATCCAGTATGAATTTGTTCAATGAGGGGGACTTCCAAGCTTTTGTTATGGTTTGTTTAGATGCTGTTGTGACGTTTGGGGTAGTTGAGGGAGGGAGTATACATTGAGAAAAGAAGTGCTTGAGTTGAAGGTATCTAAAGAGTTTATACATTTTGCAAAGCATTGGAGAGGGTGTGATAGATTGTGAGGTAAAGAAGTGGTGGGCTCTGATTAATACTGCGTTAGACCAAGCAGAAAAGGAGGCAAGCGCAGATCAGGCCTGGTAGAAAGATTGGTGGCAGAAGAAGGAAAGAGAGGATTGGAGACCAAAATGTAATTTTAAGTCTGTCCCAAATCATTAGACTGTGTCTAGTATTTGGATTAGTGATGGACCGGCATTGCGATAGCGATAGCTACAAAAGGTTAGCCGTGGAAAGAGGGTATAGCGGTATCTCTTTAGTAGCATGGTATTTGGGGAGTTGTGCAAGTTGTGCGGTGTAGTAGTATTTTGTGTATTTGGGTACACTAAGCCAGCCTGTCTGGAAAGGCATGTCCGTGCAGCAGGAATAGCACGACATGCATGCACGTTCACCACGCGTCACTAAACGCTGGCGCCAAAGGGGCTATTTAAACTGCATGCACCAAGGACTCTTTGCTGTTTGGTCTGCACCTTCTGTGTGTTCTGACCTGTTACCTGTGCTGACCTCTGATATTGATCCTGCTTGTTCCCACTATCACTGGCTGCTTGATACACTGACCCAGGCTTGCTTTGGACCTCAATTCTGCCTGCTGCACTGCTTATCTGCCTGAACGTTACTGACCCAGCTTGCCTGACCCTGCACCTATTCATCTAGCCTGCCATGGCTCTTCACTGCAAATCACATTCGGTTCCTACTTCTGCTGCAATCCCAGCCTGCCAGAACTCTGGTTTGTCTAACCATCACCAGCCGGCCAGCTGCAAATCCGGCAATGGACAACCAGCTATACTGACTACTGGACTGATCCCAGGCACTCCTACATCACCCTGCTTCTGTGGTTGCTGTCTCACCTTCAGTGACCCACAAGCCAGTGTGGTACTAGAGGCTCTCCTCTACACGTCAGGGTCACAAACTAGGTACATGACACAGCCTCTAATACGGGGAGTATAAAGAGTGGGATTGGGCAGATGAGGTTTGATTTTATTCCAGATGTAATGCAAAGTTCTGCATTGGAGAATACACAAGTAGAAGGATGGGACTTATATGGGTAATACTTTGAAGAGGTAGATAATTTTGTGAAGTATCGACGTCTTAACTATTGTGATTCTACCCGTCCATGCCAGAGGTAAGGTAGCCCACTTGGACATAAGATTGGTAAGGTGAGATAGCATAGAAAACTAAAAAATATCAGAGGGATATGGACGAATTTAGAACTAATAATATTTATTTGTGGCAGTCCAATATTATAGATAATAAGGATCTAACACAAAATCCCGGAGTATACCCTGCTCAATTGGCACCGTCTTTAAAGGTGGATACAGAACACTGAACTCCAATTTGGTCCTCCATGCCCCAACCTAATCCAGCAAGGGGAAGGGGAGGACAAAGAGGGACTAGGGGAAGGAAACCAAACAATAATTATAACGGTCAAAATAAAAATATGGAGGGAAGGGGAAGGCAGTGATGTGACGCCAGAGCGTTGGGGGAGGAGCCTGACGCGGCGGCCGTGAGGGCTGAGAGAGACTGCTATCCACGGTGGTGGAGGAACCAGATGGAAGACCGGGGACACAGCGTGGAGGCCCCTCATTAGGACGATCTGTCTCCCCCCCAGAGCAGGTTGAGACCGTTGTGGAGAGCGGTAGTGGCAGGTGAGAGCGGCCGTACAACCTCCGGACGGGAGATGTAAGCAGGAGATTCAACTGCAGCTGGTGAGAGTAACCCCCCCTCCCTTCCCTCCCTCCCTCTCCCTCCGGGACGAGACAACTTGCACAAAGTGACTTGGACACAGTGAAAAAGTCAGCGGCAGCTGGAGAGGGCAGCTCTCCCCCCTGATAAGGAGGACTGAAGCTGACAGGATAATAGGTGATCCCGTCCCTTATCTGTCGGCTGTGAGACCTGTTGTGTTGTGTATCCATTCCTCTGCCCTCTCTACCTCCCCCTTCTTGGACGCTAAAGCTGTTTGCATGCCTGATAATTAACCCTTGAGATGTTCAAGAGCAAGACAGAACAAGTGCTTGTGAGATATACAGCGAAGGTTAAAAATGCTTATTGGTGACACTAATACACGCACTAATACATGCAGAGACAATGTTCATATAGCAACTGTATTGATATGAATAAATGAGCAAAGTTAAGAACCTGTGGGAGAAAAAAGGACTGTCATTAAATCTTCTCTAGGATATGTGAAGATAAATGAAGTTTTTTTTGTTTTTTTTTTTTTTTTTCTTCCTGTGCTGCTTTCCTAAAAATACCAGCTTGAAGTAAGTCTCCCCTGGCATATTATCTATGGAATATATATTAATGGATATTAAGCAATAGCTCAATAGCTCAAAAAAAAAAAAAAAAAAAAAATAGGGGGGAGACGGTTTAAAGAAGTAATCTGCATGAGAGACATACTGAGCTTGAACACATCTGTGGGTAACCCATGAGCACGTATATACATCTATTGCACTCGCATAGAACAGAGTTATCGACTATCAAAGAGAGGTCTCTCCCTTCTTTTTTTGTCTGGAAACATACACAAGGAAAGGAGGAGGGGAAGGAGGAATATATTATAAATCCCAGAGGGATAAGCACACGGGAGAGGGGTAAGCCGGAGGGGGTGTGAGCCCAAAAGAAATAATGAAAGGCCGATCCCAAAAAGTAACAGAACCCAAAACCCCCAGAGAAAGTTTAAATTCAAGTGCAAACGCAAGCTCAATCCAGAAATATTTAACAACTAAAGAAGGGAACACCAGAAGTCCCAGTATGGAAAAAAAAACAGCTCAGGTAAACAAAGGCGCAAGAAAAGAGGCAGCTAAATTAAAGGGGGCCCAAGGAGAAAAGATACAGGAGAACATGGGAATAGAGACGGAGATTACAGAGGGGGAAGATCTGAGGAGTGAATCCCTAATGCCTACTAAGTTGGATATGTTAGCAATGTTCGAGAGAATGGAAAACCTGATAAAAAGTGAGGTCTCCAACGTACGTATGGATTTGGGACATCTGTTAAAAAGGGTAGAAGAGGTAGAAGAGAAAGCGGAGAGACAAACACTGGAGATAGCTGGGCTAAAAACACAAATGAAAGAGCTGCAAAGACAACAGAAAGAATGTTGTTATAAAATGGAGGCGCAAGAAAACCAAAATAGGCGCCAAAATTTGAAGATAAGGGCTATACCAGAGCAAAATGGAGAAGATCTGGAGGAAAAAATGAAGAGGATATTTAACCCCCTACTGGAGAGAGGAGAGGCAGAAAAGATAAAAATTGATAGAGTACACAGAGTGAGGAAACCACCTGGGCTAAAAGAGGACATGCCACGGGATGTGCTTATTAAGTTCCATAAGTACTCAGACAAAGAAAAAATATGGAATAATCTTAGGAAGGGACCTCCTCTACAGTACGAACAAAAGACTTTACAAGTGTTTGCGGACTTATCAGCGGAGACCCTAATAAGAAGAAGAAAGCTCAAACCACTGCTGGATCAACTAAGAGAACTAAACATTAGATATAGCTGGGGATTTCCCGCAGCATTAATAGTACACAGAGATGGGAAGACAGTAAGGTTGAGATTTTTGGAAGATATGCAGGACTTTTGTAAAAACCTACAGATACCAATTCCAAAAGAGTATGAAGGGTTAATAAGAGAGGAGCTACCGGGGGGAGAGGGGGGGTGGCGGGGGGTATAGGGAGGGGGGGGAGGGAAGAAGTAGTAAAAAGGCTGCTCTAAAGTTATGGAAGTACATTGAGGTGGTGGAAGCTGTTTACTGGGGGGGGGGGTGGGGGGGGCTGGGGAAGGGTCTCTCTCTTTAGGGCCCACCCCGGGATCCCAGGACCCGGGGAGGTGCACACGGGGCGCCGGGTTGGGGTCTCCACCTCAAGGGAAGAGGTGCAGACACCAGGACGGGGATATATCCAGGTTGGATGCAAGAGGCCCGGAGATGGGCCATGGGGGGGATGAGGGTGGGGGGGTGGGAGAGGAGGGTGGGGGGGGCGGGGGAGGAGGGGGGGGAGGGAGAGAGGAGAATAACCTATAGCTCAAGATTTCGAGTAAAGGGCATTATTTGGGTTCCAACATGACAATGGTAAACTGTGTGTCGTATAATGTGAGAGGTCTAAATGTAGCTAACAAACGGTTTAAGATACTAAGAGAATTGGAGCAACTTAATGCAGAAATCGTGTTCTTACAGGAAACGCACTTAACCCATGAAAGTAAAATTAGACTGTACTCCCCAAGATACCCGACCTGGTTCTATGGAGACTCAGTCTCAAGTAGAACAAGGGGGGTAGCAGTGGGGATAGGCCGGGATATCCAATTTATAGTAGAGGGCAGGATGGGAGACCCGGAAGGGAGGTTCCTGTTTCTAAAAGGAAAACTATGGGGAATAAAATATACCTTGGCAAATATATATAGCCCGAATAAGAATCCAATAACTTATCTGAGAAAGATACTGGGAAAACTTTGGGAATTTAAGGAGGGGAGGGTGATTGTGGCAGGAGACCTGAATTTTCCGATAAATCCGAGACTGGATAGTTCGTCCCATGCACGGGAGACGGCGAACATGCAGCGAAATGTAATTAAACAATGGATGACCGAACTACAGCTGATAGATGTGTGGAGAATACAACATCCGAAGAAACGAGATTATTCGTTCTACTCCCCCGTGCATGGGACGTACACCAGGATAGATTATTGGCTGGTGGAACATCAGCTATTGGAGGAAGTGGTAGATACGGACATCGGAACTAGGACTCTGTCGGACCACGCGCCTGTAACCATGAGAATTAAAATCCCAGAGGTAAAGAAACCCCCGTTTACCTGGAAACTAAATAAAGATCTATTAGACGTAGAAGGAGAGGAAACAATAAGAAAGGAGCTGCAATTTTTTTTTGCCTCAAATGGGAAGGACGAGATGGCGGAGAACATACTATGGGAGGCCCATAAGGCTTACATAAGAGGAATATATATCTCACTTGGGGCAAAAAGAAAAAAAGAAAGGAATAAAAAGGTAAAGGAATTAAGAGAAGAAATTAGGAGATTAGAATTAAAACACAAAATAGAGAAACAAAATGGAAAGGGACAGATACAGGGGCTACAACGGAATCTAGCTATAAAAAAACTAGAGCTGGAGGAAATAATAGAGCAAGAAGTAAGGAGAGAATATCATAAAATAACGAAAGAGCGATATTTCTTGGGAAACAAGAATGGCAAGAGTTTAGCTAGGATATTGAGGGAAAAGAAAGCAAAAAATTATATTGAGAAAATAATAGATAAAAAAAACGAGATCAAATATAAGACTGAAGATATAGCGGAGGTATTTAGAGAATACTACGAGCAATTATATTGGGTGAGAAAAAAGGAGACAGAGCAGCAAGAGAATATTAGAAAGAGGAAAATCAAAGAATATATAATAAACGCTAAGGTCCCTACACTATCACAGGAAATAGTACAGGAATTAGATTCTCCTATAACAACATCCGAAGTAAACCAAGCAATAAAAGAAACAACAGGAGGGAAAAGCCCGGGCCCGGACGGCTATATAATAGAATATT
The DNA here is from genome assembly GCF_037356315.1 of Lithobates pipiens. Taxonomy (NCBI): domain Eukaryota; kingdom Metazoa; phylum Chordata; class Amphibia; order Anura; family Ranidae; genus Lithobates; species Lithobates pipiens. Next base: position 284,703,873 of record NW_027507748.1, on the reverse strand, counting down.
ATAAAAAATTTGGGGAAATTTTGTCACCAAGGTTATGTGCATATTTTAACGGCCTAGATATAAAATACGGACTGGGTAAGGAAGCCTCTCTAGCAATTATCTCCACAATATTGAAAGAAGGGAAGGAAGGTATGATATGTTCAAACTATAGACCTATCTCATTATTAAATACCGACATAAAATTATTCGCAAAAATACTAGCTACTAGAATGAAAAAAATAGTTCCGAACTTGGTCCACCCAGATCAAGTGGGGTTCGTGGGGGGCCGAGAGGGAAGGGATAATGGAGTGAGGACACTATTGCTTCTCCAGAAAGCCCAAGAGAGCAAAATCCCCAGTCTTCTCTTGTCAATAGATGCAGAAAAAGCATTTGACCGAGTAGACTGGGGATTTATGCTGGGCACGTTGAAAGAAATGGGATTTGGTATCCGAATCCTGAGTTGGATAAAGACACTCTATGAGTGCCCAATGGCAGTGGTAAGGGTAAACGGCAACTTGTCTGACCCCTTTAGAATGTACAATGGGACTAGACAGGGTTGCCCACTGTCACCCATACTGTTCGTGTTGACTTTGGAACCACTGCTGGAGACAGTGAGGAAAAATCCCGATATAGGAGGAATTGAGCTGGGGGAAGAGGTTCATAAGGTAGCCGCATTTGCGGACGATGTCCTATTTTATGTGACAAAACCTAGAATCTCCATGCCAAATTTGGTAAAGAGTATCGAGCAATATGGAGATTTATCAAATTTTAAAATAAATTTAAAAAAAACAGAGGTTTTAAGTGTCAGCACGAGCAGTGGGGAAGAACAGGATATCAAGGGCAAATTTCCCTTCCTATGGAAAAAGGAAATTAAATATTTAGGTATAAAGCTGGCAGCCTCATTAAAGGAAATCTATGAGATAAACTATATCCCCCTACTGGACGAAGTAAGAGAAGACACAAAAAAAATAATGACGAAACCATTGTCCTGGTTTGGCCGGATAAATGCCCTTAAGATGATCATACAACCAAAAATATTATATAAGTTACAGATGTTACCGATATATATTCCCCCAGTCTACTTTAATACTATTAAACGTCTAATAACCAAGCTCATCTGGAAAAATAAGAAGCCTAGAATAGCCTTAAAGGTATTACAACTGGGAAAAGAGAGGGGAGGTCTAAAAGTACCGGATTTTAAGAAATATTACGAATCTATAGTATTAACACGGGTGGTGGAGTGGACAAAATTAGATAATGAAAAAAGATGGGTGGCAATAGAACACAGCGCTGCAGAGACACGATTAGGAAAGGAAATTTGGATACCCCCAAAACACAGATCACTCGGACCAACAACACTTGCACTCACAAAAAATGTTTTTAGAATATGGGATGGAATTCACAAGCATAATAAGTGGAAATACAACTCTCCACTAATGGCATTAAAAGAAAATAATTTATTTCCACCGGGGAAGAGCACTATGGGAGGACACTGGATTAGAAGAGAAGATATTCAATTGAGACACATAATAAATGCGGGTAAAATAAACACGTTAGAAACACTACAGGAGTACATGGATATAGATGGATGGAGGTACCTCCAGCTCAGACATTTTGTCTCATCATTGCCACAACCACTGAGAAGTGGAACAGACCTTAACGCCTTAGAGCGGATATGTGAGGGGAAAATAATAAGAGTAAATAGCTCACAGATATACAAGATGCTGGGAGAAGTGGACGAGACGGAGGTACCTAAATATATAAAAAAGTGGGAAGAAGAAATAGGGCCACGAGGGGAGAAACAGAATTTAGAAAAAATCTTACACTTAACACACGGGACATCGAAAAATCTTAATACAATAGAAATGAATTATAAAAGCCTTGCTAGATGGTACAGGACACCAGACAAGATGAGGAGATATCAGGAAGAGCAACTCGGGATGTGCTGGAGAGGGTGTGGACAGCAAGGGACTGCGGCACATATCTGGTGGGAATGCCCAAAAATTAGAAATTACTGGAGAGAAACATTAACTTTAATAAAAATAATAACAGGAACTCAGGTACTAGAAAACCCATGGACATGTCTTTTCCATGGTACAGACACCCCAACTCAAAAGTACAAAGAAGGCCTCATAGGAAACCTAATAAACGTAACAAAGAGCTTGATACCAAAAAACTGGAGACAGGCGGAAGCCCCAAAATTGAGGGAATGGATAGGTAAAGTAGAGGACATGTATAGAATGGAGGGATGGGAAGAGGATGAGGAGAGCGGGGAAAAGAAATTTCGAAAGAAATGGAAGCAATGGAAACTGTTTAAATCAACGAAGAAATATGAAGAGGTAGTAGGGCTATAGGGGGGGGGGGGGGGTAGTAGGATGCATATGTATATGTATACTATGTTTTATACTTTTTGTATGGAAAAAATTTAAATAAAGATTAAAAAAAAAAAAAAAAAAAAAAAAATATGAAATATGATGGAAATGGGATAAATTTACAATATCAGGGCCCGCACACTGGAATCAATTATCAAGGCGGACCAGTGATGCAAACACACCCAGGTGGCAATAGGTGTCTAATCCCATTCCTACTAAAGATCCATATCAGAATAATCAATGGTCTAAAGATCAATTCCAACAGAATAGGGACCACTATCAGGGCAGTCCCCGACCTAATCATCAGCGACAATTTGCTGATAGGGGCTATTGGAGCCCATATCCAATACCAACATACAATAGATATGAAGTGTTAAATTATCATAATGGGGATTCAACCACTGAAAATTTTTATTTTTTAGGGCAAGGAATGAGGGGACGGATAAGGGGTCAGAGAGGAAACCGGGGGCACAACAATCCCCCAAGGGTAAGTGGATTTCTCAAAGAACAGGGATGGTGGAACTCTCCAGTGCGGGAACAACCCCCTATCCCTCTGGCAGTAAGAAATTGTCAAGGCACAGAGGCAAAAGAGGTGGATTCAGAATCCAAAAAAAGATGGCGCAAAACAGAGTAGAAGGGATTTATAATTTAGCACAAATTGAATTGAACAATAAAGAGATTAACATATTAAACTGGGGGTCTTAAGTGTGCAGCCAATACCTCTATAAATAAATTTAAGGTTTATATAGATGTATACAAATATAAACAAAGGGGGGTGTGGCCTGGCCAAACACTGCGATGGACGTGTGAGTGAATCACTCCCGCCGTTGACTCTCGTTTATCAGCTAAACCGGAGAGATTTAACTGTGCTTTTCAACCGAAAAGATGGGGACAGCTTCCCGCCACACCTCAACTTCGAGATCCTGCTCGCCTCGCGAAAATACGGACGGCATCAACCAGAATATCCCTGAAATGTTCAGATCGCAGAGAGGTAACATGGCGGCTTCCTGCCACAACCTCTCATAGACAGCAATCACGCCAGCGTCGGACATGACACAGGCCTCCCACACCTCGCCTCAAGCGATAACAGGGAATTGGGACAACTCCCCGCAACCCCCCAGCAGCCTACATGATCTGAGGACCATAGCAGCTGATATTAAAGATACTCTTTCGCCGCCATAGTGGAGTTGAGAGTGGACATACATGCGCTTAATGACAGGGTCCTGGAAGTCGAAAAATTGACTGCACAGCATGACAATGTCCTCCGCAGGGCCACTAGGAAGATTGATAGTCACACATTACAGCTGAGAGAAACTCATATCGTAGACCTTGATAACCGTGGCCGCCACCACAACCTCAGAATCCGAGGACTGCCAGAAAGTATTGACTCTGATATTTTGTCCTCAGAGGTGTCTGCACTGTTTAACACCCTGCTGAACAGGCCACGTGAGACTCACATTGAAATGGAGAGGATTCACAGGGCATTGCGCCCCAAAGGCAAGGAGACTGACCCCCCAAGGGATATAATCTGCTGCATTGTGGATTACAAGCTAAAGGAGGAGATCCTGAGACAAGCGAAGTGCAAGCAACTGCATCATGAAGGTGCACCCATCCAGATTTTTCAAGACCTATCTTCCATCACATTACAACACCGCCGGGATTTAAAGCCACTGTTAGAAGGGAAATTTCCATCTGTATTGTATTCAATGCATGTGTAAGACTTCCGTCTGTCTGCCACCCATAGAGGCAGGACGGCATTACTGAAAGTGCTTGAAGACTTGTGCCAATTCTGCCTCACACTCGATATCCCACCTGTGGACGTCCCTAACTGGTATGCGGACTACCACATCTATTCAGCTAAAAGACCACCACCGCCAGAATAACTGATGGAAGTTCAAGACTCTAGACACCGTAGGAGAAGATCACCGTCCGGTAACAGATCGCACTCTGCGCATCACGTGGCAGAACACGGATACAGCCCCGCTGACTCTCCACATTCTCGGAGAGCTCACAGAGACTACTGAAGCTGTCACCTCTGAACTTTTCAGGCAGGTACGGAGCTACTACACTCAGTCTTATCTGATTACCTGCACAAGTTACCACTGGCTCCGTAATGCTGTCCCTATTCAGTGGAAGGATTGACTGCCAGTTTGTTTTCCATGTTTTTTTATTTTTCTGTTGTTACATTTTCTACCATTCGGATTTATATTGTTGCCCTCCAGATGTATGCGGTGTCCAGTACTCGGAACACAGGCTTTAACAGTCGTAATGCTGGCGCACAGACAAGACTCCCTTTTCTCCATGGACAATGCCCTCACTGACACGGAAAGAACGTTAGAGCTCCCACTAGATTGCTGCTGCAATGCCTACACACCTAGTCCACCACAAACTAAAAACAAAATGTCCTAGCCTGTCTTAATAGAGGTACATTTACAAGACTGTAACGCTTCAGAACAGCCTATCTTTAAGGTTGAATTTAAACCTTAGCTCGGCTGAGGAAAGCTCTGCTGCACCTCTACATACTATGCTATCTGCTCTCCTTTGCCAGTACATAATGATCTATGGACACTGGGTAATGTATACAATACCTGTATAATATAATATGATATTAGTGATGGAGGTGTTTATGCAGGCCAGGGATACCTAGGCCTTGATTCCATATTTCCTAGGGGCAGCTATAAGGGGCGTAATGAGGTACATAATAGATACCAAGACAATTCCATGCTGACTGACATAGAGATTACGCAAAAGATTGGCTCTTAACCTACACAATACTTTAAGGAGAACATTACTGAGGATACCAAACCATCGAGCATATGGGCGGCACATAAATGTCTTCTAAGGGGAGAGTTTGTCTCAATAGCTGCACATAGAAATAAATTAAGAAAGCAACACCTACAGGCACTATCTGACAAGGTTCATACACTAGAACGGGCACATAAAGCGTCGCTTGCCAAACGTACACCATCAGATCTGCTAAAGGCTAGGGATGAGCTTCGACAGGAATTAAAAAAAAGATTGCAGCGTAAATATGTTCTAACACAAAAGCTGTACTACGAGTTTGGCAACAAATCAGGAAAGTTACTGGCAAAAGCGATACAACACAAAAAAGCAACAACGACCATACATAAGATTCTAGACCCCAATGGCATTGCCCACGTATCACCAGAAGGCATAGCCAAATAGTTTGTAGATTATTTTTCAAAACTTTACAATCTATCCCCTACTAATACAACAGACCAGGCCGCTGACAGACAGAAAACAATCTCTGACTTCCTGACGCAGTATGGTGTACCCCCGATTTCTACAGTGAATTTGAAGACTCTAGACGGCAGGATTAGTGCTGAGGAAACAACAATGGCCCTGAAACAGCTGAAACCGGGTAAAAGTCTGGGTCCGGTCGGCTTGACTCAGTTACTACAAAACCTTCCAAGAGTTACTTACCCCACATCTTACTAACACTTTTAATTCTCTTTCACCTTCTGACCCAGTAAATAAAGATCTTTTTAGAAGCCCACATCACATTGATTCCCAAACCGGGCAAAGATAACACCATAGTTTCAAATTACAGACCCATCTCCCTCCTGAACGTAGACGTGAAACTATATGCCAAAATATTAGCCAATCGCCACCTCATGATTCTTCCAAACCTAATATCCCTTGATTAAGTTGGTTTTGTTCCTGGAAGGGAGGCCAGGGACAATACTGTAAAGGTCCTCTATATTCATCATTGGCTTTCCAGCAGGTCACAACAAAGGGGCTTTTTTCTATCGTTGGATGCGGAGAAGGCATTCGACAGAGTGGTCTGGGACTATATGTCAGCAACCTTACAAGTGATGGGGTTCCCTGCACACTTCATCCAAATGGTCCTAACGCTGTACTCCCACCCCATGGCAGAATAAGGATCAATGGTCGCCTGTCGGGTGCCTTCTCCGTCTCAAACGGTACTCGCCAGGGTTGCCCACTTTCCCTGCTCATTTTCATCCTTTCTGCGGAAGCTCAGAGCAAATCCGGACATTAAAGGTATCACTATTGGCCATAAACAGTACAAAATAGCGGCATACGTGGACGACATTCTTCTTTTCCTTACTGACCCAACAACTACACTACCCAACATACTGAAAGACTTTGCACTCTTCCACAAAGTGTCAAACTTACAAATTTATTTAGCAAATTCTAAAGCCCTCAACATTTCTCTCCCATCATCTACAGTAACTCAATGTAAACTAAATTTCCCCTTCAGCTGGGAATCCAAAGCTCTCACTTACTTGGGTATTCAATTACTGAATTCCCTAGACGATCTCTATGAAATGAATTACAGACCAATATTACGATCTCTACAAACAGATTTCCTCAAATGGACAATTGGTAAATTCTCATGGTTTGGCCGCATCGCCATTCTAAAAATGAACATTCTACCCCGCATTTTATATGTAATGCAGACAGTTCCGAATAAACTTCCCGGATCCTTCTTCACTACCTACAAGAAACTATGCAGGAATTTCATATGGGCTTCAATCAATCACCTAGGATAAGTTGGGATAAATTGACAATACCCAAAGCAAAAGGTGGCCTAAGCCTACCTGACATCCACAAATACCACTCAGCGTGTCATCTCGCGAGAATAATAGACTGGCACACACACAAGTCCACGAAAGATTGGGTCGACCTTGAAGACTCCTTTGATCCAGTCCCGCTCACCCATCTACCGTGGACTTCAGCGAACAAGACGCCCAAGGTGTACTCTCAGCACCTGTTAACTGGAGTGTCGTTACACGTTTTTAGGTCAGTAGCCTTACAATATGATTGGACCCCATCCCCAGGACCGATAACTCAGATTGATGGTAACCCGGACTTCCCACCGGGGGTCTCCTCACTTAACCAAACGGGTGACTCGACGCTGCCCACCCTTAGGGCTTCCCAACTTGTGCAACACGGTGCCATCCTGTCGTTCCGCGACATGATTTCACGCCTTCCTGACTATCATATTCCATTTTTTTAATTTCTGCAACTTAGACATTTCCTTAATAGCGCTTGTCCTGTCACACAATGGTGCAGACAACAAACCCCTTTTGAAGCGCTGTGCACGAGCACAACGCCTCTCAGACACCTTATCTCAGAGGTGTACACACTTTTATTCAATAACCATAACCCTAAACACAATGCAACTGTCCAGATCTGGGAAAGGGAACTCGAATTGGAACTACCTAGTAGGGATTGGGAAATTATTTTTGAAAACATCCACAAATGTTCCATCAACATTTCAGCCCAAGAAAACTCTTATAAAATTTACACCAGATGGCATCGAACGCCAGGCATTTTACATAAATATTACCCCTCAGTTTCACCTCTATGCTGGCGATGTGGTCGAGACACAGGATCTCTACTACACATTTGGTGGGACTGCACTCTGATTAAGCCCTTTTGGGAAAAAATATGTAAGACAATCTCAGATATCTCGTCCTATACGGTAGACTTTATGCCAATGCAATTCTTACTACACCATGCCTCTATACCACAATCCATCTATAAGAAATCGATCATACCACACCTATTCAATGCTGCCAAACAATGTATACCGCTCTACTGGAGGTCAGCAAATCCACCTTCATTGATGGATTGGGTCAAGCGAGTAGAAAAAATCTCAGAGATGGAGCAGTTAATCCATCAAGCCAAAGATACCCCAACCAAATATAACAACATGTGGGTGTGTTGGTTACACTTTAAAGATTCCCCACAATTTTGAGAGCTTATTTGCTTATCTCAGATTTACAATGTAGTTACACCACCACGGATACGGACAAACCTGACAAACTAACAGTACCAGAGGTGCAAGCCCCTTTGTAATTCTTCATACTCCCCGACATAGAGCGTAAGCTTATACCCTCTATGCCTTGAAATTAGGGTAGAACCATTGCATTCTTTCTAAGAGGGATTGGACAAGCAGTCACTTGAAGGCCTCTTATCCTAATACAGGGGACTAATTCCTTGGCCTACCGTCTCAACGAGTAATTGCATATGAAGATATCAATATCCCCCAAGTTACTACAGAGTATTTATAGTGGGCAACACTCTAGGTTTATGTTTGATACATCCTCTACACTAAGGGTAGATCGCTCCCAAATTATAGGTAAACACTTTACAATCCCACCGAGAAGGTTATTTCCCAGCTCCCTCTGCACAGCAAGTTCCCATTAGGGGTGCGGAGGTCGAGACGGGATTAATTAGATATACACGAATACCTAGGCAACCCCGTCTAATAAACTAACACTGAGCTATTTTGCAGGACAACCTCTTTTTAGCACATTTTATTTTAATCTAGTCATTTTTTTTCTTTTGAATGCCAATTCATCATGAGAATGGCTGCACTTGGATAAACTGTATGGTTGGAGCCAGATATATACTTACTGTTACTCGCTTCACGCTTAATGACAGTGTATAGTGATAAGATGGCCGCATCTAGACTGCTGTAATGATATGTTTATTGTATGTACAGACTATATTGTCACATTGTGCTTATTCTAACTGTTTTATCATAATAAAAATTATATTGGGGAAAAAAAAAAAAAATATATATATATATATATATATATATATATATATATATATATATATATATATATATATATACGAAAGCTTAACATGAAAAGGTATTTTTTGGGCCTTAATGCTGATATGAGTATGAAGAAAAAAAGACTACATGACTTTGGGAGTGGACAGTGGGTTTAAGAATAAATCTTTATTTAATCCACCACAGCCATCAAATAAACATGTTGATGTATTTAAAAGGAAAAATTAGTGCCCAAGAAGCAGGTGAATCCAATGTATATTGAGGAGGGGCTTAAATCCCTTGAATCCAGGAAGGAAGTGATCATTAAGCCTGCCGATAAGGGAGGAGGAGTGGTGATCTTAGATAAGACATACTATCATACACAATTGATAGATATGTTGTCTGATGAAAACACCTAAACCCAGCTTGTTAAGGACCCCACTGCTGATTTCCGCAAAGATTTGGCCAATTTTTATGGATATAATATGCGGATCCTAAATATAAAAAAAAAAGATACATAGTACCACGTTATGGGCGTGTAACGACTGTGTACACATTGCCTAAAGTACATAAGGATCCAATCAATCCACCTGCCAGGCCCATAGTTAATAGTATAAATTTATTTATTTATTTTCAGAGAGCAGGTACAGTATAGAAAGTACTACATGTGACATAAGTTGTAAGACAAGTTATCAATTATAAAAGGGTTTATCAACTGTATACAGGCAATAAACTTGGTCACAATGGTGATGCCTAATGTTCCAGAGACACTGAGCAGTATTTTTGTTCATCTAGAATCTTGAGGACTATTAAAGAATTTTTTTTCCATTTTTAAACCTCTAACAATGAATCCAATAATGTAAATCTCAGGATCCATGACCCCCATTCAGATATAAAACCAGAAAAAATAAAAGTAACAAGAAAAGAAAATATAGCGTCTCTTTACTCTTTTTTTTTTGTAATAGCATTTATGCATTCACTGTGACTTTCTACATATACAGCTCTGTATGTCTTACATGAGCGATTATTTTGGTCATACCAAACTCTTTGATACATTACATCTGTAGTAATCTATCTTTAATTAACTGGGTTGGGGCTAGCCCCAGTATGTCTAACCAAGGCTGTCATAGTGCAAAAACATTTTTTAAGGACATTCCTATGTTGATAGGTGAGTTTTTCTCTTATCAGCATGTTATTTACCAGCTCTACCCAACCCTTCCCTGTAGGTACCCTAGGAGTTATGCAGAATCTCGTGATCACCTTCCTAGCTAGGTATAACAGGCGCAGAACTGCAGTATGGCCATTCGGTGAGAGAGAGGACATCTCCAGGGCACCAAGGAGACAAACAACTGGGTCTTGCAGAACCGGGATCTGAAATACTTGGGAAATAGTTGTCAAGACATACTGCCAGTATCTGAACAGTTTTGGGCATGTCCCCTTCATCTCTGTTACATTTTGGGCACAGTGGGAAGACTCTAAATACCCATTTATGTAGCTTAGATGGAGTTTTATAGACTCTCTGTAATAAGAATAATTGTGATAGCCTATGTGATGTAGATACTGAAACTAGTGGAGCAGATGTCAGACATAGTTCCCACTTTTCTCTATTGATAGGACCCAGGTCTTTTTCCCACCCTCTTCTGCAGGGTAGTTTTGAGGGATCGTGTGTTGATTGGATTAGTTTAGCATATACTCTCGCATTTCCTGTCTCCCGACAACAGCACATCAGACATTAGAGGATGTGTCACTGTCGCAAGAGAGGATGATCAAATTTCGCTGTGTACTTGATGCCTGAGCTGCAGGTATTGGTAAAACTGAGTTCTAGGGATTGACAATGATAATTCCTCTTGAATGTCCGTAAATGATTTAAATACAGCACCACTAAACAGCTGGGGGATGTAGCGCACCCCCATTGTCTCCCACTGTTGAAAATGTATACATTTGTACAGTTCCTTATAGTATTTATTCCTCCATATGGGGGTGAATGAGTATGTATTTTCAGAATGGATCTGATGTACCTCCACAGGGTATTCAGCAGCGCTATCGTAGGGAGAGTCTGTGGTGCATGAGTGAGACCTGCCTCCAGGTGTGACAAGGCTGAGAGTGTAGAGTCTTGGGGAATCAAGAGAGACCTAACAGGATCATTGTTCTCCAGGTTCCCCCAGTTGCCTAGGTGTTGAATCTAGAAGGCCACGAAGTAATATCTAGCATGAGGGACTGCAATAGTATAAATTCTGTATCCGCTCGTGTGGAACAGTATTTGGATTATTTTTTACAACCTAGTGTGGCCAGCACAAAATAATATTTAAGAGATACCAGACAATTTTTACAGTTGTTAAAAGATTTAAATATTCCTAGGGAAAGAGATGTATTTTTAGTCACTGCTGACGTGGCATCATTATATACAGTAATTAATCATGATGATGCCCTGTTAGCCTTGAATTGGGCTCTATGTAAGAGGGATGATTTACCTTTTTTGCAAAATAAATTTTTGGGTTTGATATTGGATTACTGTTTGGGTCATAATTACTTTTGGTATGGCGGTCAATATTATATGCAAACCAAAGGAGTTGCAATAGGCGTGAAATTTGCTCCATCATTAGCCAACCTATTCATGACTGAGTGGGTTCATATATAGAGACCAAAGAAAAGAGTCATTATTCTATAAAAGGTATATAGATGACCTGTTCTTTATATGGGTTGGCATGGAAGCATCTTTGGAAGCATTTATTATGTTTCTTAATAACAACACTAATAACATCAAGCTTGAATGTAATTGGAATCGCAAATCCATTAACTACTTGGATGTCACAGTGATGTTGAGAGATTATCAACTAAATGTTATTTTAAGCCGAGTGATAGGAATAGTTATTTATCAATACATAGTGGCAATCACTCAGCCTGGTTAAATAATATCCCGAAAGGGCAGTTTATGAGAGTCCGTTGAAACTGCACACATGATGAGGTCTATCTCAAACAAGTGCAGGTGTTGCAAAAACGTTTTGTGGAAAAAGGGTACAGATCTGAATTTTTGACAAAAGTGGTAGAAGAAGTTTTAACTACATCGCAGGTGGCCTGTCCAACCGACAAACCGAGACACATAAATAACAAACATGAATGGGGTTTCATCACCCAATACCATACTCAACATAAAGAAGTAGAGAGTATTTTTAAGAATTACTGGCCTTTACTTACTTTGGACAGGATTTTATCAGAGACAATCTCTGAGGACTCAGTTTTTATATATAAAAAGGGTCAGTCCTTTGGGGATAAGATTTTCAAAAAAATTGTAGCTCCTCCTACTAGGTCCATTATGTTCGCTGAAATCCCCGGATTTTTTGCCTGCCGGAGGTATATTTCTTGCAGACGGGTTCACACTAGATTATGTGGCTTTACTGAATTTCAATACCCCTCAAATTTGAAATCCTTTAAAATTAAGGATTTCATATCATGTATGACGACACGACACAATGAAACTAAATGGATATATTTGGCTGACACACTATGTCCAAAGGGAATGAATGTAGAATTAGACCTGAATTGTTTTATTAGTGTTTTTCAATTATTTAATTTTTTTACTTTTTATTTTTAGTTTATAGTTTTTAATTTATTATTGTCATTATTTATTTTTTGTAATGATTGAGATTTTTTCATCTTATTTACGGAGAAGAAATTGTCCGAGGGGTGATGAGGGTATATATACACATAATAAATTTAATATTAATGTATATTAATGCTGTTAGATTAAAAGTTGCATAGTCGATAGGGCACTTATATTTGATTGTTATAGTTGCATCCATTCTAAAATAATATTGGATCATTCATCTGGTATATAGGAATGATTAAATTGAATCTAATTCATTTATATTGATATTTTTAAGCATGTGAATTAAAATCGCGTGATCCAATTGGATTTTTTAATGAACGATTTAATGTGATGTATGGTATACTATATACATCAAGAGGTATAGATATGGTCTTGGTTACGTTTACTAGACTGTAATTTTGCGTGTGCTATACTGTAGTTTGGTTCCCAGGGTTATTAAATCAAGTTACCCTTATTATAGGGATGATACTGTAATTAACAGGTTTAGATAAATAATAATTTTTTGTGTTGGATCATGCGATCGTAATTGGCCAGTTGGGCGGTCATGCTACACTGTACCCAAATTAAATTTTTATCATTTTTTTCCCACACATAGAGCTTTCTTTTTGTGGCATTTGATCACCTCTACAGTTTTTATTTTTTGCTAAACAAATAAAAAAATACCGAAAATTTTGAAAAATTTTTTTTTTTGTTTCAGTTTCAAAACTTTGTAAATAAGTAAGTTTTCTCCTTCACTGATGGGCAATGATAAGGCAGCACTGATGGGCACCAATGAAGTGGCACCAATGAAGTGGCATTGATGGACACTGATAGGTGGCACTGATGGGTGGCCCTGATGGGCGACACGGATGGGCAATGATAGGTGGCACGAATTGGCACTGATAGCTGGCACAGATTGGCATGTATGGACGGCATGAATGGATATGGGTAGGCGGCACAGGTGGGCATGGATAGGCGGCACAGATGGGCATGGATAGGCGGCACGGATGGGCATGGATGGGCATGGATGGGCACTGATAGGTGGCAAAGATGGGCACTGATAGGAGGCACTGATTGGCATCCATTGTGGCACTGACTGGAATACCTGGTGGTCTAGGGTGGCATACTTTGTCCTGATAATCGATCAGCACAGATCCCCCCTGTCAGAGGAGCAGCCGATCGGCTCTCCTCTACTCGTGTCTGACAGACGTGAGTGAGGAAAAGCCGATCACCGGCTCTTCCTATTTACACTGTGATCAGCGGTGATTGGACAGTCTCCATCGTAGACTCTTTACCGAGATCGTAGTTGCAGGGTGTCAGACTGACACCCCGCAACAACGATCGCCGCGATGCACGCCCCCGGGAGCGCGCAGCGGCTCAAAATCCTGATCACGTCATATGAAGTCCGGTCAGGATTTTGAAACCACTTTGCCGCCATGTATCTGTTATAGGGCAGGCGGCAAGTGGTTAATTAACCCTGTTTTATATAAATATATTTGCGATGTTTTGCATTATAGATTATATTTATTACTCTATAAGAAGACTGTGAAGTTGCATAAAGTAAATTTTAGGAATTTTTACCATTGGATAGTGATTTGGCAGTATGACATATACTCCTGACTGTTCTGGATGAGCATAGTAAGCCGCCTGGTAGCACGTGACCGCTGAGTGAGGTGTTCTCCGTAGCGGCAGTATATTTAATGAGGTTTGCTGCGCTGCGTGGCCATGCTCTCTGACAAAAGTGATGACTAAAATGTGTCAGGGCATAGCCACGCAGCTTCCCTACTAGACAGATATGTGTCGCTCTACTCTTCCCAGGAACACAGCGGGAGCGGTGCAAGGTTAAATACGATCGCATGTCCGGTGATACTTGTAATATGCTTTAAACAGATGTTATGTTTGTGAGTGTTTTATTTGGAGAATTATTTTTTAATAACAAAAAAATAATTTGGACGGGATTACGCTATGTCGATTTTTATTTCCTGATTGCATGTTCAAGATATATTTGGGACGCTCTGTTATGCACCTGGTTATATGATAAGCGCTCAAACCAGCGGAATCTGGGAAGTGAAATAGCCATAGGGAACAGGAGGTGTGGTGAAGGATTAAGTTCCACTTGTGAATCGCCTTTCAACATTGGTTGCATGAGTTTCTGACACAATCACCTTTACCCAATAATGAACTGCACAAATACCTTTGGCAAGAATTAATGAACTGTTTTAGCGCTAATCTGCTTTAGGAATAAATGATCTGTTTAAACACTGTTATCTAGTCCAGGTTATAGTGTGGTATTTATATTATCCTTTTTCATCCCCTTCTTGTAAAAAATATATTTTTCTATCTTATCTTTTTTCTTTGATTGTGGTTCACAGATACTTGTTACAAGTGTCATTGAAGGATAGTTATTTTTTTTTGTTTACAAAGATTTTTATTATGTAAAAGGTCAAGGTATAAAAAATGACAATGATGGTACAGGTATAAATACAAATATCGTTGACAGTGAATGTTGTAAAGGAAGAGTCAAAAGGTTATGGTTAGTCAGGAAAAAATAATTGCACAGTGTTATAATCAGGCCATTCGAGGGTAGCAGTGGAGGGAATAGATATATAACGACTAATACTAGGAAGGGGAGGTGAGAGAAAAAAAAAGAACAGAACCAAAAATCTCCCTTCCTCTCTCTCTCTCCCCCCCCCCCCCCCCCCACCCCACACCTCCATCCCCCCTCCTAAGTCAAAGGGGTACTATCCCATAGAATCCATTTTTTCTGATAGCGGGGAATTGAATCATATAACATGTGGTGAATTCTTTCTGAAAGTTTGATGTTCGTCATGAGGTTGAGAATTGATGGCCAAGGTACCGTAGTGGAACGCCAATTAAAGGCTATGGCCCAATGTATAGAACTAAGGAATATATGGATTAGGCTTGTATAGGGGAGAATAGGAATAATATTTGGGCGTAAGAGCAAGCTTTCTACCGGATATTTTTTTCTCTAATTGTGCTGGCCTTATGCCAGATGTTTTTTATGTGGGAACAATCCCAAAAGATATGTAAAAGTGTTCCAGGAGAGGGGCAACCCCTGAAGCTGAGTGGGGAAAGTGAGGGATAAAATTAGTTAAGTTTGGCGGGGGTAAGATACCATCTATTTAGCAATTTGATGGCTGATTCTCTGATTGAGGTTGTTTTGGTACATTTATGTAGATTTGTAAAAATAGAGTCCCATTGCTCAAGAGCAAATGAGGTATTTAAATCAGATTCCCATTGTAGCATGAGGGGTGTTTTCTCAGGCATATCGGTCTCATTTAAACACTTATATATTCTGGAGATTAAACCCCTATCTCGAGGGGAGGAGATGCAAATTTGTTCAAATTGTGTATATGGAGGGTGGAGTGTAAGTGAATGATATTTCTGATAGAATTCTCTTATATTTGTATAGTTTTCTAGTTCAGTAGATGGGAAATCATATTTTGTTTGTAGACTAGTAAAGATGAGGAATGAATTATTGTGAGAGAGCAATTTTAAATGTATTAGGTTATTTAACTTCGAATTCATTAGAAAGTTTTGATCTTGAGCTCTATTGGGGGGGGGGGGGTCACCTAGAAAGGAAGCAAGGGGGGGAGTGTCAGAGGTTAACTTGAATTTAGTGACTTGTCTGTTCCATAGTTGAAGGGTGTGATTGACGATAAGGTTTAAGTGTCTTAATTTTTGTGGTGGGATAGTCTTGGACAAAAGGAGTCCTTGTAGATTGTAGGGTAGGATAGATTCTTCCTCAAAACTGAGCCATGGGATATGGAGTGAAGGGGCATACCATTGGGCTAATTGGGTGAATCTGACCGAAAGATAATAAAGCCAAAGGTTGGAAATGCTGAGGCCTCCTTTTATTTGGGGTTTCAACATAGGGGAATATCTAAATCTGGGTTTCTTGTTTAGCCAAATAAATTTGTTGATGTCTCTCTGTAATTATTCTAATGTTTTTTTAGATAGAATAAGAGGAAGGGCTCTAAAGAAAAACAAACGTTTTGGTAATATCATCATTTTTATGGCCACTATTCTGCCCGAGAATGAAATCTGGTATGATGACCAAAGTTTAAGTAGATTTTTAATACTGTTAATTAAGGGAGGGTAGTTTGCTTGGTATAATGATTTATATGTAATCTGGATACCTAGATATCTAAACAAATCCGCGTTCCAGTTGAATGAGAATTTATCTTTAAGTGAAGATATTAAGGCTGGGGGAATATTGATCGGTAAAGACGAGCACTTAGATAAATTTACACTCCAGTCAAAAAATCTATTTTTACGCTTTTTGGAAAACATAGGGAAGAGTTATCACCCCTGTATAATTTTTTGGGTCGTCCGTCTTTTTTCATCTCACTTCCTGTTGTCTCCTTCTGTTTGCAAGTAGGAGACGTTTGTAAGTTGGATGTTTGAAAGTAGGGGCCTGCCCTATATGCTCTGCAGAAATGTGGGCCTAAGGTGTTGGTGTTGCCACAACACTGTAAGCCCTCAAAGTGACTCTTGCTGGGCGCTGGAGCACCCTGCTGGGAATGATTATATCAATAATTGTAATTACATGCCATTGTTGAACAGTGGTAGAAAAATTGAGCCTTTGGTGGTTGTGGTGATGGTGCTGGTACCACAACACTATAAGTCCTCACAGTTACTCTCGGTGGGTGCAGGGACGGGCCCTGCTGTGAAATATTATATCAAGAATTGTAATTACATGCCCCTGTTAAACAGGGGCTGAAAAATTGGGCCTTAGCTTGGAAGAACATTTTTAGTTCTGGGTGATGCCACCAGTGGCTATCAGCAGGATCATTGAGGAGGAAGAGGATAGTCAGTCAACATAACAGGACAGTCACTCAGCATTAGCATAGGCAGTCTTGAAGGGATGTGACATTTAAAACAAATAGATATATTTGGTTACATCAGCTTCAGGTGCTTGGTAGCTGGTGTTGATCCATGACCGATTGGTCAGTCGATCAACCGAGTCGATGGACAGGCGCACCCTGTGATCGGTTACAAAGCCTCTAGCAGCACTGAAGGTGCGTTTCGAAAGAACGCTGGATGCAGGACAGGCCAGTAGCTCAATTGCATACTGTGCAAGCTCTGGCCAGTGATCCATCCTCAAGACCCTGTAAGCCAGAGGATTTACGGTGGGAAAGGTGTCCAAGTCTGACCTTGCACCTAGGTATTCCTGCACCATGTAAATCAGACGCTGGCGATGGTTGCTAGAACCGATCACACCTTGGGGCTGCGGACTGAAAAATCAGTCAGACAGCCACCTTCTCCACCGCTCCTTCTGTGACTGACCGAAGCCTCAGCAACACGTTGTGCAGGACCAGGAGTTTGTAAACTCCCAGTCTCTGGAAACACGTTGCACAAACCTTTCTGCAAGGCCTCCTGGATATCCGCAGCCACCTCCTCCCAGCCATATACAAGTCCATGGGTTTCTTGGGACTGTAAATCATCCCTAAAAGACTGCTGCTGCTGATGCTGAGTGTAAGGCTCCACCTCTATGCTAAGACAATCCTCCTCCTCCTCCTCTTCCTGTGTGATGGGTGGGACAGCAGGAAGACTGTCTGGATAAAGGGGGCCTCGAGAGGCAAGGAAGTCCTCCTCTTCCTGCCTCTGTTCTGCCACAAGTGCCCTGTCCATTATTCCATGCACCGTATGCTCCAACAAGTGGACAAGAGGTACAGTGTCACTGGTGCATGCACTGTCACTGCTCACCATCCTCGTGGCCACCTCAAATGGTGACAGGAAATTGCATGCATCCCTGATCATGCCCCACTGGCTTGGTGAAAAGAAAAGCGAGCTACCCTGACCCTGTCCTGGTGCCGTAGTTGCACAGGTACTCATTGATGACCCTCTGCTGCCTGTGCAGCCGCTGCAGCATGGCCAATGTTGAGTTCCACCTGGTGGGCATGTCACATATAAGGCGGTTCTTGGGCAGGTTCAACTCCTTTTGGAGCTCAGCCAGCCGAGCACTGGCATTAAATGGTCGGCAGAAATGCACACAGACTTTCCTGGCCTGCCTCAGGACCTCCTTTAAGCCCGGGTACCTGCCAAAGAACCGCTGCACCACCAGGCTAAGGACGTGAGCCACACAGGGCACATGGGTCAGTTGTCCCTGTTGGAAGGTGGAGAGGAGGTTAGTGCCATTGTCGCAAACCACCATTGCGTAACAAACCAGCGCAAGTACGGCATGGCATCTTTTTGCCTGCATACTTGTGTAGCCCCTTGAACGCCTAGGGAGCAGCGCTGGTTCCAAGGACAAAGCACTGGAAGAGGCCATGGAGGAAGAAGAAGAGGAGAGGGTGGAGGAGAGAGGTGTGTCACAACCAGTAGTAGCATTTTGGAGGCGTGGTGGTGGAACAACCTTTAACGCTACTGCACCTTGTCCTGCATCCTTCCCAGCAGCCAGAAGAGTGACCCAATGGGCCGTGAAGGATAGGTAACGTCCCTGTCCATGCCTGCTGGACCATGAGTCAGCGGTAATATGCACCTTACCACTGACCGCCCTGTCCAACGAGGCATGGACATTGCCTTCCACATGCCGGTAGAGAGCCGGAATCGCCTTCCATGAGAAAAAGTGGCGATTGGGGACGTGCCACTGAGGAACCACAAATTGCACAAACTCACGGAAGGGGGCCGAGTCTACCAACTGAAAAGGCAGCAGCTGAAGTGCTAGCAATTTAGCCAAGCTAGCATTCAACAGCTTGGCATGTGGATGGCTGGAAGTGAACTTCTTTCGACGGTCCAGCAGCTGAGGCAGGGAAATTTGCCTGGTACAATCTGACGTCGGTGTACTGCTAGCAGAGTGCCCGCAAGTACTTGGCGGTGACACACCATAATTCTACACCTTCATTCCTCTCAGTGCAGGTTTCAGAGAGAACTGAAGGTCTAGTGGGGTTGGAGATCCCAGCTGATGAGGAGCAAAGAGAGGTCCGCTTTGTTCTTTGGTGTGGGTCTTTAACCACGTAGCAAACAGCCCATAGCCGAATGACGTCTACAGGGTGGTTGCGTAACTCTGGGAGGACTTACTACGACGCCCTCCCAGAATTCCACTCTCGCGCTCCCCCTGGGGAGCGCACCCGAGAACTTCCGTAATCACAGATCACAGTGATCGCGGCCATTTACCACGTGATCACTCCGTCAAATGACAGAGCAATCACATGTAAACAAACCGGCGTGATTTCCAGTTCCTCCCTCCCCTCTCCGTCCAGTGTGAATGGGGAGGGGAGAGATCGGTTGGAGCAGCGCTGTGGGCTGCATGTGTAGTGCCCACAGCGCTGCTCAGTGACAGATCCATCGATCCATCCATCCATGCTCACACATCCATAATCTGCATACTCAGCCATACCCAGCCATACTCTGCATACCCATCCATACCCAGCCATACCTATCCATACCCAGCCATACCTATCCATACTCTGCATATCCAGCCATACTCTGCATACCCAGCCATAACCATCTATACTCTGCATGCTCTGCATACCCAGCCATACTCTGCATACCCAGCCATACTCTGCATACCCAGCCATACTCTGCATACCCAGCCATACTCTGCATACCCAGCCATACTCTGCATACCCAGCCATACTCTGCATACCCAGCCATACTCTGCATACCCAGCCATACTCTGCATACCCAGCCATACTCTGCATACCCAGCCATACTCTGCATACCCAGCCATACTCTGCATATCCAGCCATACTCTGCATATCCAGCCATACTCTGCATTCTCTGCATACCCAGCCATACTCTGCATGCTCTGCATACCCATCCATACTCTGCATGCTCTGCATACCCATCCATACTCTGCATGCTCTGCATACCCATCCATACTCTGCATGCTCTGCATACCCATCTATACTCTGCATGCTCTGCATACCCATCTATACCCTGCATACCCATCCATACTCTGCATACTCTGCATACCCATCCATACCCATCCATACTCTGCATACCCATCCATACTCTGCATATCCATCCATCAATGCTCACCAATCCATACTCAGCATACTCATCCATCCTCAGCAATACTAATCTATTCATCCATCCATGCTGAGCCATCCCATCCACCCCCATCCATAATTAGCCGTGGCCAGCCATACTCAGCCATACATAGCCATACCCAGTTGGACCCAGCCATACCCAGCCGTACTCAGCCATACCCAGCCATACCCATCTGTACCCAGCCGTACCCAGCTGTACACAGCCATCTTTAGCCATACCCAGCCATACTCAGCCATCCCCAGCCATCCCATCTATACTCAGCCGTACCCAGCCATACTCATTCATGCTCAGCCATAGCCATCCATGGCTCATCTATCCCCATTCATGCTCATCAATGCCACAGCCTTGCCACTAAAGTGCCTCACAAAAGTGTAATAGGTAGTCAAATTAAATTTGAAACTTATGTCTACTTTCCAAAAAGGGGTCATTTGGGGGGTATTTGTACTTCCCTGGCTTGTTAGGGTCTCAAGAAATAAGATAGGCTGTCAGTACTTCAGGTGTGATCAATTTTCAGAGATTGGCACCATAGCTTGTGGACTCTATAACTTTCACAAAGACCAAATAATATACACTGATTTGGGTTATTTTTTACCAAAGATATGTAGTGGTATAAATTTTGGCCAAAATATATGAAGAAAAATTACTAATTTGCAAAATTTTATAATAGAAACGAAGAAAAATTTGTTTTTTACAGAATTTTTTTGTCTTTTTTCTTTTATAGTGCAAAAAATAAAAAATAAAACACACAAAAAAGCTCTATTTGTGTGAAAAAAAGGACAAATGACTGAGTAATTGTCATTCAAAATGTGAGAGCACCAAAAGCTGAAAATTGGTCTGGTTATTAACCACTTAAGCCCTGGACCAATTGTCAGCCTAAGGACCAGAGATCTTTTTACAATTTCGCACTGCACTGTTTTAACTGGTAATTGCGTAGTCATGCAATGTTGTACCCAAACGAAATTTGCGTCCTTTTCTTCCCACAAATAGAGCTTTCTTTTGATGGTATTTGATTGCCTGTGCAATTTTTATTTTTTGCAATATAAATGGAAAAAGACAAGATATTTTCTACTTTTTGTTATAAGAAAAATCGAATAAACTCAATTTTAGTCATACATTTATGGCAAAATGTATTCAGCCACATGTCTTTAGTAAAAAAAAAATGTCAATAAGCGTATATTTATTGGTTTGCGCAAAAGTTATAGCGTCTACAAACTAGAGTACATTTTCTGGAATTTACACAGCTTTTAATTTATGACTGCCTATCTCATTTCTTGAGGTGCTAAAATGGCTGGGCAGTACAACCTCCCCCCCCCAAATGACCCCATTTTGGAAAGTAGACACCCCAAGGAAGGAAATTGCTGAGGGGCATGTTGAGCACATTGAATATTTTTTTTTGTCCCAAGGGATTAAATAATGACAAAAAAATAAAAATTAATAAAATGTTTACAAAAATGTGTCACTAAATGATATATTGCTCACACATGCCATGGTTATATGTGGAATTGCACCCCAAAATATATTCTGCTACTTCCCCCGAGTACGGGGATACCACATGTGTGGGACTTTTTGGGAGCCTAGCTGTGTACGGCACCCCGAAAACCAATCACCACGTTCAGGATTTCTAAGGGTGAAAATTTTTGATTTCATTCCTCACAACCTATCACAGTTTCGAAGGCCATAAAATGCCAAAATAGCACAAAACAACCCAAGATGACCCCATTTTGGAAAGTAGACACCCCAAGCTATTTGCATATTTGCATGTTGAGTCCAAGAAATATTTTATATTTTGGCACAAGTTGCGGGAATATTACAAACTTTTTTTTTTTGCTCAAAGTTGTCACTAAATGATATATTGTTTACACATGCCATGGTTATATGTGGAATTGCACCCCAAAATATATTCTGCTACTTCTCCCGAGTATGGGGATACCACATGTGTGGGACTTTTTGGGAGCCTAGCTGTGTACGGCACCCCGAAAACCAATCACCACGTTCAGGATTTCTAAGGGTGAAAATTTTTGATTTCATTCCTCACAACCTATCACAGTTTCGAAGGCCATAAAATGCCAAAATGGGCATATGTGAAATGACACCCCAAAATACATTCTGCTGCTTCTCCTGAGTACAGGGATACCACATGTGTGGGACTTTTTGGGAACCTAGCCACGTACGGGACCCTGAAATCCAAGCACCGCCTTCAGGATTTCTAAGAGAATTAATTTTTTATTTTACTCCTCACTACCTATCACAGTTTTAAAGGCCATAAAATGCCAAGATGGCACAAACCCCCCCCCCCCAAATGACCCCATTTTGGAAAATAGATACCCCAAGATATTTTCTAAGGGGCATGTTGAGCCCATTGAATATTTTTTTTTGTCCCAAGGGATTGAATAATGACAAAAAATAAAAATACATTTTATTTTACAAAAAGTTGTCAGTAAATTATATATTGCTCACACATGCCATGGTTATATGTGGAATTGCACCCCAAAATACATTTTGCTGCTTCTCCTGAGTACAGGGATACCACATGTGTGGAACTTTTTGGGAGCCTAGCTGCGTACGGGGCCCCCGAAAACCATTCACCACCTTCTGGATTTCTAAGGGCGCAAATTTTTGATTTCACTCCTCACTACCTATTATAGTTTCGAAGGCCATAAAATGCCAAAATAACACAACCCCCCCCCCCAAATGACACCATTTTGGAAAGTAGACACCCCAAGCTATTTGCTGAGAGTCATGTTGGCTGAACGAAAAAAAGAGATTGATTGGTGGGTAAGCCCACCATTATAATACTTCCCTTCATCCACACACTTCTAATGATGGGCATACATGCACCATTTATATATGCCGAAGTATGGGGGCATCCTCCCGCAAAAAAGTTATGCCGCATACACACGGTAGAACTTTTCCACGGGCAAGCCCTCCGTCGGAATTTCGACTGTATGTACGCGGCATTAGGAGCAAAATCTTTCCTCCTCCCCTGCTGCCCCCATGCTTCGGCATATATGCTCTTTTTTTTTTTAACTGTGGTGGTGAAATCACCTCCTACAGCACTGGAGTCACGGCTTTATGCATCGTGGGAGCAAACGCTATTGCTGTCAAGATAAATAAATCCGCGTTGCAGCTGAATGATGCACCTGAAAACAAAAAAAGGTTAACAATAAAACACAGTAAACAGTAAAGTATGAAAAAATTACATACCTGGAAAGCAAGCATGATAAAACATAATAAAATATTGCAGAATAGAATACAGTAAAAAAGAGCAACAATAGAGAGAGAAGAGAGAGAGAAGAGAGAGAGAGAGAGAGAACAATAAAACGACAACTATTTTTATTTTTTATATGTTATATATTTGTTTTACTTTTTTTTTTTTTTACACTTTTTTTTTAAACTGTAAACTGTAAAAACTGTAACGGTTCGGGTCTCTCAAAATGCGATGGCATCCCTGTGTTAGTGTGTCTTAGCCTGTGAAATGCTGTACCCTACGCTAAAACTTCACTAGTGTGTGGTAGCATTGAAAACATTTACCAAGGCAAAGACCAGGATTGCCAGGACAGCATGGACAAGAGTAACAGGTGTCATGCCTATGTCCACGCTTGGTACAGACACAAAATCTTCTTTGGGGGGTTCGTTGGGTAGGGGTACTCGGGAGGACATAATGAAAATGCCTCTCATGCAGCCGGCTTACTGCATTTGGTTGGGAATGGTGAGGTGCAGAACCGTCTGGATACAGAAGGTCTGTGACAACCTCTCTCTGGAAATAAGAAAGGTTAAAGTTTCACCTGAAGCTCTGTATAGCACATGAGCGTTCAGCAAAGCCAATTGAAATAAGTAAACAGACACTTTTTTGTACCAGCGTCTGGCCTTACGGGCAACTAGATACGGCGCCAACAACTAGTCATTGAGGTCCGCCCCTCCCATATTTTTGTTATATTCGTGGACACGGAGGGGTTTCTCCACAATACCAATCGCCGTATGAATTTGGACCGTCGTATCTGCATGAAGGGAGGTAAGAACGAAAACATTCTTATTATCCCTCAACTTCATAGCGAGCAAATTATTACACCGCAAGCAGGCTCTCTCCCCCAGCCTAAGATGGGAATCTACAAGCCGCTGGGGAAAGCCCCAGCAATTAGGTCGCACGGTGCCACATGCTCCAATCTGATGATCAAACAAATGACTAAACAGTGGCACGCTCGTGTAATAATTGTCCACGTACAAGTGGTACCCCTTTCCGAACAAGGGTGACACCAAGTTCCACACTATCTTGCCAGCGCTTCCTATGTAGTCAGGGCAGTTCTCCGGCTCTACGTAACTATCTTTTCCCTCATAAACCGTAAAGCTCCATGTATAGTGTGGACCAATATGTCCGCAACGTCATGAATTTATGTGTGCCCATGTCGAGGGAAAGGCCCAGAAAGGTCTTAAATTCGGAAACCGTAACTGGTTTCCAATTTCTGGCAAGGGAAGGCAACTGGGGATTAGCGGCGATGTGTTGACCAGCATAAAAATTAGTTTGGTCCACAATAGATCTATAGAGATCTTCCATGAAATACAGCGAATAAAAATCAAGTGGCGTAAAATCAGCTGTATCCACCTGAATACCGGGTTGGCCAGTGAATGGGAGAAGTACTGGTGCTGCAGAAGTGCTGGGAACCCAATCAGGATTGGCGAATTCTGCAGGAAGGGCACTATGGGAATGACGGGCCTGCTTTTGTCTTCTTCTTGATGGCAGCGGGACACTACATGTGCTTGCCACCTCATCAGCTTGAACTGCACTTATGGGACTCGCCACGTCACCACATGATACTGCAGTGCTGGATGTACGTCCAGGGTGTACTAGGCCGCCGGTGCTTGCCAGCTCACCAGAAGTATGAGCGGCTCTAGTACTTCTCTGCTCCATACGAGGGACCTGCGGTTCCTGCACCTCAACAACATCAGAAGATCGGGGTCCAGTACACCTAACCTTATCTTCGTCGTCAGAGCTATCTGTCATGGAGCCGCTGTCCTCTGCAGGATCACATTCTGAGCCTGAATCTGACAGATCAGTGAATTCCTCTTCACTATCTGTCATGCTCAGAAACGTGTAGGCCTCTTCACTAGTGTACCTTCGCTTTGCCATTTTGGGCTCTAAATTTAGGGGTACACTAGTGAGACTCACAGGTAAAAAAGCACCTAGGCTGTCAGCGACTGTATAAAATGCTACCAAAAAAAACTGTTAGCGATCGCAGGGATCAAGCCTGACTCTGCGAATGCTGCAGTTATGTGTGTTGTGTTCTGTAAGTGACAGTGATTGATCGATACTGCACTTGGGTGGGCTGGGCTGGGCGGAGGGGCAAAATGCAGGTGCTAGCAGGTATCTGGACTGATCCCGCTAACAATGCATTTTTTTGGAACCCTAAACTGCTGGGGACGCTAGTATAGATCTGATCAGATCAGATATTGATCTGTTCAGATTCTATACCACTAAGGGAGGTGTATGCTTTGCGTGTTAGCGGTACTGGCACTAACCTAGTGCTGCCTGGGGCGACGCAGACCCTATCTGACCCTAAAACCTAATTGATATTAGGGGGTTAAACCGTTATTGGCTAATAAATGGCGGGTGACCTGATGCTATAAAAAGAGAACTAACTAACCAGCGTCACCCGTAACACTTATACGGTGATCACTGGTGAAAGGGTTAACTAGGGGCAATCAGGTGGTTAAAACCTTTATTAGGTAGTATATGTGGGCACCTGACACTATATAAAAACCTGACAGGGAACCTAAATAACTAAATAACTAACCGGCTAACCAGCGTCACCAGTGACACTTATACAGTGATCGCTGGTGAAAGGGTTAACTCTAGGGGCAATCAGGGGGTTAAAACCTTTATTAGGTTATATATGGTGGTACCTAACACTATAAAAACCTGGCGGTGAACCTAAAAAATAACTAGCTACCCTAGCAGCACCAGTGACACTAATGCAGCGATCAGAAAAACGATCGCTTAGTGACACTGGAAAAAGGGGGTGTAAGGGTTAACTGGGGGCAATCAAGGGATTAAACCTTTATTGGGGGGGTAGGGGGCTACCCTGGACCTAAAGGGGCCTAACACTAACTGCCCTGACACTTTTTACAGTCACAACTGACACTAAATGCAGTGATCAGTAAATAAATGATCACTGCAATCAGTGACCCTGTGACTGGCGGGGGTGATCGGGGGGTGACTGGGGTGAAAGGTGTGCTTATGTGTACCTATGTGTCAGTGGACCGTTGGTGCACTTACTTAGATGTCTTCTCTCCTTGCCGTCCAGTCAAAAAGACCGCCACGAGGAGAGTGACATCACTTCCTCCTGCCTGTGTTTACACTACACAGGCAGGGGAAGTTTCTCAATCGCCAGGAGCGATCGAGAGGGGGTGGCCAGAAACCAACGGCCATCTCCTCATCCCGGATCGCTCCTGAAGCGAAACGGACTGCCGCAGCCAGCGGGAGGGGGTCCGATCGGACCCCCCACCCGCTGGAAGGCAACCACATACGGGTACGTGCTTGTGCCCGTACATGCCATTCTGCTGACATATAACTACATGCAGCGGTCTTTAACTGGTTAAGGGGGTTTAAGTTCCCAGTGGTCAAGTGGTTATGGTACGCTTACGCTGTCTGGTCAAGCATGTGGTGCCCAAGCGGCTGATGTTTTGTGGCCACGCGAGATACGCTTGAGACATATGTTGCAGATCCGTGCGATCTGATGCACTTGTCTCAAAAAAGGCCCACACCAAAGAACTTTTGGAATAACGCGCAGAGGCAGCGCCCTGCACAGACGGAGCTCTGTGGTGTGATTTAGTCAGTGTGTTGCCCCTAAGCTGGCCCCGGAGGGCATCCTGCCTCATTGGAGATGTGCCTCCTCCTCCTCTCCTATCAGGCACCCACCTGGAGTCAGTGACCTTATCATCCCCTCCCTCTTCATCACTGGAGCAAACCTGGCAGTATGCTGCAGCTGGTGGAAAATGACTGCCAGATTGATGTCCTTCTTGAGCATCCCCTCTCTCTGCGCTCATGCCACTGCCTTCCTCTAGCTGGGTATCATCATCAGAGCCTTCAAAAAGCTGGGCATCCTCCTGGAGCATATACCTAACACTGTGCTCAAACAGTTCAGGGGACTCCTTCAGGAGGACATGGTGGGTCTAGAGAAGGAGTGACTGATGACATTGAGATGAGGAAAGAGGCCGCGTTGGCAGCTGCTTTGCTAGTACCCTGAGCCTGGGTGAGAGAGGATGAGGAGGATGAGGAGGGCTTTGACACAGTACACCAACTGTAATTACTGTAGCTGCCTGCCTGTGTTACAGAAACTAACAACACCAGCAATAAGGGTGTATACTGTGCTGGAGGCACACCACACCCACTTTAACTGCTGCAGATGCCTGTATTACAGAACACCATCAATAAGGGGTAGCTTCAGGTGTATACTGTGCTGGAGGCACACCACACCCACTTTAACTGCTGCAGATGCCTGTATTACAGAACACCATCAATAAGGGGTAGCTTCAGGTGTATACTGTGCTGGAGGTACACCACACCCACTTTAACTGCTGCAGATGCCTGTATTACAGAACACCATCAATAAGGGGTAGCTTCAGGTGTGTTCTGTGCTGGAGGCGCATAACACCCACCTTATTGCTGGTGTTCTGCAATATAGGCGTCTGCAGCAGTTAAAGTGGGTGTTATGTGCCTCCAGCACAGTATATACCTGAAGATACCCTTTATTGCTGGTGTTCTGTAATATATGTGTCTGCAGCAGTTAAAGGGTATCTTCAGGTGTATACTGTGCTGGAGGCACACAACACCCACTTTAACTCCTGCAGATGCCTGTATTACAGAACACCAGCAATAAAGGGTAGCTTTTAGGTGTATACTGTGCTGGAGGCACACAACACCCACTTTAACAGCGCTAGGTTCACAAGAAAAGAACACACTGTCCCTGCCTATCCTGCTCTCTCCCTGAATGCCGCAACACACTACACAAGGCCACCATGCTGGTAGCCTTATATAGTCTGGGGCATGTACTAAACCCCCTGAGCTATAATTTCCTCGCTGCCAGTGCTGTGATTGGCCAAGCATGCGGAGTCACAGTGCATGCTTGGCCAATCATCAGCCAGCAATGTACTGCGATGGCGTAGTGCATTGTGGGTCGTGAGCGGCACACGAACATGGTGCGAATGGCCCATAACGTTCGGAATTAGCCGAGGGTGCAAACAGCCGGTATTCGACTTGAACACCAAGCTCATCCCTACTTGCGAGTTTAATACGTGTTTGTGGGTTGTGATAGAGAGCCTTAAAGCCATGTAAGAAATCATTGTTAATGCCATATTTGGGGAGTAGAGTGTCAAGATATGACCAGGAAACGCTATCAAAAGCTTTGTGTATATCAAGGCTAAGTAGTAGTGTGGGTTTGGAATATATGTTGGAATCTTGAATGATGTTTGAGGTCAGTCGTATGTGATCTGTTATTTGTCTGTTTAGAATGAAGGATGTTTGATCAGGATCTACTAATGGAGAGCCCAGATCACCTCTGACATTAAGGCTGATGTTCAGGGCTTGGGCTCACGCATAAAGACTATAGAGCATAAGTTACATGCCACAGTCACTGGGATAAATCATAGTACGGCTTGCATCCAGACTCTGCAAGATCAACTTAAAGTTCCACAGTAGCAAAAATTGATGACTTGGAGAATCGCTCCAGATGTTATAATTTCAGGATCAGAGGGTTCCCTGAATACATCAAGATTCAGACCACTCCTACTGCGGTACATGAGTTTTTGTGGAATCTGCTGCCTGACCTCCCTAAACATTGGCTGAAGGTGGATAGAGCTCATAGAGCTCTACAATCACCTCGTGCGGATGGCTTGCTTTGGGACAATATCGTGAAGCCACACTATTACAAGGTGAAGGAAGCTGTGGCTCTCCCTCTTTGGCTATCCAGGGCCACAAAGTTCAGATTATTGTGGACCTGTCGCCTTATATCTTACAAAGGAGACAGATTCTTAAACCCCTACTGCTGGTGCTCTCAAGAAAAAAAGTTAAATATTTCTGGGCTTTCCCATTTAGACTATCTTTTACTATGCAGAACAAGTCCTATGCTTTTTCATCTTTCGCAGAAGGAGAGCATCTGTTGCTTTAGCTGGGAGTTATCGCTCAAGAGCCATTAACATCACAGTCATGTTAGGGGGGGTTTGACTAAATGTTCCCTCCCTCTGCGCCTCTTGATGTACCAGGGACTCTCCACAGCCTTGAACTTCCTATCAATCCATTGGGCAATATTGCTTTGTGATGAATCACTGTGGGACTCATGTCGCATTCTTTTTGATCCTGAAAGGGGAACTTACATCCCCCTTATTTTACAGTTTTATACTTCTTTGCTAAGCTTTATTATTTGTTGTGGTTTATCCAGGGGATGTGGGGGAGCCATGGTTGGGCTCTGGTGTTCACTTGGGGTGACTCTAGGTGGCTTGGGAGCCTTTGGTCTGGGTCTTTTGTGGCTCTGGTATTTTGCCTGCTCCGGGGGTCCCTGTCCTTTAGGCTTCCTGAATTACTAATTATTATTATGTCTTTGTTTATTGGTAAAAAAAATGCTTTGAATGTGGCGGTAAGGCCGGCTCAAGGAGGCTGGTTTTCCAGCTTAACCCAATGGGCTGCAACTTTGCAGGTTGGCTCAGGACATGGTTCATCTTTTTGATGGGCTTGGAAATGGTGCTTGCGGGGAGTGGGTGCAAGCTGGTCTCTGCTCAATCTTCACTTTTTTCTTTATTCATTTTCTGTGTTTTCCTTTTTCTCTTCTTGTTTTCATTCTTTTCTTTTGTTCTTGGGTACATTTCAGAGTCTGCTCCCTGTCAGTGCCTTTTGACTCTGGGGTACATTGTTTGGTGCTATTCCTTTTCTTATCTGTGAAGTGGTAAGTAATAGAATATTGATTGGGTGCTCCTCCTCTATGATTCTCAGTCATGGCCCCTGTTAACTCCTTGGTTTTGGGGATTTTTTTTCACAATACCCAAGGACCGAATTCCCCTGTGAAACATTTTTACAGTTTTGCAGTATTACCACTCAAAGAAAGCTGATGCCGTATTACTTCAGGAAATACATTTTCCTCACACTTACAGTCCCTGTTTTGTCCAATAAAAATGTCCCAAATTTTATCTAGAAAATGCTCTGGATAAGAGCAAGGGTCGAGAACAGTTTACCCTGGAGTAGTGTCAATTTTTATTACCAACGCGTTAGGATCGGCCCTAGGCTGGCTTCCAAATTGACCCCTAAGGTCCACTCCTATGCAATGCCAAAACTGCACTTCAGCACAGAGGCATATACCCAAAATTCACAAAAAATCATTGATGAATTCTGGGCTTTCTATTCTTTGCTCCACTGTAATGACTCCTTAGAGATGTCGAAGGATGTGGACTCTTTTTTGAAGGACTTATCTTTCCCTTAGCTTACAGCAGCACATTGTGCTCAGTTGGAGGCTCCTATTTCTAAGGATGAGATTTTGGGGCTGATCAAACAAGTCGGGCTCTGCCCCAGGGCCAGATAGCTTTTCTGCTGCCTATTAAAGAAAATTGTTACCACCTTATCCCGCTACTTGACTTGCTTTTTTTATTCTCTGCGGGTGGGGGGCTCCCTGGATTCTGCCTTAAATAAGGCATATATTACAGTTTTCGCTAAACCTGGCAAGGACTCCGGGGAGGTTGAAAATTATAGAACCATCTCCTTAATTAATAACAATCTGAAGCTCCTGACCAAAATTCTAGCTAACTGTCTCACCTTGTTTATAACCTCATATATTGAGAAGGATCAGGTGGGTTTCATACCTGGACATCAGGGCCATGACCAGATCTGACAGGCTATTTATATAGTCTCTCTGCTTCAGTCCAGATGGGGTGGGGGTCCTCCTCAGGCAGGGTTTTCACTATCCATAGACCTGAAAAAGGCCTTTGAAACATTCTCCTGGCCCTACGTGTTTAAAGATATGGACATCTGGGAGTTTGGCTCCACTCTTTAAAAAATTTGCGAGCCCTGTAATCAGCTTCACAAGCTCAAGTATCTGCAAGGCCAACTTTCCTCCCCCATTCCCACAGCATGGGGTATGAGACAGGTTTGGCCCTTGTCTCCCATAATTTTTGCAATCGTAATTGAAACCCTAGCAACTGGCATCCAGACCGACCCAAACATCTGGGGGGTATGTTGCGGGCAGCAGGAACATAAATATGCACTGTTCGCAGATGATTTGTTGTTGTTCCTGACCTCTCCACTGACCTTGATGCCTATGGTTATCCAATTGCTCTGGAATTTTGGCAGGATATCGGAGCTGGAAGTTAATATGGCCAAATTCATGGCCTACAGTTGATAGTCATAGAGATCAATTTCCTTTCCCGTACTCTTCCATACTTAGGGGTATATTTAACAGCTAATATAGACTCCTTATACAAATCTAATTACCTGCCTGTTTTTTGTAAATTGGAGGCAGATCTTCAACAGTGGTTCCAATACAGATTGTCCTGGAAAGGTAGAATCGATACAGTTAAAATGATGGTGCTACCTAAAATACTCTATTTCTTTAGGTCTCTACCTATTCCTTTTCCCCAAACATTTTCAAGCTAAAGTGACACGAGTGACAAGTGACTGAGTTTATTACCATGGGTGTTGCTATTACATGCATCTCTTACATTTTGCTTAATTGTTGCGATGCTACTTTGCTACTGATGTTTGTCCTTTCTTATGTAAAATTTCCAATACATTTTTTGAAAGTAATAATTAAATTTCTTTAACCTTTTTGCTGCCAGGTCCTGTGCTACACTATTAAACATAGCCCATTTAAACCAAGACCATTTGTACAATTTTTTCCATTGCTTTTTTATTTTTCTCAAACAGCTTTTAGAGTATGTAAACGACTGTGCCAAACCATATATTTTCAGAAAGCATATGACAAGTAGAAAAAAAATAAGGTGCTACTGATTTTTAGGGTACAATGATATTTGCGTAAATGTTTATCAAAACAATATTTTTGATAAAAATACACTAAAATCATTATTAGCAGATAAAAACAGCACATTTTACAAAATTCCTACTAAATATAAAAGCTAACTTCTAATGAGTTGATAAATAACAAATATTTCTACATTTTAAATTGTGCCTTTTTTTGCAAAATGGTGAAAATCGAACATACACAAAAATGTGAATATCCAAACTTCTCAAAAAAGCTATATGTTTTCACTTTTCACTTACAGCTTTCCGAGTTTGTTAACCACTTAACGACCACGCCATAGCCAAATGACGGCTACAGCGCAAGTTACTCGATAACTCTGGGAGGGCGTACGTTGACGTCCTCCCAGAATCATTCTCCAACCTGGGGCGCGCACTCTGGAATATCCATGACCACCGGGTCCAGAGGACCCAGAGCATCACGGATCACGGTAAATGGATGCTGGTAAATGACAGAGCGATCACTTGTAAACAAACCAGCATCATGTTGGCTTCACGTCCGGTTCCACTCTCCCCTCTCTGTACCAATTGGTACAGTGTGAGGGGAGAGAATAGAGATTGAGGTTGCAGCACTGTGGGCTGGATGTCTAGTGCCCACAACGCTGATATGTGCCTAGCCTAGTCCTGCACTCGGCCATCCATACCCAGCCATCCATACGCCAGTCATTCCTAATCAGCAATACTCATCCATCCATCCATATTCAGCAATAGTCAGCCATCCCATCCATACTCAGCCATACTCAGTCATACCCAGCAATACCCAGCCATACTCAGCTGTACCTGGCTGTACTCAGCCATACTCATTCATGCTCAGTCATCCCATTCATACTCAGCCATCGCCATTCATGCTCATCCATGCCACTAGAGTGCCTCACAAGTGTAATATGTTGTCAAATTAGATTTGAAACGTATGCCCCTAGAACACCTGATGGTGCTCCTTGCATGTTGGGCCTCTTTATGTGGCCAGGCTGTGTAAAAGTCCCCCTCGTGTGAATCTATTAGATTCACACCAAAATAGAATCTATTTTGAGGTGTAATTTTTGGTATGTACATGCTATGTGTTAAAAATATTGTATAAATGGACAACGTTGTGTAAAAAAAATTTGTTTTCATTTTCTTTACACATTTTTCAAAAACTTGTAGAAAAAAATGACATGTTTAAAAGACTCATTATGCCTCATAGATTATATGTTGGGTTGTTTTCTTTCCAAAATGGGGTCATTTTCTATTGTCCTGGTGCTCCAGGGCCTTCAAATGTGTAAGAGGTAGGCAAGAAATTATGTGTGTAATTTATGCTCCAAGAGCGCCTGATGGCACTCCCTGCATGTTGGGCCTCTGTATGTAGCCATGCTGTGTAAAAGTCTCACACATTTGGCATTGCCATACTCAGGAGGAGTAGTAGAATGTGTTTTGGGGTGTAATTTTTGCTATGCATATGCTATGTGTGAGAAATAACCTAATATAACACTTTTGTGAAAAAAAAATCTTGATATTGCAAAGAATTGTGGGAAAAATTACAACTTTAAAAAACTCACCATGCCTCTTACTAAATATTTTGGAATGTCTACTTTCCAAAAAGGGGTCATTTGTGGGGTATTCATACTTTCCTGGCTTGTTAGGGTCTCAATAAATGAGATAGGCTATCAGTATATCAGGTGAGATCAATTTTCTGAGATTGGCACCATAGCTTGTGGACTCTCTAACTTTCACAAAGACCAAATAATTTACACCAATTTGGGTTATTTTTTACCAAAGATATGTTCCGGTATAAATTTTGGCCCAAATTTTTGAAGAAAAATTACTAATGTTCAAAATTTTATAACAGAAACAAAGAAAAATGCATTTTTTACAGAATTTTTTTTTCTTTTATAGTGCAAAAAATAAAAAATCCAGAAGGGATTAAATAGCACCAAATGAAAGCTCTATTTGTGTGAAAAAATGACAAAAAATGTCATATAGGTAGAGTGTTGGATGACTGAGTAATTGTCATTCAAAATGTGAGATCATCGAAAGCTGAAAATTGGTCTGGTTAGGAAGAGGGTTTAATTGCCCAATAGGTAAGTGGTTAAGGACCTTCCTATTCTCTATCTTGAATAGATTGGGGTTTGACCCTAATTTCATCAGTGTGCTAGAAACCTTCTACTCTAGCCCGCCTGCTTGGGTCAGAATGCAGGGCATTTAAACAGAAACTTTCCCCATAGCTAGAGGAACTAGGCAAAGGTGTCCACTGTCTCCTTTCATTTTTGCTATAGCCATTGAGACATTGGCCATTGCTATTAGGAACCACCCTGATATCCATGGCGTCAGATATGGTCTGTCCACCCATAAGCACGCCCTCTTCGCGGACAACATACTATTATTTGTCACCTCTCTCCTTTCAACACCAAATATTCTCAAATTGCCGTATGACTTTGGTAAAGTCTCAGGCCTCAGCGTTAACATGTCTAAATAACAGGCCCTGAATGTTTCAAGCCCCCATGCCCTAGTGGGGTGCCTGAAGGACCACTTTTCTTTCATATGGAATTATAAAACAATCCCTTATCTGGGAATTAACTTGACCGTGTCAATAGATCGATCGTATGGTATTAACTACACCACTCTAAAAAAAATGATCTACTGATCTATCACAATAGGCATCTCTAGGGCTCTCCTGGCTAGGCAGAGATCATGCTGTCAAAATGACATTACTACCCAGAATCCTTTACTTGTTCTGATCCCTTCCCATCCCGATAACCAAGGAGCATCTAACTAGATTACAATCAGCTATAGTTTGGAGAAATGGTGTCCTTTCTTCCTCCATATAAATCAAACATATATTATATAGATCCAATTTATAGATCCAAACTCCAGGGGGGTTGGTACGCCCTAATCGCTGGTGGTATTACCAGGTAGCCCAACTAGCTCAGTTCTCTATTGTCTATTCTAGAGGCACCAAACTGGACTGGGTAGCAATGGAGAGACAATCGACCCCCAATTTCACATACTACCTTATCAGCATGGCACCCTTTAGCACATATTTTTAACAACCCGCTCTTTCCTCCAGGGAACAATATACAAGCATTTCATTGGTGGACAGACAAGGGTTTATACAGGATAGGGCACTTCTTCAATTCCTCAGGTCCACTATCTTATAGCTACTGTGTGAGTAAACTGGAGATGCCAGTAGTTCCGCTACTTCCAAATTTCTCACTTTTTGCACTCAATATAGGCGACAAAGCCAAGTCCATTAACTGTCACACCATATGAACAATCATGTTCTAAGATCATGGAGATGATGGGAGGCATTTCTCTAATACATTTGTTACTGGAGGAGTCCACCGAAAAGACACCCTACATGCTGGGATCAGGATCTTGATTTTGAATGGCAGATTGAAAATTGGAATTCTTGTTTTCAGTGCTCATTTAAGGGCATCCATAATATGTCTCTGATAGAAGCTAACATAAAAGTTCTTTGCGGCTGGTATCTGGTACCCACTCGTCTCACAAAAATGTATCCTATGGTCTCTCCTCTATGTTTCAGAGAGTGCGGGCATATGGGCTCCTTGCTACATATCTTCTAGCAGTATCCTTGCTGGATTTTCGGTGCTCCAGGATCCCAGGACAGCTCTTCTCAATCAACACATTTTCAAACTCCTAAATACACTCAAAATGTAGTTAGGTTCA
Source organism: Lithobates pipiens (assembly GCF_037356315.1). Taxonomy (NCBI): domain Eukaryota; kingdom Metazoa; phylum Chordata; class Amphibia; order Anura; family Ranidae; genus Lithobates; species Lithobates pipiens. The sequence goes on along the minus strand of NW_027507748.1, from coordinate 284,667,694 downwards.
TTCTACTAGGGGCTAAAATTACGATCGCTTGGGCCTGGAAAAGCCCTTCTATCTCTTTTTCTTTGGCAAAGCGAAAAATCTTGTGAATAATGGCAAGAAGATGACAAGCATTCTCCAGAACTCCTTTGAGAAATACGAGCTGACCTTGGACCCCTTGGCCAAGTTTTTCAATGTTACTCTTTAAATCCTGTATATGCCCTTTTTTGGCTTGTAATGAGCACTTAATGACTGGATAGTGTGACCATATGGGGCCACTTAACTCATAAATGCAGGATATCCATCCCCTAGTTAGATGATTAGATTAATTAGCCATACAGAGCAGTATTATCTTAATATCCATAGATATTTATCCTTTAAGCATTTGCCTACAGTTGAAGACTTTTAATAGGGATGAGCTTCATGTTGGAGTCGAACATACGTTCGACTCGAACATCGGCTGTTCGTCCGTTCGGCGAAGTCCGAACATCTTGGTCCGTTCGCACCAAATTCGTGGTGCGCTCACGGCCCACAATGCACTGCGATAGCGCAGTGCATTGCTGGCTCATGATTGGCCAAGCATGCACTGTGACCCCGCATGCTTGGCCAATCGCAGCGCCAGCAGCGAGGAGAGCCATGATTGGCGTCTGAAGCAGTGGGTGTTCTGTGTACCTTCAACACAGTACACACCGATCGTTTTCGGCCGATTTTCGATCTTGCTGTTGTGTAGTGGTTGTTGTCTGCGTGCCCTGACCGCAGTATACACCGCTATATTCACCTCACCTATATAGCTAGTGATCTATCTTTCATAATAGAGCTTGCAGTCAGTAGTGTTAGGAGCTTGTGCGTGCTGTCTGCGTGCTCTGTACCCAGTACATACCGCTATATCCACCTACATAGCTGTTTTCTTTTTGAGCCCACTTGCCATCTGCAGGAGTTATTGGAAGTTGTGTGTGCCTCCAGCACAGCACAGTATACATCTGTATATACCCCTTTATCTCTGGTGTTCTATAATAAAGGCATCTGCAGGAGTTAGTGGGTGTTCTGTGTACCTTCAACACAGTACACACCGATCGTTTTCGGACGATTTTCGATCTTGCTGTTGTGTAGTGGTTGTTGTCTGCGTGCCCTGACCGCAGTATACACCGCTATATTCACCTCACCTATATAGCTAGTGATCTATCTTTTATAATAGAGCTTGCAGTCAGTAGTGTTAGGAGCTTGTGCATGCTGTCTGCGTGCTCTGTACCCAGTACATACCGCTATATCCACCTACATAGCTGTTCTCTATTTGAGCCCACTTGCCATCTGCAGGAGTTATTGGAAGTTGTGTGTGCCTCCAGCACAGCACAGTATACATCTGTATATACCCCTTTATCTCTGGTGTTCTATAATAAAGGCATCTGCAGGAGTTAGTGGGTGTTCTGTGTACCTTCAACACAGTACACACCGATCGTTTTCGGACGATTTTCGATCTTGCTGTTGTGTAGTGGTTGTTGTCTGCGTGCCCTGACCGCAGTATACACCGCTATATTCACCTGACCTATATAGCTAGTGTATTGCTCCGTCGGAATTTAGCTGTCCGAATTTCCGCCAGCCAAAAATTGATAGTAGGCTCTCAATTTTCCCAATGTAATAACTTTCTATCGGTTATTCCGATCGTGTGTATGCAATTCCGACATGCCAAAAATCACGCATGCTCAGATTCAACTACGAGACAGAAGCTGTTGGCTACTGGCTATTGAACTTCCTTTTTCTAGTCACGTTGTACGTGTTGTACGTTGCAGGTTGGAGTGTCGTGGCACCAGCACCAGTGCCTAAAGCCCAATTTTTCTGCCCCTGTTTAACAGGGGCGTTTAATTACAATTTTTGATGCAATGCTTTGCAGCAGGGCTAATTCCTGCAATAAAACTAGAGTATATGGGAGAGGTTGCAGTGTGGTGGCACCAGCACCAGTGCCTAAGGCCCAATTTTTCTGCCCCTGTTTAACAGGGACATGTAATTACAATTCTTGATATAATATTACACAGGAGGGCCCGTTCCTGTGCCCACCCAGAGTAACTGTGAGGACTTATAGTGTTGTGGCACCAGCACCACAAACACCAAAGGTCAATTTTTCTACCACTGTTCAACAATGGCATGTAATTACAATTCTTGATATAATCGTTCACAGCAGGGCGCTCCAGCGCCCACCAAGAGTCACTTTCAGGGCTTACAATGTTGTGGCAAAACCAACACCTTGTTCCGACATTTCTGCAGAGCATATAGGGCAGGCCCCTACTTTCAAACATCCAACTTACAAACATCTCCTACTTGCAAACGGAAGGAGACAACAGCAAATGAGATGAAAAAAGATGGACGACAAAACAAATTATACAGGGGTGATAACCCTTCCCATGTTTTACAAAAAGCTTAAAAATAGTTTTTTTGACTGGAGCTACACTTTAAAAATGTACCAGTTGAAAATTACAAACAGATTCAACTTAACACAACAAACCTACACAGTCCCTGTCTTGTTTGCACCGCCTGTATACTGCTGTTCTGAGCATATAGGGCCTGGGGGGGCCACACGTATTTCCTTTTTTTTAATATGGGTACGGGGTTCCCCATAATATGGGTACAAGACCCAAAGGGGCTGGTAATGGGCAGGGAGGGCTACCCATGCCATTTTTCTCAATGATTTTCAACCATATTGCAGGAACCAGATATAACATTAAAACCGCAAGCAGCTTTAAATGACGTTATTTCCGTTAAATGTCATTTTGTGCAGGGACTGTTCTAAACACGGGAAACACGTGGCACTTCACAGGCATACTACAGACACCCCCCAGGCACCACATTTAAAGGAATATTTCACTTTTTTTTCCACTTTAATCCTCCTTAAAATCAGTGCTCCCGCCAAAACGGCCGTTTTTAAAACTTGTTTTTGCATTGACCCATGTCCCCTGGGGCAGGAGCCAGGTCCCCAAACCCTTTTTAGGACAGTACCTTGCATATTAGCCGTTAAAATTAGCACTTTTAATTTCGAACGTTCGAGTCCCGTAGACTTCAATGGGGTTCTAACGTTCGTACGAATTTGGGGTCCGTTCGAAAGTTCTGGTGCGAACCGAACCGGGGGGTGTTTCGGCTCATCCCTAACTTTCAATCTGTTGTTACATTAGGTTATTTTTTTCTTTTTCATATTCTACTATAAATCAAGAAGTCCTGTTGCCTACTGGCATTCCTTGGTAGTCAACAATAGGAACCTCTTCCCGTTCGCTTTGTCATTTTTTTGGTTATGTATACAATGCTTTGAACATATTTCCACCTCCAAGGTGACCACTGCCTTGATAAAGAAGCTGAGGGTAAATGTGATGGACTGGCCAAGCATGTCTCAGACCTAAACCCTATTGAGCATCTGTGGGGCATCCTCAAATGGAAGATGGAGGAGCACAAGGTCTCTAGCATCCACCAGCTCTGTGATGTCATCATGGGGGAGTGCAAGAGGATTCCAGTGGCAACCTGTGAAGCTCTGGTGAACTCTATGCCCAAAAGGGTTAAGTGCTGAAAAATAATGGTGGCCACACAAAATATTGACACTTTGGACATTTTTTTGTTTGCCAGCCGTTTAGACATTAATGGCTGTTTGTTGAGTTATTTTGAGGGAACAGAAAATTTACACTGTTATAGAAGCTGTACAATCACTACTTTAAATTGCAGCAAAGTGTAATTTCTTCAGTGTTGTCACATGAAAAGATACAATAAAATATTTACAAAAATGTGAGTGGTGTACTCACTTTTGTGAGATACTGTATACTACAATGACTGCACTATTGTCAGGGCTGGCTTAGCCCTTCCTTCTCTGGGCTGGCTGCTCAGCTGTCGGCTAATTGCCAGCTCTCTTCTCTCTCCACAGTTACCAGCTGTTCCTGATGATGCTCTTCTGACCTGCCTACTTAAAGCCTTCCAGCTCACTTCACCTCTGCCTTCGCCTTGGGTCATATCACTAGAAACCATGTCCTGCAGTTTGTTTAAAGACTGGCTTGCTGACATCCCTTCTGGCTCCTTATCCTGCTTGCTGTTGCTCTACTTGGATCCCTGACTTCTGGCCTGGCTGACTACCCAATCTGGTTACTGGACTCTGGCTATGCTTGATTACGCTTTTTCTGTTTACCTTTTTATTTTTATTAATAAACAAGTGTGATTTAATTGTACTTCTGTCTCAGTCTGATTCATGGTTTCTGACAACTATACACTTCCTAATCTGTATTCGTTCACTATATTCGGTCACCAGACCACAGGACATGGTTCCAATAAGTCACATGACACTGTGGAGGGAAAATTGCTAATTGGGCCCAATTTGGACATTTTCACTTAGGGGTGTACTCACTTTTGTTTCCAGCGGTTCAGACATTAATGGCTGTGTGAGTTATTTTGAGGGGACAGAAAATGTACGCTGTTATACAAGCTGTACACAATACTTTACATTGTAGCAAAGTGTAATGTCTTTAGTGTTGTCACATGAAAAGATATAATAAAATATTTACAAAAAATGTGAGGGGTGTACTCACTTTTGTGATATACTGTATATAATACAGTTCAGAGTATATATTGCAGTCCGTGTAGTATAAATAATGCAGTGGAGAGTATATACAGTAGTGTAGTATATATAATACAATGCAGAGTATATAGTGCCATCAGTATAGTATATATAATGAAAAATTGTTTAAAACTTTGCACCAAAAAAAAAAGATTTTTAAAATAATAATATTATTACATATAAAGTGAAAAGATACGGGGGGCATGGCGAACGAGCTCTAAGATGGCCGCATGATCTGAGAGATCCGCTCGGCCGCCGGACAAACACATCCACACTGGAGGATACAGAGCCTCCACTGACTTACAAACTTCCCCACTGCACCACTGAACGAGCCAGGAATGACACGTTGAAGGAAAAACCTGCCGCTGCCTAACAGAATGCCGGATTTCTTTTCAGCAAAATGGCAACGGCAGCTTACACACACAGAGGCAGGAGGACAGGGACACTCTCCACACAAACGGGCACGGCGGAACCCCTGCGCGGATACCACAAGCCCACACAGGCAGAGGAGCCTCCTGAGGCACCTCTAGCCCATCCACAAGAAGCCCTGCTAAATCTAAGCCGAGGATGACATCTCCTGAAAGGCCACCTGATACACTAGACATGGAGGTAAGCAGGCCGCAGCACATTCTGCATGCAGCACCATTGAATGACCCCATAGCAGACTTCCCCACAGCAGATAGGCCCATCTCTGATACCGTGTTAAAAGAAATGCCTTTATCACTCAGATCCTCCCTACAGACATGTTGAGAGAGATCACGCAGTGTGGCAAAGAAGTGCAAGCTTTAGGGGACAGAGCGGATCAAATAGAAAACCAGATGGGCACATATGCTTCCACATATGATACCATGGTTGATGCTCATAAGGCTCAGGGTGAGGACATAAACTGGCTAAAGGACAAGGTCGCTGACCTTGAGCACAGAAGCAAGAGGAACAATATAAAAATGAGAGGGGTCTCAAAGACAGTCCCTGCAACGCAACTCCTACAATATGCTCACTCCTTTTTTTTCCACGCTGGTCCCCGAGCTGACTGCACAGGACCTCATGATAGACAGGGTCCACAACATTCCCAAACCGTCCTTCATCCCGGATGGTACCCCAAGAAATATTCTTATGAGGGTCCAGTTTTATCATATAAAAGAAAGAATCATGCAGGCGGTGCATAAACAAGATTCTATCCCTCCGCAGTACTCCGACATACTATTGCTACCAGACCTTCAGGCATACCCTGCAAAGACGCCGCAACCTAGCGACAATCACAAAATATTACACAAATGGAAGTACCCTGCAACATGGATTTTGTGACGCCATTGTAGGTGACGATCCATCACCACACTGCAAGAGGGTATATCAACTCTATGCCAATGGGGGAAAATATCCGGCCAACACACACCATCTGCCTCATCATCTCAACCGATGATACTTCACACACCGGTGGCAACTTATGAAAAATCTGAAAAATTACCACATGTTTCTCCAGTCAAGGGAGCAGTCTGTTTAACCACCTATCGCCCTGACACATTACGCAGCAATGTCTGCAAGCGGTTCAGTTCTAAGATCCCTTTTTATGAGACCGAAGTTCACTCTTTTCATGTTTTGTTTCCTTTGTTCCTTTTGCTTTTTCTCCTTTGTACACAGTCACTCCAATTAGATCAAAATACCACCAGATGCTGAGACCAACTTCCAAGAAACCTTCCCACCATCATTGTTTACAAGGAAATCTATTGCAAAACCGATGGACATAGTGAGTACCTATCCTACACTACCAGAAATCACACCTCCCAACACCGCACATGACTATTAAGTGTTTATCTATTAAACGCAAGAGGCCTGAACCATACGGCCAAACGATTCTCAATGTGGAGAGAGGCCCTTAAACATAGAATTGACATTTTCTGTGTTCAGGAGAGTCACTTCCAAAAGCAAAAAAATGCCAAAATGCTCACACAGAGAATATCTCCATGTATTCTTGGCATGCACACCTGATAGGAAAAATAGGATTTTTAAAACAGCTTACATGTAAAATCCTTTTCTTTGATGTACATCAGGGGACAAAGCGCCATAGTAATAACTATGTTGGTTATATCGGACCATCAGGTGCTGGACACTGGCATGCCTCTTAAGGTGTGAACTTCCCCGATATAACCCCTCCCATTACTGGGAGTCCTCAGTTTTGTAGCCAAGCAATCAAAGTGTATAAGAAGAAGAAGGGAGGGACCACTGTATCCCCTGATGTACATCAAAGAAAAGGATTTTACAGGTAAGCTGGTTTAAAAATCATATTTTCTTTTCTTACATCAGGGGACACAGCACCATAGTAATAACTATGTGGAATGTCCCATAGCAATGGCAACTGAAGGGGGGAGACAGAATCAAGAAAACAGGAGGCCAGAGGACTCATACTGCAGCCTGCAGTGTATGCTGTGACCAAAGGCAATCTCCTCATGACCTTTAATATCGATTTGAAAAAAATCGGATAAACGTCTGAACCAAAGACCAATGTTGCGGTCTTACAGATCTGAGCCAAAGAGGCCTGATGATGCACCACCCAAGAGGCACTAATTGCCCTGGATGAGTGTGCTCCTAATACGAGAAGGAAGAATCATCTTCTTTAAGCTGAAGTTGGATCAACCACCTGACAAATACATTTGGAAAATAGTGGATATTGGACACTGCCTGTCCATATCTTGGACCCTCTGGCAGTACAAACAAAACGTGTGTTTTGTGAACCTGAGCGGTCGCCCTTAAATAGATTCTGATCGCTCTTACTACATCAAGAGACTGTAGTGCTTTCTCTTCCCCAGATTGGTTTAAATGAAAACCTGTTACCACTTTTGGTAAGAATTCAAGATGAGGACACCAAATCACCTCGTTCTTATACTTGATGAAATATGGCTCTTACAAGACAGATCCGTTAGTTCCAATACTCTTCTAGCAGAAGAAATGGCAAGCAAAAAGATTATCTTTCATGTCAAAGAACCAAGAGAATTTCTCCTAAGGTTCTAACGGCTGATTTAACAAAGTCGATAAGACCAATCTTAAATCCTAAGGATTTAGAGGTGCCTTGATAGGGGGAATAGACCGTGGTACCCCCTGAATAAGCTACGCACCAAGAGTGGGAAGCAAGAGGCCGTAGGAAAAGACAACAACATCGGCCTGGATCTGGCTCTTGATAAAAGTCAAAGCCAGCTTCATTTCAGATCCCATATGCAGGAATACTGCCTATTGGCATACGTCCTGGGGTGCCAACCCCTGGATCCATACCAAGAAACCTATGCCTTCCAGATTCTATAGTAAGTGATTCTGGAAGCCGGCTTCCTGTCATTAGTCAAAGTAGACACTACTGAAGGAGATCACCCACAATCTTTTATAGAGTGGGATTCAACAGTCAAACCTGTTAAACTCCTTGTCCCTAAAGTAGGATGAAATACCAGACCCTAGGCAAGAAGGTCTGGCTATAATGGCAGTGTCCAAAGGACTTCAACTGCCCTCCTTATGATCTCAATAACTTCAGATCTTCTGGGACCCGCTGGGGCCACCAGAATCACCTCCTTCTGTTCCTGCTTAATCCTGCGGAGAAGGCGTGTAAGTAGCAGAGCTGGAGGAAATGCATAGATCAGTGAGAACTGATCCCCAGGGAAGACTAATGCATCTGTTCCACCTGCTAGCGGACCCCTTGTTTGACATAAAGTTGTCGACCTTACTAATGAATGTGGATGCAAATAGGTCCATGTCCTGAGTACAAGGAGTGTTGTGTTCTGCCAAAGCTAGAACATTATTCACCTTTTTCTTTCTTATTTATTTATTTTTTGATGTAAGCCACCGCCGTGGCTCTGTCAGACTTAATCCTGTCAGGACAGTCCTGTAATCTGACCGCCAAGATTCTATGGCCAGATGTACTGCCTGAAACTTTCAACAAAGTTGATAGGCAAGGTCCTCTAACATGGACCATCTCCCCTGGACCATCTTCTTCCAGAGCTGCTCCCCAGCCTAATAGGCTGGCATCTGTTGTTAACACATAGTTTCATAGTTTCATAGTTAGTAAGGTTGAATAAAGACACCAGTCCATCCAGTTCAACCTGAGTGAGTGTCTACCCCTATCCCTGTACATTGCACACTCACATTGGTCCCTACCCTCAAGGAGCTCACAATCTAAGGTCCCCATTCATATACTAAGGCCAATTTTGGACAGAAGCCAATTAGCCTACCTGCATGTCTTTGGAGTGTGGGAGGAAACCGGAGTACCCGGAGGAAACCCACGCAGGCACAGGGAGAACATGCAAACTCCAGGCAGGTAGTGTCATGGTTGGGATTCAAACCAGCGACCCTTTTTACTGCTAGGTGAGAGTGCTAATCACTACACCACTGTGCCGCCCCGGCATTGCAGGATAAAGATTTTCCCTCCTGCTGGACAACAACCACCAATTTAGGCTCTGATCTATGTCGGGAGCCAAGCGTATTGGAAATGACAAGGCCTGAATCCTCTTTATTCCAGACCAACAGGATGGTGTCTTGAAGCAGTCTTTGAATAAAACTGCGTGTAAGGGACGGCCTTGAAGTAGGCCACCATTTCCCCTAAAAATTTCCTGCAGCCAAAATGAAGGAATTTTCCTTTCCTGATAAGTTGAATTAGTCCTACAATGGAACTGATTAACGTCTGGGGTAAGAATACCTTCTTCTGTATGGTATCTATACCCAGCCCCCAAGTAACCTCCTTGATGGTTTTAAGAAGAATCTTCCTAGGGTGAGAATCCAACCTAGAGATTTCAGTTATCTACAGCTGAGATCAGACTCTGTCTTTAGACCTGAGACTGAATGATCTATTCAAAGTAGATCTTCTAATAGGCTAGGACCGCTATGCCTTGAGCCTTTAACCTGGCTAAAGGAGGTGACAGAATCTTTCAGAACACTCGTAGTGCTGTAGTGCTGTGGCTACGCCGAATAGCAGTGCCGCGATTGATAAAAATTATTTTATATTTCAAACCACAGAGATTTCTGGTAATCGGGAAACTTTGGCACATGGAGATCTGCAACTCCCCTCCTTGCAGGATGGACACAGCCGATCGAATTATGAAAGGATCGGATGTTTAAGTGCCGATTCAGATCTTCGAGATCTAGAGTGGGTCTTACCTCTCTGCTTGGCTCTGGGACCTTAAAAGGTTTGAGCCAAAAAACCCTGTTCCACTAAGGCAATCTCTGATATCACCGACTGGGATAACAGCTGATCCAGAGACACTTCTCTTCTTTCTTTCTCGTTCTATTTTTTTCTGGAACCATAGGAGCATTCTTTGAGGAGACAGACACTCTTGCATAAGACTGCCACATCAGCAGCCCCAAGGACCCTACAGGCAGCACCCAAACAGGACCTGAACCCCAGACCCTCGGATCAAAAGCCGACTGGGCCATCCGTCTCTTGAAACTCTAGATGTAACCTAGAAAAAAAAAAAGAAAACGCAGAAATTACTCTGCTCTTAACATTGTTCCTGCCAGACTTTGAGAATCACAGGACCTTTCCCCTCACTCAAACAAGTGAGGGTGCTCCTTCATGAGAAGGCCTTATCATTCTGCTTCATGGGCTTTCTGCCCCCAAGATCCTGGTGCTGCCCCTGGGAACTTTCTCCTGAACCTGATGATTGAGACCGTCGAGACTGCCTAAAGACAGATACTCCAGGCATAGGAGAGGCTGCATGATTAAAGGAGAACTGTTTGAATCTCCTTTTACTGGTAAAGAGAGCTTTACCCCTTTTGGATGTACTTATCCACTCTAAATAGTCGTACCCCAGGAAGGGACACAGACTGGCTAAGGGTTTTCACCTGGTGCTTCGGCTTACCAATATCTCAGCCACGGACCTCTACAAAAATGCACTAGTCCAAGTATAAGCCATAGGGCTTAAATGAGCAAGTCCTTCATAGCATCTGTGAGACACATACCCCAGTGCGTCAAATACCCCAGCCCCTTGCTGGGCCTGCTGATCAGGCAGAACTTTCAGGTATCTAACACCTGTTCCTGGGTTAATGGACTGAGCTACTCCAATTGCAGCCAGAACTGCAAAAGACATCGTCTTTAAAAGGAAAATCCAACCTTAACTTGCTGAATCCTTTAACATCAGTGCATTATCCAGTGGACATGTGAGACTCTGCTCATTGAGGTGATTGCAACATTAATAGCTGGAACCCCTCATTTCTTTCATAAAAAAAATGTTCCCATTCAGAATATATAGCTATGCATTTTTAGTGCTTTTTGCATCTTGCAGATTTGCACTACAGAACTTGTTCAATAGGACACCATGTTAAATGGACTCCCAGGTGGGGGAGGTTCAAATGAACCCTATTAGAGGAAGATACTAGACATGTGCATTCGTTTTCGTCCGAATGCATTTTCGTCCGAATTTCAGCTATTTTCGTTTTCGTTTTGACAAACGATAACGAAAGCACAAAATCCGAAAAACGAAAGATCCGACATAAATAAATGCTTTATTTTCGTTTTCATTGTTACAACAGTTCGATATAGAATAGGAGATTCGACATGACTCTGACAACAATCTGTGTCTATAGAACCTGTGTTCGAATGTGCCTAACCTTACCTCTATTAGTCCAAGATTATATAGAGAAAATATTCGACAGAGAAAAAAAAATTGACAGAGAGAAAAGATTCTGCAAGATACTGTCCTAAAAAGTGTTTGGGGACCCGGGTCCTGCCCCAGGGGACATGTATCAATGCAAAAAAAAGTTTTAAAAACGTCCGTTTTTTCGGGAGCAGTGATTTTAATAATGATTAAAGTGAAACAATAAAAGTGTAATATTCCTTTAAATTTCGTAGGGGGGGGTTGTCTATAGTATGCCTGTGAAGGGGCGCATGTTTCCCGTGCTTAGAATTGTCCCTGCACAAAGTGTCATTTATGCAGGAAAAAAAGTCCTTTAAAATCACTCGCAGCTATTATGAATTGTCGGCTCCCGTAATACAGAGAACACTCATTGAAAGTCATTGATAAAAAAATAAATAAATAAATAAATAAAAAAAGCGTGGGGGTCCCCCAAATTCAATTACCAGGCCCTTCAGGTCTGGTATGGATATTAAGGGGAACCCTGCCTCAAATTTAAGAAAAAATTTGACGTGGGGTTCCCCCTAAATATCCATAACCAGACCCTTCAGGTCTGGTATGGATATTAAGGGGAACCCCGCGTCAAATTTAAAAAAAAATTGACGTGGGGTTCCCCCTAAAAATCCATACCAGACCCTTTATCCGAGCGCGCAACCTGGCAGGCCGCAGGAAAAGAGGGGGGGACGAGAGAGCGGCCCCCCCTCCCTCCTGAACCGTACCAGGCCACATGCCCTCAACATTGGGAGGATGCTTTGGGGGTCTGTGACCCCTCAAAGCACCTTGTCCCCATGTTGATGAAGACAAGGGCCTCATCCCCACAACCCTGGCCGGTGGGGGGCTTATCAGAATCTGGAAGCCCCCTTTAACAAGGGGACCCCCAGATCCCGGCCCCCCCCTGTTTGAAATGGTAAGGGGGTACAAAAGTACCCCTACCATTTCACAAAGAAAGTGTAAAAAATGGTTAAATAAAACAAACACACTTTTGAAAAATTCCTTTATTAAAAATAAAAAAATAAAAAAAAGATTCCAGCGGCGGTAATCCACTCTTGCTATCCAGCGACGGACGGTCATCTCTCCAGCGATGTCTCATCTCATCCAGCGCAGCGAATCCTCCGTCCTTCTTCTGTCTCCGTGGAGGAGACACTGCAAGGATTCCGGCGGCCTGACGTTTCTTATATACGGAGGGCGGGGCCACCCGTCACCTGACCCCGCCCCCCTCTGACGCAAGGGGAAACCCGGGGTTCCCTGTGACGTAGGGGTGACCCGCACCCCTCTGATGTAACACAGGCAGGTTTCCGTTACATCAGAGGGGGGCGGGGTCACCTATACATCATGGGGAACCCCGGGTTTCCCCTTGCGTCAGAGGGGGGCGGGGTCAGGTGACGGGTGGCCCCGCCCTCCGTATATAAGAAACGTCAGCCGCCGGAATGCCTGCAGTGTCTCCGTGGAGGAGACAGAAGAAGGATGGAGGATCGCTGCGCTGGATGAGATGAGACATCGCTGGAGAGATGACCGTCCGTCGCTGGATAGCAAGAGTGGATTACCGCCGCTGGAATCTTTTTTTTATTTTTTTATTTTTAATAAAGGAATTTTTCAAAAGTGTGTTTGTTTTATTTAACCATTTTTTACACTTTCTTTGTGAAATGGTAGGGGTACTTTTGTACCCCCTTACCATTTCAAACAGGGGGGGGGCCGGGATCTGGGGGTCCCCTTGTTAAAGGGGGCTTCCAGATTCTGATAAGCCCCCCGCCCGCAGACCTCCACAACCACCGGCCAGGGTTGTGGGGATGAGGCCCTTGTCCTCATCAACATGGGGACAAGGTGCTTTGAGGGGTCACAGACCCCCAAAGCATCCTCCCAATGTTGAGGGCATGTGGCCTGGTACGGTTCAGGAGGGAGAGGGGGGCGCTCTCTCGTCCCCCCTCTTTTCCTGCGGCCTGCCAGGTTGCGTGCTCGGATAAAGGGTCTGGTTATGGATATTTAGGGGGAACCCCACGTCAAATTTTTTCTTAAATTTGAGGCAGGGTTCCCCTTAATATCCATACCAGACCTGAAGGGCCTGGTAATTGAATTTGGGGGACCCCCACGCTTTTTTTTTTATTTATTTTTTTTTTTTTTTATCAATGACTTTCAATGAGTGTTCTCTGTATTACGGGAGCCGACAATTCATAATAGCTGCGAGTGATTTTAAAGGACTTTTTTTCCTGCATAAATGACACTTTGTGCAGGGACAATTCTAAGCACGGGAAACATGCGCCCCTTCACAGGCATACTATAGACCACCCCCCCCCCCCTATGAAATTTAAAGGAATATTACACTTTTATTGTTTCACTTTAATCATTATTAAAATCACTGCTCCCGAAAAAACGGCCGTTTTTAAAACTTTTTTTTGCATTGATCCATGTCCCCTGGGGCAGGACCCAGGTCCCCAAACACTTTTTAGGACAGTAACTTGCAAATTAGCCTTTAAAATGAGCACTTTAGATTTTGAACGTTGGAGTCCCATAGACTTTAATAGGGTTCTAAAGTATGCTATATACTAGCTCCGTCGAATCTTCTTTATACATTCGACAGACACCATAAGCCTTCAAAGACAGATTCGACCGTGATTCATGTGGATTTTCGGACGAATGCAATTTTTGAACGAAAAACGAAATAAATAAAAACGAATTTCGGGAGTAACTAAATAAATTAAGTTTTCAGACGAAAACGAAATTCCGAAACGAAATATTTTACACTGCACATGTCTAGAAGATACCTCAAGAGCCTGTGGCAGGCAACAAAAGGGTTAAGAAAGGGAATAGACTAACACCTGACTTGTGCGGCTACTCCCTCCCTGTTAGGATCCTCTGAAGAGGAAAAAATAAGTATCTTCCAATATTTGGGAATATCTACCTGATCCCCAGCCTCCTGCACCTCAACAAAAGGGCCCAGAGGACTAGATGGGAATCTGCTATGTTTAGTCCTACTATGGAGAGACATCATAGCAATAATTTTTTAAATGGTAGGAGAAAAACCTGTTTGTATGAAATACAGGTACAGAAGTGTTCTACCCTTGACGGCTTCATCTGACTGGCCGTATTTTACTTTTTACCTCTCAAGGGAGGAAGACAGACATTCTTTTGGAAGGGTTTTTAGTTTGTTGTATACCATTAACCCCTTAGAACCCATAGAGGGGTTCCTGTTCCCTTTGTCACTCATAGCTTACAGTACAAAGCAGAGGCTGTACCAGTAAAAGAATGTTTCACTTGCTAGGCTATAGTACAGTACAATAACTGCTATTAATCCTAGCTATACAGTACAATGTTGTCAACAAAAGGGAGATTCCTGTGTCACCAAACCTGACCAGCAACCACTCTGCTCTGTCCCTTCACCGCCAGACTTCAGCTTTTCCTGTATAGCTTAAAATACTTCCTATACGTGTGTCCGGTGTCTGACGCCGTTTAGCCATGCCCCCCACACGAAAAATGCCCCCCCCCCTGCCCTTTCAACTAGGGAAGTGCTGGCAACCCAGTGGGGAGGGTAAAATGGCCACAAAATGCCCCAAAACCAAACTTTTTTTTCCGCCACTCTGGGGGCCCAGAAGGTGATCAGAACCCCCCCCCCTTCATACCTGAGGGCCTGAGCTGGCTTGAACAGAGAGGAGAGTGAAAGCTTCTGCTGTTTCCAGCGTCAGAATGGTGAGTGCTTAATACAGCCTCCAGTGGTGAAACATAGACATGACATGACAACATAAATACATGGAAGGAGAGATTCCTTGCATAAAATCTCCCCTACGTTTCTGCCGCAGGGCTTTATCAGAGATAAAAAGCCCAATCTTCACCCTTCATGGTAGGCTCCGAGACCTTGAAAGGAAACCTTCAGGAACAGGGTACACTCGGGTAATCCCGCTATCCTGTACCTGCGAGAAGACCCTGCCAGTAAACTTTTATTGGCCTTACTACCAAAAAGTACTGGATCCCAGGGCCCAGCTTAAAAGTATTCGCAAACAAAACCTTGTGTCTTCAGATGACGAGGCCCGGGTACCATTAATTTAGTCCATTATGGAGACATCAGAAAAGATCCGGTCAGGGTGGCTGGCTCGCATCAAAGGATTACTGCCTGTGGAGCTCAGTATACACATCCTTACATGTGCCCAACACCTTAGACACTGGCGAAAAAACTGAGGACTCCCAGTAATTGAGAGGGGTTATATGGGGGCAGTTCACACCTTAAGGGGCGGGCCAGTGTCCAGCACCTGATGGTCTGATATAACTCACATAGTTATTACTATGGCGCTGTGTTCCCTGATGTAAGAAAATAAAAAGGAGGTGTGATGCTGGCAATAAGAAATTCCCTATCATTCCAACTCAAAGATGCATATATTGATGAAGGAGGCAGGTACCTTATACTAACTGGAGACATCAACTCCAGCCCATACACGATAGCCACAGTGTATACCCCAAACAACCATCAGATATGCTTTTTAAGAAAAGTTTTCAAAAAACTCAAATCATTACAATATGGCAACATCATACTCGGAGGGGACATCAGCATGATTGCAGATGCAGATATGGATACCACTACACTGAAACCTAACAGACCCAGGACCCTAAAACATCTTCTACATAACCAGGAACTGTTTGATGCATGGAGATGCTTACATGCCAACGAAAGGGACTATACCTTTTTCTCTACCAGACATTGCACATACTCCTGCATTGACATGATTGATCAATGGCTTCTACAACGAGTATGCTCTACTCAAATACACAACATAACGTGGTCTGACCATGCTGCAATATCATTGTCTTTTACAGAACAGGGTGTCTCCTTCTCACCTCCCGTCTGGCGATGCAAAACAATAATGTTACAAGAACCTCATACAGTCCCTGTGATCTCTCAGCATCTCCAAGATTTCTTCCAAATTAATCACACACCTACAATAGACCCTTTCACACTATGGACCTCCTATAAGGCCTACATGAGGGGCATACTCATACAAATAGGATCTCAAGAAAAGAAACAATACTCCTCCAAATTAAACACCCTTTTATCAGACATACACAACATTGAACAACAAAATAATAAGGCATCAACAGCGGCTATATCAGCCACACTTTCTAAACTCAGAGAAATCCCTGTGAGAACATCACAAAAATATGACAAACACCCTATAAAACTTCAACTGAAGTCCTACGCCAATGCAAACAGAGCAGGGAAATACAGTATCTAGCTAACAGAATCAAAACGGCACGTATCAAAACAAGAATAGCATATTTACACCATAGCACCTTACATCACCGAATCACCAATTCACAAGAAACAGCGAACCAGTTTGCTTACTATTACAGTGCACTTTACAATCTTAATAAAGTTACCACCACTCCGCAACCTAACACGATATAACATTTCTTAAAGAACACAAACCTTACAGCACTGACAGAGGACCATCTGGTGCTCCTGAACTCTCCCTTTTCAACTCAAGAAATAGAAACAATAGCATCCACACTGTACCTAATGGTAAATCTCCAGGTCTGGATGGCTTTGTTAATGAATACTACAAAGCTTTCCAAGGAATCCTAGCTCCACACATGCAAAAAGTCTTCACCGCAGGAAGAGATTACTCCTCATTTCCCCAGGAGTTGCTGAGGGCTCACATTGTCACCCTGATCCCACCACACCAGCCAACTTCAGGCCAATATCTTTTCTCAATTCAGATATTAAAATATACGCTAAATTGCTAGCCAAACGACTTACGGATATTATTCCTGTCCTTGTCAAAAGAGACCAGATGGGATTTGTGAGGGGGAGACCTCAGATACCTCAGATACAACTAGACATATTGTTAATATTATTCACTATGCTGTCAAAACAAGAATGCCTTCTCTGCTGCTATCCATAGATGCAGAGAAGGCGTTCGATAGAGTCCACTGGACCTACATGGAGTTTGTACTGGCCAAATTTGGATTTAAAGGCTCAATACTAGCAGCCATACTGGCATTATACTCACGCCCATCGGCCCAAGTATACACATTGGGGTTTCTAGCCAAACCCCTTGCTGAATCTATCAGATCGAACACTAATATCACAGGCTTTCAATTTGGTTCTAACAAACATGTATCAAAAATATCTAGATAGAATGTGATAAATGTGATGAGGGGTGCTGGAACAAATATATGTGGCCACTAATAATGATGACCACAACTATTTATAAATGGCAAAAGGTGATGTTCATAATAAAAAATAATAAACTGTAATCATCCACAATGACTCCAAAAAAAAAAAAATCATAAAATAGTGCTATAAACAGTGACTAAAATCCAATCATAAATAAAGTGTTGTATATTAAATTTGTGCAGTCTTGATAAAAAAATTAAATAAAAATGTTATATAATATCCTATGTACAAAATTCCAATCCAGCACGTGAATAAACTTACCATAAGGTGTTGACCTTAACCGCTTAAGGATCGCCTCCTGCACATTTATGTCGGCAGAATGGCACGGCTGGCCACATCAACGTACAGGTACGTTGCTCTTTAAGTGCCCAGCCGTGGGTCACTCTCGTGACCCGGTCCTGAGCTCCGTGACCGTGGCCACGGGACCCATGGACCCAATCGCCACTGGTGTCCCGCAATCAAGTCACAGAGCTGAAGAACGAGGAGAGGTCTGTGTAAACAAACCTCTCCCCGTGCTTCCTAGTGTGGCTGTCAACGATCGTCTGTTCCTTGTTATAGGGAAAGACGATCAGTGACATCACATGACAAGCCACGCCCCCAACAGTAAAAAAAAAACACACGTCCCACATAACCCCTCTCCGCCCCCTAGTGATTAACTCCTTCACTGCCAGTGTCATTTACACAGGAATCAGTGCATTTAAATAGCACTGATTGCTGTATAAATGACAATGGTCCCAAAAATGTGTCAAAAATGTGTCCGCCATAATGTAGCAGTCGCAATAAAAATCGCTGATCACTGCCATTACTAGTAAAAAAAAAATATTAATAAAAATACTATAAAATTATCCCTTATTTTGTAAACGCTATAACTTTTGCACAAACCAATCAATCATTTTTTTTTACCAAAAATATGTAGAAGAATACGTATTGGCCTAAACTGAGGAAAAAAATGTTTTATATATTTTTTGGGGATATTTATTATAGCAAAAAGTAAAAAATATTGAATTTTTTTCAAAATTGTCACTCTATTTTTGTTTATGGAACAAAAAATAAAAACCAGAGGTGATAAAATACCACCAAAGAAAGCTCTATTTGTGGGAAAAAAAGGACGCCAATTTTGTTTGGGAGCCACGTCGCACGACCACGCAATTGTCAGTTAAAGCGACGCAGTGCCAAATTGCAAAAAGGGGCCTGGTCCTCTGGCTGCAAATTGGTTCGGGGCTTAAGTGGTTAATGGTTAGAAAAAGGTCAAATCTGCTTTGTGCAAAATGTAAGCAGCCACTTGGGTTTTTTGTTCTATTTTATTTTTTTATTAAAAAATGGGATTACACTATTGTGTTGTTTACATCTCCTTTGCATAATACTCTGGTTATTTCTATGGATGGAGAGGGGGTGAACATATCCTGTATGGTCTACTTACTACGTTGTGATAGAAAGTCATCTCTTGCAGAAAGCCCATTTGACCTTTTCTAACCATTAAGGTCAATACCTTCTGGTAAGGAGACATCCATTTTCTGAGCACATCTGGGTGTTCGGCACAGTCGGTGGAGGTGGTTCAATTGCACAGTGGAAAAAAATCTTTTGCACATGTTTATTTACATGCTGGATTGGAATTTTGTACAGAGGACACATTATTGTTTTTTTCTCAGGACTTTACAAATTTCATATACAGCACTTTATTTATGATTGGATTTTAGTCACTGTTTATAGCACTATTTTATGGTTGTTTATTTTTTTTTGAGTCATTGTGGGTGATTATAGTTTATTATTTTTTATTATGAACATCAGCTTTTGGCATTTATAAATAGTTGCGGTCATCATTATTAGTGGCCACGTATATTTGTTCCAGCGCCCCTCATCATATTTATCACATAGTATATATAATATGTTGCAGAGTATAGAGTGCAGTCCGTGTAAAAAAAAAAATTATATATATATATATTATTACAGTGTAGGGTATATAATGCAGTGTTGAGTATATAATACAGTGTATTGAAGTGGTTAAGGGGAACCCTATGACAGAATTAAGAAAAAAACTGCTTGGGGCCCCCCCAAAATCCATACCAGAACCATTTCTGAGCATGCAGCCTGGCAGCCCAGGAAATTAAGGGGTCGAGTGAGCACCCCCCTCTTGAACCATACCAGGTGCTTTGGGGCTTTGATGGGGACAAGGGCCTCTTTCCAACAACCCTGGCAGGTGGTTTTCAGGGGCTGCAGTTGGGGGGCTTATCAGAATCTGAAAGATCCCGCCACCCCATGTGAATGGGTATCGGTTACATTGTACCCTACCCATTCACCAATAGTGTCAAAAAATAAAAACTACAAGAGACAGTTTTTTATAATTCCTTCATTTAAAAAAAAGTGCCCCACGATCTACATCCATCGTTAATCATGCCACCCGACAGACCTGAAAATTTTAAAAAGCTCCACCTTGATGGGAGGCCTCCCAGGGACTGCTGTCTCTTGGCTTTGACAGCTGTTATATAGGCAAGGACGGGGGCCACCCGGTGATGTAACTGAGTGACCCCGCCCCTTCTGACATCATGTTATGTTATGTGATATAAGAGGGGCAGGGTCACCCGGTTACATTGAGGGTGGCGCCGCCCTTGCTTATATAAGAGCTGTCAAATTGAAAAGACAGCAGTCGACAGGAGGTCTCCCATCAAGGCAGAGTTTTTTTTTTTTCCCTTGTCCGTGGGACGGCATGATTGACGATGGATGTACAATGCGGGACCCCTTTTTTTTTTTTTTTTTTTTTTTTTAATAAAGGACTTGTCAAAAACGGTCTCTTGTGGTTTTTACTTTTTGACACTTTTTTTGGTGAATGGGTAGGGGAACAATGTACCTGATACCCATTCACATGGGGGGCAGGATCTGGGCGCTCACTCATCCCCCCTATCCTGACCTCCAGGTTGCATGCTCAGATAAGGGTCTGGTATGGATTTTGGGGGGAACCCATGCCAATTTCTATTTGAAAATTTGGAAGTGGAAGTCCCCTTAAAACCCATACCAGACCTGAGGGCTGGGGGGGAGAGACCCCACAATGTTTATTTTATTGATTTTTCATCTATATTGCCGGGCAGCAATGCATTACAGCTGTAAACAAGTTTAAATTCCAGTTTTTCCTTTAGAAATGTCATTATTATTGTGGCATGTTCTACACTTCACACATATGTGCCATTTTACAGGTAGACTAAGAGGACCCCCCAGGGAAATATTAAAAGAATATTTAATTTTTATTGTTTCACTAAGCATAATTAAAATCACTGCTCCTAAAAAAAAAAACAATTGTTTTAAAAACTTTTTGCATTGATACATGTCCCCTAGGGCAGTACCCAGGTCCCCATCACGTATGGCAATAACTTGCATATAAGCCTTTAAATTAGGACTTTTAATTTTTCATGTTCGTGTCCCATACACTTTAACTGGTTCCCAAACAGATGTTGCAATTTTACTTTGGGAGAATGGCATTGGGTGGGCGAAACAATGTTAGCTTTGTTTCAGACCGGATCAGTCTCCAGGCCCAGGCCAATGATTTCTGGCCTGGACCTACTGATCGGTTATGATGAATGAAATGCTTCCCCTGCTTCCCTTGTAAGTGTAAACACAGGCAGGGGAAGTGATGTCATCATGTAGGCACACATTTCCCCCACAGATCGCCCCCCCAGTTAACCCCTTCACTCACTATCACTGTGTCACCCAGTGCAGTGCTCATATTTTTCTTTGATCACTGTACTGGTGTAATTTGTGACACTAATCAGCGTTAGGGTACTTAATAGTAGACCCAGATAGGTCCTGGCATGTACTGGCCATCGGGACTACCGGGAGTTTCCCGGTGGGCCAATGGCTTAGTGGGCCAGTTTCAGAGACAGGGGAAGAGAGAGAGATACACAGCACCAAATGTAGCATTAAAACAACTTTTATTCCATGTAAAGAACGTTACTGACAAAGTTAGTTGGGTGAAAGGCATTGAGACACTGTGCAAGGCTTGTCATTGATCTGAATTAGGAGCCGCCACCGGGAATTGATCGGGCCAGTAGATGCAGAGCATCGGTGTGTACTATTACTTCCTGGTATCGGTGGAACGCATTATGGGGCGGACGTGATGTCATCAGCCGGAAATGATGCATGATGTGGGTGGTGACGCATCCTTCAGGCCATCATTCAGGCGATGTGGCAAGTGACATGCGGCATCTGGTGGCAAGTGACAAGCGGCATCTGGTGGCAGGTAACGTGTCAAGTGACATGCAGCATCTGGTGGCAGGTAACATGGCAAGTGACATGTGGCATCTGGTGGTAGGCACAGCCCACCCAAGTGCAGTATCAATTAATCACTGTCACTATTTCCCGCTCCCAGTTTTTTATATATGCCGGGACCTCCAGCCAATTTTCTTCCACAAGTATTTTATAAATCTGCGAGATCCCCCCCGCTGTTTCCGCATCACATAGACGCTCCAGAGCGGTCAAATCTTCCCCTCCTTACAGCGGATGTGGTAATGCATGAAACAAAATGCCTGAGCTGGAGGTACTGCCAATCATTAATTTTAAACAAATCTTTTTTCATCTTTAAATCTTGTAGTGAGCAAATTTTCCCCCTATATATAACGTGTCTCAATTGGGCATTTTCCTTTTTTATCCAATCCCCCCTATCATACTTTTACCTGGTGAAAAATAATTATTCTCTTTTAAGGCTATATTTCTCCCTAAATTTGTGTCTGCCATATTGTGCTCTATCTTAACCCATCTTTCCTGGTGCCTCCATGGCATCATACCAGTGATAACTCTGCCCCGGAGCCCTCCCCTCAGGATAGTTACTAGCTTATAAAAAGGAAACCCATATCCCCACCCCCCTAGCATTCTCCTTTTTTTCTTCTTACCTGATGGATAGATTTGTATGTGCCTGGCACAGCTTCCGTCTGGGTTCCGGCCTCTCCCAGATGCAGTCCCCTGTCTTGGGTTGCTAACAGCACTGAAAAGAGGGGAGCCCCTTCTCAGGGTCTTTTGGGGGCAGCAGCAACAGCTTCCTAAATTGTCGCTTCAGTTCTGCAGACAGGCTAAGTTGGTCTTTGAAGGCAGGTAGGGGCTCTTTCTGAGTCTATTTTCCTTTGCTTTCCTTTTCCCCTCCCCCTCTCCATTTAAGCTCAAACAAGCTAAAGGTGGCAGGCTCTGATAAAATTGTCCTGCCTGGGAGTGCTTCTGCAACTCTACCATTCAAACTTAGTAAGTGGTCTATTCCTTACCTTACTCAGGGATGCATGTGGGTAGGTGTGTATATGTGTGTTATTTATTTATATATATATATATATATATATATATATATATGTGTGTGTGTATATATCTGTTTAATGAGTGATTAAACCTTTGTGTAGTTTGTATACTTTGGTATGCGGTAAGGATTAGTCAATATGTTTGTGAATGTATATATATATATATATATATATATATATATGTAATTCTAGGGAATATGGGGTCTTTGGGGAATATTTCCTTTTTTAGCTTGCAGTTAGTTAAAAATATGTGTGTGTGTGTATATATATATATATATATATATATATATATATATATATATATATATATATATATGTATGTGTGTGTGTGTGTGTATATATATATATATATATATATATATATATATATATATATATACACACACACACACACACACACACACACACACACACACACATCTCTATCTATCTCATCTGTAATAAAGAAAATAATATGTAAAAAAAAAAAAAATTGCAGAATTAGTTAATGACAATTTTTTTTTTTTAGGAGACTTTTTTATTTCTTTCCTGTCCATTCTTTTAGCTTCTATTTCAGTCGCCTTTTCCGCCCTTACTTGCCTTCACAATTATGAGCCAGCCGCCGTTTGACCAAGACCCTCGTTTTCTTAGGAAAGGGCACATACATACTTTCTAAAAAAAAAAAGAAGAAGAAAGGAATTAGACTAAAAGAGTTGGCTGTTACTTTTGTTTCAGCCCTATACACCAGAACACGTCTAACCAGACTTCTGGCCACCGAAGTGGACGCTCCCGTCCAAGCTCAAGAAACAGCCGTTCGTCTAGCTCTCATCATCAATCTAAAAGATCATCCTCCAAAAGGCAGCGGTCAAGCAGCCCATCCTGACGAGAGATCAAAGAGTGTAGGGCATGTGGAGCGACGCCTATACCAGATAAACATATCTGCCAAAATTGCTTGCAGGGTTATGCGATTCAGGGGACCGAAGTTGAGCAGGTCACAGACCTTATTAAAAGAGTAATCAAAGACTCCTTAACTGAACTAACGCAGGTGAACCCCTCTCCACAGGGTTCCTCTGACGGCCAGGTTCAGTCTCCTGAGTTATCCATTCCTGGCCCGTCTTTTGCAGCCCCTGCAGGCGCTACCTCAAGCCAACCTACCCAAGCTGGAGACAAAAGTGACTCGGAGGACTCCATAGATGAATCGGATCCGTGTGGATCCCATTTTTTTCGCTAGCGCAACCATTTGTATTGATGGTTAAACAAGCCATCGGTTGGGAAGAAGCAGTAGAGCCTCCAAAAAAAAGCAAACACTTTCTTTCCTTCCTTAAATAAAAAACAAAATTGTTTCCCCTTCCTGGAGGAACTGAAAGATCTAGTGGAGGGTGAATGGAAAAAAGTTTTTCCTTGAATAGGCTACAGAAGTTATATCCTCTGGAGGATTCGGATGTGGCTTTCCTGGACACTCCTCCAGTAGTTGACGCGGCGGTAGTGCAGCTAGCAAAGAATATTACCTTTCCTATGGAAGATTTGGCTTCCTTTAGGGACCCATTGGATAGACGAATAGATGCAGACCTGAAGAAGGCCTACCAGTTGGCCGGCGGAGCCTGCAGAGCAGCGGTGTCCCTGGCTTCAGTCTCCAATGTGGTCAAAGTGTGGAAGGAAAATATCGAGGAGGCTATTTGAGAAGATGTCCCCAAAGATGATATTATTAAAGCTTTTATTGGAGAGGCTGCAATAGACACCATGAGATATTCAGCCAGGGCAATGTTCCATCCTGACATGGCCAAAAGAGCATTGTGGCTAAAGCCGTGGGCAGCGGATGTGGCATCCAAGCAAAATTGGTGCAAAATCCCATTTGATGGGAAGGCCCTCTTCGGAGAGAGGCTGGGAAAGGCAATCTCGAGAGTGACTGGGGGAAAATCAGGGTTGCGCCCCCAGGGTAGAAGGGTTAGGCATTCTCGAGTGGTGTCGTCTAAATAGCAGTGGTCTAGAAATAGAAATTCCAGCAACTTCTGGCAAAGTAGGGACTCCAAAAGGACTTGGAGAAGCACTCAGGCTACTTTCTTGAAAACAAATAAGCAAAGAAGTCTCCCCAGCACCCAGGAGGGTGCGAAGTCCTTTTGACAAGAGGTCATCCCCACCAGTAGGGGCCAGTTTAAAGGAGTTCGCAGAAGCCTGGCTGCACAGATGCAGGGACCCATGGGTGGTATCTACGGTCAGGTTGGGACATTTTTGGACGTTCCAAGAACAGCCCCCACAAGACACATTCATTCAAACAAAGATCCCAACTTAACCTCAAAAGGCAGAAGCTCTGCAAAGTTACCTTCAACTCCTGCTGGTGCAACAAGCGGTGATACCTGTCCCTCCCTCCGAAAGATTCACAGGGTTCTACTCTCCTCTCTTTCTTACCTCCAAAAGGGGTGGAGAGTGGAGGCCGGTAGTGGATCTGAAAAGGTTAAATCGATTTATTCAGTTGGAATCCTTCAAGATGGAATCATTACAGACGATCATACAGGCAGTTCAACCAGGAGACTGGATGATCTCGGTGGATTTGCAAGTTGCGTATTTCCATGTGCCCATGCTGCCTGCCTTCCAAAGGTTTTTGAGGGTTGCAGTAAGATCAACTCACGTTCAATTTCAGTGCCTTCCTTTTGGTCTGTGCACATCACCAAGAATATTCTCGAAGGTGTTGATTGCAGTTCTAGCACCCCTCAGAGAGAAGGGACTTCGAGTTTTCCATTGTCTGGACGACATCCTATTGCTAGCATACAGTTCAGACCAATTGGTAGAGCACAGGCAAATTCTTCTGTCCACTCTGAAAGAGTTCAGGTGGCTTATAAACACAGGGAAGAGGGTCCTGATCCCGACGCAAGCAATGGTTTATCTAGGTGCCCTCTTCGACACCAAGGCAAGCACAGTGCACCTCCCCCCCCCAGAAAGTAACAGTGATTGCTCAGAAAATGGGCCACGTAAGAACGCTATCTCACCTGTCAGTGTCAAATTGCCTAAGTCTGATAGGGACCATGTCAGCCTGTATACCGATGGTGCCCTGGTCCCATTGGCATCTGATGACTTTTCAATGGGGCTTTTTGACACAATGGAAGAGGAACTCACTGTATCAAAGGATAGCGATATTGACATCCATGAAGAGGGGTCTGCTATGGTGGACAAAAGAAGACAGCATCTCGAGGCCTCGCCTCCTACAGGGTCCTCTTGGACCATCCTTACCACCGATGCGTGCGCGAAGGGGTGGCGGGCACACTGTGGTCACCTGGAGGTACAAGGGAGATGGGATATCCCCAAGGAGCTGCGAGTGGTATATTTGGCACTGATAAATTTGGAGGAACATGTACGTCAGAAACTGGTGCTGGTCCGTCTGGACAACAAAGCAGTGGTAGCATATATACAACGTCAAGGGGGAACTCACAGCCTCATGCTGTTTAGAGAGGTAGAGCCTATTATGTTGTGGGCAGAGAGAAATCTGGTGGATTTGAAGGCAATCTATCTCCCGGGCCGTTTGAATCAACAGGCGGATCTCCTATCGCTCTGTTTCCCAGACAGCAACGAATGGTCGCTCCATCCAGCGGTGTTCAGGTGGATTGTGAAGTTACAGAAACCTCCGGAAACAGACCTATTCGCCTCCTCAACAAACGCAAAGTTGCCAAGGTTCCTGTCCCGCCTACCTCACCCTGGAGCAGAGGCGGTAGATGCCTTATCTTGCCCCTGGCACTGCAAGACGGCATATGCATTTCCTCCCAGACCATTGATTGCAAAATTTCTGCTCAGATTATCGAGGGAGCCGGTCAGGGTTGTGACAGTTCTTCCCTATTGGCTGAAGAGGTCATGGTTCTCATGGACAATGAGCCTCAGTGTATTATGTCCTCCGGTCAAGATCCCAGTATTCCTGCAACTGCTCTCAGGGAAAGTTTTTTTTTTTTTTTTTTTTTTTCATCCAGCCCTACACAAGCTGAACTCAAAAGGAAAGGAAAATTATGGTAAGTATGAAACAATTTTCCTTTTTTCTCACTCTTTGACTTTGTCCATTCTAGCACCCATGCTAAAATTGCTGCTTCATAATACTTTTTAAAATCTGGTACACTTATGCCGCGTACACACATAGCAGACTGTCTGGCGGACTTTCCGCCGGACTGTCCGCCGGACTTTCCAAACGAGCAGCTTGCCCACACACGGAACTTTTGCAGCGGACTAATACGGCGTACTAAGTCCGCCGGACTATCCGCCGTACTTTTGAAATGAACGGACTTGCCCACACACGTGGAGGAAATATCACCTGGTATGAACTTAAAGGGGAAATAGATGTCCTCTGGGACTGTGACACCATAATGGGCGGGGACATCATCCGGGATGTCCCTATATAAGTCGCCGCACTCCGCGCCCCTGTCATTGTGAGCGGAGACAGCGACGAGGCAACATCTCCAGAAGAGAAGAAGAACAGAAGGCTAGAAGACAGCGGCGACAGAAGACCGGGCCACCGCTTGTAAAAGAGCTAGAAGAAGGCGCGGTGGCCCGGCAAGAAGAACCGAAGAGGGGGACAAGACCCCCGAAGTCGGAAGAAGAGGGCGGCGGCGAAGAAGAAAGCCGGGCTCCCCTGCTAGTAAAAGAACCAGCAGAAGATAGTGGAGGAGTCCGGCGAGAAGATCCCCAAAGACGGAAGACCCCCGGAGCTGTGCAATAAACTATTTTAACCCTTGTGTGTTGTGTTTTTTTTTTTTTTTACTTTTTTCACAGGTGAATGGGTAGGGGTACATTGTACCCCATACTCATTCACATAGGGTGGGGGGCCGGTATCCGGGGGCCCCCTTATTAAAGGGGTTCCCGAATTCCGATAAGCCCCCCCGCCCGCAGACCCCGACAACCCACGGCCAGGGTTGTCTGGAAGAGGCGCGGCCCTCCCTTCCTCAAGGCACCCCCCGTGTTGAGGGCACGCAGCCTGGTATGGCTCAGGAGGGGGGGCACTCGCTCATCCCCACCCCCTTTCCTGGCCGGCCGGGTAGTGTGCTCGGATAAGGGTCTGATATGGACCTAGGGGGGACCCCCACGCCGATTTTTTTCGGCGTAGGGCTTCCCCTTTAAGTCCATACCAGGTGACGGGGCCAGCGGCGCCTCCTTCGCTGGCCCCAGCTACCTGGAGACGCGCTCAAAATGAGCGGACTTTTCTCCGGGCGGGAAAAGTCTGTTCATTTCAAAAGTACGGCGGACTGGCACACACACAGCCGGATTGTCCGCCGAAATGCGAGTCCGGCGTACAGATTGGAGTGCAAAAATACTTTCTTAGTCCGCCGGACTTTTGGGTAAAAAAAAAAGTTAGCCGGAGCCCACACACGGATTGTTTGATCGTGTGTATGAGGCATTAGTCCACCTTGAGCTTTCTCTTATTGTAGGGTCCTTAGGGCTATTCTGGGTTTCTTATTTCGCCAAATTAATTTAGTTGCTAAAGTTTTAATAACCCTAAAGTAAGCTAGGGGTATGTAAATGGGGAGCATCTGGAATGTATACAGTATTTTAGGTAAGATGGTAATTTTTAGGGCATTTATCTGACCTATCCAGGATAAAGGTTGTGTTGCTATTCTCTTTATTTCCGCTTTTAATTCCTCCAGCAATGGAATGTAATTTGCCTGGTAGATTTTCCCCAAGGATGCTGTTAATTTTATCCCTAAATACTTTATTTCTGTCTTCCTCCAGGGAAACTGAAATTTCTGCTGGAGACTCTGTTCTTCTTTTGGATTTATGTTTATTTTTAATACCTCCGATTTACCTGGATTAATCTTGAAGTTGAACAACTCCCCATATTCCTTTAAGACACTTAATAAATTGGGCATGGAGATGCAAGGGTTGGAGATGTAAAACAAAATGTCATCCGCAAACGCAGCCCGTTTATGTATCTCCTCTCCAACCCTTACACCCCCTATGTCCGAATTTCCCCTTACCGTCGCCAAGAGTGGTTCTAACGCCAACACAAATAATAACGGTGACAACGGACAGCCTTGTCTTGTCCCGTTATACATCCTAAAGGGGGAAGATAGTATTCCATTGACCCTTATGGCTACAGTTGGGCTCTTAAAAAGTACTTTTATCCAGTCCATCATCCTAGGACCAATCCCCATACCTTCCAGGGTGCCCATCATGAATCCCCTGTCCACTCTGTCGAAAGCTTTTTCAGCATCGACCAACAAGAGTCGACTGGGGATTCCCCCCTCCCTAATTTTCTGTAGCAAAAGGAGCGTTCTTACCCCATTGTCCTTACCCTCCCTTCCTGCTATGAAACCCACCTGGTCTGGTGGACCAGTTCCGGCATTAACTCTTTTATCCTGGTTGCAAGCACTTTTGCAAACACCTTAGTAGCTATATTAAATAATGAGATTTGCCTATAGTTTGAGCATATTGTGCTCTCCTTACCTTTTTTCAAGACGGTTGTTATTGTGGCTGTTGATGCTTCTTTACTCATCCCGTACCTCGCTCCAAGCCCATTAAAGTATGAGCATACAGTGGTGTGAAAAAGTGTTTGCCCCTTCCTCGTTTCCTGTTCCTTTGCATGTTTGTCACACTTAAGTGTTTCGGAACATCAAACCAATTTAAACAATAGTCAAGGACAACACAAGTAAACACAAAATGCAATTTGTAAATGAAGGTGTTTATTATTAAAGGTGAAAAAAAATCCAAACCATCATGGCCCTGTGTGAAAAAGTGATTGCCCCCTAAACCTAATAACTGGTTGGGCCACCCTTAGCAGCAACAACTGCAACCAAGCGTTTGCGATAACGTGCAATGAGGCATTTACAGCGTCCTGGAGGAATTTTGGCCCACTCATCTTTGCAGAATTGTCCTAATTCAGTTACATTAGAGGGTTTTCGAGCATGAACGGCCTTTTTAAGGTCATACCACAACATCTCAATAGGATTCAGGTCAGGACTTTGGCTAGGCCACTCCAAAGTCTTCATTTTGTTTTTCTTCAGCCATTCGGTGGTGGACTTGCTGGTGTGTTTAGGATCATTGTCCTGCTGCAGAACCCAAGTTCGTTTCAGCTTGAGTACACGAACAGATGGTCGGACATTCTCCTTCAGGATCTCTTGGTAGACAGCAGAATTCATAGTTCCTTTTATCACGGCAAGTCTTCCAGGTCCTGAAGCAGCAAAACAGCCCCAGACCATCACACTACCACCACCATATTTTACTGTTGGTATAATGTTCTTTTTATGAAATGCAGTGTTCCTTCTACGCCAGATATACTTGGACACACACCTTCCAAAAGAGTTCCACTTTTGTCTCATTGGTCCACAGAATGTTGTCCCAAAAGTCTTGGGGATCATCAAGATGTGTTGTGGAGAAATTGAGACGAGCTTTGATGTTCTTTTTGCTCAGCAGTGGTTTTCTCCTTGGAACTCTGCCATGCAGGCCATTTTTGCCCAGTCTTTTCCTGATGGTGGAGGCATGAATGCTGACCTTAACTGAGGCAAGTGAGGCCTGCAGTTCCTTGGACGTTGTTGTGGGGTCTTTTGTGACCTCTTGGATGAGTCGTCGCTGCGCTCTTGGGGTAATTTTGGGCGGCCGGCCACTCCTGGGAAGGTTCACCACTGTTCCATGTCTTCGCCATTTGTGGATAACGGCTCTCACTGTGGTTCGCTGGATTCCCAAAGCTTTGGAAATGGCTTTATAACCCTTTCCAGACTGATAGATCTCAATTACTTTCTTTCTCAATTGTTCCTGAATTTCTTTGGGTCTCGGCATGATGTGTAGCTTTTAAGGATCTTCTGGTGGACCTTACTGTGTCAAGCAGCTCCTATTTAAGTGATGCCTTGATTGTGAACAGGTGTGGCAATAATCAGGCCTGGGTGTGGCTAGAGAAATTGAACTCAGGTGTGGACAACCACAGTTATAGTATGTTTTAACAAGGGGGGCAATCACTTTTTCACACAGGGCCATGATGGTTTGGATTTTTTTTCACCTTTAATAATAAACACCTTAATTTACAAATTGCATTTTGTGTTTACTTGTGTTGTCCTTGACTATTGTTTAAATTGGTTTGATGTTCCGAAACACTTAAGTGTGACAAACATGCAAAGGAACAGGAAATGAGGAAGGGGGCAAACACTTTTTCACACCACTGTAGTTTTGGGGATACTATGTCTCTATTTTTTTAGATACTCCATCGTAAAGCCGTCTGGCCCTGGACTTTTCCCTCCTGATGACTCTTTTATCACCTGATGTATCTCCTCCATTGTTATTGGGCTCTCGAGTGCCGAAACTATCTCCTCTGATAACCGGGGAACGATAGCTTTCTGTATATATTCCTTAATCTTTTCTTTTCTACAAATCTCTTGTTGTCCTTCCTGCCTCTGTTTAACTGAATATAACTGCTCATAAAAAACCCTTGCAATGTCTTTAGTGTTGTGTACCATCTCCCCTTTTTTATTTAATATTTTCTCTATATAATTTATTGATCTTTTTTTTCCTCAATATCCTTGCTAAACATTTGCTGTTTTTATTCCCCCATTGGTATCTCTCTTTCGGAATTGTATTATACGTTTTTCTAGTTTCCAGCTCTAACAATTCTTTTAGCTCATCTTTTTTTTGGGCTTGCTCTAATCTAAATATTTCCTTGATTAATTTTTCTCTCTTCTTATTACTTTCCTTCTTTCTCCTTGCACCCATTGAAATAAAAAATTCCCCCGATGTAGGCC
The DNA here is from genome assembly GCF_037356315.1 of Lithobates pipiens. Taxonomy (NCBI): domain Eukaryota; kingdom Metazoa; phylum Chordata; class Amphibia; order Anura; family Ranidae; genus Lithobates; species Lithobates pipiens. The sequence continues at coordinate 284,636,435 of NW_027507748.1, read as the reverse complement.
TTATGGGCCTCCCAAACTATATTCTCTGCAATCTCACCTGTTTCATTGGAGAGGAAGAAAAACTCTAACTTCTTTTTTTATTATTTCCTCCCCTTTTTTATCCAGGAGGTCCTTATTGAGCTTGTATGAGAATGGATGTTTCTGCACATCTGGAATTTTGATTTTCATAGTCATTATGGCATGGTCGGATAATGATGTTATTTCTATGTTTGTAGATATTACCAGATCAAGCATCCTATGTTCCATCAACCAATAATCGATTCTCGTATACATCTCATGCGCAGGGGAATAGAACGTAAAGTCCCATGTCTTAGGATGTTGTATTTTCCACACATCTACTAACTGAAGTTGATGCATTTGGTACTTCATCGCTTTTAATTGAGTGTTCCTTATCTGCTGTGCATGGGATGTACTATCTTGTTCAGGCTCCATACAAAAATGTAAATCTCCTGCAATAACCACCATCAGAATGATTGAAATGAATTTTAAGTGCTTAACTAGGTAGTGTAGGACACCGGACATAGTAGCAAAATATCACACTGGACAAACTATGGAATACTGGAGGGTATATAAGCAAATAGGGACTATGGCCCGCATTTGGTGGAATTGCCCAAGGATCAAAACCTACTGGAAGGAAATACTAAGGTATATAAAGGAGATCATTAGTATTCAGATGCCTGAAGACCCCTGGATAGGTCTATTCCATGGGGTGGATACCCCATTAAAAGAATATAGAAATTCTTTGATCAATGCTGCAAAGAGCCCGATCCCGAAAAAATGGAAGGAAGTGGATAGCCCCAAAATCAGAGAATGGTTTCATAAAATAGATGAAATATATAGAATAGAAGGGCTCAGTGATGGGGAAGAGAGGGTTTTAATAAGAGGTGGGAAAAGTGGAAAATGTTTAAATTAACAAAAGGAATATAGTGGGGTGTTTAGGTTGTAGGGGTTAGGGGGGAAAGTGTTTTTCTTTTCTTTAGGGGGTGGAAGGGAGGGGGAAGGGATGGGGTTGGGAGGGAAAAGGGAGATGTGTAAAGTAAGTAATTTGTATAGGTATACCTCCACTCTGCTGTGGGGGGTAAATAAATAAAATCTTGAAATAAATAAAGAATTTTTAAAAAATGGATCACTGTTACAAAACACTAAACATAACTGTAGCATTCACAGAGCCAGGCCTGATCCATGCGAACGCTAACAGTTTTTTTGTAGCTGACAGGTGTGCTTTTTTCCTGTGAGTCTCACTAGTTGCACCAGTAAATTTAGAGGCCAAAATGTCCAATAGAAGGTACACTAGTGCAGAGGTCTACACGTTTCTGGGCATGACAGATGAGCGTGAAAAGGAACTCGCCCATCTGTCAGATTCAGGCTCAGAATACGAACGTGTAGACAGCAGCGGCACCCTGACAGATAGCTCTGACAACGGAGTAGTGGTCCCGGCATAGGTCAGGCATACCCGACCCCATTCTTCTGATGTTGTTGAGGTACAAGAACCGCAGGGCTCTCGTATGGAGCAGAGAGCCAGTACTAGTAGCGCTCATTCTTCTGGTGAACTGGCAAGCTCCAGCGGCCTGGTACATCCTGCCAGCACTTCATACAGCCAGCACTCTAGTATCACTTGGTGACGTGGTGAGTCTCATAAGTGCAGTTCAAGGAGGCTAGCACAATATGTGTCCCGCAGCCACCAAGAAGACAAAGACAGATTCATCAAGCCCATAGTGCCCTTCCTGCTGCATTTTCCAGTCCGAATTGGGAGCCCACCACTTCTGCAGCACCCGTACTTCCCCCATTCACTGGCCAACCCGGAAATCAGGTGGAAACAGTTGATTTTATGTCATTTTTAGTTGCTGTTTTTCACAAGAGATCTGTATAGATCTATTGTGGACCAAAACAATTTGTATGCTAATCAATTAATCACCGCTAATCCCCAGTTGACCCTTGCCAGAGATTGGAGACCTATTACAGTCGCCGAATTTAAGACCTTCCTGGGCCTATCCCTCCTCATGGGCATAACTAAAAAAAGTGAGTTGTGGTCATATTGGTCCACTGCCCCAATTCACCATATGCACTTGTTCTCTGCCTCCATTACCAGGACACAATACAAGCAGATCTTGCGGGTCATGCATTTCAATGACAATGAACTCTGTCATCCTCGGGGTGACCCTGAATACCATTGGATCTACTAAATTTGGCCCCTAATAAACCACTTCAACCAGCAGTTTGCAGCCTTGTTGTCTGCGTTGATGAGTCCCTGATTAAGTTTTCTGGCTGCTTGTCCTTCATAGAGTATCTTCCCAGCAAGCTTGCCTATGACAGGGCAACAGGCTATACATATAGTTTTATGGTTTACGAGGGAAGAGATAGTTATGTAGAGCCGGAGGACTGGCCAGACTACATAGGGAGCGCTGGTAAGATTGTGTGGGACTTGGTGTCACCCTTATTCGGAAAGGGGTACCACTTGTGACAATTATTACACAAGCATGCCACTTTTTAGTCACTTGTTTGATCATGGAATTGGAGCATATGGCACTGTGCGATCTAAAGACAGGCTTAGCCCAGCTTCTTGTATATTCCCATCTTAGGCTGGGGGAGAGAGCCTGCTTGAGATGTAATAATTTGCTCACTGTTAAGTGGAGGGATAATAAGAATGATTTCATTCTGTCCTCCCTTCACGTGGACATGACGGTCCTAATTTAAATGGCAACTGGTGTTGTGGAGAAACCCCTCTGTGTCCATAAATACAACCTTAACACTGGTCGTTGAGGTTTACCCCTCTGCTGAATGTTTGTGTGCTGTACAAAGCTTCAGGACGAACTGGATCCTTCCTTAAATTCTAGGAAAAGATCATCACAGCCCTTCTGTTTCCAGACGATGCTGTAGCCCAACTTCCCAATCAAAATGCAGTGAGCCTGCTGCATGAGAGCATTTTTTCTATGTCCTCCCTGATACCCCTACCCAAAAAAATCCCCCAAGAAGATCCCCGCCTGCAGAAAACGCGGACATAGGCGTGACACCCATCCTAGGGCACACTTACACAGGGTCTCAAAAGATGAGATGGCGATCACATTTTGAGAGACCCTAATCTGGAACGTTTACAGTTTATATAAAAGTGCAACAAAAAAACACACAAAAACACAAATAAAATTAAAAAGGCCAACAATAGTTGTGGTTTTATTTTTTTTCTCTCTCTATTGTTCTCTCTCTTATGTTCGCTCTCTATTGTCCGCTCTATTTTTTGCTTTCTATTTTTCTATATCTATTGTTCTCTCTCTATTGTTAATGTATTTTAGAACTGTAATGTTTTATTTGCTTTGCAAGTATGGTATGTCTTACTGTTATACTGTAATGTTACTTAATTAATGTTTTATTGTTAACCATCATTTGCTTAACTGGTACGATATTCAGCTGCAGCACGTTTACTTATTCTGACAGCAACAGCGTTTACATACATACATAAAGCCATGACTCCAGCTCTGTAGGAGGTGATTTCACCACCACAGTTAAAAAAAAGAGAATATATGCTCAAGCATGGGGGCAGGAGTGGAGGAGCAATTTGCTCCTAACATTAGGGACGGATTGTCCCCATGCTTTGGCATAGATTTTTTTAGGCACAGTTTGCAGTAAAAAAATCTTTAAAAAAAATAATTGTTTTATTGAGTTAATGTTTTATTGTTACCATTGTTTGCTTTTCAGGTACACTGTTCAGCTGCAGCACTGATTTATTTATCTTGACATTGCTCTCACGATACGAAAATCAGTGACTCCAGCTCTGTAGGAGGCGATTTCACCACCATAGTTAAAAGAAAAAATGGTTCACGTATGCCCATCATTAGACGTGGGTGGGTGAAGTGGGCGGTATTCTAATTGTGGGCATAACCACCGATCAACAGGCTACATGAAAAAAAGAACATTGCAATATGTGCCCAACAAGGACCAGCAACGTACTGGTATGAGTGATTATACCAGAATTATGCCTGCAAGTTTAGGTTTAATCTTGGTATCATTCTTTTCAGCCAGCAGTTGGCTTTCATGTAAAAGCAATCCTAGCAGCTAATTAGTCTCTAGACTGCTTTCATGGTTTTCTCTGGCTCTCCTGTCCAAACAGGGAACCCGAGAATGCAGAGGGTGGTTCCGCCAGATGACCATAGAGCTGATCGGAGACCAGAATGGCTCCAATCATCTCTATGGCCTAAGAAACTGGAAGCTATGAGCATTTCATGACTTAGGTTTCGCCGGATATAAACAGCGCAATTGGGAAAGCATTTTATCACACTGATCTTGGTGTGGTCAGATGCTTTGAAGGCAGAGGAGAGATCTAGGATCTAAAAGACCCCAATTTTTCAAAAAAGAGTACATGTCACTCTCTAATGCTATCATAGGGGATATTTAAATTCCCTGAGATAACAGTAAAAATGATAAAAAAATAAAAAAATGAAAGGAACAGTTTAAAAATAAAATAAAAAAGCAAAATAAATAATTTAAAAAATACCCCTGTCTCCTCCATGCTCATGCGCAAAGGTGAGTGCAAGTGTCACTCTGGTGTCATATGTAAACAGCAATTGCACCATGCAAGTGAGGTATCACCACGAAGGTCAGATCGAGAGCACTAATGTTAACATTTTTAAAGGCTTTTAAAAATATATGTAGTTTGTGCACAATTTTAAAACATGTTGTGTTTGTTATCCATGTACTCGGCATAAGATCATCCTTTTTATTTCATCAAACATTTGGGCAATATAGTGTGTTTTAGTGCATTAAAATTTAAAAAAGTGTTTTTCCCCAAAAATTTGCATTTGAAAAATCGCTGCGCAAATGCTGTGTGAAAAAAATTGCAACACCCACCATTTTAATCTGTAGGGCCTTTTCTTTAAAAAATATATATAATGTTTGGGGGTTCAAAGTAATTTTCTAGCACAAAATACATATTTTTACATGTAAAGAAAACGTGTCAGAAAGAGCTCTGTCTTCAAGTGGTTAGAAGATCGGGTGATGTGTGATATAAGCTTCTAATGTTGTGCATAAAATGCCAGGACAGTTCAACCCCCCCCCCACCACCACCACAAATTACACCTTTTTGGAAAGTAGACACCTCAAGCTATTTTTTGATAGGCATGTTGAGACCATGGAATATTTTATATTTTGCCACAAGTTTTGGGAAAATTGCAAACTTTTTTATTTTTTTGCACAAAGTTTTCACTAAATTATATATTGCTCAAACATGCTGCTGCGTCTCCTGAGTATGGGGATACCACGTGTGAGACTTTTTGGGAGCCTAATCATGTACAGGATCCCAAAAACCAAGCACCACCTTCAGACTTTCTAAAGGCGTAAAATTGTGATTTTACTCCCTAACTATCACAGTTATGGAGGCCCTGAAGTGTCCAGATAGCACAAACCTTCCCCCAAGGTACCCCATTTTGAAAAGTAGACACCCCATGGTATTTGCTAAGAGCCATCACGAGTATTTTGAAGTTCTCATTTGTTTTTGAAAATAAAGAAAGAAAATAAAACTTTTTTTTCTTTTTTCAAAACTTTGTGACAAAAAGTGAGTTTTGAAAAATACTCAACATGCCTCTCAGCAAATAGTTTTGGGTGTCTACTTTCCAAAATTGGGTCATTTGGGGGGGTGGGGGGGACGGGTGCTATCTGGGCATTTCATGGCCTCCGAAACTGTAATAGGCAGTGAGGAGTGAAACCAAAAATTGATACCCTTAGAGAGCCTGAAGGCGGTGATTGGTTTTTAGGGTCTTGTACGCAGTTAGACTGACAAAAAGTCCCACACATGATGTATCCTCATACTCAGTAGAAACATCAGAATGTATTTTGGGGTGTAATTTCACATATAACCATGCTATGTTTGAACAATATATAATTTTGTGACAACTTTGTGTAAAAAAAGCTTTAAGTGTCTTCTTTCCAAAATGGGGTCATTGGGGGGGTTGTGCTATCTTGACATTTCATGGCTTCTGAAACTATTATAGGTAGTGAAATCAACATTTTACCCTTAGAAAACCTGAAGGCGGTGATTGGTTTTCGGGGGTCCTGTACACGGCTAGGCTAGGCTCCCAAAAAGTCTAACACATGTGGTATCCCCGTACTCAGGATACGCAGCAGAATGTATTTTGAGGTGTAATTTCACATATGCCCATGGCATGTTTGAGCAATATATAATTTAGTGACAGCTTTGTGCAAAAAAATAAAAAAAATAAGTTTGCATTTTCCTGCAAATTGTCGCAAAATATAAAATATTTCATGGACTCAACATGCCTCTCAGCAGGCTTCCCAGAAGTCTTACACATGTGGTATCCCTATACTCAGGAGAAGCAACAAAATTTGTAATTTTTTTTTTTTTTTTACATTTCCAATCACTTGTGAAAAAAAAAAATCAATTGGCTCAACATGTTTCTCAGAAATTTCCTTGGGGTGTCTACTTTCCAAAATGGGGTCATGGGGGGGTGGGGGTTGTACTGCCCCACCATTTTAGCACCTTAAGAAATGGCAGTTATAAAATAAAAGCTCTGTAAATTCCAGAAGATGTACCCTAGTTTGTTGACGCTATAACTTTTGCGCAAACCAATAAATATACCCTTTTTTTTTTTTTTTTTTTACCAAAGACATGTGTCTGAATACATTTTGGCCTAAATGTATGACTAAAATTGAGTTTATTAGATTTTTCTTATAACAAAAAGTAGAAAATAATTTTTTTTTTTCAAAATTATTCTGTCTTTTTTCGTTTATTTTGCAAAAAATAAAAATTGCAAAATCAAATACCATCAAAAGAAAGCTCTATTTGTGGGGAAAAAAATATGTTAATTTCATATGGGTACAGCATTGCAAGACCACGCAATTACCAATTAAAGCAGCGTAGTGCCAAATTGTAAGATAGTGCTCTGGTCATTCAGCAGCCAAATTATCCGGGGCTGAAGGGGTTAATAGGGTTCACATGTTCGCTAGAACTTTTTGCCTGTTCAAGGTGTTCTGGTGCAAACCGAACCGGGGGGGTGTTCAGCCCATCCCTAGTATCAAGTTAATGCATAAATGCATAGAGTACAATAGCATGTTATGAAAAATAACAAAAACAAGAAATCTGCAGGTGGTGACACCAGAGGATAACATTATGCTTGAAGAAGAAAATTATTATGTGCTGCATAACGTCAAGTTGAGGTTGGTAGGGGGGTATCCCTAGTGTGAAGCTGAGGGGGGATAGTTCTGTTTTTTTGGAGCAGAACAGGGCTCTTTAAGTAAGGGCCGCACTTCTCTCGTCAGCAATCCAGTTTGCCAATGCTTTGTAGAAAGTTGGGGTATATAGGCTGGCTTTGGTGAATGAGAATTCCATTTGGAAATTTGTATTTAGCAAGTGGATGGTGTCCTTTAGAATGGGGGGCGGGGGGTTCTAGGCAAGCAGCAATCAAGATGGTTGGTGGAAGACAGATTGTTGCATGGTAGTATGCCTGAAAGTGCTCCCAAACCACCTTGTTGAACGGGGGTCATGAGAGTAGATCCCTTCACTCCGAGGTGTCTTTGTTGTCAAATAAAGTTATTGATGATCCCTTGTAGTTTCTTCCAATGAATTTGCAAAAATGGTAAGGGAATTGTACGGAATAAAAAAAAAAATGTGCGGGAGTAGATAGATCTTTACTTGGACGATCCTCCCACCCAATATGTCCCATTTCCTTGGATAGTCGCAAAAGCTTCTCTACGAGATCATCGTAATTTATTTTTAGTAGGGAACTACTCAGGAATGTTAAGAAGATTCCTAAATATGGTAGAGAGAAATTGGGAGAGGGGATTTTGCAGATACGGCTTTAACCGCTTACCAACCCCACCATAGCCGAATGAAGGCTACAGCGTGGCTCGATAACTTGTACATAGACGTCCTCCTAGAATCACGCTCCCATGCACCCCCTAGGGTGTGCACCTGGGAATATCATCAATGCTCAGCCATCCATTTATACTCAGCAATACTCATCCATCCATCCATGCTCAACCATGTGCATCCATGCTCAGCAATACTCATCCATCCATCCCATCTACCCCCAGCCATACCCAGTCGTACTCAGTTGTACCCAGCCGTACCCGGCCGTACTCAGCCATATTCATTCATGCTCAGTCATCCCATCCATACTCAGCCATCCACGGCTCATCCATCCCCATTCATGCTCATCCATGCCACATCAGATCTCATCCATGCCACTTTTGTGAGGTACTTTAGTGGTATGCCACTACAGTGCCTCACAAAAGTGTAATAGGTAGCCAAATTAGATTTGCCATTTATGGCCCTAGAACACCTGTTGGTGCTCCCTGCATGTTGGGCCACTATATGTGGCCAGGCTGTGTAAAAGTCTCCCACATGTGGTATCGCCATACTCAGGAGGAGTAGGAGAATCTATTTTGGGGTGTAATTTTTGGTATGTACATGCTATGTGTTAGAAATATTGTATACATGGACAACTTTGTGTAAAAAAAAAAAAAATGCATTTTAATTTTATTTACACATTTTCCAAAAACTAGTAGAAAAAAAAAAAATTACATGTTTAACCCTTTCATGACTAAGCCTATTTTTGGCATTTGGTGTTTACAAGTTAAAATCCATATTTTTTGCTAGAAAATTACTTGGAACCCCCAAACATTATATATATTTTTTTAGCAGAGACTCTAGAGAATAAAACGGCGATTGTTGCAATATTTTATGTCACACGGTATTTGCGCAGCGGTGTTTTAAATGCAACTTTTTGGCAAAAGGGACATTTTCATGAATTAAAAAAAAAAAAACAGTAAAATTATCAAATTTTTTTGCATAATGTGAAAGATAATGTTACGCCGAGTAAATAGATACCAAACATGTCACACTTTATAATTGCACGCACTTGTGGATTGACAACAAAGTACGGTACCTAAAAATCTCAATAGGTGACGCTTTAAATTTTTTTTACGGTTACCAGGTTAGTGTTACAGAGGAGGTCTAGTGCTAGAATTATTGCTCTCGCTCTGACGATCGCGGCGATACCTCACATGTGTGATTTGAACACCGTTTACATATGCGGGCGCGACTTCCGTATGCGTTTTCTTTGCTTTGCGAGCTCGCGGGGACAGCGGGCGCTTTAAAAAATTTCTTTTTATTATTTATTTTATTTATTTTAAAATGACTAAATTGTTTTAAAAAAAAAAATTGATCACTTTTATTGCTGTCACAAGGAATGTAAACATCCCTTGTGACAGTAATAGGCGGTGACAGGTACTCTTTATGAAGGGATCGGGAGTCTAAAAGACCCCCCACCCCTCCTTTACACTTCAATGTATTCAGATCGCCGAAAACGGCGATTCTGAATACCGGATATTTTTTTTAAACCGGCGCCATTGGCAGCCGAGTAAACGGGAAGTGACGTCATGACGTCGCTTACGTGTTTACTATGAGGAGACTGGAACGAAGCCGATTACGGCTTCATTCCAGTTCCTCCCCAGCAGCCGGAGGCAGCGGAACGTGAATCGGTGCTCCCAATCGAGCGGGAGCACCGGTAACAGCGGCGGGAGGCGGCGGGAGGGGGGACGTCCCCTCCCGCTCCTCCGGCATAACAGCCGAGCGGCTTTTAGCCGCATCGGTTGTTATGGCTGGATAGCCAATCGCCTGCTGTAAAAAACGGTACCGGGATGATGCCTGCAGGTGCGGGCATCATCCCGGTATACCCCCGGAAGCCGAGTACGCACATCTGTGTACGCTCGGCGGGAAGGGGTTAAAAGACTCATTATGCCTCATATATTATACATTGTTTTTTTTTTCTTTCCAAAACATTTTTGGTCATTTTTGGGGCGTTTCCATTAGTGATGGGCGAACTTCTGATGGGACGTTTGCGGCGGGCCCCATTGACTTTAATGGCAGGCTAACCTTAAAAACCTACAGATCATATTTTCAGCCACAAAATACTTACTAGATGTGCACACATAGTCCCACCACATGGACTCTGACATAACAAAAGTATTAAGTGAATCTGTGATCGACAATGACAAGCATTCTTTTTTTATCGGTGAAATTTTGACAATTCAGGAGCGCATGAAGGCCATGGAGGAGAGGAAAGGTCAGGGCAGGCTATGAACATGGTGCAGGAGATGATCACCCGAACCGTGATAGAGAGCACCGAGATAGAGAGCACCGAGATAGAGAGCACTGACACCAGCACCGTGATAGAGAGCACTGACACCAGCACCGAGATAGAGAGCACTGACACCAGCACCGAGATAGAGAGCACTGACACCAGCACCGAGATAGAGAGCACTGACACCAGCACCGAGATAGAGAGCACTGACACCAGCACCGAGATAGAGAGCACTGACACCACATCAGCACCGAGATAGAGAGCACTGACACCACACCAGCACCGTGATAGAGAGCACTGAGACCACACCAGCACCAAGATAGAGAGTACTGACACCAGCACCGAGTTAGAGAGCACTGACACCACACCAGCACCGAGATAGAGAGCACTGACACCACACCAGCACCGTGATAGAGAGCACTGACACCACAACAGCACCGTGATAGAGAGTACTGAGACCACACCAGCACCGTGATAGAGAGCACTGACACCACACCAGCACCGAGATAAAGAGCACTGACACCACACCAGCACCATGATAGATAGCACTGACACCAGCACCGAGTTAGAGAGCACTGACACCACAACAGCACCGAGATAGAGAGCACTGACACCACACCAGCACCGTGATAGAGAGCACTGAGACCACACCAGCACTGAGATAGAGAGCACTGACACAACACCAGCACCGTGATAGAGAGTGCTGACACCAGCACCAAGATAGAGAGCACTGACACCACACCAGCACTGAGATAGAGAGCACTGACACCACACCAGCACCGTGATAGATATCACTGACACCAGCACTGAGATAGAGAGCACTGACACCAGCACTGAGTTAGAGAGCACTGACAGCAGCACTGAGTTAGAGAGCACTGAGACCACACCAGCACCAAGTTCGAGAGCAGTGAAGACCACACCAGCACCGAGATCGAGAGCACTGAGACCACACCAGCACCAAGTTCGAGAGCACTGACACCACACCAGCACCAAGATAGAAAGTGGGCACTGACACCAGCACCGAGATAGAGAGCACTGACAGCAGCACTCATACCAGCAACTCGCTGCGGGACCCAAACATATGACACCGCTCAACCTCTTCAAACAGGAGGGTACGGGCATATAGTACGGTGTGCTTTTTTTGTACAAGGAAGTGAGCCAAAGGTAGAAAAAAGGTCTGTGTGCCCGATTAAATAAATAGTTTATAGAGTTATGCATATACATGGTCTACTGGTCACATGTATTGAATTCCTCTGAGATCCATGCCTCATTAATTTTTATAAATGTCAGGTAGTCAACGCTGTCGTGAACTAGGCGAGTGCGCTTATCGGTCACGATCCCGCCTGCTGAGCTGAACGTCCTTTCGGACAGGACACTGGACGAGGGGCAAGCCAACAGTTCCTTTGCAAATTGGGCAAGCTCTGGCTAGAGGTCAAGCCTGCCCACCCAGTAGTCCAGGGGTTCATCACTCCTCAGAGCGTCCACATCGGCTGTTAACCCGATGTAGTCGGACACCTGTCGGTCTAGGCATTCCCTAATGCTGGATCCAGATGACACCTGTCGATGGGTCGGTTGAAAGAATGACCTCATATCAGAAGTCACCAACACATCTTCAAACCGCCCCCTTCTTGCAGGCGCTGTTGGATTGGTACCCGCAACTCTTTCTATGGGAGTGGGAATTCCTCCTCTGCCAGCGCACACAAAAGCAGAATGCAGGAGTTGTCGAAGCAAGGCCTCGAAGTGCTCCATTCTGACAGCCCTCTGTGACAGTGGTAACATTTCCGCCATTTTGTGTTTGTACCGGGGGTCTAAGTACATTGCCACCCAGTACTGGTCCTTGACCCCTATGCTTTTTATATGGGGGTCCCTGTTAAAACACTGGAGCATGAAGGCCCCCATTTGCACTAAACTGGAAGCGGTGTGGTGGCCTGGCTCCTGCTCATCATCCAGGATAATGTCGTCGTCCTCCTCGTTCTCCTCTCCCCATCCACGCACAACAACAGGGATCCCAGAAAGGTTTAAAGCATGCTCTTCTTGCTCCTCCTCATCCGCCCTGGCACCATCCTGCTCTGACTCCTGTTGTTGACTTGTCTCAGATAGAGTAGCCCCCCTGGGAATTCATCCAGCATTGCAACTTCCTCATTTTCCTGCTCCTGCTCCTTCATGGCTTGATCAATGACACAACGCAATGCACACTCCATAAAGAAGGCATAAGCTACCATGTCACTGATGGCGCCATGGCTGCGACTGACCAGTTTGGTGATCTCATCAAACGGCCGCAGAAGTCTGCATGCTTCGCGCATGAGCAGCCACTGGCGCGGTGAAAAAAACCAAGCTCCCCAGAACCTGTCCTGCTGCAGAGTTCATACAGGTAGTCATTATCTGCATGTTTCTGCTGGAGCAGCCTATCAAGCATATAGAAGGTTGAGTTCCATTGCGTCAGGCAATCGCAAATAAGACGTCTGACCGGCAGATTGTGTCCCCGCTGAATATCAGCAAGGCGAGCCATGGCCATGTAAAATCTTCTGAAATGGGCCGAGATTTTCCTTGCCTGACGCAAGATGTCCTGGACCCCAGGGTATTTGACAACGAATCGCTGCACGACCAAGTTTAAGACGTGTGCCATGCACGGCACATGCGTAATTTTACCCTGTTTCAATGCGCTAAACAGATTGGCACTGTTGTCACACACCACTTTACCAACTGTCTAATTGAGCGGTCTTAGTCACTGATCTGCCTATGAACGCAAAGCTGAAAGGAGTGCAGGGCCAGTGTGGCTCTTGGCTTCCAGGCACAACAGACGAAGCACAGCATGGCATTGCCTCACCTGGCATGTCGAATAGGTTCTGGGGAGCTTGGGCGGCGCAGCAGAAAAGGAGGAGTCAGCCGAGGAGGAGAGGGAGGAGAATGGAGTAGGAGGAGGAGAAGAAGAGCCAGGCCTGCATGCAATCCGTGGCGGTAAAACCAAATCTACACGGGTGCCACGGGTTACATGCTTGATGGCCGTCAGAAGGTTCACCAAGTGGGCAGTAAAAGTGATATACCTTCCCTGCCCGTGTTAGCTAGACCACGTGTCTGTGGTCAGATGTATCTTGGCACCGACACTGTGTGCCAGAGATACATTCACTTGCCGCTGAACATGGCTATATAGCTCTGGGATGCCCTTCTGTGAGAAATACTTCCTTTCTGGGACCTTCCATTGTGGTGTTCCAAAGGCCTCCGAGTCCACCAGTTTATATGGCAGTAGTTGGCGGGCTATCAGTTCTGACAAGCCAGCCGTCAACCCTTGGACAAGAGGGTTATCCAGCGTCATCATTTTTTTACGCTCGAACATTTGGCCCACGGAAGCCTGCCTTTTTCCAGAAAAACAAGAGGATGGCATGATGGAAGGTGGAGTGGAGGACAATTTTGAGGAGAGAGGAGAAGGAGAAGACGAAGCTGGATGGTGAGAGCCTGGAGTGTGGCTTTGTGGGTTCCGTTGCTCCCACTGGGCTTGGTGATGGCAGCTCATGTGCCTTCTTAAGGTGGTCGTCCCTAGGTGAGTGTTGAACTTACCGCGACTTACCGCGACCGTTGACTCCAAAGGCTGCAGATGGCAACACTATTGTCAGCAGTGGACACATTAAAAAAAGCCCACACTGCGGAGCCATGTTCCGGCGTCCTGGGAGCGCCAGATGTGACCGTACATGGTTGATGCCTCGCTCCTGATACATTAGCAGTCTGGTTTGTCCCTCCTGTGCAATATAAGTTTCGCCTGCTTCTCCTCCCTATCTGCTGGTCCATATCTCCCTCTGAACTCCCTTCCTCTTCCTCTCATGTGGGCACCCACATCACTAGACATGTCATCATCGACGCCACCTTCCCCACCGCTATAATTAGAGATCTCAGAGTAGGCAGCAACCTCCTCCTTGGGCTGATCTGGGTACTGTCGTCAGACTGCTGAGTGGTGGTTGTTGCTACCTCCTCTTCCTGATCCAATACCAAGAGTGGCTGCGCATCGGCAATGTCTTGTGATGGATCGGAAAATAATTCCTGTGGCTCAAGCGGAGGGTATATGGTGGTGGTGTTGGTGGTAGTGTCTTTGGGGGTGCACACAACAGAGAGTGAATTAGAGGGTGCAGATCGAGAGGATGAGGAGGGTGCAGAACAGTACGGCTGAGTGAGCCACTCAACCAAGTCTGGTGCGTCCTTTGACATAATCGCACGCACCTTCTGCAGTTTGCCACTTTGGCTCAAGCCTGTTGCTCCTGCCCTACCCCTACCACCCCTGTGGAAGGGCCTACCTCTTCCTCTGCCTGTCATTTTTTAAATGACCCTGTGAAAAAAGTCTCTAGAGAAGTGCAGTATATGTGGAAGAAGGTATATAACACCCCACTTCAATCTGTCGTTTTGGGGGGGCCACTGGTCTATCACACCAGTTATAATACTTTTTTCTAATTGCGTTTGTCACTTTTTGTAGTATCGCTGCAGAACCGCTCAGCAGTCACAATGCTGCACAGTGGAAATGCACTATACTATGCTTTCTATATTTGCAAGTATTTTATACGTGTATTACACCCCTATATACTGCACACCAAATAGTACACCTATACCAGTCCTTAAAAAGGACCTTTGTGGACCTAATAGTAGCTAGCTAATAGCTAGTGAATTGCAGATAGGGATGATTATAACGTATGTTCGACTCGAACATCGGCTGTTCGCCCGTTCGACGACTTCCGAACGTTATGGGCCGTTCACGCCAAATTTGCGTGGCGCTCATGGCCCACAATGCACTGCGATGGCGCAGTGCATTGCTGGCTCATGATTGGCCAAGCATGCACTGTGACCCCGCATGCTTGGCCAATCACAGCGCCGGCAGCGAGGAGAGCCATGATTGGCCACAGGCAGGATGCCTGTGGCCAATCATAGCTCAGGCTGTGTAGTACACGCCCCACACTATATAAGGCTGCCAGCGCGGCGGCCTTGTGTAGTGTGTTGGCATCTGTAGCAGTTAGTGGGTGTTCTGTGTACCTTCAACACAGTATACACCGATCGTTATCAGCCGATTTTTTTTTCGTTCTTGCTCTTCTGTAGTGGTTGTTTTTCTGCGTGCCCTGACCGCAGTATACACCGCTATATTCACCTATATAGCTAACTATCTTGCTCGATTTAAATAGAGCTTGCAGTCAGTGTTAGGAGATTGTGCATGCTGTCTGCGTGCTCTGAACCCAGTATACACCGCTATATCCACCTATATAGCTAACTATCTTGCTCGTTTTAAATAGAGCTTGCAGTCAGTGTTAGGAGATTGTGCGTGCTGTCTGCGTGCTCTGAACCCAGTATACACCGCTATATCCACCTACATAGCTCTTCTCTATTTGAGCCATCTGCCATCTGCAGGAATTAGTGGAAGTTGTGTGTGCCTCCAGCACAATATACACTACCCAATTGCTGGTTTTCCCAACTCCCTTCAGGCCATTACCATGTCTGGAAGGCCAGCAAGGAGAGGCAGACAGGCGCAAGCTGATAAAAGAGGGCAAGCAGGCTCTGTGTCTAGAGACAACAGTGCTGGTCGTGGACGCGGTGCATCGTCATCATCAGCACGTGGCCATGGGACAGGCTTTTCCTTCTTTTCGGCAGCTGGACATGTTGAGCCGCAACATGCCAACAACTTGGTAGAGTGGATGACCAAGCCCTTTTCAGACTCCTCATCGTCTCTCACCCAGGCTCAGGGTACTAGCAAAGCAGCTGCCAATGCATCGTCTTCCCTCCTCTCAATGTCATCATCAGTGACTCCTTCCCTAGACCCACCACGTCCTCCTGAGGAGTCTCCTGAACTCTTTGAGCACAGTGTTGGGTACATGCTCCAGGAGGATGCCCAGTGTTTTGTAGGCTCTGATAATGATACTCAGCTAGAGGAAGGCAGTAGCGTGAATGCAGAAAGAGGGGATGCTCAAGAAGGACAGCAATCTGGCAGTCATGTTCCACAATCTGCAGCATACTACCAGGTTTGCTCCAGCGATGAAGAGGGAGGGGATGATGAGGGCACTGACTCCACGTGGGTGCCTGGTAGGAGAGAGGAGGAGGAGGCACATGTCCAACGAGGCAGGATGCACTCCGGGGGCCAGCTTAGGGGCAGCACACCGACTGAATCACACCGCAGAGCTCCGCCTGTGCTGGCGCTGCCTCTGCGCGTTATTCTAAAAGTTCTTTGGTGTGGGCCTTTTTTGAGACGAGTGCATCAGATTTCACCGCTGCTATTTGCAACATATGTCTCAAGCGTATCTCGCGTCACCAAAACATCAGCCGCTTGGGCACCACATGCTTGACCAGACATATGTTGACCTGCCATGCAGCTCGTTGGCAAGCGTACCTCAAAGACCCACACCAAAGAACAAAGCGGACCTCTCCTTGCTCCTCATCAGCTGGGATCTCCAACCCCACTAGACCTTCAGTCCTCTCTGAAACCTGCTCTGAGAGAAATGAAGGTGTAGAATTAGGTGTGTCACAGCCAAGTGCTTCCGGGCACTCTGCTAGCAATACACCCACGTCCGATTATAGCAGGCAAATGTCCCTGCCCCAGCTGCTGGACCGGTGAAAGAAGTTCACTCCCAGCCATCCACATGCCCAGCGGTTGAATGCTAGCTTGGCTAAATTGCTAGCACTTCAACTCCTGCCTTTTCAGTTGGTAGACTCGGCCCCCTTCCGTGAGTTTGTACAATGTGCGGTTCCTCAGTGGCAGGTCCCCAAACGCCACTTTTTCTGACGGAAGGCGATTCCGGCTCTCTACCGGCATGTGGAAGGCAATGTCCTTGCCTCACTGGACAGGGCGGTAAGCGGTAAGGTGCATATTATCGCTGACTCATGGTCCAGCAGGCATGGACAGGGACGTTACCTGTCTTTCACGGCCCATTGGGTCACTCTTCTGGCAGCTGGGAAGGATGCAGGACAAGGTGCAGTAGTGTTGGAGGTTGTTCCGCCACCACGCCTCCAAAATGCTACTATTGGTTGTGACACACCTCTCTCCTCCACCCCCTCCTCTTCTTCTTCCTCCATGGCCTCTTCCAGTGCTCTGTCCTCAGAACCAGCGGTGCTCTGTAGGCGTCCCAGGGGCTACGCAAGTACGCAGGCAAAACAATGCCATGCCGTGCTTGCGCTGGTTTGTTTGGGGGAAAGGAGCCACACTGGGGCGGATGTTTTGTCAGCTCTGTAGGGGCAGGCCGAGAGGTGGTTGACGCCACGCCAGCTTAAGCCAGGAATGGTGGTTTGCGACAATGGCACCAACCTCCTCTCCGCCCTCCGACAGGGACAACTGACCCATGTGCCCTGTGTAGCTCACGTCCTTAACCTGGTGGTGCAGAGGTTCTTGGGCAGGTACCCGGGCTTACAGGATGTCCTGAAGCAGGCCAGGAAAGTCTGTGTGCATTTCCGCCAATCATTTAATGCCTGTGCTCAGCTGGCTGAGCTCCAAAGGAGTTGAACCTGCCCAAAAACCGCCTTATATGTGACATGCCCACCAGGTGGAACTCAATGTTGGCCATGCTGCAGTGGCTGCACACGCAGCAGAGGGCCACCAATGAGTACCTGTGCGACTACGGCACCAGGATAGGGTCAGGGGAGCTCGGTTTTTTCTCACCAAGCCAGTGGGCCATGATCAGGGATGCATGCACTGTCCTGTCACCATTTGAGGAGGCCACAAGGATGGTGAGCAGTGACAGTGCATGCATCAGTGACACTGTACCTCTTGTCCACCTCTTGGAGCATACGCTGCATGGAATAATGGACAGGGCACTTGAGGCAGAACAGAGGCAGGAAGAGGAGGACTTCCTTGCCTCTCAAGGCCCCCTTTATCCAGACAGTGTCCCTGCTGTGCCACCCATCACACAGGAAGAGGAGGAGGAGGAGGAGGAGGAGGAGGAGGAGGAGGAGGAGGATGATGATGATTGTGTCAGCATGGAGGTGGAGGCTGGCACTCAGCATCAGCAGCAGCAGCAGTCTTGTAGGGATGATTTACAGTCCCAAGAAACCCGTGGACTTGTACGTGGCTGGGAGGAGGTAGCTGAGGATCATGTTGTCCTTAGTTACCCAGAGGACTCTGGATCGAATGACTCAGCTAACCTACGCTGCATGGCCTCCCTGATCCTGCAAAGCCTGCGGAAGGATCCTCGTATTCTTCGGATCAAGGAGAGGGACCATTACTGGCTGGCCACTCTCCTTGATCCACAGTACAAGGGTAAGGTTGCCGACCTTATCTTGCCGTCGCAGAGGGAGCAGAGGATGAGACATCTCTGGGAGACCTTTGCAAAGGTCTGTGCAACGAGTTTCCAGAGACTGGGAGGTTACAAACTCCTGGTCCTGGACAACGTGTTGCTGAGGCATCGGTCAGAAGGAGCGGTGGAGAAGGTGGCTGTCTGACCGATGCTTTCAGGCAATTTTTTAGTCCGCAGCCCCAAGGTTTGATCGGTTCCAGCAACCATCGCCAGCGTCTGATTTACATGGTGCAGGAATACCTAGGGGCAAGGTCAGACTTGGACACCTTTCCCACCGAAAATCCTCTGGCTTACTGGGTCTTGAGGATGGATCACTGGCCAGAGCTTGCACAGTATGCAATTGAGCTACTGGCCTGTCCTGCATCCAGTGTTCTTTCGGGAACGCACCTTCAGTGCTGCTGGTGGCTTTGTTACCGATCACAGGGTGCGCCTGTCCACCGAATCAGTTGATCAACTGATCTTCATCAAGATGAATCAGTCTTGGATCACCCACAGCTACCAAGCACCTGAAGCTGATGTAACCAAATCATTTTTTTAGAAATATCACATCCCTTCAAGACTGCCTATGCTGATGCTGAGTGACTGTCCAGTTATGTTTAACAGGGGCGTTTAATTACAATTTTTGATGCAATGCTTTGCAGCAGGGCTCATTCCTTCACTACAACTAGAGTATATGGGAGAGGTTGCAGTGTCGTGGCACCAGCACCAGTGCCTAAGGCCCAATTTTTCTGCCCCTGTTTAACAGGGACATGTAATTACAATTCTTGATATAATATTTCACAGGAGGGCCTGTTCCTGTGCCCACCCAGAGTAACTGTGAGGACTTATAGTGTTGTGGCACCAGCACCACAACCACCAAAGGTAAATTTTTCAACCACTGATCAACAATGACATGTAATTACAATTCTTGATATAATCGTTCACAGCAGGGTGCTCCAGCGCCCACCAAGAGTCACTTTGAGGGCTTACAATGTTGTGGCAAAACCAACACCTTGTTCTGCCATTTCTGCAGAGCATATAGGGCAGGCCCCTACTTTCAAACATCCAACTTACAAACATCTCCTACTGCAAACGGAAGGAGACAACAGCAAGTGATATGTGACCCAGTAGGTACAGTTGAATAGCAAATATTAACAGTTTGCACACTCAGCCACTGGCACCATTATAGTCCAGATAGATACTAGGAACCAATTGGATTGGTTGCTCGTACGGGGGGGTGGTCATCTGACCCGGGTTCAGTTCTTGATTGGTTCATGGGGTAAGTACCTGACAAATCAGGTGTGGACATCACAATGAGGCTTGGTTTTGGCGGGAACAGCCAGGTGCCCAGAGTGAGGTTTGGAAGGTTAGAGACAATATAAATGGAGGTGACGCAGCGTGCCGCTCGTGCCCCTGGATGACGCAATTTTGTTGCGAAACGCGTAGGGATGAGCGGTACGCTATACATCACCTCGTGTTTGTGACGGCTTCCAGGAGAACGGATCTGCCTGTGTGCATCCGGCCGGCGCCACAGACTTAAGGCTTATTTTCTTCTATACATTTGTAAGTGTATTTTTACTTTTTTATCGTGAGTAATAAAGGGTTTTACACTATTTGTATTCTTTTTCCCTTTACGGTTCCGATATCCCTACTTTTGAGTCCTCTTTTGGGCCTCTGAGGAAGACGCCTGGGAACAGGTCTCCTTCCCAACCCCCACTGGAGCGGTGGAACCAGGAGGACACCGAGGATCCCCCTTTGGCTGGAAGTTACATCTATCCTTACAAGTCTCGTGTGACCCTCTGTAGTGGGGGGTCATGTCGTTCTGGTAAGCGGCAAATTTTATCGCATGTTGGTGGTGGATTGAACATTCTTTTTTCCATTGGACTGAGTGGCGGATTTTTATGAATATTGTGGTCTAATTTTGGAGGACTTGATTTATAGTTTTGTAACAATTAGTTTTGTGATTTATGTATATGGACTTACTGTCCAAACACTGGGTGTTTCTGTTCTATCCTCTTTTATGCTGATAAGAGGTTTATATATCGGGAATTTATATTGCAAGATTTAAGTTCTACATTTTGGGTTTTTTCATGTGTGTTCTATATTATGCACGTTATAAGTAACACTAATTTATATATGGTTGTTATATTTTGTTTACAATTTTTTGTCTGTATATGTTAAGCGCAGCTTAGTATTTTTCAATTTTGGTTCTGTATTATGTGACACAGTGAAGCTGCAGCTAAACGTTTATTCTTATAAGTACTATATGAGAGTATATATAACTTACACTCTTTTGCACCTTTTTTTTTTTCCCATTTTTATTTGATCCCAAATGTCATCCTCTACATACATAAATGGCAACATTTCCAAATTCCTGCTGAATTCCTACTAAATAAAAAAGCTAAAACTGTTATGAGTTAGTAAATAACAAATATTTGTAAATGTCAAATTGCGCTTTTTTTTTAATGAAATGGTGAAAACTGAAGCTACTCAAAAACTGTAAATAAAAACACTTTATGCTAAAAATCTATGAGGTTACCATTTTTCACTTACATCTTTCAGAATTTGATCTTGGCAGCTAGCATTGGTTTAGGGGTCTTTTCAACTAGGTCTTCCCTTCTTGCCACACACACACAGATGTTGTGAGAAGGAGTGGGAGATGGGAGAGCTGACTGCTTATCACAGCCAGCAGTGTTCTAGTATAGAAATCACAGTACCCCTACATGATCACAGCATCCCAATCAAAGCAAGCTTTGTATGCATTCAGCACATACAAGGCTTCCTGTGAATGGTTGAGCAGTCCTCAGCCTGACTCAATTTTGTTTCAGGAGAAGGATGGGAAGTCTCCGTCCTCTTTTTTAGGAACACAGCACATTATACTGTGTGTAACTATTGCCACATACAGTTTATACAATGCTCCTAACAAGCGCATCTGTTAAGCTTTCTTTAGACCTATAATTGGGAGCAGAGGCATCAAAGTACCTCCCTTAACCTGCAATAGGCAGCAGATGGGGATCAGGGATGTTTACATGCTGCAGGTGTGGTGCTTTGCTTCGCACTCACAGCAAAATTCACCTGATATGTATCAATCGGAGGACAGAAAGCCCATTTAGCGCTACAGGGATTTGTTGGCACAAATGGGGCTAAGGCCGGCAGTGAGGAGGCATTGCATTTCTTCCTTATTGCCTGTCAATATCTCTGGAGCATAATCCAATTGCAGATCAGGCTTCAGAGGCAAGGGAGATTTAGATGCATGTCAAAATCTACCCATAGTTAAGGTAATAGTTTAAGCCAGCTTGGTTTAAACTAGCAGTTAGGCTTCGGCATTAAAGGATAAGTTCACCTTTGGGAACATGTTACATGTTCAACCCTAAAATCGTGTGAAACATGTAACATGTTCCAGTGCTGAAGCTGCTGCCTGCTGCCCCCCTCCCTGTGGCAGCAGTATGGGGAGAAGTTCCCCGTACTTGCTGTCACTGTTTAAAAACAGCATGGCCATGCGAGGCTCCACCCACACGGCCGCATCAGTTATATACACAGCTCTGTGTGTCTGAATAAACTACAAGCCCCGTCATCCTTAGCTGCTGTCGGCTTGTAGTTCTCAATGAACTACCATTACTACTGATGTAGTTTATTGAATCTTCCTGCAAGGGAGTACTGGCTTACCCGTACGGTATGTACGGGCAAGCAGATACACTAACAGTGTGCAGGAGACCTGCATGGCATCATCTGTTGATCTCAATGAAGGTACCCATTGTCCTAACAGAGGCAGAACAATAAATTAATAAACCCCGACACAACTTTTTAAAAAAAACATCATTCATCATTCATTAATCAAAGCTCAATTGTTAAGTTAGGGATTTCCCTCATCTGCCATCAATATGCATGGATTCCTTCATAAGAGAAGTGAATAAAAAAAGTAAACAAGTAAATAAATTATAATAGCAGTGGTCATGTTTCCTGGTGCAGCAAAACTGAAACAGCCAACATATGGCCAGATCATACAATTAGGTGTTCTGTGGGTAAACAGGGAATGCAATAATCAAATGAAAAAGGTTTATATTGATTCAGTCGTCCAACCTCGCTTCATAAGAACTTTTTCATCTATTTATCTAATTATGTCCCAGAAAGCAACTAAAATATAATGCTCCTTTGATGCCTGGATCCTCAAAAGCCCTAAGCTGGTGAATTTTTTTAACACATTCACTGCACATTTGCTAGAGGACCATTCACCCTTCTTAGCACAATATGCCACATATGCAGACCATTCAATGCACTTTTTTGCATTTTGCAAATATTTATTTTGCAAAATGCTATTGAAATGGCTTTTAATGCATTTTATGGTGAACATTCTAGGATTTTCTTTGTAGGTGTTCATATATCAGAAACTGTTTTACATAGTTTTATAACTTGAAAGGTTTATTTCTGTAATGAAAATTGACAATGAAGAAAGCATGCTGTTTTTCCAATACTACCAGCTCAGCACATTGATAATATAAGACAATAAGCCCATAGGGAGATAATGGCCTGCTTCCCTGCTTATAATATCCCATATATACTCAATAGGGATGAGCTTCGATTTCGAGTCGAACAGCGAACAATTTTGGGTGTTCGCGGCAAATTCGAAAAGCTGCGGAACACCCTGTAAAAGTCTATGGGAGAAATCTAAAGTGCTAATTTTAAAGGCTTATATGCAAATTATTGTCATAAAAAGTGTTTGGAGACCTGGGTCCTGCCCCAGGGGACATGTATCAATGCAAACATTTTTTTTAAAAAGGAAATTTTTTCGGGAGCAGTGATTTTAATAATAAAAAAAGTGAAACAATATAAGTGAAATGTTCCTTTAACCACTTCAATACCCAGCCATAGTCAAATAACGTCCACAGATGGAATCTTCCATCCTGGGTGGATGTCATATGACATCATCAGCTTTCTGACGCTACTGCGGTCCCCCGAGGGACCACAGAGCAGCGATCGGGGATCCGGTGTGTCCCTGGGGACACAGCCGCTCCCCGATGGGGGTATTGAAGTGGCGGCGGTGAGCAGCGGAGCAGCTTTACCAGCTGTGATCCATCACTAGCCAGCACTGCTTGTGTATCTCCGGGAAGCAGCGTGCACGGCGCACATTCGCGCTCTCAGGGACAAGCTGTGCCGTGATCGGGGCTGAGGCTAGCTGAAGCTTTTCCCTTGGATACAGCCTAGCCCCGATCAGTGTAAAAAGCCAATTAAATTGGCTATTTAGTGGCTGGCTGTGTCCAATGACAGCCTGTCACTAAATGTAAACAAACGGTGTGTAACTCCTGTTGTTGGGTTCTCCTCTTCACACACCGATCCAGTGTGAGGAGGAGATCAGCTAACAGTGAGTTACCATTACTGTACCCCAGTATATGTTTTATTGTGCCCAGATTGCCCCCCCTAGAGAACCTGTCAGCAGGAGTACCTGTCAGCAGGAATACCTGTCGCCTCACCAGAGTAACCCGACCACCTCACCACCTGCCACCAGCGTACCCACCACCAGAGTACCCGCCACCTCACCACCTGCCACCAGAGTACCCGTCACCAGGAGTACCGGTCACCTAACCAGAGTACCCGCCACCTCACCATCTGCCACCAGAGTACCTGCTACCAGAGTACCCACCACCTCACCACCTGTCACCAGAGTACCCACCACCAGAGTACCCACCACCTCACCATCTGCCACCTCACCACCTGCCAGAGTACCTGCCAACAGAGTACCCGCCACACCACCTGCTACCAGAGTACTACCAGAGTACCTGCCACCAGAGTACCCACCACCAGAGTACCCGCCACCAGAGTTCCTGCTGCCAGAGTACCTGTCACCTCACCACCTGCCACCAGAGTACCTGCCATCTCACCAGAATACCGGCCACCTCACCACCTGCCACCAGAGTACCCACCACCTGAGTACCCGCCACCATAGTACCTACCCCAGAAGAGGCATACCAAATACTCTAGTCTGACCAATGAGAGCAACGGGGAGCTCTCACCGCTCAGTTCTGTTTCCGATTCTGTTTCGGAATATGAGCCCCCTGAAGGCAGCACATCAGGATCCGAATTGGAGGAGGAGGAAGCAGTCCGTCCTAAAAGAAGATGGTCTGAACACCAGGCAGCTACCAGCAGTGCCAATGGCGGTAGACCCCAGGAGGAGAGGCCCGGTAGAAGTGCTGCTAGACCCCAGGAGGAAAGGCCCAGTGCACGCCAAAGAATTAGGGCCCAAACTCAGCTTTCAGAAGGCTTGGCTTGTGGTTGCCTTCTACCACAGGGTAAGCCACGATCCCCCCTTTTACAACACAGCCAGGTGTGCAGGTCAACACTGTGGGTTTTTCCCAAATAGATTTTTTTATATTTTTCCCCTGACTAATTGCTTCAAGGCATCATGGACCAAACCAACCTTTTTGCACAACAATTTATTGCAACCAACCCCAGCTCCAGCTATGCCCGCCCTTTTGAATGGCGACCCCTAACAGTGGTGGAGCTTAAATAGTTTTTAGGCCTAACGCTCAACATGGGGCTTACAAAAAAAATCAATGCATAAGTATTGGTCGACCAAACCCATCCATCATATGCCAGTTTTTTCATCAGCCATGTCCAGGTCCCGATACGAACTTAAAATGCGCTTCCTGCATTTTAGTGACAACTCACAGTGCCCCCTAATTAATTTTTTTTCCCAAGAAGTTTTCCGAACTTTATGTCCCTGACAAAACATATGTGTAGATGAATCCCGGGTGCATTTCACAGGCCGGCTGGGAATCAAACAATATATCCCCAGTAAGAGAGTGAGGTATGGCTTGAAGCTCAACAAGCTCTGTGAAAGCGCCACCGGTTAGGTGCACTCATTCCGCGTGTACAAAGGCAAAGATTCCCAGCTCCAGCCACCTGAGTGTCCATCGTACATGGGAATAAGTGGAAAGATAGTTTGGGAGTTGACATTCCCACTCCTCCAAAAGGGGTGTCATATTTACATGGACAACTATTACACTAGTTTGACCCTTCTCCGCCACCTGTACCTAAAAAAAAAAACTTGGACCTGTGGTAGCACAATGAAAAAACTAAAGGGCTTCCCACAGCGTCTTGTCACCACAACCATTCAAAGGGGGGAATCGGCAAGCTTGAGGAATGAGGAAGTGTTGGCTGTGAAGTGGAGGGATAGAAAAGACGTGTACATGATGTCCACCATCCATGTTGACACCTCGGTGGAACTTAACAGAAGACACAGTCCTGCTCGCAAGCCTTCCTGTATCAGCGAGTATAATAAATTCATGGGGGGGGGGGTGGATTTAAACGACCAGATGTTGCAGCCCTATCTTTCAACAAAAAAATCCCTTTTCTGGTACAAAAAAAGTTGCAATTTACTTTTTTCTTTTGGCCCTTTTAAATTCTTTCATCATCTACCAAAAATTAACAGAAACACCCACCACCTTCATAAAGTTTATTGAAGACACTGTCACTTCCCTTATCTACTAACAAGTACCCACCCCCCCCCCCCCCCCCAGAAATAATTCACTCAGATTCTGGCAGCAAACTACATGAAGGTCATTTTCCAGACCATATTCCACCATCAGGATCCAGAAGACAAAGGCAAAAAAAAGTCGGGTGTGCACCAAAAGAAGAATTAGGAAAGACACCAGCTTCCATTGTCCCGACTGTCCTTCCCAACCTGGCCTTTGCATCGGACAATGCTTCAGGCGATATCACACTGTGGAAAACTATTAGCCCATATTTCTAATACTGCCATTTCCACGTTTTCAATTTCCGTCATGAATATTTCCCTGCCTAAACCAACCATATCATTGTCTTCCATGTGAACTGACCCTAGACTGTATCGACTATGCCTCTGCCTTTTACCTGCACTGACCTCGGCCTGTTGACCATGTTTTTGCTTGCCCCTTGGAATGATCTTTTACCCTGCTACACAGGGGTCTCACATATGTGAGGGGCTCCAGAATAATGTTCGGAGTTCAGAAAAACAGTTTTTGTTTTTCTGTGTTCCCAGAACAGGGTCTGGTTCTCTGGAGGCTTCAAAGCGATTTGGGTGGGAGAAGCCTCTACCCCTGTCCCCATTCTTTCCTGACCAATGCCCTAAGCTTGATGGTCCTGCCTGCTCCCTGGACAAATACTCTGGCTGTGCTGCCCATACCTCTGCCTGCTGCATGTACTAACTATGGACAGTATTCCAGTGTGCTTCATGGACGATCCTTTGATCCTTTTGCTGCTGCTGACCACATCCCTGCCTGACATCTGGACCAATGCATTGGCTGTGCTGACTATTCCTGGCAGGCATCTCTACCTGTACTGACTATTCCTGCCTGCTGCTTGTTTTGCTGTCGCTGTCCGCGTTCCTGCCTGCTGCCTGGACCGATGCTCTCCTCTGTGGACCACTGCACTACTAAAACCACAGGTAATCTTTTCTTTACCCTTTGCTCATCAGCATGTACTGTACATATCAATTACAAACCAAAATACATTCTATGTGTTAGAAATATGAAGGGCCTTCAACAATGTGATAGGTATTCTAGGAGCATAAATTACACATATAAATTCCTGCCAAGCTGACGGTGCTACTTGGATGTTGGGCCTCTGTATGTGGCCAGGCTGTGTAAAAGTCTCACACGTGGTATCACCATACTCAGGAGTAGCAGAATGTATTTTGGGGTGTCATGTTTGCTATGTACATGCTATGTGTTGGAAATATCTTATAAATTGACAACTTTGTATAAAAAAATGTGTGTTTTCATTTTTTTCCCACATATTCCAAAAACTTCTGGAAAAAAATGAACCATTCAAAAGACTCATTATGCCTCATAGATTATACGTTGGGGTGTTAGCTTTCCAAAATGGGGTCATTTTGTGGGTTTTTCCATTGTGCTGGTGCTCCAGGGTCTTCAAAACTGTAATATGTGGTTGAGAAATGAGGTTTGTAATTTATGCATGTGGTATTGCCATACTTGGGAGGAGTAGCAGAAAGTATTTTGGGGTGTCAGTTTTGCTAAATGCATGCTATGTGTTATAAATATCTTATAAATGGACAACTTTATTTAAAAAAAAAAAAAGTGTTTTTATTTTTTCCACAGTTTCAAAAAACTTCTGGAAAAAAAAATAACCATTCAAAAGACTCATTATGCCTCATAGATTATACGTTGGGGTGTTAGCTTACCAAAATGGGGTAATTTTATGGGCGTTTTCATTGACCTGGTGCTCCAGGGCCTTCAAAATTGTGATTGTGTCATCAAATGAGATGTGCAATTTTTGCTCGTAGAACGGTGATACTTGGATGTTAGACCTCTGTATGTGGCCAGGCTGTGTAAACGTCTCACACATGTGGTATCAGTATACTCAGGAGGAGTAGCAGAATGTATTTTGAGGTGTAATTGCAAGTATGCATGTGCTGTGTGAGAGAAATAACTTATGACAATTTTGTGCAAAAAAAAGAAAAAAAAATTATAATTTTCCCAAGAATTGTGGGAAAAAATTACAACTTCACAAAACTCACCATCCATGCCTCTTACTAAATACCTTGGAATGTCTGCTTTCCAAAAAGGGGTAATTTGGGGGTTATTTGTACTTTCCTGGCTTGTTAGGGTCTCAAGAAATGAGATAGGCCTTCAGTGCATCAGGTGTGATCAGATGTGATCATTTTTCAATGATTTGCACCATAGCTTTTAGATGCTATAACTTTCACAAAGACCAAATAATATACACTTATTTGGGTTATTTTTACTAAAAAGATATGTAGCAGTATACATTTTGGCCCAAATTTTTGAAGAAAAATGTTTTGTTTGCAAAATTTTACAATAGAAACGAAAATTTTTTTTTTTTTTTCAAAAACGTCTATTTTTTTCACTTATATTGCAAAGAATTAAAAACCAGCAGTAATTAAATACCACCAAAAGAAAGCTCTGTTTGTGAGAAAAAAATGATAAAAAATTGGTTTGGGTAGAGTGTAGCATGACTTAGTAATGAGTAATTGTCATTCAAAGTGTGAGAGCGCTGAAAGCTAAAAATTGGTCTGGTAAGGAAGGGTGTATAAAAGCGGTTACATTTCGTACCTAGGGGGTGTGTATAGTATGTGCAGGGACAGTTATAAGCACAGGAAACAAGCGCTACTTTACAGGCAAAGTGTAATTTCTGAAGGAAAAAAATAGGATTTTTTGTACTCCCTGTAAAATCCTTTTCTCTGTAATTTTCTCTGTAATTCACACTGACTGACACAGCATTTCTCTTAGCCATTGGGTTGTTACGCCACCTTTAGGAGAAGACTAGGCATAACATGTTATGAAAAACACAGAACTTTTAGTTCTGCCCATGGGCCGGTCCCTTAGGTAACAACCCCCCAGCCTGCCATGCAGCCCTCAGTACGTCAACAAGCAGTATAACGTAAAGAAAATAGGAGGGGCGGGTGCTGTGTCAGTCGGTAAATTACAGAGAAAAGGATTTTATGGTGAGTACAAAAAAATCCTATTTTCTCTTATATTCACCAACTGACACAGCTCCTCTCTTAGCCATTGGGACGTCCTCAAACAGTATCAAAACGAGGGGTGGGAAAACAGCATAAAAACTTCATCCACCATGGCATGTGGGAACTAGTATAACTTTACCCACAAAAATGACTTGTGGAAAATGAGTGTGTGGAAAAAAACCATCACAAAAACTGAGTGTTCCTCAACAGAAAGGCACTATCCTCAAAACCGCACCAAAACTGCGGTAACAAATGCAACAGTGCATTAACGTAAAGGTACTGTGTTTTTACCCATAAACCAGAAAAAAGGGAAAAAATTGCATATGCAATTGCAACTATACAGCCACCTGCAAAGCCAAAACAGGCATCAGCCGATGCACTGACATCTACCTCGTAGAACTTTGTAAAAGTGTGAACAGACGACCAGGTCGCCGCTTTACACGCTTGAGCGACAGCCGCTTTACACGCTTGAGTGACAGACACTTGATGTCGGAAGGCACAAGACATTCCGATTGCCCTCGTGGAGTGGGCCGTGACTGGAAAGGGGAGCACCTGCCCCTTCAAGGCTTAGGCTTGTACTACAATCTGCCTGATCCACCTGGAAATGGTTGACCAACGAGACCACCATGCCTTGCTTTGGACCAGCCACTGAAACAAACAGTAAGTCTGACTTCTGGAAGGGAGCCGTGGCAGACAAATACACCCTCAAAGCCCGAACCACGTCCAGGGAATGGAGGGCCACCTCCTTAGGATGTGTCGGCTTAGGACACAGAGATGGTAACACAATGTCCTCATTGAAGTGAAACGCCGAGACCACCTTTGGCAGAAAAGTAGTTTGCGGACACAACACCACCTTATCCTTGTGGATAACCAGATAGGGCGACTTGCAGGAGAAGGCCGCCAGTTCCGAAACCCTCCTGGCCGATGTAATAGCCACTAAGAGACCACTTTCTGGGAAAGAGTCAACAGAGGGATCTCTCTGATATTTTCAAATGACGGTTTTTGCAGCGCCGATAACACCAGGTTCAGATCCCACGGGGGTAATGGTGGACACACCGGAGGAACTACAAATGTCGCAGCCCTTGAACAAAAGTGCTCACTAGAGAGTGAGATGCCAGGGGTCACTGAAAAAAGACAGCCAAAGCTGAAATTTGTCCCTTAATGGTACTCAAAGCCAGTTTCTGGTCTACTCCTTGCTGAAGAAAGAGTAGGCCCCTGGATATAGAGAAGGAGCGGGTGCCATCCTTTCTCCTCACACATGGAGATGTAGGCCTTCCAGTTACGATGATATATCTTCCGGGAAGAAGATTTCTGTGCTCTCAGTATGGTTGGGATCACCGAGTCCGAAAGACTCTGGTTCCTAAACACCTGGCTCTCAATAGCCATACCGTTAAAACCAGCGATGGTAAAGCAAGATTGAGAATCAGACATTGAGACAGAAGATTTTCTTGCAACAGCAGCCGCCAGGGAGCGTCTGCCACCAGGCGCACTAGGTCTGCGTACCAGGGACGCTGGGGCCAAACTGGGGCAATCAGTATTACTGGGATCCCCTTGGCCTTCACTCTACGGAGCAGATGTGGTAACAGCTTTAGCGGAGGAAAGGCATAGATCAGCTGGTACTGATCCCACAGAGCCACCAGCGCGTCTGACGTGTCTGCCCATGGATCTCTTGTCCTGGACATGAATCTCAGCACCTTCCAATCGAGACAGGAGGCCAGAAGATACACGTCTGGTGTGCCCCACCACATGCACAGTATCCTGAACACCTCCGGATGCAATGCCCATTCTTCTGGATCCAGCATCTGGTGACTTAGATAGTCCACCTGCCAGTTCTCCACTCCCGGGATGTAAATGGCTGACAGGGCCGGTACATGTCGCTCTGCCCACCAAAGTATGTGAGCGACCTCCCATGCTGCGGCCAAGCTTCTTGTTCCTCCTTGGTGATTGATGTTTGCCACAGCCGTGGCATTGTCCGACTGGATCCTGATCGGACGCCCTCGCAGTCTTATCGACCATGTGGAGAGGCATAGCCTGATCACTCTCAGTTCGAGCAGATTGATCGGCAACTTGGATTCCTTCATCGAGCATCCAGTATAAGGACATAAGGCACAGAGAAAATAGCCGCCGGACTATAGGAAAGCATGCTGCTCCTAGAGACTGATCAAAAAACGTCCTTAGGCTTCAAGAAAATGACCACCGGGCATCCAGTATAAAGGACAAAACCACAGGGAAAATGGCCACCAAGCTACAGGAGAACATGCTGCTCCTTGCCCTCACCTAAGATGGCCACTGAACACAGAAAAAACCATGAGGGACAGTGACAGAAAATGGCAGTGAACAGCGCTGCAGGGATCAGACACAGCCTCTCAGACACCCCCAGGGAGAGAACAACACACATCAGGGCACACCCAGCCAGCGCAGCCCCCCGCAGAGCCCCTGTACATGACACACACACCACTCAGAAGCCACATGCAGCATCCACCACAGGGTGAGGGGGAGGGAAGATAGGGACAGGGAGGGAGGAGAGGGGAGTGAGGGACCCCCGAATCAACCTCCCAGGGAATGCCCAGCTGCTCAGCCCCACGAGGCAGGGAGAGCTGTACTTACCAGTCCTGCAGAGCTTGGAGACATTCTATCACAGACCCACTCTCCAATCAGTACGGGGTGGCTGCTGGCCATGGCACACTGTGAGGCAGACATCAGTAGCCCGGTCATATGTGTGCCCCGGAGCATTAAAGCTCACGACCACCTCTGGAGCTGAGGTATGTCGTGGCTGACCCAGCGCATAGCTCTGGTCTGAACGCGCTCACTGGCCAGGCTAGGGAGACTACAAGGATAAGGGTATCCAGTCTGTCACCCAGCCGGCTGTTGATAGTAGATCACATTTATTCTGAAATGTTGTAATCTTCACAGCACCATTGGTGCCCAAAAGTGTAGGCATTTGGAGGATTATCTGCAACCTTTACTTCTTCTAAGGTGGCAAGTGGAGTGTCACCTCCTACCTTGTGAATGTCTTAAGGATTCCCTTATCATTTGCAAGTGTAAACAATGTATGCAAAAGGTTAAAATAAAATCACAACATAGGTAAATAACTTAAAAATGTTCCCTAATGTCCAAATATCTACCCAACAGTTACAGAATTAACTATATTTATTACAATGCAAAATATTGAGTAAGGGCTCGTTCACACCACATTACAGTGCAAACAAATGTTGCTGTGAGCTGCAATACAATGTTATTACCACAATTGCATAACTGCACCACATTGCAGTACATCACAGCGTGTTTCGAGCACACAACCAGCTGTAGACTATACTGGCAAATTTATCTGCCCTATCTGCTGCAGCAAAACAAAAAATAAAGTAACTGTTAACCACATACCCAGAGTTTAAACTCAAGCTGGTCAAAGCTGCTGACTTTACATCTCCTACCTTTTTGTCTGGTGGATTCTGCCCCCTTCTGTGAATTTGAAGAATGTGTTGTACCACAATGGCAGGTTCCCAGTCACTATTTCTTTTCATTTAAGGCCATTCTAGCTCTCTACCATCACGTGGAAGACAATGTTGTGGCATCGTTGGGCAAGGCAGTCAGCCGCAAGGTCCACATTACTGCTAACATGTTGTCCAGAAAGCATGGCCAGGGACGATATATTTTGTTCACACTGGGTAACTCTTCTTGCAACTTGGAAGGATGCAGCACAGGGCTCAGTGCTGCAGCTTGTTGTGCCACCATGTCTCTATACAGCTAGATGCAAGATTTTTTCAGCTCCACTCCCTCCTCCTCCTCAATGCACTCCTCTGCTGTCCTATGACCACAAGTACCCCCTAAGCATTCAAGGGGCTATTCCATGAGTCAGATTCCTGCAGCTCTGCAGGGGCAGGCCCAGTGGTGGTTCATACCATGCCAGCTGGAGCCAGGAATGGTGGTGTGCGATAAGGGCACAAACCTCCTGTCCACCCTTAGACAGGGAAAGTTGACGCATGTGCCATGCCTGGCACATGTCCTCAATTTGTTGGTGCAGCATGTCTTAAATAGATACCCAGGGTTGGAAGATCTGCTAAAGCAGGCTAGAAGAGTATGTAGCCATTTCATGCAGTCATACACAGCCAGTGCTCAGGTGGCTGAAATGCAGCAGGAATTCCACTTGCCCACCGGCTGAAACTCGACTTTGGCAATGTTGCACCGGCTTCAGATGCAGCAGAGAGTCATTAACAATTACCTGTGTGAGTATGGCACAACGACAGGCTCAGACTGGCTCGGCTTTTTTTCTCCACACCAATGCCTGCTGATAAAGGATGCTTACATTGTACTGTCACCATTTTAGGAGGCCACAAGGATGGTGATCTGTGGCAATTGTAGTGTATGCATCAGTGACACAATCCCTGTTGTGTGCCTGCAATAACAGACTCTGCATGGCATTATGGACAGGGCACTCGAGACAGAGCAGAGGAGAAAGAAGAGGACTTCCTTTACTCTTAAGGCACATTTTATGCAGACACCATTCTTGCCATGCAACAGAACACACAAGAGAAGAGGAAGGGTGTCAGAAACCATGAAACAGACAGAGACAGAAGTACAATCAAATCACACTTGTTTATTAATAAAAATAAAAAGGTAAATAGAAAAAAGCATAGTCAAGCACAGCCAGAGTCCAGTAGTCAGTCAGTCCAAAGTTCATAAACCAGATTGGGTAATCCGCCAGTCCAGATGTCAGGGATCCAAGGAGAGCAACTGCATGCAGGATAAGAAGCCAGGAGGGATGTCAGCAAGCCAGTCTTGAAACAAACAGCAGGAGACGTTTCCCTGTGATGTGACCAACGCGAAGGCAAATGAAAAAGTAAGCAGGAAGGCTTTAAATAGGCAGGTCAGACGAGCGTCATTGGGAACAGCTGGTAACTGTGGAAAGAGAAGAGAGCTGGCAATTAGCAGACAGCTGAGCGGCCAGCCCAGAGGAGGAAGGGCTAAGCCATCCCTGACAAAAGGGGAGCAGGAGGAGGAGAATTCTGGCAGTTTTGAAGACATTGAAGCAGAGGAAGACATACATCAACCCCAGAACTCTAGGGAGTAGTACGTGACTGGGAGGAGGCAATTCGAGCTACTGTAATCCTCAGTGACCCAATGAAGTCTGCTTCCCATGCTTTTGCAAACTTGTGGTGCATGGACTCTCTCATTCTTCAAAGCCTGCAAAAGGACCTGAGAATATGTGGCATTAAGGAGAAGGATCACTATTGATTGGCAACCGTCTTTGACCACCGCTACAAGGAGAAAGTCTTGGAACTCATCCCATCCTTACAGAGGGAGCAGAAGATGAAATCTCTTTAGAACACCTTAAAGATGAGTTTATATAACGCCTTTTCTGACCCTGGTAGGTTACAGTCTGGTGGAAAATTTAGTTTTGAGGTTTCTGTTGGTCAAGAGAGGAGTGGTGAAGAAGGAATGCATTTCAAAAATGTGTAGTCCTCGGCTCCCAGGGCTGCCAACTTCAACATCCCATTGGCAGCGTCTGCATCATATGGTGGATGATTAGGAGCAAAAATAGAGATGGAGAGCTTTCCAGTTGATGATTCACTGGGGTACTGGGTCATGAGAATAGACCACTGGCCAGAACTTGTCCAGTATGCAATTGAGTTGCTGGGCTGCCCTTCATCCAGTGTGCTTTCCAAATATGCCTTCAGTGCTGCTGGAGGCTTTGTTAATGATAATGGTCCATGAAGTCTGTAGACAGACACGCTCTATCTGATATTTATCAAAATGAATCAGTCCTGAATTACCAGCAGCTATGAAGCCATTGATGCCAATGTCGCTGATTAAGTGTTTTTGGGATGTGGGATCTCTGCAAGACTTCTAGGCTGCCTAGCATTGTGGGTGTTGATTTCATCTGGAAGAATTTTTTGGTATAGGTTTCATGGGTACAAATAACACCAAAAGCCCAATTTTTCTGCACCTGTTACTTCTATCCAAAGTCTGTGAAACCAGAATTTAGCCAAAAATTCTCTAATCTTGTTATGAGTGCACAAAATTATGGCCTCATCATAAAGACTGGCCTCACAAGCCATTGTTTATCAAATAAAGAAAGCTTGAATTGAAAATGTAATTTCTTTGGCTTTATAAATGTTATTATTGCTGCAGCAGGTTCTATACATGGTACAGATGTGCCACATTATATATAGACTAATGACCCGTACACACGAGAGGGATTAAGTCTGACAGACCTCCAAAGGAGTTCCGCCGGAGTTCCGGAGTTCTGGCGGACTTTTGGACCGAACGGACTTGACCACACACCATCACACCAAACTCCGACGGAGTCGAACGTGATGACGTACGACTGGATTCGACGTAGGAAGTTCATAGACAGTAGCCAATAGCTGCCCTAGCGTCGGTTTTAGTCCGTCGGAGTAGCACACACACGAGCAAATTATTCGAAGGGGACCGGGTCCGGCGGAGTTCCGTCGGGAAAATTTGAAGCATGCTTCATTTCTAAAGTCCGTCAGACTTTAGCGAAGCTAAAGTCCGTTGCAGCCCACACACGATCGGATAGTCTGACGGACTCAGTCCGTCGGAGTTTGGATGTCGAAAAGTCCGCTCGTGTGTACGGGGCATTAGGGGACCCCCCAGGCACTATATTTAAAGGAATTTTTCCATTTTTATTGTTCTGTAATTTTTACGGTTTCACTTTTAGCATCAGTAAATTACTGCTCATTTAATAATAATGTTTTTTACAAACTTTTTTTTTCGTTGACACATGTCCCCCAGGGCAGTACCTGGACCCCTATAACCAATTGGTTACATATAAGAGTTCAGAATGGGCACACAAGGTTTTTTATTCAGCTTCAAACATTTGCAATGTTTTAAAGTTCTGCCGTGAACCGAACAAGGGGCCGTTCGGCCCATCTCTAATTGGAAATCATTTCTAATAGGTGACAATGATGGTGATAATAATAGTGGTATGTGTGAAAATTGATAAGATCTAAAAAACGGTAATGGAGGGGAGGAGACTCCAGGACTGAAGAGTTAGGTGCAGCTGAAAGGTCAATGATCCAGCTGGGTAGAACAAGCTTTGTTGAAATATCCAGCAGCCTTATCAATTAAGAGGGAAGGAGATCAATATATCCCACAGGGTTGGATGAGCAGAGGGATGGGTGGAAAGGTGAACCAGAGCTTGAATTAAAGTGCAGCAGGGTTCATCAGATCTGAGAAAATTCTCGTGGATAAGTAAACACTTATGACGCGTACACACGATCGGAATTTCCGGCCAGAAAAAGACAGATGAGAGCTTTTCATCAGAAAATGCGACCGTGTGTATGCTCCATCAGAATTTAGCTGTCCGAATTTCTGCCAGCCAAAAATTGATAGCATGTTCTCAATTTTCTTGATGGAAATTCCGATCGTGTGTATGCAATTTCGACACGCCAAAAATCACGCATGCTCAGGCCGCGTACCACACGGGTGGACTGTATGGCCTACTTAGTCCGTCGAAACACATTTCAGCGGACAGTCCGCTCGTGTGTGGGCTTCAGCGGACTTTTTCAGCGTGCAGTCTGGCGTACTAAGTATTTTGGATTTTTCGAAATTCTGTCCGTCATACTTTGGTTTCAGCGGACAATCCGCTCGTCAGTAGGCTAGTTCGACGGACTAAGAATGGCGCATGCTCAAAGAATTTACACGGCGGAAGGGTGCATTGCTGTGTATTGGACTTCCTATTTCTAGTCCCGTCGTACGTGCTGTACACGTCATCGCGCAAGCTTTCGACGGACTGTTTGTGCATCCGTGTGTGGTCAAGTCCGTTCATTCGAAAGTATGACGGACTGTCCGTCGGATTGTATGACGGACTAAGTAGGCCATACAGTCCGCCCGTGTGTACGCGGCCTTAGATTCAACTACGAGACAGAAGCTATTGGCTACTGGCTATTGAACTTCCTTTTTCTAGTCCCATCGTAGGTGTTGTACGTCGCCACGTTATAAACGATCGGAATTTGGCGTGACCATATGTAGGCAAGACAGATTGAGCCGAATTCCGTCGGAATTCCATTGGGAAAACCATCAGAGCTTTTTCCGATGATAATTCCGATCGTGTGTATGCAGCATTACATTCAAGTAAACAAAGTTCTGCTTGAGCTTCCAACAGAGGAGAGCTCAGTGCAGAACAGCCAGAGAAATGGCAGGCAGCTGTCATACCCAAGATTCTAGACCCGCCAAAAGGATGTGAAGACAGCAGCCTCTACAGGCTTCTAGGACCAAGACAACAGGCATGGGGAAGTAAAGAGGCGTATATACAATGTGTTTCAAAGGCCCTGCATCTTTATCAAGCATGCCCAATAGTGAAGCAAGATTTTCTTTTATACTGACGAGTACAAGCCAATATGGCAGGTGGGAGTGATCTTGACAGGTTTGAAAGAAACGGAATGACCCTCCAATGAGATAGGGACTGTTGTAGGCATATTGGACAAAAATATCTCCTGTAAGCATGAATATATAACATTTTTTTTATTACATATCAGTTAAAACAAAATTAAAGATAAAAAACATCTGTATACTAGCAATACACAGTATGGTATGGTTACCAAAACCTCAACCTAGCATAACGAGATGAGACACCAACGCATTTTGAATTAAAGGGATGCTCATAAGTGGGTATGAAGGTACTGCCATCAGAGTAGACAAACAAAAAAATTTAAAAATAAGGAATTTATGCTGCCTTGGGTATGCCAAGATTTAGATGGAGGGTCCTGTTGCACAGCCTTCAGGGCCACAGGGGGTGTTAAAAAGAGCCAATTGTCCTCAGTTGGATCAATGCAGTAATGGTGTAGCTATGCTGCAGAAAGTGACTATTATCCACTTTTGAGTGCGGTGTTCAGCACAGAGTGTCTAGTTGGCCTATAGGTATCTGAGTTAAG
This sequence comes from Lithobates pipiens, assembly GCF_037356315.1. Lineage (NCBI taxonomy): Eukaryota > Metazoa > Chordata > Amphibia > Anura > Ranidae > Lithobates > Lithobates pipiens. The sequence goes on along the minus strand of NW_027507748.1, from coordinate 284,598,748 downwards.
TTCTCAAGTTCTCTCCTGAACCCTAGCAGGCCACATGCCCTCACAAGGGAGGGGGTGCTTAGGGATGTTGATGGGGACAACGGTCTCTTTCCCACAACCCTGGGCTGTGGTTGTAGGGGTATGCGGGCAGTAGGTTAATCAGAATCCCCGCCACCCCTATGTGACTGAGTATGGGATAGCACTACTACTCATTCACCAAAAAAGTGTCAAAAAGCAATAAAAACTTAGAGACAGTTTTTACAAATTCCTTCATTAAAAGATAAAAAACAGTGTCCCTCGATGTAAATCCATTGTCAATCACACCGCCTGCCGCACCCAAAAAAGAAAACTCATTGATGACTGACAGCCAAATTCCTCCTCCGCTGTTTGACAGTTCTTATACAGGTAAGGCCGGGCCACCTGGTGACGTCACCTGGTGGCACCGTCCCTCCTTTGTGACATCCCCCTGCTATTGAAAAAAGATTAAGAAAAAAACTGTGCCCCCCCTTTTTTTAATGTTGCTGTGGGGGTCCCCTTAAAACCCATACCAGGCCAGACCCCACTCCATTTTTCTTTTACTATTTTTTTTTACCCACAAAAGTTTTTATTAAAATCTTGACAGACAAAATTGGTACATAATGGTCGTTTTGATATAATGAAACGTTGTACAAAGTATTACAAGCTTTAAATAGTTAAATCAAAAAGGTGCACTCAAAACTGTAATCTTAATCAAGAGCAAGGTGAGGGAAACAAAGTGGGTGGGTCAGAAAAAATTAGGAAGGGTCCCAATATGACCATTTTTTAATTAAAATGCATATTATCATGAAGGGTGTGATAAATTCTTTCAGTAAGCTTGATGGTTTCCATTCTGGAGAGAACTTGAGACCAAATAAGGTCTTTAGATTTCCAATTTTATGCAATCATTTAGTGAATAGCACTGAATAAAGAGTGAATAAGTCTAATACAAGGTTTTGGAGTATTTGGAATGGAAGCAAAAAGGAGGCATATAGTAGGTGTAATATCAATTGTTTGTCCTGAAATGTTATTAATAATATTATTAGCAGCTTGCCAAATTGGTTTGAGAAATTTACACTTCCAAAAAATGTGTAACAATGCCCCAGGTTCGGAAAAGCCTCTAAAGCAATTGGGGGAGACTGTGGGGTATTAATTATGTAATTTTTGAGGGGTAAGATACCACCTGGTTAGAAGTTTTATAGGAGTTTCTCTTATTGACATAGCACGATTACTCTTGCAGAGATTATCAGACATAATATCCCAACATTGGGTTGTAAAGATGCAATCAAGGTCTGATTCCCACTGAAGCATAGGTCCTGATTTCTCTGGGATAGAGGTACAGTTTAAGTGACTATACAACAATGAGATGATGCCTTTACTACGTGGGAAATTAATACAGATTTGTTCAAAAGTTGTGTAAGGGGGCTGTAGCGAGAGTGAATAATGATCTTCATAGAAACTCTTAATTTGATTGTATCCAAGGAGTTCAAAAGGCGGGAATCCATATTGGTTTTGAAAGTAATCGAACAAAGGGAATTTCAAATTTTTGGTAAGAGACCTGAGGGAAGTTAAGTTGTTATCGGTCCATAATAGGAAACCGTTGTAATCACTATAAGCCTGTGAGAGTCTGGGGTCGCCTAAGAATGAGACCAGCGTTGGGGATTTTGATGCTAAACTAAAATTAACTTTATGTTTAGACCAAAGTTGAAGAGAGTGTGCAACTATCATAATACGCTTAATCAATTTCCGGTGTAAATTTAAATCAGTCCAGAGGAGGCCTGGGAGGAAAAATGGGAAGATCGAAGAGTGTTCAAAGGATAACAATGGTATAGCATCAATTTGTGCAGACCATTGAGCGAGCTGAGAAAAAGTACTGCCAAATGTTAGGTAATCCCAAGCCACCCTAGACTGTGTTCTATGCATTAGTGCATAACTAAATCTGGGGTTTTTTCCTGACCATATGAATGTATTGATCTCTCTTTGAAGAGAGTCCAATCTCGACTTAGAGGCATTGACCGGGAGAGCTCTAAAGAGGAAGAGAAGTTTCGGTAGAAGTGTCATCTTAAAGGTAAACAATTTTCCCATGAATGAGATGTGAAAGGAAGACCATCATTTTAATAAGGAGCTAATGTGCGAGAAAAGAGGAGGGTAATTTTGTTTGTAGAATGTGTTATATGAGGCAGTGATATGTACTCCAAGATATCTAAAGGATAGGGAGCATCAAATAAAGGGAAATTTGTCTTGTAGAATAGACTTTGTGTTGGAGGGAATATTGATAGAAAGGGCTGAACATTTATTTAGGTTAATTTTAAGACCAGAAAGTGAGGCCGCGTACACACGGGCGGACTGTTCGTCCAACTTTGTCCGCTGAACAGTGTTTGGGCGGACAGTCCGCTCGTGTGTGGGCTTTCAGCGGACAGTTTCAGCGGACAGTTTCAGCGGACAGTTTCACGAACAAGGTTTTTCGGAAATTCCGTAAAACTGTCCGCTGAAACCTTGTTTGAGCGAACAGTCCGCCCGTGTGTAGGCTTGTTCGACAAACTAAGTTCCGCGCATGCTCAGAAAGGCTTAACACGCCGAAAGTTATAATGCAGTGTATAGGACGTCGTATTTTTCGTCCCGTCGTACGTGCCGTTCACGTCATCGCGCACGGTTTCAGCAAACTGTTCGTTCGTCGTGTGTGGCCATGTCCGTCCATGCTAATTTTGAGCGGACTGTTTGCCGAAACTGTTTGACGGACAAAGTTGGGCGAACAGTCCCCGCGTGTGTACGCGGCCTGAGTGTGATTTTTGGAGAATGTCCAACACATTTGGTAATGATAGGAGTGGGTCTGTTAAAAATAGGAGAGTATCATCAGCATATACCGTATATACTCGAGTATAAGCCGAGATTTTCAGCCTCTTTTTTGAGGCTGAAAGTGCCCCCCTCGGCTTATACTCGAGTCATCGCTGTCTGCCCGCTCGATCAGCGTGTCGAGCAGACAGACAGCGGCCATTCTGATTCAAAAGCCGCGCCTCCGGCTCCCCCTTCGCCTGTGATAGGCGGAACACTGAATTTCCCAGCAGCCTGTGTTCCGCCTATCACGGACTTCGTATCATCCTCGTACTACGGACGAGGATGATACGACGTCTGTGATAGGCGGAACACAGGCTGCTGGGAAATTCAGTGTTCCGCCTATCACAGGCGAAGGCGGCGGCGCAGCTTTTGAATTTTACAATGGCCGCCGACGAACGAAGAGGGCACGGGACGGAGGCAAGGCACAGGACGGCACGGCACGGGACGGGACGGGACGGGACCGGAGGCAAGGCACGGCGGCGAGGCACGGCGGCGAGGCACGGCGGCGAGGCACGGAGGCAAGGAGGCTCGGCACGGGACGGAGGCTCGGGACAAAGGCTCAGGACACAGGTAGGCTGGACACACACACACACACACACACACACACACACACACACACACACACACACACACACACGGATACACACACACACACAGGGATGGATGGATGGATGGAGACACACACACACAGGGATGGACGGACACACAGGGATGGACGGACACACAGGGATGGACGGACACACAGGGATGGACGGACACACACACAGGGATGGACAGGCATGTCTTACCCTCGGCTTATACACGAGTCAATAAGTTTGCCAGTTTTTTTGGGGGTAAATTGGGGGCCTCGGCTTATATTCGGGTCGGCCTATTAGTTTAAATTCTTTGTGATTTTTTTTGTAACCTTTGATATTCATAGTATTCCTAATAAAATGGGCTAGGGGTTCAATTGCCAAGGCAAAGAGGAGTGGGGAAAGAGGTCATCCCTGTCTGGTGCCTCTGCTAAGGGGAAAAAATTTGAGTTGTTACCTGGGATTTTTATTCTTGTTTGGGGGGAATGATATAAGGCACTAAAGCCATGTATACATTTATCTGAGAGGCCAAATTTAGGAAGGAGGTAATTTAGATATGTCCAATTTACGCTATCAAATGCCTTGTGTATGTCAAGGCTCAATAGGCAAACTTGTCTAGAGTGAAGATTGGCATCTTGAACAATGCTAGATACTAGGGATGAGCCGAATACCCCCCTGTTCGGTTCGCACCAGAACCTGCGAACAGACCTAAACTTCGTGTGAACTTTAGAACCCTATTAAAGTCTATGGGACTCGAACGTTCACAATCTAAAGTGCTCATTTTAAAGACTAATATGCAAGTTACTGTCCTAAAAAGTGTTTGGGGACCTGGGTCCTGCCCCAGGGGACATGGATCAATGCAAAAAAAAGTTTGCAGTTTTTTTCAGGAGCAGTGATTTTAATAATGATTAAAGTGAAAACAATAAAAGTGTAATATTCCTTTAAATGTACTGCTGTTCTGAGTATATAGGGCCTGGGGGCCCCACGCCTTTCCTTTTTTCATTTGGGTACGGAGTTCCCCTTAATATCCGTACAAGACCCAAAGGGGCTGGTAATGGGCAGGGGGGCTACCCATGCCATTTTTCTCACCGATTTTCATCCATATTGCCGGAATCAGACATTACATTAAAACCGCAAGCTGTTTTTTTCCATTAAATGTCATTTTGTGCAGGGACTGTTCTAAACACAGGAAACATGTGCCACTTCACAGGCATACTATAGACACCCCCCAGGCACGATATTTAACCACTTAAGGACCGCCTCATGCCAATAAACGTTGGCAGAATGGCACTCGCGACCCAGTCCTGAGCTCCGTGACCGTGGCCACGGGACCCACGGTCGGGTCACAGAGCTGAAGAACAGGGAGAGGTAAGTGTAAACAAACCTCTCCCCATGCTTTCTAGTGACCCTGTCACTGATCATCTGTTCCCTGTCATATGGAAAGAAGATCAGTGATGTCACATGCTAAGCCACGCCCCCTACAGTGAAAAAAAAACACACTCACACTTAACCCCTACACTGCCCCTAATGGTTAACCCCTTCACTGCAAGTGACATTTTTACAGTAATCAGTGCATTTTTAATCGCACTGATCGCTGTATTAATGCCAATGGTCCCAAAAATGTGTCAACATTTTCCGACGTGCCTACCATAATGTCGCAACCACAATAAAAAGCCATTACTAATAAAAAAAAATATTGATAAAAATGCCATAAAACTATCCCCTATTTTGTTATAACTTTAGCTATAACTTTTGCACAAATCAATCAATTAACGCTTATTGCGATTTTTTTACCAAAAAATATGTAGAAGAATACGTATCGGCCTAAACTGAGGGAAAAAAATGTTTTTTATATATTTTTGGGGGATATTTATTATAGCAAAACGTAAAAAATATTGAATTTTTTTCAAAATGGTCGCTTTATTTTTGTTTATAGCTCAAAAAATAAAAACCGCAGAGGTGATCAAATACCACCAAAAGAAAGCTCTATTTGTGGGAAAAAAGGGACGCCAATTTTGTTTGGGAGCCATGTCGCACGACTGCGCAATTGTCAGTTAAAGCGACGCAGTGCCGAATCGCAAAAAGTGGCCTGGTCCTTTAGCTGGAAAATGGTCCGGGGCTTCAGTGGTTAAAGGAATATTTCACTTTTTTTTTCACTTTAAGCATCATTAAAATCAGTGCTCCCGAAAAAACAGCCGTTTTTAAAAACATTTTTTGCATTGATCCATGTTCCTTGGGGCAGGAGTCTGGTCCCCAAACCCTTTTTAGGACAATAACTTGCATATTAGCCTTTAAAATTAGCACTTTTGATTTTGAACGTTCGAGTCCCATAGACTTTAATGGGGTTCTAAAGTTCGCACGAATTTTCGAAGGTCCTGGTGCGAACCGAACTGGGGGGTGTTCAGCTCATCCCTAGTAGTAACCATGGAGGTTCTACAGCCAGTTCTCTCAGAATAGAGAACTCCAAATGATGACCCTTTTGCACGATTCTTACTCTTATTCTTACTAGAATCGGCTTACTATTATTCTTATTCTTACTCTTATTCTTAGTAGAATCGGCTTGAGGATATCGCCTCCCATTGTGGAAGGAAGGCCCCCAATCTTCCCTCCACCATGATCAACTTGTCACTGTTTGTTACAGATTTGCTAAGGAGGATGAAAAATTGCTCCTTCTTTGCCTTTCCCTCTCTGGTTCCAGGGTCTCTTTTTATTCTCTTTGGGTGGTCCAAAGCGAGGCCTCGTATCTGTTCTTAGTCTTTTCTTTCCTTGTTGTGGTTGTCCCCAGGTTGGTTTACGCTTCAACGGAAATTATTTCTTTTGTCCGCTGTGCGGTCTAGTACTTTTTCCAATCCCAGTCCAAACAATAAGTCCCTTGTTAGTGAGATTCCACAGAGCTTAGCCTTAGAAGCGCCATCCCCCTGTCAAGTTTTTAACCACAAGGCTCTCCTTGCGGAATTTGGCAAGGCCAAGGACCTTGCAGCCATCCATACTGACTCTGCGGATGCATCCACTATATAAGCAATACCCTTGAGAAGTGGAGGAAAGGATGATAATATTTGCTCCTTTGATGTTCCCTCCTCAATGTGGGCCTGTATCTGTGTAAGCCAGGACTCCATGTTTCTGGCCATCTGACTGCCATAGCTGGCTTTAGACTCCCTACTGTAAAATCCCATGATTTTTTCAGGAGAGAAATCATTCTTGTCCATTGCGTCGAACAGCATTACCATGTCTTTGAAGGCTAGGTCTGTGTGCCTCGAGACCTGGGAAATTACTGCATCTAGTTTGGGAACCTTGCTCCAAACTGATGCAGGGTCATCTGCAAATGGAAATGTTCTTTTTAAAGCTTTTGAAAAAAAGGATTTCCTCTCTGGATCCTGTCATTCCTTCTTTATTGTCTCAACTAAGACCTCATGGACTAGGAATTTTTCCTTTCTTGTTCTCCTAGGCCCTGGTATATTTAGTCATTTAATATTAGAGTCTTCTTTTCGAGTTGCACACCTAGGGTAGTATAGATGGCCCCGAGGAGGCTTTTTACTTCCCCCGGCTAAAGTTTATACCGGGAGGGTATTCTAGAATCACCTTCTAGAGTTTCTCCCTCTGATTCCTGGGAACCAGAAGCTGCACTATCTGGCTCCTCCTCAGCCTCCTCCCTGGATACTTCTGGAGGACCCGCACTTGTGGAGGGTACCTGCGCTATCTGCTGAAGTGGTAGAGGAGCAGTTTGAGGCTGTGGGATCTGAAAACCTGCGAACAATGTTTTAAAAGATTGAAATGTATTAACTAGTTCTTTAACTGAGGCTGCCTACTCACTGCCTTGTTCAGCGGAATGTTCTTGAACTACCTTGTCTATACATTCCTTACATAGCATCTTTACCCAGGAGTCCTTAAGTATTGCCTATGTTAATTACTTACCTACTTTATTATCCTATTTTTTTCTTACACATATATTGTATCATTACTGTTATATATGTTTGTCATATATGATATTGTTTCAACCTCCATGATGATGTCTGTTTGCAATGTTATTCCCTGCCAACACCATTGCCAAATTCCACCAGGGGGTGTCTGTTACATACAAGACTGTTGTAAACTATATGTTGATCCCTGCAGCTAGTGCTGTGCTCTCCTACCTGCCAACATTATTGCCATATTCCACTAGGGGGCGCACATATAATTATCAATTACGTACTTATATTACTTCTTATACAACATACATCTATACTTTCCCCTTAAACACATGGTTCATCATCGTTGCTTTGGTACCCGGTGCGCGGGAGACTTGCGCGCTCCCATGTCATTTGGGATGTGTGCAGTCCTCTAGCCCAGTTGGCGGGGTTGCTAAACTTTGCCATGGCGTGCTTGCACTCCAGCTTGGAGCGCTGCGGCCAGGGCTACCCGTGCGCCGGTGACATCATGACGTGGCATCGCCCATTGTGGGCAGGGCCGTGCCCCACGCCATCCCGTCAGAGATCTCACTGCGGCCGGTTAGGAAATTGCCATTGGTGCTTCCACCGGCCCCACCAGCTTCAGCTGTGGAGGCGGCTTAGTGTGGTCTACTCACAGCTGATCATTATCACCCTCGTGGGTGATATAAGGCATGCACGGACGGCGTTCAGTACTCTGCCTGGTGCATGCCGCTCTGGATCCACACATCCTGAATGACTTGGTGAGATATTACAGCACTTTAATTACACTTATCTATGCTCTTATTGATACATAACTCAATATACTCATTACATTTATATACTCTCTTTGTTGTTCAGACACATACCAACACTGTTTCACGTTATGCTGGTGTTATACTGGGTTAGGCTATCAGTATAGCTTCCCAGTTGAGACCTTGTTATCATAGCAGCCTTGGACATTATTTGCTTAATACCTGCATTCCCTTGAGTGCAAATTGGCTCACCTGACATCAGGCACAGCTCTATATATTGTGGCATTTGTGAACACCACTAGATTTGCACCCCCTGCTGGTTCTTATTGGTATCCGTGCTTGGCTGGTATGTATTATACATCTTATGCACTATCATTTATGACCCTCTTGCAAGCTTTCTGCACGTAGTGATTTATACCATGTTGTACTAATTTAATTACATTTATACTTTTAGACTATGTACATACGAGATAAAATATATGCCTAGGAAAAAGGACGGTCGGTACGAAACATGTCGGCATTCTTCTCCAAATACACTTAAGTCGCAAGTTTATTGTTTATACCATTAATATTTGGTCCAGCGATTTTTTATGTATTGCCACTATATGTTTTTTACTATACAGGTATGTAATATATTTTTGATTAATAAATCTATTGTATCATACTTCTTTACGGACTGGTACATTCAAACATCCCTAGGGGTATCGGCTGTGCCATGTGCACTAGGCCAATTTTTTGAGGAGTCCTTAAGTGTGGTTTTACATGAAGGGCACCTCCTCTTGGAACTATGTGGTAGTTTCGTTTTGTCTATTGTTTTGCACTGAAATACATAAATACAGGCATCAAAACACATTCAAGCTTAAAATTCTCTGCACATATTGCAGGTGTGCAGTTTTTGAAAATGAACAAACATGTGAGCTTCCTTCCCCAGGGCCACCCCATGTTTTACACTTGGTACTGAGGATATACCCCCCCTCCGCTGGAAAGGGTTGGTGGGGTTAGTAATAAGGTAAGGGGAGCTCCTCCCTAGGTCCCCCTTACCTTGGAGTGACTGGAGCTGGCCTCCATTGGAGCAGTCTGACGTCCTTCTGCTTCAGACCTGCTCAGAAAGGTCTTGCGATTATGCTGCTAGTGGAGCCAAATGTGGCTCTTCTCCAGTCCTCGCCCAGCCCCTCTTCAGTGATCCATGGCTGGGATCGGAAGTCGCGGGTAAACTGGAAGTGCCCAGCCTGCCCACCCCTTCTGCCAGATGTGATGTCACCCACCACCCGGTGAATACATCCACTGAGCCAGGCACGGCTTGCTTCTACATCTCCTGTGGGGCTCAGCAAGGATGTGGGAACGGGACCTCCTTATCGCATTTGGTGCTGAATTGAGGCTCCCTCTGCTTTCTCCCGGAGTGTGGAGAGCAGCGTTTGTTTGGCAGGTAAGCCTTTTCTGGCCAATGGTCCTAGGAGCGCTGTACCCCTTTCAGAACATCCACCTGAGCTTTTCCCCTGGCTCACTGGACTGGTTCCATGTCGGTGTCTCCCCTCTGGAGGAAACACAATAACTGACGAACCAGCAGGGAAGGAGGAAATTTGAAGGGGGCTGGCAGGGTGTTTCCTGAAGAGGGGAGGAGCCAAGGTCTCATGTGGCTGTCCCGAAAGATGATTAAGGGAAAAAAGTAAAAAAAAAAAAAAATATTATTACATACTGTCACCAGTTAGTGTCCCTGATCACCACCACACCAGTTATATGATGGCACTGTACTGTATTGGTGACAGAATGTAAAAATAAGTGAACATTTTTTTATTTCTTTATATTCCAAAAAATTGTGACAAAACAAAAATACAACTTAAAAAAACTCTCCAAGCCTCAGGGAGGGTTGTTTTGAAGGTATTTGTACTGTACTGGCATTTTCAGGCCCCAAAAAAAAAAAAATAGCTGTCAGTACATCAGGATTGATCAGTTTTCAGATATACAATATATACTAGAGTTTACCTTTCCTACAGGCTAAATAATATACATTGATTTGGGTTATTTTTAGCAGCATACATTTTTGCATAATTTATAAAGAAATGTTACTCATTTGCCAAATTTTATAACATAAACAAAGAAAAACATTTTTTTTTTCTTTCAAGTGCTTCTGACTATTTAGCAAACAAATTAAAAACCCAGTGGTGCTTAAATACCACCAAAAGGTGGTATTGGTGTATTAGTGCCACGTATGGCCTATTTTTACTGTATAGGTTGGCTTTCCCACTCTACTCTGAGAACATATAGTCATCTGATGTGACTACAAATAAGGATGTATAAGATTCTAGATGACAGTAGCAGGGGGGATCTAAGCACTTAAGTCATGACACATTTCGTGGGTTCCAAATATCCCACTTCCTCAGGCTCTGTGAAACACTTGAGGAGAGAAGCATTCCTGCTCCTGCCACATATTCCACAGTTTGTGAGATGGTGAAAGGTTGTAATATGCAGCTATACAGCCTCTGTTCTCCCTAAGGATCACTCACTATCTATTGTGGGGTGATATAATAGTAAAATTATATTATTTCTTTTACATTTAAGGCATACTCCCTGAGAAGTTCAAATGCCCCACATCAGTAAAATTGCTGTTTGGAAATAAAAATAAATAAAACAAAGACATTAGGAGGTAGCAGTGTTGCCACCACGAACACCACCATAGATAGCATTTTAAGTTGGTGGTAAATGATACTGCTAGTGTAAAAGAAGCCCTTGAGCTTGTTTACAAGCATTTGCAATGTGTTTTTAGGCATTATTTATGTTTTTTTTTTTTTTTTAAACTTGTTTGCCTTTGCATGTGTTTGAGGTAAGTTTGGTTTCCACTGCTGTAAATCACCACTAATGAGAAGGGAGTGGATCGGTGGTACTGAGCCATGTTCTGTGTGCCCCATAGACACACAGAGGCAGCTTGAGAGTGAGCACAGACTGGTCCCCCCAGACCAAGCAGCTTGCTATGGGGGCACGTGCTAAGGTGGAGGGGCCAGAAGCACTGGTGGGGGATCAGGGAAGAGGAGGAGGGAACTTTTAAGCCCCTTTCACATTGGGGCGTTTTTGTGCTAAAAGTAGCACCTGGAAAGTGCCTGAAAAGCGCCTCTCAAGCCACCCCAGTGTGAAAGCCTGAGTGCTTTCACACTGGGGTGGTGTGCTTGCAGAACAGGGAAAAAAAAGTCCAACAAGCAGCATCTTTAGGGTGGTGCGGAAGCGGTGTATATACTGCTCCTAAACCACCCCCGCCATTGAAATCAATGGGCAACCCTGTCAAAGCGCTTAGGCAGTGGCACTGTGCGGGTGCTTTTAACCCTTTATTCGGCCGCTAGTGGTGTTTAAAAGTGCCCCACTAATGTTGATTTACCGCTAACACCCCTCTGCACCAGTATGAAAGTAGCCTTAGAACCACTTTAACTGCATCTAGTGTAAATGAGCCCCTAAGGAGCATATTTATAAGGGTGATAAAAACAGGGGTCTGAGCTGCAGTTTTCCAACACAAATGGTAACAATGCAGCTGGACATGACTATACACATCCCATGTATGTTCTTATTTTTATAATAAACAGGATTACACTATTTGGTTCCTATTTATCTTTCCACATATCCCATATATGATTCCATTGGAGGAGGGGTTTGCCTTTATCCATAGCCTCCATCATTGCAGAAGGCAATAGCCTGCTAAAGTTTATTTTTTGACTCACTTTTTAAGTAAAGGAGTCAATGTGTTCTGGCAAGCAGATCTTATATAAGAGCATGTTGGATGTATATCAAGTTGGTGAAGGAATTTCCACTTTTCTTTTTGGAAGATTTTGCAACACTGAAGTTGAGCTGGATTTCTGTGTGTGGTTTAATTGGGACAATTTATTATTTTGCATGTTCCTTCCTGTTTTTTATATAATCGGCACCACATATTTTTTTTTAAATTTGTATATATTTATGGCACATATTTACTTTATTTGATATTCACACTTATTGTTTGAGTGTAATGCAATTATTTGTTTGATTTCCAAACGATGTTATAGAGCGCCCTCTACACCTTATTTAAATTATACACATCCTACGGCACTTTGCTTCATGGCTGCAGCATCTTTAACTTGGGGTGCAGAGTTTCATAGGTTGCACCACTTGTCAAACTTCCCCAACTGAGTTCAATGGGGCCATGCCGCAACTGTGAGCCGAAGTTCAGCAATTTAAAAACAAAAGTAAAAATGAATAAATAAAACATAAAATAGGCGTTTACAAGGTGGCAGTACTGCCTCGTCAGCCACTGTTATACTGCTCCACCGGTCTAAATTACAGGGAGTGATTAATCACCTGTGAATTTTGAGGATTGTCCCATTCATTGCATTATAAATATACAATGTAACAATATAGTTAAAATATATTTTGTTGTAGAGCCTATTTGCAGATCATGAACTGATCATGTCAGCTTCATAAAACAATAAAGAAAAACATCTAATTGCTTATGAACTATTTTTTTTTTTACTTAAAGTGGTTCATACTGATAGCGGGATTGAAATACCTGCATGTCAATCCGACTTCGGGAGCAATGTCAGACACATCTGTGCCAGTTCCTGCACAGTTGTCTATACAAATTGCAGCCAAAGTCGCCAAAGGTAGTAAAGAGACTACTTTTGTGAATCTGTGCGGAGTTGAACCGATTCGGATGGTGCCATTGCCAGCAATAAGCCACCAATTTGGCATGTGATTTGACGTGTCTAATCACATGACAAATCATATAAATGTTAACCTAGGCCAAAGGCTTGTGTTTTTTTTTTTTTCTTTACAAAATAACAAACATGTTATACTTACCTGCTTCATGCAGTGGTTTTGCACAAAGCAGCCCAGATCCTCCTCATGCATAGAATGCATTTAGAAAAGAAAAATAATGTTTTTTCAATATGTAAGTATTTTCATTTTATTAGCAATATATTGGACAAAAATTGGAGAAATAAAAATATATTGTTTATTTGAAGCCGGCTCTGTGTGAACAGGCACTAAAGTCATCTGACTCTGAAGCCACCCCATACAGCGTGACTTCTATGCAGAAGTAGTTTTTGCAAGCTGCACTGAAGTCAATGCAAGCCACTCTGAAGTCACCCGAAAGTAGTACAGGAACCTTTTTCTATGCAAGAGTGACTTGAGTTGCTCCTATTAGAACGGTTCCATTGCAAAGCATGGAGAGCAACTTTTCAGGCGGCTAAGTCACCTGACAGGTCACCCCTGTGTGAACCAGCACTTAAAGTAATGAAATACTTTTTTAAACTACTATTGACCAAACTGTATAATATTTTAAAAAATTGGAAGACGGTGCCACCAAAAGAAATGCCTTATTTATCTCCTAAAAATATAGATCACTTATAAACAGTACCAATAATTAAGAATCGATTGTTGGTGTAAAAAGCGCTTTCATCTATAAAGAGTAAATAGGCATCAGCTGTTTTTGTAGCAGCTTGTACACATATCCAAGGCTGCCACAGTTTACCTTCTACATTCATAGCTAGCCAGAAACAAGGCTTTAAAACCAGATAATTCCCCCCTCCCTTTTGTCTTCAGTCATACAGTATGTTCCTTGCAAAAATTCTGATGTGTGACAACAATGGTAGCTTACAATGAGGGAACAAAGACATTAGAATTAATGCAATTTTGTTGAGAGAAGGTAATGCACAATAAAACAATGTAGGGAGTAGTGAATATTAAGGCTGGGTTCATGAATTGGATGAGGATTTCCAATTTGCATCGCAGGATATTGGAGCCAGTTCACACATCTCCGCAGTGGCTCGGGTGCGAATTTCACAAGAGTCCTGTGCGTCTCTTGGCCCATTTCAGCCCAAAATTCGGACTGAAATGGGACCTGAAACGGTGAACAGAGAAGCACCGGACTACTGCTGTGAGCCGCTGCTTTCTATAGTGTGAACCCAGTCTCAACCATACAGACATGTCTGACTATACATACAAACACGTCCATAAGGCAATATAGTAGCAAAACTAACAGGCAAAGCTGGGAACAGGACAGGATAAGACTAGGTTGCAAGACTGCAGGATTCCTGCGAGGCCAAGGTAAGATAATGGTGGGGGGGGGGGGCATAAGATGGGAGGCCAGAGCAGCACAGCATTAAGTGACTAATAACCAAATCATGTGACTGGTAGAGAGGCAGGGATATAAAACCTTCCAGCAGGTGTTAGTGGTAATTAACACATAGCCCAGAACTGCAAGGCGACGCCTGCTGGTGATGCCAAGACACGCCTGCCGACAGGTTTAAAGCCACAGGTCCACTGAAGACTCCTATATTTAAAGGAAGTTTATCATAAACATGATGTGTCTGGCATTAGTAGCTCCTATTTTATTTTCTTAACACAAGACCAAACTTAATTTGCATAATAATGTCAGGTTATTTAGCATGACAGCCAAACAACTAGCATTTTCAGAATGAGATATCACTCATTGCAGCCTATGCCCTATATGGATATGTGACAGAATTAGATTCCCGTTGCTAAGGTACATAATGGAACTGGATACCTACATTGTTATGACATAGGATACTGACTTTATGAACATCCCGCTTACCCCATGACCAAAGCCTGGAATTTCTATCACAAGCACCTATCGTAACTAGGCTCCCTTATCTAGGGCAGTGTTTCTCAACTCCACTCCTCAAGGCTTCAGGATTTCCCTCAGATGAAACAGCTTTGGTAATTACTAAGGCAGTGAAACTGATCAAATCACCTGTAAAAATTAATGGAGAGCCTGAAAACATGACCTGTTGGTGCGCCTTGAGGGCTGGAGTTGAGAAACACTGATCTAGGGGATCGAAGGGCAAAGATATGCTCAACTAACCATCCGATTCTCCAAGTGCAAGACTGGTCCCTTTTGGCTAATGGCCCCCCATGGTCCTGAGGTCATGTGTGGTGGACTGTTCCTGATGTCATCACACCCATAGGCTGACTCTGGATATGAAGACATCAAGAACAGTTCACTGCCGGACGTGGGGGAGTGCCATTTTTTCAAAATAACGAGTGAGGATAGGCTCTCTATTCACCCCTAGACAAAAACATAACACGCAGGAAAAAAAAATTGCCTGGAGTTTGGCTTTAGTGCAGTTTCTCATTACAGCGATGCGGCATTCGGGAACCAGCGCAATTCCAATGCCGGTTCCTGACTCACATGGGACCCACATCGCATTGGACTCACACTGCCCTATTCAAACCGCTGTGGTTGTCAATAGAAAGTTAATGACATCCCCAGATCAGTTTGCATATCACAGTGTGACCTGTTAAATAGTGCAGGAATCAGATTGCATGGGCATGAACACCCATGCAATCCAATTCTAGTGCAGACCAAAAAAAGTGTCCTGCACCATTTTGGTGCGAATGCGATGCGAATTCAGCCATACAATCTGTATGGCTGAATTTGCATCACACTGATCTGCCCAGCAGAGCGGTGCAAATCACATGCAATGTCTAACATCGAACCAGTGTGAGCCCAGCCTGTCTGTCAAATTAAGAGAGGTCCCCTAAAACAAAGAAAAGCCCTAAGGCCTGATTCACACCTATGCAGGTTGCATGTCCCGATGCATTTTGCAGTTTTCAATACGCGTTTTTGATCCATTGAAGTCTATGGAACCAAAAAACTGAAAAAAAAGTCCCTGGCCCTTTCCTTAAAATGCACAGATGTGAACTACATCCATGGGAAACCATGTTACATGGACTGTAGAGTGTTTCTGCAAAACTGAAAATGCACTAAAAAACACATAGGTGTGAACCAGGCCTTAAAGAATTCCTTGATCACTGAAACCGAAAATATTTGAGATAGAATAGGGAGTAGACTATTTTGGATGCAAAGACGGCTGAGACCTAAAGGAAACCGGCACCATCAATGTTTTAGCAGAGACAGGCATTGGAGCTAGGGGTTAAGGATAAGTTCACCTTTAAAAAAAATTTTTTAAAAAATTAATAATGCACATTTTATGCAGAAAAAATAAATAAATGTGCATTTACTATTTTTTTTTTGTAGGAGACTGGAAAGCATTGCACCTGAAATCAGTACAATACTGCTGCTCCTAGACGAGTTCACTTCAGGCTGATCCTTACACACTGCCTCCAATCAGGTGCTAGCCCAACTCGCATGGTGTACTATATATGCAAAGAAATGTCCGGATGGCTGCACACCGACAATCCACTTTATTGATAGAAAAACCACAATGACAGGAGATGAGAGACCCAGCAGGGGACAAAAAAGTGAACTAATTTCATCCTCTCAACAGTGCTTTATCCAGTGCTTCTCAAATTCAGTTCCCCAAGGCACCCCAACAGGTCATGTTTTCAGGTTTTTCCATTATTTTGCACAGGTGATTTGATCGGTTTCACTGCCTTAGTAATTACCACAGCCATTTCATCTGAGGGAAATCGGGAAAACATGACCTGTTGGGGCGCCTTGAGGACTGCAGTTGAGAAACAGTGGCTTAATCATTACCCCATGTAATGATTAACCCTTTCATGACTAAGCCTATTTTTAGCATTTGGTTAAGTTAAAATCCATATTTTTTGCTAGAAAATTACTTGGAACCCCCAAACATTATATATATGTATATTTTAGCAGAGACTCTAGAGAATAAAACGGCAATTGTTGCAATATTTTATGTCACACGGTATTTGCGCAGCAGTGTTTTAAACGCAACTTTTTGGGAAAAGGGACACTTTCATGAATAAAAAAAAAAAAAAAACAGTAAAATTAGCCCAATTTTTTTGCACAATGTGAAAGATAACATTACGCCGAGTAAATAGATACCAAACATGTCACACTTTATAATCGCACGTACTTGTGGATTGGCGACAAATTACGGTACCTAAAAATCTCAATAGGCGACGCTTTAACTTTTTTTTTACGGTTACCAGGTTAGCGTTGCAGAGGAGGTCTAGTACTAGAATTATTGCTCTCGCTCTGACAATCGCGGCGATACCTCACATGTGTGATTTGAACACCGTTTACATATGCGGGCGTGACTTCCGTATGCGTTTTCTTTGCTTCGCGAGCTGGCGGGGACGGGGGGCGCTTTAAAAAACATTTTTTAATTTTTTTATTTATTTTAAAATGACTAAATTGTTTTAAAAAAAATAATAATAATTTGATCACTTTTATTGCTGTCACAAGGAATGTAAACATCCCTTGTGACAGTAATAGGTGGTGACAGGTACTCTTTATGGAGGGATCGGGGGTCTAAAAGACCCCCCACCCCTCCTTTACACTTCTTCAATGTATTCAGATCGCCAACAACTGCGATTCTGAATACCGTATATATTTTTAAAACCGGCGCCATTGGCAGCCGAGTAAACGGGAAGGGACGTCATGACGTCGCTTCCGTGTTTACTATGAGGAGACTGGAACGAAGCCGATTACGGCTTTGTTCCAGTTCCTCCCCAGCGGCCGGAGGCAGCGGACATGGAATCGGTGCTCCCGATCAAGCGGGAGCACCGGTAACGGCGGCGGGAGGGGGGTCGTCCGCTCCCGCTCCTCCGGCATAACAGCTGAGCGGCTTTTAGCCGCATCGGTTGTTATGGCTGGAAAGCCAATCGCCTGCTAAAGAAAACGGTACCGGCATGATGCCTGCAGGTGTGGGCATCATCCCGGTATACCCCCCGGAAGCCGAGTACGCAGATCTGCGTACGCTCGGCGGGAAGAGGTTAAGTTCTGATGAGAGCATAAAACACGTTAACCTTTTTGTCCCCTGCTGGGTTCGTCATCTCCTGTCATTGTGGTTTTACTATCAATAAAGTGGATTGTTGGTGTGCAGCCATCCGGACCTTTCTTTGCATACCTGGGATAAGTAGATGCAATGCTGAACTCCTCTAGGCTGTCTGTGTGACTGCTTTGCCATATGAGACACAAGCAAACAACTTACACTATGACAGGAAGAATTAATGAACCACCTAGAGCAGTGGTCATCAACCCTGTCCTCAGGGCCCACTAACGGGCCAGGTTTTATGTATTACCTAGGGGGAGATGCAGACTAGAATACTGCAATCACTGAACAGCAAATTATATCACCTGTGATGTGTTTAAGTTATCTTGCAAACCTGGCCTGTTAGTGGGCCCTGAGGACAGGGTTGATGACCACTGACCTAGAGCACTCAACAGCGTCCTGGTAGTTTATTGAGAATTAAAAGTGGGAGGGTAGGGCAGAAAATTTGTCCCACCCACCTATGGGGCTCTGGCAGATTAAAAAAGGTTCTAAAGTTAAACCTAATTTGCATACTTACCTCTAATTGGTAGCCTAAGTGTCACATGTTCATTCAATACAAAAGTGTAGCGCTAAAAAACAAAACAAAACTAAGTGACATATCTCATGTGCCACCTATCAAAAATTCAATGGTGTTCTTTGTGATAAAAACATAAAACTAGATATACACCAGGATTATGTTATGTAAACCAATCATTTGAAATCATGACAAATAAAAACAATTGTATATATAATTGTGTTAATTGGTGACCAAAAAATTTGAATGTTCAATGATCCAAGTAGAAATCAACACAGTCTCTTAGTGTAAGACAATCAAATTCCACGTGTATGGTCGTATTCACATTCCACCATCCTTGAATATGAAAATCATGCAGACACCACGTGACAATTCCACCACCGTTTGCAATGCGAGCTTACCAGATGTATTTGACCCAAACTAATATACATTCGGAGGATCAAACAGGCTTGTGTAGTTTTAGATCGATTCACATTCACAAGGTTAGGCTCCCCAGGAAAACTTCAAAAACGATAATTTCACTCATATACAGAACAATAGGTTATCTCCCTCTATATGATCCAGCTCAGATTGTTGGATACATGCAATAAGAAAATGGGGCCATATAGCGTAATTCCATAAAAATAAAAAATAAAAATTAATAAAAAATATAGTAACAAACTCACATTTGTACAATGGATCAATCACTTTTTCAATAAAAATTCAGCTGCAGTAGAGTCCCGACGCATTTCGTCTTCATAGACGTCGTCTGGGGTGTTACTCTACTGCAGCTACACTTACTTTTATACTAAAGTCATCCATTAGGCAAAATTCTGTCGTACCATGTCACCACATGTTACTTCCGGTTTCCAACATGGCCGCCGGGCGTGCGTTCCACGCCTCACTATCATACTGTCACATTCATTATCTATGTATGTGTGTTGTATCCAACCATAAACAAGTGGCAATGTAAATTAAAGATGATTTAAGCGTCCTTGTTGGATAGAATGGTGCATTTAAGCACCGATCCGTGTGGAAACGGCAACGGAAGAACATGCTTCGCTTTCAGGTCAAATGACCCCATAGAGAAGCATGATACCATTGGTAGGAGCCCACGATGTCCCGGAAGTGACGTACACGGAATTGCGTCACTTCCGGTGACCTTAGACTCTGATACAACGCGTGCTGGAATGCACCCCACACAGGAAGTGAGGTGAGATTACTCATGTCACTTCCGGACAGTAAGGAACAACGGACCTCCGCATAGTAAACAATATTGTATGCGGAAATGACGTCTCCACGCTGTCCGTGTTCATTCAGACTAATAGTATATGGACAGATTATTTCAACCATCACTGGAATTGGAGATGTAAAACAATACATCCCCATTCCGGTATAGGGAAGGGCGACTTGTATAGGTGATCTTAACATTTAAACAAAACACAAAAAACTTAATATTGGATATAGGAGCTAGATCGCAAAAAACATATCCAAAGTTCATATTGCATAGAACGGGATTAGAATCTATATTGTATGACAAAAAATAAAAGATATGTATATAAAAAGTATATAGACGATGTATATGAAAATACATATGTATAGCCAAAATCACCCATCAATAAAAAAAATATATAATTTAATGAAAATATAATTGGGCAGAAAAAGATCTTGTAAAAATAATATAATAAAAAAATATATATATAATTGGGCAGGAGGAATCTTGTGAGAAAATAGCCAATATATAGCTGGAATTATTCCAATTCCCATCTTTTTATTTTATATTAAATGTTAATAGGGTTAACCACCTTGCGCCCGCCCTATAGCCGAATGACGCCCGTAGAGCAGGCGCTTTCGTCCGGGTGGCCGTCCCTGGACGTCCTAATGTTTACTTCCGCAATGCGCGCCACCGCGGGCGCACATCGGGGAAGTTCTGCCGTTTACAGCGTGATCGGCGTGTCCAATGGGAGATGATCTCATATGTAAACATATGAGATCATCTCTCAGCGCCGCTCTCCCTCCTCACACAGACAGAGTGTGAGAGGGGAGAGATGAACGGCTGCAGCGGCCGTCAGTGTAAAAAAAAAAAAAAAAACAAGTAAAAAAAATGCCATCATCAGTGCCACATAGTGCCATTTGTCATCAGTGCCTTGTATTAGTGCCATCTGTCATCAGTACCACGTATCAGTGCCACATGCCATCTGTTGTCAGTGTCACATGTCATCAATGGCACTTATCAGTGTCACCTGTCATCAGTGTCACGCGTCATCGGTGCCACGTATTAGTGCCATCTGTCATCGGTGGCACGTATTAGTGCCACGTATTAGTGCCATCTGTCATCAGTACCACGTATTAGTGCCACGTGTCATCAGTGCCACCTGTCATCAGTGCCACATATTAGTGCCATCTGTCATCAGTGCCACTTGTCATCAGTGCCACGTATAAGTGTCATCATTGCCACGTATCAGTGCCATCTGTCATCAGTGTCACGTGTCATTGTCCTGGTGCTCCAGGGCCTTCAAAAGTGTATTAGGTAGTCAACAAGTTAGATGTGTAATTTATGCTCCTAGAACACGTGATGGCGCTCCCTGCATGTTGGGCCTCTCTATGTGGCCAGGCTGTGAAAAAGTCCCACACATGTGGTATTGTAATACTCAGGAGGAGTAGCAGAATTTTTTGGGGGGTGTCATTTGTGGTATACACATGCCATGTGAGAGAAATAACCTATTACAATGACAATTTTGTGGAGAAAAATAAAAAAAAATGCAAAATTAAGATTTTTCTTTTTTTTTTTTTTTTCTCCACAAAATTGTCAAATGACAACATCAAAAAGCTCACTATACCTCTTACTAAATACCTTGGAATGTCTACTTTACAAAAAGGGGTCATTTGGGGGGTATTTGTACTTTTCTGGCTTGTTCGGGTCACAAGAAGCGAGATAGGCCACCAGTACATCAGATGTGATCAATTTTGTGCGATTCGCACCACAGCTTGTAGACTCTCTAACTTTCACAAAGACCAAATAATATCCACTAATTTGGGTTATTTTTACCAAAGAGATGTAGCAGTATAAATTGTGGCCAACATTTCTGAAGAAAAATTAATAATTTGCATAATTCTGTCACAGAAACAAAGAAATGTGCGTTTTTTTTCAAAATTTTCGGTCTTTTTTCATTTATAGCGCAAAAAATAAAAACCCCAGAGGTGATCAAATACTACCAAAAGAAAGCTCTATTTCTGGGAAAAAAAGGACAAAAAATTAATTTGAGTACAGTGTTGCATGACTGAGTAATTTTCATTCAAAGTGTGAGAGCACCGAAAGCTGAAAATTGGTCAGGGCAGGAAGGGTGTTTAAGTGCCCAGTAAGCAAGTGGTTAAATAACAAATAGAATTCCTACAGTGGATAGTTATAATCCACTCTATATGTAGAAAGTGAAATATGGAAACAAGGCTACACAGTGCGTTGACGCATAAGGCAGACAGATTCCCGCTCTAAATTTATAAACATACATTTAACAAAATATAAAAAAAAAATTTTTATTTTTTAAATAAAAATATATATATTTTCTCTATATCTTCCCATCAACCTTCATTGATAAATGCCTTAATGTCCCACTCCACGTTCAAACTGAACGGGGAGTGGGACCGGATCGTATAAATCCAATAGGTCTCCAATCTCGAAACACCCCTGGTCATAGCGCCCCCCCTCCATGGGGGTATATATTTATCTATGGCCAGAAATTGTGTTCCTGTAGGGTCGCTGTTATGACATTCCCTATAGTGTCTCGGGACGCTGTGTTTAGAGTCTTTGCTCTTAATCAAAGCTATGTACTCGTCCACTCTAATTGTAAATGTTCTTATTGTCCTTCCCACGTATTGTTTGCCACAAGGGCAGGTGATCAAATACACCACATATTTGGTGTTACAAGTACAGAACGTTTTAAGAGTGTGTCTCTTGTTGGTGACAGTTGACGTAAACTCAACAGTTTTTTGTCTCCCAGCTGTATTGTGTTGACATACCACACATTTTTTACAGGGAAAAAACCTGTTAAATTATGAAAAATTACAGGCGACTCGTGGATTTATAATATTGGGAGCTATGCGACTCTGCAGGGAGGGGTGTCACATGTTGTTTAAAACGGTCCTGAGCGCGAGTTGTCACCTATACCACATTTTGCCCAGTAGAAGGAGATGACGCTATGGGCATTATTCGCTTTAACAGCTTGCTGCTTGGCTGCCGTCATATGATGGCTGGGCGGTGCAGCTCTCGTTCTGGGCGGGTGTCATATGACATCCATCCATATAACAGGGTATGCGCAGGATCGTGTGCACACAGCCCTGTACTGTCGTGGCAGCATGACACTGAGACACCATTCGTCACTGATGGGGGTGAACAGCAATTGGGCATGGCTGTTTACCATGTGGCCAGCCGTGATGAAGTCACGGCTGATCACAGATGGTACCTCCCCACTTTACACGGCACATGCTCGTGATCACAGGCGTGCTGCATATGCTCGTCGGTGGCAGTGCGTTCCCGGGAACACTGCTTGTCACCGTCACTGCTAAACAGCCGTTGGCTGGCGGCTGTTTACCATGTGATTGGCTGTGATCCATTTACAGCTGATCACTAAATGTAAACACAGACCGGTAACTACCTGTTACCGGCTCTTCCCTCCTCACACACCATTTCCAGTGTGAGGAGAGAAGAGCCAGGAGCAGTGAGTTACAGATCTGTGTTCTGTAGTGTCTGCACCAACACCACACTTGTCCCATTTCCCTCCCATTGCCATCTGTCACCCAACAGTCAACCCATATAGTGCACCTGTCACATAACAAACTGCCATCAGTGACAGTCAGCCACACCATCACACATCCATCAGCGTCATGTCCAAAAGAGTATATACCAGTGAGGAGGCTTTCCAGATCCTCTCCATGACTGATGAGAGCAGCCGGGAGTTCTCATCAGATTCCAATTCTGATTCTGAATGAAATTTGGCATTTGAACTGATTGGTAGTAGTGGAATGGCAAATGATTCGGATGAAGAATGGGTCCCTCCTAAAAGGGCATGGCACTCTGGAAACCAGGCAGCCACCAGCCGCCAGGATTATATTCCCAGGCCCAGAACCAGTGCTACTGCCAGCAATAGGCCCCAAGAACAAATTCCCAGGCCCAGTACCCAGTGCCAGCAATAGGACTTGGGAACAAATGGCCAGTACCAGTGCTGGTGCCGGCAATAGGCCCCAGGAACAAATACCCAGGCCCAGCACCAGTGCTGCCACATCACGCCTGAGTACCAGCACAGAAAATTCAAAATCCCCAACTACTGAAGTGTCATGTCCCCCAAGAGCCAGGGCCTCTACATACATGCCAGATGGTCTTGCCAACCCAACATGGCTGCCTTCCGACTCAGGATCACCAATTATTCCCCCTTTCACAGCACAGCCAGGTGTACAGGCCAACACCCAACATTTCACAGAGATCGATTGCTTTTATATGTTTTTGCCCAGCACTTTGCTGCAATTCATTGTGAACCAACAACCCCCAATCATCATATGCCCATCCATTGGAGTGGAGAGATCTGAATTTGGAGTTCAAACTATTTATGGGCCTCGCCATAAACATGGGGCTTACAAAAAAAATAAAGCAATACATTCCTAGCAAAAGGGCCAGATACGGAGTCAAATTTTACAAGCTCTGTGAGAGAGTCACGGGATATCTGTATGCGTTCCGCATATATGAAAGAAGAGATTCCCAGCTCCAGCCCCCTGAGTGGCCAGCCTACATGGACACAACTGGAAAAACTGTATGTGACCTGCCATACCCACTTCTGAAAAAAGGATATCACATATACCTATAACTTCTACACCAGCCTGCCCCTTTTCAAACACTTATACATCGCAAAAACCCTGGCCTGCGGAACCTCCAGAAAGAATAGGAAGGGCTTCTCACAGTCTCTAGTGAACAAAAAGCTGTGAAAGGGGGAAAGAGCAACATTGAGATGCAACAAAGTGCTGGCCTTGAGGTGGAAGGATAACAGGAATGGGCACATGATGTCCACTATCCATGATGACACTACGATTGATGTTCAATGAGGATGAGGTCCCATTAAAAAGCCAACATGTGTCCAAGATTACAATCTTTATATGGGGGGGGGTGGATTCCAATGATCAAATGATTCAGCTTTATTTGTCAATAAGGAGGTCCTGATTCTAGTACAAGAAGGTAGCAATTGATCTCATCCATTTGGCCATTTATAATTCCTACGTAGTCTACACCAAATCCATGGAAAGCCCCGCCCCTTCCTAAAATTCATAGAGGAAGTTGTCACATCCCTCATCTATCAACAAAGACCCCCCCCCCCCCCCCCAGAAGACCTTCACTCTGATGCTGTTAGCCAACTTCATGAGCGCCACTTCCCGTACAACATTGCACCATCTGAACCAGGACAAAGACAGCAAAAAAAAATAAATGTTGCGTGTGCAGCAGATGAGGATTTCGAAGAGATACCAGCTACCATTTTCCCCAGTGTCCCTCCCAACCTGGCTTTTGCATTGGTGAATGCTTACAACTTCATCATACATCCCTAAAATATTAGACGATTTTTTTTTAAACAATTTTCCAATTTTCATCATCTGTGCTGATCATTTTCCATGCTTCCCCAAAAAACCATGCCACTGCCTTCCAACGTGAACTGACCCTAGCCTGTTTTTTTGACTATGCCTCTGCCTACCATTTGGACTGCTTCCATCTGAACTGACCCTGGCCTGTTTTATCAACTACGTTTCTGCCTACCACTTGCACTGCTTGCATATGAACTGATCCTGGCCTGTTTTATGGACTATGCTTTTGCCTACCACTTGGACTGATCTGTTGCCCTGATACTGTAGTACACAAGGGGTCTCATATATGTGAGGGGCTCCAGAATTGTTTTTCCGGATGGAGAAAAATAGTGTTTTGTTTTTTCCGCGTTACGTAATTTCTGGATTAGGGTCTGGAGTACGGAGGCTTCATAGAGATTTGGGTGGGTGAAGCCTCTACCCCTGTGCACAGGTCTTACCTGAATGAGGCCCTCAGCCTGCTGCTGACTTACTGCCATCATACCTCTGCCTGCTACCTGAACTATGCAAATAATTAGCTGTAGCAAGAGGCAGTATGTTTATGAAGGGCTGGGGAGTGGTACAATTAAGAGTGTCTGCAGAGAGCAGTGTAACAGGACCAATATTATGGCTGTGCTGGCTGTCTCTGCCTGGAAAATTTATATGGACAAATGCTTTGGCTGTGCTGTCAATATCCTTGTGCTGACTATAAACAATATGCCTGCTGCTTGGACCAATGCTCTCTTCTGTGGACTCTACTAAAAGCACAGGTAATACTTTTTTTTTTTTTACCCTTTCCACAATAGAATTCATTTTGGATTGTAATTCACATGCTATATGTTAAAAATATCAAGGACCTTCAAAAATGATAGGTTGCCAGGAAATTATATATGTAATTTATGCTCCTAGAACGTCTGATGGTGCTAATTGAATGTTGGGCATCTTTATGCGGCCAATCTGAGTAAAAGTCTCACACATATGGTATTGCACTACTCAAGAGTAGCAGAATGTATTTTGGGGTGTCATCTTTGCTATGTATTTGTATGTGTTGGAAATATCTCATAAAGTGACAACTTTGTGTAAAAAAAAAAAAATGTGTTTTCATTTTTTTCCACATTTTCCAAAATCTTCTGAAAAAAATGAACCATTCAAAAGACACATTATGCCTCATAGATTATACGTTGGGGTGTTTGCTTTAAAAAAAGGGGTCATTTTGTGGGAAAATCTATTATCCTTGTGCTCCAGGCCTTCAAAATGTAATAGGCGGTTGAGAAATTAGATGTGTACAGTAATTTATTCTCGTAGAACCCCTGAAGGTGCTACTTCAATGTTGGGCCTTTGTATTTGGTCAGGCTGTGTAAAAGTCTGCCCGATCCCCGCCGCCACTCCATGGATGCCTGATCTCTGCCGCCGCTCCATGGATGCCCGATCCCCACCACCTAGATTGGGTAAGTGCCTGTGAAACGACTGGGGGACTTGAGTTGCTGCGGGGAGGGTTTGATTGTTTGCCACCCTGATACAAAAAAACACCAGCCGCCACTGTTCCCTGTTCACATCAAATATGTGGATGGGTGAATCAGGTTATTCTCAGCCTTTCCCCCCAAGCCCCAACTCCACCCACCTTAAATAGGACTACCACAAAGTACTCCATCAGGTGGAGGAGCAACCTTTAAGGGGGCCTCGGCCTTAATCCACCCGTATACACCCGCCCCTTTTAATATGGCACACCCTCATGTTATGACTATGAGCCACACAACACCTACTGTATATTAGACACGCACACAACCATTGTGTAAATATACTGGGGGAGATAAGGTGCATCATAACAAGCAGCGTCAATGTAAGGAAGAATAAAAAGGGCTTAAAAAAAGGGCTTAAATACACTTCCATCTAAAATGAAAAAAAGTAAATAATTATGAGCATGACATAGTCAAAAATGTACATAGAGACATTGTAGTCCCATGATATATTAAACATCCAGCAGGAAGAGGGAATCAGCAAAACAGTAAACTCCTCAAAGTGTAATTAATAGATAGTTTTGCACAACTCAAGATACAAACTGTATAACAAACAATAAAAACATTTTAGCCATGCCTCCGTAGGGGTTGCTGAATGTAGTGGTTCATCTGTCACCCTGCCCAGCCCAACATCCATCTCTCAAACACTCATAGGCATAGAACAGTCAATAAACTTTGTTTTTTTTTGTTTTTTTTATTGAGGGAATTGAACTTGGATGGGAATGGGAAATGGGATGCCCAGGAATATTCAGCACAACTTGCTCGGGACTTCTATATACACTCTAGTGTATACACACCAGTTTTCTCTCCAGCACAAACTCTTACTTAAGACCTCTTATCCTATACTTCTGCAGCACTTCACTTGCTGCATACCGTTACTCCTCCAGCACTTCCCTTGCTGCAGACTGTTACTCCCCCAGACTAGCTAGCACCATATGGTTAGGCCTGACACTAATTCAGCCAGGCCTCAGTGAACTGCCTTTTGTGGGCAGGGACCTCCGGCCCCTGTGGTATAGAAATATTTCAGGTGCTAGCTGTCCTCTATTCAGCTACCAAGCCCAGATAGCTCTCTTCAGGCCCTGCCAGTCAGCCTGGCTGCAATGATCTCTTTCCACTGCCCTTCCCACAGTTCTCTCTTCTGGTTCTGTACCCATCTCAAACTGCAATCTCCCAATTCTCACAGGCGTGCCTCCCCAGTCCTCCCATCTGTGCTCCACTCACAAGCCCTCCAGGCTGTGACCAGTTGCCCTCCCTGGATTCTCTTAGCAGTGGTCTCTCCCTCTGCCCACTCCTTGCTCTCTCATGTGTCTTTCCTTACAGGATCTCTTCTCTCCTCCTGGATGCACCCGAGCCCCAGCCCAGGGTCACCCCCTCAGACTGGGGAGCTCCCAGTGGGCCCCTGACAGCCTCTACACTCTCTCACTCTTGCTCTTCCACCCCCGCTGGGCTGACCCCAGGTATTTAAGGAGGCCTGCCCCCTGCCAATCCAATTTGGGGTTTGGTCAAGGCTCCTAAAAATACCCTACACAGTTCCACCTCTCCTCTCCTTCTAGCACCTTCTAGAAAGAAGAGGGAGGGGAAAGTGATGCTACCTGTGAGTCACTAGCCCTGCCCTTAGCCACTCCCAGCCCAGAATGAAAAATAAAGGCCTAACCACCAGCTGGGCCTGCCTACATTTTCCTACTCTGTTAGAAAAATACTCACTCTAGCACCTACCTAACATGTGATAGGAAAGCAGGTACACAACATTTAAACATACAGGCGAGGATTTGCCATCATCCCCAGGCCTCCAGACACAGGGTTCTGGCACTGCACTGAAAATTAGGTATCAGGCCTGAAGGTCACACTAGCGCTGCAAGGTCCTTGAAAATATGATGATCATTGTTTAAGCTCCTGTAACGATCTTTGAATTTTGGAACTTTTCAAATGTTTTTTGTCTTCCTTAGTACTCTAAACAAGCGAGGCATCTAGAGGAAGTTCCACACAAACTTATTATACAGCTCCAAGCATTCCTTATCAATAATATCAAACATCCCTCTATCCCATATTCCATCCCTATATAAACATCAAGGAATCTCTGCAACTGGGTCATCCTGATTAGTCTCCAGTTATTGGGTTTTCTGGGTAGCAGAAAAGGGCAACTAGCCTGAGAAAGGGGAACAGGGGATCATAGTCCAGTTAACCATATATACCTCAGGGCTTCCAAACTCTGCCTGGAGTGACAGCGGTACCGCTCTTCAGTACCACCTCCTTGTCGAGCCTCTGACATTACACTTGCAGGCTTGATAACAGAATCTACCACTTCTTCCACCCCTACCTCAGGTATGCAACAGGGCTTTACATAACTTTCTCTGGTACCAATGCTTCTGCCTTGAACTTGGGGGACACAACCCAGACTGCAACCACCTCTCCACAACTTTTGGCTCACACCAGTATAATAGCATGTCTGCCAGATAGGGGTCCAGCAGAGCACCCAGGCATTGCATACAGCCCTGTCTCCACTGCTAGGTAGGAGATTACCAGGTTCTGAGACATCCTGAACTGCTTCATGCATAGGCATGAGCTTAAAGAGTAAAGTGCAGCACACATAGCACTTAGACCATGGCTTAACCTCTTTTGAGACAGCCTGACACACAGAGGAAATAATGACTCCTCACCTGAGTCATAGTATAGAGCCAATTCGGTCACTGGTCAAAATCGGAGACCTGTGTCTAACTTGGAGGACAGAGCACCAAACCTCTCCATGGCAGCATGCACAGCATCACACATGCTCCAAAGATGGCATCTTCATGTGGGGTGTGCCTCACTTTTCACAACTTTGTAGCCCCCTCCTGGCAATGCCTTCTTCCTACACAGCAGCCAATTAGATGGTGTTCCCTGGGCAGCAGCCCCCTACTCATGTAATTCTTTACAACAAACCCTTGAAGCTGCAATAGCCAATCCCTCTTATTATGCCAAGTGTAGGCAGGACCAAGACTGCCTAGCACATGGCCATCAGGAATGGTTGGGTCACCACTTAACATACAGGTTGCACGGCACCACAAAGGATTAGCCCAAATCAATACTGTCCCATGCATGAATGGTGGAAGACCCAATGGCTCACAGAAATTCCCAGGTGCACGGCCCAGGTGGCTCGATTTTAGGAGGACATCATTGTACACCCTCCCAGAGTTATCCGACTGTGCTGTAGCCGCTATTTGGCTATGGCCTGGTCGGTAAGGGTTATACAATTTTTTACCCCCAAAATATGGATGTATTTGCTGTATGGGCATATACATATATATATATATATATATATATATATATATATATATATATATATATATACAGTGGTGTGAAAAAGTGTTTGCCCCCTTCCTCATTTCCTGTTCCTTTGCATGTTTGTCACACTTAAGTGTTTCGGAACATCAAACCAATTTAAACAATAGTCAAGGACAACACAAGTAAACACAAAATGCAATTTGTAAATGAAGGTGTTTATTATTAAAAGTGAAAAAAAATCCAAACCATCATGGCCCTGTGTGAAAAAGTGATTGCCTCCTAAACCTAATAACTGGTTGGGCCACCCTTAGCAGCAACAACTGCAACCAAGCGTTTGCGATAACGTGCAATGAGGCTTTTACAGCGTCCTGGAGGAATTTTGGCCCACTCATCTTTGCAGAATTGTCCTAATTCAGTTACATTCGAGGGTTTTCGAGCATGAACGGCCTTTTTAAGGTCATACCACAACATCTCAATAGGATTCAGGTCAGGACTTTGGCTAGGCCACTCCAAAGTCTTCATTTTGTTTTTCTTCAGCCATTCGGTGGTGGACTTGCTGGTGTGTTTAGGATCATTGTCCTGCTGCAGAACCCAAGTTCGTTTCAGCTTGAGTACACGAACAGATGGTCGGACATTCTCCTTCAGGATCTCTTGATAGACAGCAGAATTCATAGTTCCTTTTATCACGGCAAGTCTTCCAGGTCCTGAAGCAGCAAAACAGCCCCAGACCATCACACTACCACCACCATATTTTACTGTTGGTATAATGTTCTTTTTATGAAATGCAGTGTTCCTTCTACGCCAGATATACTTGGACACACACCTTCCAAAGAGTTCCACTTTTGTCTCATCGGTCCACAGAATGTTGTCCCAAAAGTCTTGGGGATCATCAAGATGTGTTGTGGAGAAATTGAGACGAGCTTTGATGTTCTTTTTGCTCAGCAGTGGTTTTCTCCTTGGAACTCTGCCATGCAGGCCATTTTTGCCCAGTCTTTTCCTGATGGTGGAGGCATGAAGGCTGACCTTAACTGAGGCAAGTGAGGCCTGCAGTTCCTTGGACGTTGTTGTGGGGTCTTTTGTGACCTCTTGGATGAGTCGTCGCTGCGCTCTTGGGGTAATTTTGGGCGGCCGGCCACTCCTGGGAAGGTTCACCACTGTTCCATGTCTTCGCCATTTGTGGATAATGGCTCTCACTGTGGTTCGCTGGATTCCCAAAGCTTTGGAAATGGCTTTATAACCCTTTCCAGACTGATAGATCTCAATTACTTTCTTTCTCAATTGTTCCTGAATTTCTTTGGGTCTCGGCATGATGTGTAGCTTTTAAGGATCTTCTGGTGGACCTTACTGTGTCAAGCAGCTCCTACTTAAGTGATGCCTTGATTGTGAACAGGTGTGGCAATAATCAGGCCTGGGTGTGGCTAGAGAAATTGAACTCAGGTGTGGACAACCACAGTTATAGTATGTTTTAACAAGGGGGGCAATCACTTTTTCACACAGGGCCATGATGGTTTGGATTTTTTTTCACCTTTAATAATAAACACCTTCATTTACAAATTGCATTTTGTGTTTACTTGTGTTGTCCTTGACTATTGTTTAAATTGGTTTGATGTTCCGAAACACTTAAGTGTGACAAACATGCAAAGGAACGGGAAATGAGGAAGGGGGCAAACACTTTTTCACACCACTGTATACACACACACACACACATAAGTCTATTCTATATGTTTTATAGCATAGCAAGTCAAGCAATATTTTCTATACCAGTGATATGCAATTAGCGGACCTCCAGCTGTTGCAGAACTACAAGTCCCATGAGGCATAGCAAGACTCTGACAGCCACAAAGAATGACACTCAGAGGCAGAGGCATGATGGGACTTATATCATATCTCTGTTCTATACTAAAGTAAAACTAGTGCAGTTGGATTCTGCGTGGTTGCTATTAGAGACCTGATATTGCAGAGCTGATGGATGTTGGTCACTCACCTCCATCCCTGTCAAATATGGAGGCCTCTTAAACTTCTACTGTGCCTATAACATATGAGAAAAAAGGGAGGTGTGACTTTGAACGAGGCTATTGATTTGTGGGGGTGAAATAATTTCAAAGTATATTTAATTGGCATATTGCGTCTGACAATACATAACAATGATGCACATAGTAGAAAGGTTTAATATGTATACACACACATATATGGTGTAGGCCTCATAAATACTTTACTGCCTATAGCATATGAAGCTTGTCAAGTGTGAACATAGCTGTTTATCTCTGGTATTTTAACAAGTTTCTTGCGTGTTTTTAGTTGCCATCGACACTGCATTTTCTCTCTTAGCTCTTTACTCCTTGCACTCTTTAATTGAATAAGCCTGTTTTTTCTGAGGTAAATATTTTCCATGCTGAAAATCCTCTCTCTGTTCACTGATTCAATTTTTCCTCATATCCTCACACAGCGAGGAAAAATGGAAAATTCCTCTCTCTTTTCATTTTTAAGCACTAGCATCCACTATCCATAAAATAACTGTTTGTGACTGCCATCTCTATATTAATGGCCTCTTCAGGAAGCCTGAAAAAAATAAAAATAATGTGTGGGATATCAATTAGTCTGCATCACCTGTTAGTTCAGAAGATATGATGGTTTCATCTACAATGTTGTGTGATATTATTAGACAACCCACCACCTAGACCACCTATTTTGGTTATTTCTTACCACACTGTCAGTCATTTGTTAATTAGCGGTGCTATTTGTTACTTCTTTTTCTTCCTTTAAAATGTGAAAATGTCATATAACATTACAACAGTCATCTCTGACATACAGGCACAGCAAATGGTTAACGTAAGGGGGACCACATGCTGGCATTAATCTGGTACAGCCGCAACGTCAAGGGTAATATGTTCTAAACATCCATTCAATGTTTTAAAAGGCATGATTGATATTAATGTGTCCTACTCCTCAAAAGCCCAAAACGTGAGATCTTTAAATCCCTGCAATTCATTTTTTTAGAACAAGCTAATTATGTGCTTGTCACTTTATAAAAATACCATTGAGACACAGGATTGCAAAGAATGACAACACAATAAAATGGTTTGGATAAGACCTGTCTGTGCCTCAAAATGGATACATTCTAATTGGTATTCTGGAAAGGAATAGCTTGTGACCCAGAGTGTTTCACACACAAATAACCACCCAGTGTAAGTTACATGCAAATCTACTGAGCTGTGTAGACGCGTTTAACCCCTTTAAAAGCTGAGTTCCCGGTAATCCTCTGTTTACTTCCTGAACTGAGTTAATGCAGGAGATTTTAAACTCCCTCTGAGCTTCTGAAATGAAACTGTACAGTGTTTCTCCGACATCCACTGTTTTATCCATAAAATAATACTAGTATTTTTAGACACTGCTTTGTTAAACGGAAACGCACCATATCGAAGCTTGCTTTTCATGTGCAAAGGAATAGTTAATGAACCTTTAACACAGTGATTAGTGCCTTGAAACACATTTGTGCATTTTCTGTAAACCCCCCCCCCCCCCTCCCTCCTTCCACAAAGCAAAGAAGCAATTGACTAATGGTGCTGTTTGACTATGCCAGGGAATGCAAATCATTGCTTAGTTGTCATGACACATCACTGTTTCGCACGTTAGCAGAACAGCGTACGACACAAGTCACCGACAAGGGTTAAACAGGATTTTTAAATGGTTCATTTTTTTTTCAGAGGATGTGGTGTGTAGTCGAAAGCTTGGGGGGGGACGTAATATCTCCATCAGCCACAGAACCTGTGTAATTAATATGTGTTTGGTTTTAAAAGGGATGAGGTGGAAACGCTACCATCGCCACAAAACCCTTCTATCTGTCTAATCCTAGTGAGCATGGGAGGTCTGTTCATCAAGCAGTTGATCTGTATCACAGCATCACCTCTGAGATATAGGACAGTGTAAGAACCTAAAAATAGCCGCACACACACACACACACACACACACAAAAAAGCAACCTTGAAGTCATCAGGAGGATGAGCCGGGGAGGGAGAAAAAAAATCAGCAAGCCTGCTTTCCTCTACAGTCTCTGGACCTGTTACATGCTTGTGCTGAATTTAATGTAAAAGCACAGGAGTCTGCTTCTTCAGCATGTGAGGAAATATTAGATCGACATTCTGCTAGAGAGCAGGGCGCCACCTGCCTTTTAATTCCTATTATTCTCTGCAGGAGCCACAGAGAGAGAGAGAGAGAGAGAGAGAGAGAAAAGGGGAAAAGATGAGAATTAATAAACCTGCTTGTACGGGAGGTGATGCTGCTTGGACTATGTCACTGTTACCAACTGGCCAGATTCAAGCCATGATACTATTCCCTGTTGGCTGTATGGATGCTCATCGAGGACTTGCTGAAGCCATGCCTGTTCCTGGTCCTGCTTCTTTCCCTACCTGCTTCCTCTAGGATCTTCACTTCATACAGCTAGGAAATAGTAGATTCCAAATATTGAGACTTCTCCGTAAGGTAAGAAGACAATGTTTCCAAATAAGGGAAAGAAGCTGCTTGTGACTGTTTTTCATTACCCTTGACAGATGAGAACTGACATGTCCTATCTCCACATGAAAGATTGCCTAGTTGGGGAAAACTCAAACTGATCACTTTTCTTTTGAACTGCAAGCTTCTCTTCCAAAACATGTGAAAAAAAAAAAAAAGGTGAGAAGCGAGGGACAGACAGACGGATAAGAAGCTGGAGAAAATGGGAGCTAAAGGGGCTTTATTAGAACAGTCTCTGGGGGAAAGCCTTGTTTGAAAGAAGTATTTACTGCTTCTACTCTACTTTGCAAACTAGCTTTATTACCAAAACCACAAGGCCACTAATACAAGCAAAAGAAAAAAAGGAAAAGGGGTCTTTTAATTAAGCGAATTGGTGTCATACAACCAAGAAATATACACAATAAAAATCATTTTCATCTATTTCTAAAGGGAAGCAGTGCGTTGTTGTTTGTGATTAGCAAGTCCTGAGTCGTGTGAATGAGGCTTCTAACCCTCTTGAAGGTTTAACAGAATGGACAGCTGTGTGGGGAAGTTTTCAGGCTTCTAGAGCTGAGCCCCCATTAGCATGCAGTGTCAGATGTGTTGTGTGTTTAATGATTGCATTTGGTGGTGTGCCTCCTAGCTCACATCTTTCTGTTGTTTTACAGCACAGGGGCAGCGAGCGAGCGAGAGAGGGAGGAAAAAAGACTTTCAGCGAGCCAGCGAGCCCTGCTTCATCTTCCGAGAGCTGGGTACCATTTCCAGCGGTGGCAAGGGGGGCAATGATTCTGTTTGGATTGGATTAGATCAAGCTCACGAGTGATGTGCACAGCCTGGACATCAGAATACTAAGAGGTTGGAGGTGTGGCACCTCTGACTTCCACTTTTCTCTGCCTGATTTTTCTTTCCTTTTGCAAAAAGAAAGGGTATTTAAAAATAGCTTGACTTCCTGCAAGCATTATTTTTCTAATTTTTAAAGTGATGCCTGCTCCAAATTTAAGGTAAGCATATCATTTTTTTCCCCTGTTGCCTGACTACTAGTTGACTGTGCAAGTGAGGGAAGTTTTAAATGTGTGTATGCCTTAGCCTGTTGCTGATCACAATTACATTGTGATTTCCCTTTGAGACTTGCTTGGCAATCACCAGTTACATGGATACCAATTTTATAAGGCTTTATTTTTATGCAAACTAAGGAGCATATGATTTAAGGAATAAGTGCTTGCTGCACTCTATAAAATTGCTTAGTTGGAATGGAGCAGCAGAAAAAATCTGTTTATGATTGCAGGGTATAAATAGAAAGTGTATGATTAGGGTTAACCTAGGAGAAAAAAAAAGCACAGAGCTAGAACAGGTAACGGATCTGTTGCCGTATTAACCCTGTAGGGCCGATGGTCTGGATGGTTTAGTAATTCCTTAGAAGAACAGGTTAATTTAGCAGGGGATTATCATTGTTTTAGATTTGTTTGGCTTTTTAGGTTTCAGTAAGGATTTGCAGAGAATGAGAAGAAATTACTTATCAAAATCCTCTTGTTTGATAAAAGAGCATTAGCAGCCATTTAATAAGATTGACATTCTGCATGGGAGTTAATGACATGCAAATCACAGTGTATTGCAATCACTTTTGTTTGTGGTACATAGAATACTGTGTTAAGAGACATTCTTTTTGTTAGTATCACCAGTGTGTGTAGTATTTCAAGTAGAACAGTGTACCAAGCTTTATAAATGATCCTTTAAAAGTAATACATGTTGGTAACAACAGTCTTATGTAGGTGATAATCTTTTAGGAAAAACATATTCAACAAACGTACACATTGAAAATATTATATAAAGTATGATCGCTGTGATGGAAACACTATAAATGTGTTTTTCATGTTTGGTATAGATTAGGGAAACTGAAAAATTAAGTGCTCGTTCTTTGATCTGTATAAGTTCTAATGAAAGATCATATGAATAACTATGTTTATAGGCTGTAATGTAATTGTCACGAACTCCAGGTCCCATTGTTCTCCATTATCATTAATTGCAGAAAAAGTGCTACTGGTGATGGCACAATGAAAAGGGAGTGAGAAGTGAGAGACACTAAATTCTAATTAACTGGTGTTTCAAACCATAATTAAGACTGTGAAGTCATCCTCTTCCCCCTCCTCCTCTGCCATTGCTCCAACAGTTCATGATCATGACTTCATCGTCAACACTTGGGTGTCATGTGTGATGTCACCAAAGGCAATCAGAGCAAAGTAATTACAGCTCTGGACAACCCAAAGCCTTCAAATGCATTTTTAACGCTTGCAGAAAGGATTGCAAGAATCTTCCTTGTGACATTTCAAAGGTATTTTATACACACATAGAATTGTAACAATAAACAAAAAACTCAAGTTTTTCTTGATTGGCATTTGTATACATAGGTCTTGATAGTCCTATCACTGACTTCTCTCTTTTACATTTTGCCTGCCAAATTGATGGCTAGCTGAATAATTTTCTTACCGTGAACTTTCCACTTTACATATCAGATGAACATTTTGATGCCTATTAGTTATAAAGCTTCACCACTGCAATAACATAACAATGCCTGATCAAATTATGATATGACCTTTCATTGTGTTAAAGATTGTCATGCCTGGTAAATGTTAACTCAGGAAGTTAAGTCTGTTTCATGTCTTTAAGTTATGTTTTAAAGCTAAGACTTACATTTATTTCTAAAAAAAATAATAATTTTGTCTGTGTTATATATTTTAAAGGGGAAAAAATATCACTGCACTGTTTTACAGTGCTTGACTTACTGCCAAGTAATTGGCTAAAGACCTGTTTCCACTTCACAGAAAACTCTTCTCTATGGGCCTCTTCCTGCAATCCCATAAACATTGCTATGTCATTTTAAGCTATGTTCTATTTCCTCTACAATCCTAGAATGGGTTGATATGTCCCATTTAGTGATGCTCAAGTATGTACTGTATGTACACACAAAATGTATATCATGAACCTTTAAATTATTAGATTATCAGCTTGTAAGCAAGATGGGAGCATCAGCATTTATGTTAGATATGTTGGAAGATATATTCTCTATACAAAATCAAGAGATTCTGTTGCATGGCTGAATGTATTTTTAGATTAGCCATCAAATTGACTTTCTTTACCTTTTGTGTATGAAGAATGTTTCTAATGGCAAATAAAACTACATGACAAAAAAGTTGCTAATGGATCGTTACAACAGAGTCTATTTTGTTCTTTATGGTAATCCTTCCAGTAACATACTTCCTGTCCTAGCATGACAACGCTTACTCCATGTTCTGCCAGCATTGTTACCTTAGGGCAGGATGTGTCTTTGGGCTGCAGACCACCTTCCTTCCCATCTTCATAAAGAATGTTCTGTAATCCACAGAGGAGAGCTGGGTAGGGTTGATAACACTATTTAAGAAACAATGTTCTGTAGCCCACAGAGGAGAACTG
The DNA here is from genome assembly GCF_037356315.1 of Lithobates pipiens. Classification (NCBI taxonomy): domain Eukaryota; kingdom Metazoa; phylum Chordata; class Amphibia; order Anura; family Ranidae; genus Lithobates; species Lithobates pipiens. Next base: position 284,561,147 of record NW_027507748.1, on the reverse strand, counting down.
GGCAGGGCTGATAACACCATGTGAGATAACACTATAGAGTGCCCAAGACACAAGACATTTAAAGAACCTGTTCGCATATCCATTGTGAATGCCACCCGTACATGCCTGTGTCACACACCACCATAATGGGTAGCAATGTAATTCAGTGTGTTACTCTAGAGAAAATGCCGCAAGAGCAATTTTTGATCCATTGAGTTGTCTTCAAATGTATGGGCTGCCTTTAGGCAACATGCATTAACATACCACCATTGCATAAATGGGCCCAAAGGATATGTTTTAATCATTAAGGCAAATTACTGTTTTCAATGTGACCTGATTTTATGTTTTATGAAACTACATTCGATATAAATAACGTAAAATGGTCTATATGTTCTCCAAACAGATAACATATAATATAGACCTAAGAGAACCAACATATGAATACATTTATTATAATTACAATTTATTAGTATTTATGAACTAATTTTTTTTCTCACAACAAAATTGTCAGAAAAAGCACAGTGTTTATGATCTAGACTTTGCTAACCTTGGTATTTTTTGGATCAACTGGGTAGAGTACAGTTATATTGTGCAGTATTGAAGAACAGATGTCAATGAACATACTGTTTGCAATTGAAACACATGAAATGGAACATATCTTTAAAACAGCAGCTGCATTAACAAAGGTTATCTTGTCTCCGTGAAATTCTTTATATGAATGGACATTGATGAATAGGCAGTATTTATGTCTGTTTTTTTGTGGATTAATTTAAAGTGATCCCTTTAGATTTCTATCTGTTTCTACACTAACAAGATTCGTTTAAGCCCCCCCCCCCCCCAACCCTACTGTTTGAGCAATATACATTATTATTATTACTACTTTTCTTTAAGGGAGACTCTGGCCAAACAGTCAAGTTCACACTTGGGATGCTTACAGTATATGCAAACTTTTCCAATCCCAGTATCACATTGATGCAGTGCAGGAAACGCAGTAATTCCTGTGCGTTTCCCATGCTGCATAGTGATCACACTGTATTCAGCGATCTGCTGAGGGTGTCAAAGTTAATAACACCCCAAAAGCGGGTCACAAACACAGTATGTTTGCTTGAACTTGATCACATGGGTATAAACACCCTTGGCGATCCGATTCCAGTGTGAAAATAAAAAAAGCTGCCTGGACTTTTTTCATGTGGATGTGGTGCGATTTGAAATGAATAGGCTCAATTTGCACTGCACAGAATCACATGTGATTTATACAGGAATGTAGTGTGATTCACATGAGGTTCACAGTGCAAACCTAAAGCAAATATTTTGCTTCTTTTGTGATTCATGCACCTCGAACATGTTATATAAACCAATACAACACATCCTTACACATTCCTATTTCCTTAAATGCATTGCATACATTTTTTTGTTGATTTTAATAGGTATTTATATCCCCTGTGTTGTTTGCCTTTCCTTGTAATGATGGATATGTTGTGGGTGCAGTTTGTAGGATCATATCTGATACAGAACTCCATATATTCATTCACTTAACTTGTCCCTGTTTGCTAAAGGGGCAGAAAACCAATCTGCGCCTTACTATTGACTCTGTATTGCATCACAAATGTGGGAGTGCTAATGTGATGAAAGCACATTTCTCCAGCATAGTGATCTGTTTGGTAATTGCTTGGCCTGCTTGTGTCTGTGAATGCATTTACGGTAACTTGCTGACTGGGTTATGAATAAGCACCTCGTATACTCGTTTTCCTCCCTTAAGTTTCTTACCCACTACCCTCATCAGTCCTCATGGACCTATATTTGGTGGCATTGAACAACCTAATAGAGCCTATTTGCTATTTGCCTTACAGTTCATTACCCCGCCCCCCCCCCCCCCCCACACACACACACACACACACACACACACACACACACACACACACACACACACACACACACTTTTAATTCAGAATTTGCTGCAAAGTGTTTTTGTTTTTTTTAACTTTTGGCTGGGGTTCCACCTTAAGTGTGACATTAAAATGATCCTAAAGGTTACTCCAAAAAAGTTATGGCCCTTATTTTTAGCTTTTTATTTTATTGTATCCATGCACACCAAGTGATTGATTTGAAAGCTTTACCTCTGACATTTCTATCCCTGTATGTTGAGAACTATCATAATTGTGACAATCAGTCATCTTTAAGCTGGCCATACATTGTCTTTTCCATTCAGCCAGCAGGCCAAAAGAAGTGAAAAAAAAAAAACAGATTTCTGCAGCCACACAAGGGAGGTGGAGGGAGGAACCCCTTTAGCCAAGATATTGTATTCTAACAGAGGCACCAACCATTGTCAGGATAACCTGATCAGCAGCTGCAGCCAATTAATTCACTGATTTTGAAAAATATTTTTGAACATGTCCCTTTCATAGAAGTTTATCAAAGGATGACTTCCGTTGAGTGGAGACTGCCAAACATTATGCAGAATGGAGAACAACAAAAGGAACCATGAATATCTCTACCCATAGTTTTGCGTTTCACTCTAGTTAACCAAATCATCTGCAGAGACTGCCATTTTATAGCAATTGTATTTGTTTCTCTAGTGATTACATGTGTGCAGTATAAAATTTTAATTAATATTCATAGATCCTGCTAATGAATGCCATGAAGTGAATATTTTAAGTTGATTTCTCATCATATTTTATACTTTTCATAGTTAAATACTTGGTAATGTTGAATAAAAACCAGTCCAATTAGGTCAATGTGTGCGTGTCTACTATTCTCCATATCCCTGTACATTATGTTGGCCAAGAAACACATCCAAATGTTTTTTTTTGTTTTTTTTTATGATTATTATTATTTACATTCACTCCCTGCTGACACCACCAACTAGGGAAAAATGTTCCACATCCTTGCAGATCTAATAGTAAAGAATCCCTCAAGAAGTTTGAAATTGAACAGTGTGGCCAGCTGTTTTCTTTCGAGTTTAGATTTGTATGATGCATGCATATCCCTTCTTTAATGTCTCTTCTCCAGGGAGAAACAAATATAATATTTAAGTCCTCTAGCCGCCTTATTAGCTTATTTTCCCTTCTTTGGACTTTCTCCAGTTTAAGCACATTCTTCTTCAAGATTTGTGACCAGAACTGGATACCATACTCAAGATGTGGTTGAACCAGAGTTTTGTAAAGTGGACGAATTATAGCCTTATCTTTTAAGTAAATAACCTTTTAAATGCATGTTAATGGTCTGCTAGCCTTCCTTGCTGCAGATTGGCCTTGCATGCTATTGCTAAGTATGTGATCTATTAGGACCACCACATCCTTTTCCATCCATGATTGTCCAGAGGTTCTTGACCCCCAAGCATATAACTTCCATGCATATTCTTAGCTCCCAAGTGCAAACCCCATCTACTATATAGCTGCCATTTCTTCTATTCCAACTAGTTCTTCTTGTAAAGTTGTTATATTCTGTTGTGAAGTCATAGCCCTGCTTAACTTTGTATTATCAGCAAACACTGAGATTGAACCATTTACACCACCATTTACACCAACCTCTATATCACTTATGGACAAGTTAAACAGAATTGGAGCCAGGAACAAGTCCTGGATTACCTCACTTACAACTCTAGACCATGTAGAAAATATGTCAATTCAAACTAATTGTTTTGCCTCCTTGGAATCAAATAGGTAGGTAGAACAGATGGCCTTCATATTGATCAGTCCTGGAAGACTTGTTTCTCTCCATTACATGGTTGTTCATTTATGGGCTAAATGTAAAGAAAGCCACAATAAACCTACCCCAGGGCTGGTATTATAGCTTTCAAAGCACAGGAAGAGAAAATGAAAATGCATGAGCTAATATGTTTTTCAGGGTACGGTGATCCTTTAAGCTGAATTCCAGACAAATATAGACACATATGTATGGATAAAAGATATAAATAATGCAGTTTGTATTCATTAATACATCATTGTATGTACTTTTTTTAATGCAAGCTGTGTAATTAAGTGAATTTTACCTGGCATCAGCCTTTAGCCATTTCCTGTTCAGTAGAGCTCACACTGGGAGGGTAAGAAGCAGCACAAAGAGCCAGTCAGTTGTGCTGGGAGAAGAGAGCAGAATGACAGATAGATAATCACTGTCCACTTACAGAATAGGGGAGGGACAAGACCTATAACACAGGACAGAAAAATCATCTGGTATCCTACCCTATGAAATAGGGTTATGCCATATGGCAGCACTTAAATATCAGAACTTGATGAACAGAAATCCACATCCTGTGGTGGGCAAAACAGCACCCCTATATGCTTTTCATTTGATAATTTAGCTGTTTGCCTGGAATTCAGCTTAAAGGTTTCTTGTAAACGTAATAAATAGTATTGTAAAACCTCTTGCTTATATTTGGTATAATTTATAAAGAATTAAATGACATTCTTAAATATGCCCTTCCAATACAATTAGAAAGGCTTTGTGATGTATAGAACTGGTGACTGAGGAGGTCATGACAGATGTTTAATTTGGTGCTCATGAAAGTGCTCCTCAGTTCTGTTATCAGTGTGTACAGTATGGGGGTTATTTACTATAGTGCCAATAAATGATCCTGCGGTCCTGGAAAATAACTCCCAATTGAGACTTCAACTCTCAGAAACTACAAATGGAAAGCAGCGCTATTGCCGGCAAACATACCTGTCAGATCACATATGCGGGAATAGTAGAAGTCAATGGGGCTCGAACCTGCAAAATCCAAAGTTATCACTGAAGTCTTACATGCAAGTTCTTTGCCATAAAAAGTGTATGGGCACCTGGGTCCTGCCCCAGGGGACATGTATCAATTGGAAACAATGTTTTTAAAACTGAAGTTTTTTCAGGAGCAGTAACTTTAATAATGCTTAAAGTGAAACAATAAACATTAAAAAATTGTGCTGGGGGGGTGTCCTTAGTAAAGTAGCACATCTTTCCCATGTTTATTACTGTACCGCAACAAAATTACATTTCTAAAGGAAAAAATGTAATTCAAAATTGCTTACGGCTGTAATGAATTTCCGGTTTCCGGCAATATAGAGTAAAAATCAAGTAAAACGGCATAAGTTCCCCCCACCAGTCCATACCAGGTCCTTTTGACTCTGGTATGGATATTAAGAGGAACTCCACGTCAAATTATTTTTTGTGGCCCCCCAAAATCCATACCAGACCCTTATCCAAACACGCAACCTGGTCGGTCAGGAAAGGGGTTGATGAGCGAGCGCCCCCCGAACCATACCAGACCACATGCCTTCAACATGGGGAGGGTGCTTTGGGGTACCCCCAAAACACCTTGTCCCCATGTTGATAGGGACAACGGACTCACCCTCACAACCCTTGTCCGGTGGTTGTGGGGGTCTGTGGGCAGGAGGCTTATTGGAATCTGGAAGCCCCCAGATCCCGACCCCTATGTAAATGGGTAGGGGTACATTGTATGTACTCAGCAGGCAAGCAGAGGAGTAAAGGAAACAAAAAATGTAAGCAATCGCCACCACGGAGAGGTGAAATCCAGAGTTATTTTTCACAACTACCGGAGAGCTCTCTGGCTGCCAAAATGGTGGACTTAGACCCTCTTACCCACGAGGCACGGCCACCTCCAGGCTTCTCAGCTTCCCCGACAGCTTTGTTTGGGTCTGACATCCTTTGGGACACACCGGCAATGCTCCACTCAGATCCACAGGGCTCACACCACCAGCCACTTAATTACAAGGGTGAAGCTTTAGTCTCCGCTCTAGCGCAACAGGTAATGGCACTGGAACTGCAACTGGAGGAACTCGAGGATTGGAGCAGACGAAACAACTTGTGCCTTCGGGGCCTTCCGGAGGCCATGGAGTTGAAGATCTCCCGCACTCTACCCTTGCCATCTTCCTAAAGATAGCAGGTGATGCATACCCAACTAACTAACTAATCGTTTGACCGCATCCACAGAACCTTGGCCCCCGCTGATATGATCCGGAAAGGCTTGGGAGAAAGGTGATGCTGAATTTTATGGCACCCCATTAAAAATCCTAGCTGATCTCTCAAGAGCAACCCTACAACGAAGGGCGAGGCTTCAACCGGAGTTAGAGCTAGCCTAACAGGCAGGGGTTACATGCCGCAACATTCCGGAAACAGCACAGATTCTTCACTGTCAAGCTGGCGGATCTCCCTGATCTTTTCAACCTTATGGAAGTCGATCCTATTTGGGTGCCAGATTGGCTGCAACTCCTGCTGCAACCTATCAGCCGCTCCAACCAACCCAGCTCTCGGAGTTATCTCTCACCCACACCGCAGATAAACCGGCGACGCTACCGTGTGGCATCGCCTAAAGCGTCTCGTGAGACCCATAGTTAACCCTATAGTATTACTCCCCAATCTCCTCAAGGAATTTGAAACCTATGGCGCATTGTCAAATCTAAAAATCAACTTTGAAAAATCAACAGCGATGGGCGTTGGAATAACCCTTGCCCTTTTAGCACGATTGAAATTGACTTGTAAATTCAAATGGACAGAATGTGCTCTCAAATATCTAGGCACCTATATTCCCAGTGATCTGTCCCACACCTATGAGCTTAATTTCCCACCTTTATTGACGGCAGGCCGTGTCCTCTTAGATAGTTGGCATAAGGGATTGCATTCCTGGTTCTGTAGATGCAACCTTATTAAAATGAGTATACTCCTGAAATTTCTCTGCTTATTTCAAACCCTACCGATACAGATTCAATCACATTTTTTCAATCAAGTACACTCTCACATTTTACCAAATTCATCTGGGCAAACTCAAAACCTCATCTTCCTAGACAATATCTTATGTTGCCCAAACCTTCACGTCCGGGAGGACCAGCCCCGGGTAATAAGTACTTCCTTGCAGTAAACTTGGAGAGAATAATTGACTGGAGTCGGCACAAAGCACATAAAATCTGGGTACAACTAGAACAGGCCCAGATGGCTATCCCCTTAAACTGGTAGAGCACCACACAAATCCTTTCATCTAACGCATTGAAGTCTCATCCCCTAATTGGTGCCATAATACGACTAGTCTCCAAAGCTATCTCTTCAGCTTTGCTCTCCACCAAAGAATCACTCTCCCAGATGGGTTGAGATCGCGCTCCTCCATTTTCTGTAAGATGATCATTGGCCTTCCATTCAGTTCTTGTTGGGTGAGAACGGCCGCTTTCAACTTCCTTTTTGGAGCGTGATATGGTTGAATCATTTTTTACACTCTCTAGCAAATTATAATCTGACCTTCACAACCTTTGAAGAATACTGTATGGAAGATGGCACTCTGTCACAAGTGCTATCTAAAACATATGCATTACTCAATTCCCCATCCGAACAACCACAACTGTCTTTGTTACAGAAGTGGGAAGCATACCTGAACCGCACCTTCACAGTGGGGGAACAAAAATCTATCCCTCGATTTTCCTTAAAATCGTCTATATGTACAAAACTACAAGAAATTAACAATAAAGTCCTGACTAGGTGGTAATATGCACCACAATTGTTACACACATACTACCCGACCATTACAGATAGCTGTTGGAGATGCCAGGTGGACAGAGGATCGCTCCCTCATATCTTTTGGCCATGCCCTAAGCTAAGACATTTTTGGACAACTGTCCGAAAGGTAGCCCAAAAATTTACGGACTGCAATATTCCAGATGATCCAGCCTTCTTTTTACTCCTGTTACCAAAATCCCAGGGAAAAGATACCAAAAATCAATAGTGTGACACTTATTGAATGCTGCCAAAGCCTGTATTCCCCTATTCTGGAAACAGCAGATACACCCCCCCCCCCCCCCCTTAGTGGTACCTGGCTGCATAAGGTAGAAGATATAAAAAAGTTTGAAGACCTAGTCCTCACAGCACAAAATAAACAGGAAAATCACTCTAAAATGTGGAGATTGTTCATTTTATCTGATGGAGTTTTACTACTCAGCTCTTAGATAAGTGGAGGATACAGGTTCACTTACACATATAACTGCTGGAAGCCCATCGCCAGCTGGACTCACCCAAACTCCCCTGTACCACCCCCCTTCCCCCCTTCAGACCCCCTCCCTCTATGTTTCTCTCTTTTCTTTCTTCTCCTTTTTCATAGAACTGTTTTCTGCTTTCACCGCTCTGCTCGTTCTTAGAAATGTATAACTACAGGGAGTAGCCAGCACAGCTGTAACAGCCCGGCACAGTTCGTCACCCAATGAAACTTCTGAACGTATCTGTAATGTACCACCCTGTGGATGCATCTATTGCCCAAGCCTGATAACAAAAATTATAAATGTAACTGTGACTGCTCTATGCTATTGTTGTACTTGAGTGTTGCCTTCCCTGTACACTAAATCAATACACTAAATCAATAAAAATGTTATACTTGAAGAAAAAAAAGATTTAAAAACTGATGTTTTTTCAGGAGCAGTAATTTTAATAATGCTTACAGTGAAACAATAAAAATTAAATATTCCTTTAATTATCATGCCTGGGGGATGTCCTTAGTATGCCTGTAAAGTATCACATCTTTCCCATATTTAGATTAGTACTGCAGAAAAATTACATTTCTAGTGGAAAAAAATGTCTTGGGGCACACCGTAAAAAATGCATAAAAGATGGTGCAGCCATAAGACCATACAGACAGAAAAAAGATTACAGCGCACAGATACAAAAATGACATTTAACTCCTGCAAGGCTATTTAAAAACACCTGAGCATATTCAGAAAATATGGGGATTTAGTTACACCATATGGCCATATAGTGCTAAGCCCACTACTACGATAAAGTACCCCAATATCAGTGAGTCCTATGCTATCCATAGAATGGAAGAGAAACAGGATCTTCCATTCTATGGATAGCATAGGACCCACTGATATTGGGGTACTTTTACATAATAGTGGGCTTAGCACTATATGGCCATATGGTGTAACTAAATCCCCATATTTTCTGAATATGCTTAGGTGTTTTTAAATAGCCCTGCAGGAGTTAAATGTCCTTTTTGTATGTGTTTGCTCTAATCTTTTTTTCTTTTTATGGCTGTGTAAGAGACGCCAGACAGCGGGTGACAACACAACGGAGGAAGACATTTTGGGGCGTTTTGGGGACCAAAAAGCACCCTCCCAATGTTGAGAGCACGTGGCCTGGTACAGTTCAGAAGGGGGAGCGCTCTCTCATCCCCCCTATTTTCCTGCGGCCTGCCAGGTTGCGTGCTCAGATAAGAGTCTGGTATGGATTTTGGGTGTGACCCCCACGCCATTTTTTTTTTCAAATTCAGACAACACCCATGTAATCCGATTCTGCTGCGGACCAAAAAAGAAGGGTCCTGTGCAAGTTTGGTCCAAATGCAATGCAAATTCAACCATACAATCTGTATGGCTGAGTTTGCATCACACAGAGGTTGCATGTGATTTGCAGTGCAGAACAAATCACATCCGATGTCAGAAAGCACAGCAATGTGAACCGACCCTATGGCCCCTTTCACACTTGTGCTACTTGTCCTGTGACTCCTGCATCCATAGACCTCAGGATTACACTGGCCTTGCTTCAAATCACATCAAATCTGTGGCAAAAAGTTCTGCAAAATCGCAGGACTTTCAGGTCGCACAAGTGTGATAGGGGCCTTATGGACCACAAGTTGTATGAAAAGTCGGCCAAGTGCTGCAACTTGGCCTCAACTTATGGGAATGCCTGTGTAATAATTTGCCCTATGTACCTCACACCAAAGTAGTACGGGGACTACTTTGAAGTTGTTGCAACTTGAAGTAGCACAGATATGAATGGTTATCATTGAGAATCATGGGGTACAACTTGGAGGTCCAAATGTTCTGGAAAAGTCACCAAACTGTGAAACAAGTCATATATATTTTAATAGAAGGGAACTCTCATTTATATTTGCATAGTCCTTACTGATTTACATCAGCAGAACAAATGCAGGAAGTGATATGTGCACATGGGCCAGAAGCAAATGTATGGTGATGCCAAACAAATCAATGAACCCCACCCACACCAAATTTAACTATCACATCTACCCCCACATTGAGTAAGCACAAGTACATATCCTACACCTACCCGGCAAATGAGCAGCACCTCCTCTTTGCTAAAGAGGGACCTCACCATGTCCACCTATATGGAGATCCTGATCAGCAGGGGAACTTTCAGGTGATTACAATGACTAATTTCTTAATTTCTGGGTCAGAAGGTGAAACCACGTTCTTTTGTTCACAGCTGTGGATATTTGATCTCAACCACAATTAGAATGTCTTTATTTTTGTTTATTTGCAGATATGCGAGTCTGTATTTCTACATATAACATTTGAAGGTAAACTTAAGGGAGTTCGATAAGAAATGGTGTCCCTGAGATAGCAGCAGGTGAATTACAAAGACAAAGGCCCAGTCTGAGCCCTGGTTCACACTGACAGCGGGAGGTAATCGTGCGAGTTCAGCTGAACTCACACAATGTCATTCCCACATATCAGTCCCAACTGCGGGAGGAATTTCAGAGACTTCTGTACAGGTTTCTATACTGATGTCATTAAAATCGCACCCCGAAGTTGCCAAAAAGTAGTACAAAAACTACTTTTGGAAATTGCAGCGCCGCACCATTTAGAACGGTGCAGTTGCCGCCAATTTGGCATGTCAAATAACACCAATGTGAACCAGGGCTGACACATACAACACTGCCTATCCACCAGCTGAATTCATTTCCTGCAATTCTCCACAGCAGTTATACATAAAGATTCCACTTTAACCTCTTCAGGACACCTGCAAGTAAATGATAAGTTTTTTGTGTGCACAAATACATATTGAAATTATAAGATATAAAAGAAAGATATAAAAAAAAACAAAAAAAAAAAAAACAAACACAACAAACAAGCTCAATAATGTACTTTTATTTTTCCAGCAGAAACAAAATTATGTACATTCATTTACTAGCTTAATTTTTTTTTTACATGATACATGGTGCTACATTTAGCAAAACAGTTAGAAATTGGGTTTAAAGGGTCCCGCTCATAGAAGCTTACAATCTAAAATGTGTCTAAACCATTGAGTGGACACAGCTTTGCATTCAGTGTATAACGGGTAGCATTTCATACTACAACTCACTCACCAGCCCCCGTTTTTATCTGCAAGATTATAGAAACATATTTAACAGTCATGTTTTTAATTTGTGCCTTTTTTAATATTATGTTGGAATGCTTTGTAAGAATAATAACACCCACCACCAGCCCACAATTAACACACATACATAGGTGACAGTGTTCTGCTTGAAACTGCATTTCTGTGAACATGATTAAGCAATGAGATCAAAGAGTAGCACACGCTCCCAGCACATGCTCCACAGGAACAATACACACACACAACATTGTCAGCATTGCCACATAAATCCACTTTTGATAGAAAAAATGCACAAGAATTTCAGCAAACAGCCCTAGTTGGGCGTTTGTCAATATGCACAATATCATTCCTTCTCCTCTCCCCCAAATTACAGCAAAAAAAAAAAAAACTGGCCTTCTTAGGCCAAATGAACCCCCCTACTGCGACCCTTTATATAAGATAGGTTGTATTGTTAGCACACTGACACGCGCCCAATAGAAGTTTCCCGTCCACCAGTATCTTTCAATATGTCTCTTCATGTATGTTGCCCTTGGCTATGTGCATCAAATCTCCAACTACAGGCCAAAGATCGAAGTCCATTTGCATGCACATAAACAAAGCAACAGTTTTCTAAGCATATGTACCTGTTCAGTGTAAACCCTACAATTTGAAATGTCCATGATTAGTGCTAACAAACATTAACATCAGTCCTTGGCTGCACTGAGCTTCCAATCTAAAGTCCAAAACTAACTTTCTTACATTAGAGAATATTTCGACAGGAGACAAATAAAATACCTTTGGATTGTGGTGAGAAACCCACACTGGGAGAACCTTTAAACTTCAACACATGCATTAGGATGTTGGGGAATTAAACAAGCAACCCCAGTGCTGCTAGACAGAATTGCTACCCATGTAGCCAGTGCGCAGACTCATGCATGTTGGGACGCCTGCCTTTATTTGCACATGAATTGTAATGGCATCCCAATCTTAGCCCATAGGGTTCAAAATTATTTTGGCTCACCCTTTGCAGCTTTATAACATAAGTGCATTTGTGAGGTCAGGCACTGATGTTGGACAAGAAGGCCTGGCTTACAGTCTCCACTCTAATCCATTCCCAAGGTGTCCTGTGTTGAGGTCAGGAATCTGGGGTGGAGGAACTTGACTAGCCTGCACAAATTTACTCATCCATGTCTTTATGGACATTGCTTTGTGCACTAGTCCAAATCATTTGATAGAGGGGGGATTATGATGTGGGGTTGTTTTTCAGGGGTTGGACTTGGCCTCTTAGTTCCAGTGAAGGAAACGGTTAAGGCATCAGCATACCAAGACATTTTGGACAATTTCATGATCCCAACTTTGTGGGGACAGTTTGGGGATGGCCCCTTCCTGTTCCAACATGACTGCACACCAGTACACAAAGCAAGGTCCATAAAGACATGGATGAGTGAGTTTGGGGTGGAGGAACTTGACTGTCCTGCACAGAGTCCTAACCCCAACAGAATAGAACACATTTTGGCTGAATTAGAGCAGAGACTGGGAGCCAGGCCTTCTCCTCCAACATCAGTGCCTGACCTCACAAATGCACTTATAGAAGAATGGTCAAACATTCCCATAGACATACTAAACCTTGTGGATATCCTTCTCAGAAGCTGTTCTAGCTTCAAGGGGACTAAGACTGGGTTGCCATTAAAGTTCACGTGCGTAAAGGCAGGTGTCCCAATACTTTTGGCTAGATAGCGTATCTGGCAAGATTTCCAATGGTGGTGGAACCCTCCTACACATAAATACTGCATTTAGATATAGTTTTAGGACCTGGGAGATGAGACAACTTCTTTACATGAAGCGGCATGTTTGGGATTTAAACCCAGATGCTCAGGGATGCTAAGCAATAACTCTAACCTCTAAGCCATGGAACTGCCACATATGAAAACCTTCTACTCATAAATACTGCATTTACATTACTCGAGAGTTATTCTTCTTGATTTATTCTGTGATATTTGGTGGGTCTTTGTGGGTGAGTATAGAATAGTGATATTTACTCTCAAATTTTTGTAAATCCCATTTTGATTTCTGATGTTGATACACATCATATTTGTTGGCCTCAAATTATGATTATTTGGGAATAATAAAAAGCACAAAAAATTGTGACTCATTTTAAATTTGCATCAACAATGGTATTGTTTGTGGTTTGTAAAGACACCTGTGTGAGTTTGGATAAAAATTGTTGTGAGATGGAGAGTAACAAGTGAAAGTGATAGAGAATTTTTTTTTTTACCAAAACATAAAAACATTCCACATTCTAGTTTTCAATGTTTCAAGAGGCATGGGTGATATTAATGTGCCTCACCACAATCTCCAGGGAAAGCTGGATGTTTGAAATCCTATGAGAATGCACTTTTGCAAGGGCATGTAGTGCATTCCAGTGGGATTTCAAGTACTTATTTTTCTAAGAAGCAGTGGTAAGGCACGGCAACATCACCCTGGCCTCCTGGAAGCAGGGCTTCAGGTAAGAATTTAGTTTTTTGGGTTTTTATGATTTCATTTGAACCTACGTTTTTAAGCTATGAGTATATTTTCATAGAATGTCCATTTTAAAAGAAGCTTGAAGTTCTCGAGTTTAGTCCTTTCAGATATAACTGGCTGCATGCTTGTTCCAGGTCAGTGACTTACCAAACTTACTAGGAAGAAGGTCAGGATCCAGATGACAATCCTAAGTCTGCAATCTTTAAGACCTCTTTCACATTGGGGTGCTTTGCAGACACCACCGCGCTAAAATTAGCACTTGCAAAGCACTGCTGTGTCTCCAGTGCTTTTCTCACTGGAGCGGTGCGCTGGCAGGACGCTAAAAAAAGTCTTTGGAGTGGTGAAGGAGCGGTGTATACACCGCTCCTTCACCGCCCCTGCCCATTGAAATCAATGGGGCAGCACAGCTATATCACCGGCATAGCACTGCTCCAGCAGCGCTTTGCAGTGCTTTTAACCCTTTCTCGAACCGCTAGTAGGGGTAAAAGCCCCCCGTTATCGGCCAAATAGCACCGCGAAATTGGCAGTAAAGCGCCGCTAAAAATAGACCCCGCCCCAGTGTGAAAGGGGAATAAAGGTTCACTTTGAGGGGTCTATTTATAATGTGAAAACATTTATAGTCACATAACTTTTCCCAATTAATTCACACATTTTTAAACTATATTTAACTGTAAAATTCATGAATCCTGTATGAAAACATTTATAAATAGATTTCTAAATGCTGTCCTGTGCTTCGTAATGAGCTTCAAGTTGGGACAACCAATCTGTTTTGCCAGTATAGTAAGTCTTTTTGAAATACACCATACTTTTTCAAATGTTTCCTTTGATATGTTATGCTTTGGAAACTGACTGTGTAGTCTCCTAGTAATCATGCTTGTTAGCTTATGTTTCTTAGAAAATTCACATATTACTTTGCTGATGCATACCTCTTTCTTGAATACTAAGACTTGCTGCTAATTGGCAATCAACCTAATATGTCTTATATTTACAGTTGGGTTTTGAAAGCTAAACTAAAACAATTTTTTCCTGTGGTTATTCCATTCATCCACCCCCTGCACGGCAGGGGGGTGGTTAGTGCTTATACCTTGAAGATGCCACTAAGGACCGTACCTATGTTTGTATGTTTTCAAATATACTGGTAGCTTTTTTTGTCCCTCATAAATCAGCTTTGTTTGAGTGTGGTAGGGATGCATATTCAGAGAAGTAACCAACAGAAATGGGTTACTCTGCTGTATATTCATAATATAAAGTATATATGAATATATAAAATATGTCCTTATTCAGAAATGGGTGGGTTATAAAAAATGGAAGTAAACCTATGTATTGCTTTAATAAAATCAGATAATTATCTTAAAATATTAGCACGTGACTTAAAGAAAAGGTTTTATAGTGGCAAATAGGGCAAGGAAAAGAGGACACATCTTCAGCAGTATTTCTAAAGCCTAATCCTCAGTAGTTGCTAATAGTTTTTTTTGCTATGGGTTGAGAAACACTAGACCAGTGTGTACTAGGCTTAAGGGGCAATGTCGTAAAGTGGCACATCTGTAGTATGTATAGAACATGCTGTAGCAAAAATGAAATTTCTAAAGAAAAATAAACTAAGCAAAAATGATAAAATTACTCTCAGTTGCAATTGCTAGCACCCAGCTATTAAATAATAAAAAAAATGCCGGGGTCCCCCCGTGCCCCCATGGATTTTAAGAGGAACCCCATGCCAAAAAATAAAAAATGGGATGGGGCCCCCCAAAAATCCATACCAGACCCTTATTGAGCATGCAGCCTGACATGGCAGGAAGGGGATGAGAACAAGCGAGCGCCCTCCCCCTGAACCATACCAGACCACTTGCCCCCACCCCAAAGCACCTTGTACCCCATGATTATTTACAAGGGACAGGATCTGGGGGCCCTCTTATTGAAGGGAGCTTCTAGATTCCAATAAGCCCCCACTTGCAGGCCCCCACAAACCACATGGTTATAGGGAGGAGGCCCTTGTCCCTATCAACATGTGGACAAGGCGCTTTGGGGTTGGGGCCCCCTTTCCTGACCTAGGTCTGATGTGGATTTTGGGGGGAGCCCACATCTTTTTTTCTTTTCTAATTCTGCCATGGCCTGAAGAGCCTGTTATGGACTAGGCGGGACCCCACAACATTTCTTTCGTCATTTTTTTTTAAACCGCAATTTATTTATTTTTTATTATTCAACTGTCAGCAGAGAAACCCATTGATAGCTGACGACTCACAGGTTGTTAAGGATGCCGCAGCTTTGCCCAATCAGGGAGCAAAATGCATTCTGCAGCCCAAATTCGGGTGTTGGACAAATGGGTTTTGTGATAATATGCATTTGTTTTTAAAGCTGCACTTTAACATTACCTAATAGTCTTGCACATTTCTATAGGCTCCTATCCTGTACTAAGATTGTTTACTGTGATTTCAATGTGTCGGCTTCTACCAGTGTGCACTAGAAGCTTCAGAAAATTACATAGGACTGATTTCATTATATTTGTATGCAGTGCACTCTAGGTAGCGCCTATATATAATGCAGTCTACCAAGGAATGACCACTCCTCGAAACTGATATCCACTCATCATAGCATTTTTATATTTGCAAAACATCTCCTAAGAGCTAGCCTACTGTTTACCTTAGGCCCCTTTCACACTGGGACGGTGGGTGCGCCGGAGGTAAAACGCTGCTATTTTTAGCGGCGCCTTACTGCCAATTTTGCAGCACTATTCGGCTGCTAGCGGTTACCCCCGCTACCCTGTTTCCCCTAAAATAAGACCTAGCCTGATTGTCGGTGTTGGCTGCAATATAAGCCCTACCATCCAAATAAGCCCTACCCTGTTTCCTCAAAAATAAGCCCTACCCTGAAAAGAAGACCTACAAGGACTTTAACTAGGGCTTATTTGGGGGGTAGGGCTTTTATTGCAGCTATCACCGACAATCACACTAGGTCTTATTTTACGGGAAACAGGGTAGCAGCCGAGAGAGGGTTAAAACCAACGCAAAGCACTGCTGCAGCAGCGCTATGCCGGCTGTGTAGCCATGCTGCCTCATTAATTTCAATGGGCAGGAGCGGTGAAGGAGCGCTACTTCACCGTTCCAAAGATGTTGCTTGCAAGACTTTTTTTTAGCATCCTGCTAGCGTACCGCTCCAATGTGAATGCCCTCGGGGCTTTCACACTGGAGACACAGCAGCGGCTCTTTCAGGGCTCTTTGCAGGTGCTCTTTTTAGTGTTGTAGCGCCTGCAAAGTGCCCCAGTGTGAAAGGGGTCTTAGGATTGAGTGCTCTTGAGAGCAGTATTTATGTAATGTGTCGTGATGTTATCTAGAATCTACGTCGGGCACCCTGCCAGCCCCTCTTCCACAAGCAAACTATCGTAATGGCATTTCTACCAAACAGTCAAAATTAATTAAGAGGCAGTCACCACAGCAACTGTTCAAAAAATGTCAAATTGACCTGCAGAAGAACATTTTTTTATGGGCAAGACTAGACCTAATTTTATTAGAGACAAGTGGCAGAACAAACAGCAATTTTACTGTAAGAATTAAGACACTCCAGAGGGGGTGCAGTGAATGGGACTGCTATAGTACGAAGTAGTTTAGGTGCATACCGTTCTTTCCCTTTGAGTTTTCTTATATGTAGCATGCAGCTACAAAAAAAATAAAATAAAACAGGAGGTCAGTAACAAGTGATTTCTGTGCTTTGCACTCCAAATTTAAAAAAAGGACCAACAATAAATACAATTCAGGAACAATTCCCAACTTTTGTGAAGGTTTAATTGTTGTCTGTTACTACATTGGAATGATTTCCCCTCACTAAGGAAGTGTTACTAAACCCACAACAGTAAAATCAGTCTGTATATTAGAGGTGCACATCTTCACTGGCCTCACGATTCGATTAGATTACGATTATCATGTCAACGATTCGATTCGATTCCGCGATGCATCACGGTTACCGCGCAAGTGCGCATGGTTTTCATCAAAAAAATTCAAGCAGTCAGGAGAACTCCATTTTTTTATTCTATCTGTTCTTTTAAAAAAAAAGACAACACTCCCTGCATGTAGCAAAGTCTAAACATAGCAGATAACAACTTAAAATACTAGGAGAGATGGCCAGAGACTGCGGACATAGTACAGGAGATGGTCAGAGACTGCGGACATACTACAGGAGATGGTCAGAGACTGCGGACATAGTACAGGAGGTGGTCAGAGACTGCAGACATAGTACAGGAGGTGGCCAGAGACTGAAGACATAGTACAGGAGATGGTCAGAGACTGCGGACATAGTACAGGAGGTGGTCAGAGACTGCGAACATAGTACAGGAGGTGGCCAGAGACTGAAGACATAATACAGGAGATGGCCAGAGACTGAAGACATGGTACAGGAGATGGCCAGAGACTGGGGAAATGATACAGAAGATGGTCAGGCTGCGGACATGATACATGAGATCAGCAGTTAAGTATGATATCTTTTTTTATTTGAAATAAAAAATGATGCCCTTTAGTATCACTTTAACAAATCTATTGAGTCTTTTGGCAGCAACTTGGATTGTAAACAGGTCAACATCACAGAAAAAATTAAAAAAAGGAAGACATTGCAATCAGTAAGAAATATACTGCTTGCAGATCAGTAGATGGTTCCAGAGGGGAGGGATGATAGGGAAATCACAGGAAGAAATTTGACAATAAAAGAGTTTGTGCAGCCCCCAATGTGTTAGGCACACAGCATACACACACTGGATAGTTGCAGCAATTGGGGGGGATGTGCCACTTCTATACACTCACCGGCACATATATCAAGCATGACAGGCTTATTTCTCACCTCTGGAGCACTCCTACCAACCTCCCTCCTCTCCTCGCAGCTTGTTTCCTGAAGCCGACTCAGACACACAGCTGCAGTGATCTCTGTGTGTCTGAGCTCCGTGCAGTCTCGGCGCCCGCCCATCGCGGAGATGTCCAGTGTCACTGTCCACTTGTCCAGAGCTACAAATCCCAGAGGAGGGGGAGAGCATGGGTGGGGGCAGCACGTGACTCTGAGGCTACATTGTCCATGAGGATGGGACAGCACCAGGCGCAGCCAGCCAATGGGCGACTTGTCATTCCAGCAAAGACACTGCTGTGCAGGGGGGGGAGGAGCCGGAATGACGTCATGCATAATCGATTATGCTGGATAACGCATCGATGCCGAATCGGGAAAGGGTATAATCGTGATGCATCTCTATGCCGATTATTTTCAACACCCCTACTGTATATGCAGTAAAGCATGCTTGTTATACTCACTGTGAAACCTAAGAGGTTTATCCTCTGCATTGTGTAAAATGGCTGTTTGATCCTGTCTTCTCTAATCCTCTCCTTCTTTTACTGTCCCCAATCCATCCGCTGGTAGAACAGAGCCCTAAAAGGCACTCTGCACATGCTCAATCTGGTGTGTATTGCTAGAGAGGTTTTTTTTTTCTTTTTTTTTCTTCAGGGGTCCTGCAGCCTTGTAGGACAGTCAGAGTAGAATGAAAACTCCTCCTACAAGCTTTAATCAGACACTGATAGAAGTCACAGGACTGCTATATACTGCTGATGGGAAAAGGTATTTAGCAGTTTATATTTACTATAATAATTGAATTTCCATGTTATCTGTACTGTGGGAGACCAGATATTGAGAATGCAGAGTCTTGAGTTTACTAACACTTTAATGCCTCCCTGAATAGCATTGTTGTGAGAACTCACCAATAGGGATGAGCTTCGTGTTCGAGTCGAACATATGTTCGACTCGAACATCGGCTGTTCGCCCGTTCGGCGAATTCCGAACGTTATGGGCAGTTCGCGCCAAATTCGTGTGGCGCTCACGGCCCACAATGCACTGCGATGGCGCCGTGCATTACTGGCTCATGATTGGCCAAGCATGCACTGTGACACCGCATGCTTGGCCAATCACAGCGCTGGCAGCGAGGAGAGCCATGATTGGCCACAGGCAGGATGTGCATGCTGTCTGCGTGCTCTGAATTACAAACAGATTCTACTTAACACAACAAATCTACACAGTCCCTGTCTTGTTTGCACCGCCTGTATACTGCTGTTCTGAGTATATAGGGCCTGGGGGCCACACGTATTTCCTTTTTTCAATATTGGTACGGGGTTCCCCTTAATATCCGTACAAGACCCAAAGGGGCTGGTAATGGGCAGGGATGGCTACCCATGCCATTTTTCTCAATGATTTTCAACCATATTGCAGGAACCAGATATAACATTAAAACTGCAAGCAGTTTTAAATTACGTTATTTCCGTTAAATGTCATTTTGTGCAGGGACTGTTCTAAACACGGGAAACACGTGGCAATTCACAGGCATACTACAGACACCCCCCAGGCACGATATTTAAAGGAATATTTCACTTTTTTTTCACTTTAATCGTCATTAAAATCAGTGCTCCTGCCAAAACGGCCGTTTTTAAAACTTTTTTTTGCATTGACCCATGTCCCCTGGGGCAGGAGCCAGGTCCCCAAACCCTTTTTAGGACAGTATCTTGCATATTAGCCGTTAAAATTAGCACTTTTAATTTCGAACGTTAGAACCCCATTGAAGTCTACGGGACTCGAACGTTCGTAAGAATTTGGGGTCCGTTCGAAAGTTCTGGTGCGAACCGAACTGGGGGGTGTTCGGCTCATCCCTACACACCAACACAGGAATAGAGACATCAGCAATAAATAGATGAAAGAGTTTCTAGTCTTTCCCACTCTACGAAAATGTCCTTTTCCCACCACTTCTTGACAACAGATCTGTCCATTAGGGCCAAACACAAAAAAAAAAAAAAAACAGGGGTTGCGGAGGTTCTAATGCTTCTGCACAATTTTTAAGCATCCTGTATTTTTGAGGAATACTAATGATACTTTAGAAGTAAAGAAAACTTTTTTTTTTAATATTTAGGAGTATCCATGGTCAAAATATAAAATCATATATCCATTAACACTGTGTAATAAATACAATAAGTATTTCAATTATTTTTAAGCTCCCTAATTAACCACTTCAGACCCACTTCCTTTTTGCAATACGGCACTGCGTAGTTTTAACTGACAATTGCGTGGTCGTGCGAAATTGTACCCAAACGAAATTGATGTATTTTTTTTCCCACAAATAGAGCTTTCTTTTGATGGTATTTCATCACCTCTGTTGCTCTTTTTTTTGTTTATTGCGCAAAAAAAAATGCAATTTTGAAAAAAGCCCAATATTTTTAACTTTTTACTATAAAAGATATCCCCTCCCCCCCCAAAAGAAATATATTTATTCATCAGTTTAGGCCAATATATATTCTTCTACATATTTTTGGTAAAAAAAAACAAAAAAACGTAATACTACTAATAATAGGGGATAGATTTATGTAATTGTTATTATAATTTTTTTTTTTTTTACTAGTAACTGTGATAAGTGATTTTTAGCAGGACTGTGACATTGTGGCAGACAGATTGGAAACTTTTGACATTGTTTTGGAATATTTATACAGCAATCAGAGCTAAAAATAGCTACTGATTACTGTATAAATGTCACTGGCAGGGAAAGGGGTTAACACTAGGGGGAGATCAAGAAGTTATGTGTTCCCTAAGGAGGTGTTTCTAACTGTGGGGGGGGGGGGGGTTGTACAGACTGGGAGTAGAGAGAGATTGCCATTCCTGATCACTAGGAACATTCCGGCTGCCGGCCACGCACATTGGCTTCAGCGTCGCCCCCTATAGCTCTTAAAGCGGCTGACGTACACCTACGGGGGTTTCCACAGCTGTGCCAGCCTGCCGCAGTGTAATGACCGTGGCTGATCGGCCAGCGGTTAATTTGAATCCTGTTGAAGTTTGTAAACGTACTTTCTGATGTAACTTCCTAAAATTCCGTGACATGTATTCACTGTGTCATATGGGTAGGCACTGCTGTGTCACACTTTTCACAGAGACTGCATTCTAAACTACGGAGAAGCTAAAAAGTATGAAGGAAATCCAAAATGTTGTGGAAAGAGATGGTCAGCAGACAGGCAAGATTCACAAAATGAAGGGAGCTTTTTCAAGCAAGCTTATATTGAATTTGGTAAAAATAGCTATTGTTTGTATTGTCATTACAATGCGGATTTTCTAAAATGAAAGTGGATGCTGTGAGCATAGAAATCCTTTAGTTGGTTGTAATTTACTGCAATATATCAGTGATAGATAAAAAAAATATTATCATTAAGATTTGATTTGTTTGCACAAATGTATGAGAAAGGAGTCCAATCCCTGGCAAATTAGATGGTTGGTATCTGATATGGATGAGGTTCAAGTTCACTGTTGCAAGGGGTTCAAGCCAAATCCTGTGGATTTTAGACTTGCAGTCCAGGCAAATCCTTGTTCAGCCTTGAAGGATTGCTTTCAAAACAAAATACACTGCATGGCTTTTGAACAATGGCCAGCAGGCTTAGAATGACCAAATAAGGGATATTTTGGCTAAGCCAGCTCCATTACTACAAAATGAGGGGAGGAGGGGGTGAGCAGAGCAGCATATAGTGTCCACTTAGGGAAAGCTGCAAAACTGCATAAGGAATTAGCTTTTCGATCAGCTAATACAATTTTTTTTCATTATTTGGAAGTTTTGTTCTTTTATTTTGTAGGTGATTTAACATCAGTGGTTATAATTAATTGCTGTTCTGCCCAGCAAATTTCTTCTTCTTTTTTTTTTTTTTTTTGCTGCAAGACTTCTCTTTAACAAAAAGTGAACTTTGTCTCAGGGGTGGTACTTTCATTTACTTTGGAGGTAAATTTGTTTTAATGACAGATTAAGCAACAGATTAATAAAGTGAAATTTCCAAAAGCTGTACATCTGATCTCCAGCCTGTCTCTGAATGTAACCTGTATATTAACCCTTCATTCCCTTTTCCTGCACATTTACACATTAACTCATTCATCTCGATATCTCTATCCTCAAATTCCCCGTACACACGGTCAGAATTTCCGATCATGTGTGGGCTCCATCGGACTTTTTTCGTTGGAATTTCCGACACACAAAGTTTGAGAGTTGGATCTAAAATTTTGCGACAGCAAAATGCAATTGTTTAAATTCCGATCGTGTGTAGACAATTCTGACGGACAAAATGCCACGCATGCTCAGAATAAATTACAAGACAAAAGCTATTGGCTACTGGCCCGTTTATAGTCCCGTCGTATGTGTTTTTACGTCACCGCGTTCTACGCAATGATCAGATTTTACGACAACTTTGTGCAACCGTGTGTATGCTGGGCAAGTTTGGGCCAAAATCCGTTGGAAAAAATTGAACGAAAGTCCAACCGTGTGTACAAGGCATTACTGTATGTAACGTTTACAGTTTTTAACCACCTCAAAAACAGCATATGCACATTTATTGAAAAGAAAAATAATTGTAGCCAAAATTAGATCATCTTGGTGTGTCAGCATTCCAACAAGTGTTCATTTTGAAGGTTTATGTACTGTCCTTGTACTTTATTTTTTATAAAACATGTCAAATAAAAGTAAAAGAAAACTTGTTTTTTGCCAAATATTCATAACAGGGCTCCATAACAAAACTTTTAATTTTAATACTTTTTATTGGATTATGAAAAAGTAGTACAGATAGACAAAATGTACAGAGATTGCCAAGTGTCAGCACAGGTGGACCATGGGGTCAACACTTGGTAAGTAATACGCATAAATGATTGAAAAATTACTAACAGGACATGGGATACAAGTGTAACATGAGTCAGACATTGCATTAGTCAATATCAAACATCTTATGAGTAAAATAAATTACATATGAAATAAACTTAGCACGTTATGTGTAGTTCTCATACCAGTCTGTCTATGGTTGATGCCCAAGGTTGTGATTGAGTAGGATCCATTAGTATAAGCAAATGTAATTTCATAAGTGCTATGCAAATAGACTAATGCTAGACCCAGCTACTGCTGGGGTTGAGGGGGATTTCCACTGTCTCATTAAAACTAATCTGGCGGTCAGTAAAATATTGATTACTTCCGTTCTCAAAGACACAGGGATGGTGTCAATTTCTAAATTCAGAATGGCCAGACCAGGGAATAATTCTAGAAGAATGCAATATTTTTTGAAATTGTGTGAAAAATAAAGGGCCAAAATTTGTCCAGTGATTTGTAAGACCATAAGATGGTATAACGTGCTCACTTCTCCACACTTCCTCCAGCACAAACTAGAAGTATGAGGGTAACATTTGGATACATAACTGTATGGCGTTAAATACCGATGTAGCATTATTTTCTGAATCAGTTCAGACAGGTTAGCATTTCTAGTACAGGTATGTGTAGAAACTAAAGCTTGTCCCCATTGGGTAGAGGTAAAAGAAGCTCCTACCTCAGCTTTCCAAGCTAAAAAGGAGGAGGACTTTAGAAAACTATTTTGTCCTATAATGATGCATAAAAAAGACAGCTACCCCTTCACAGCTTTGGGTCGTTTATAATACTTCACAATAGAACCAGGGACTGTGCATATTACCCTGAGACAATGACTCAACAAAGAGGCAGGTTGTAAGTAAGTATAATATTCTTAGGTAAGTGATATTCAGCTTGGAGGGCAGCAAAGGGCTTAAATGTAAAATAAGACTTAGTTGTGTTAACCTTATAATGCAAGATGGCTTGAAACAAATGTATCACATCCTGAACCGCTATCAACAAGGTTTCTACATTTGACAGCATTCAAATAATGACATCTTATGTAAAAGGCCAAGGGCTTCATCAAGAGATTAAATATCAGGAGAGATAGCGGCAGTTGCTGCCGGGTGCCATTGGTGATGTACAAATGTTGTGACATCATGCCATACGAATAAAACTGGGCTGAGAGGCAGGTGTAAAGGGTCAAAATAGGCGAGAATATATGGCATTAGAAACAAAGTTCCTAACACATGAACACAATTGACACCTTCTCTACATCCAAAGCAAAGGACAAAGAAGGTGTTATGGTCGCCTTAGCGTATCAAATAATATTCACCACTCTTCCCATAGCAAAAATTTTAATGGGCCCACCAACTGCAAAAAATACACCATTGTACAACATCCTAATTATCAAGATGGATGATAAAGGGCTCACAAGGATGTGGTGGTAAAACTGAGATAAATATGGATCTGTGGAAAGTGAGGGTAGGTCATATTTACCCAAGAGGCTGGAGAAAAAGGATTGTGTTCATCGATTAAAGGTATACTTATCCTTTAAGACTAATACCATCCTGCAAAAGAAAAAAGAAAAAAAATATACAGACAGTGGCCTAAAACGTCACCATGTTGCAAATCTCTGGCCACTGCTAGTATCCAAAACTTCTACGTGTGTCCAATACCAGATCCCTCTCTAAGCGCTGTGATTCTTCCTGATGATGCCTACATCACTACTGTGTCGTGTGGCAGCAGAAACCACAATGTATTTAGGGTGACCGTGGATAATGGACCCTCAAAAATCTCTGATACAAGTGGCAGCTAGAGATCTGCAATGCCAAAAAGTTATTAATTTTATTTTATTTTAAGCTGTGATCTTAGAGTCATCATGAGACACTAGTAAAAAGATTGCTTTAAGGGGGGGAGATTGTCTCAAAAAGAAACGTACATCTTGCATTGGTGTCAGTGGAAATAAAATTTCCCTGATTTAAATGGAAGTCCTGTCATAAACGCAGTGGGGGGGGGGGGCATTTTTTCATATCCCACTTTGAGGGGACAGCATATTTTTGAGAATGGAACAAAAAATGTATAGCAATGTAAAGAAAATGAGGTTGTGCTGACTAGAGCAGTGTTTTTCAACTCCAGTCCTCAAGGCGCTCCAACAGGTCATGTTTTTGGGCCATCCATTATTTTGCACAGGTGATTTGATCAGTTTAACTGCCTTAGTAATTACCACAGCTGTTTCATGTGAGAGAAATCCTGAAACCTGACCTGTTGGGGCGTCTTGAGGACTGGAGTTGAGAAACACTGGACTAGAGGATGTACAGAACACTGTAAAAAAACGAGGTGATGAGAAATATAAAATGAATCTCACAGCATACAGAATGAGGTAGTGTAGGATTGGAAATGTACAACACAGCATACAGATGAGGTGGTGTGGAACTGGAAATGTACAGCAGAGTGTTATAGAAAGGGTCATGGGGGAATAGGGAATGTACAGCATTGCATACAAAATTGGATGAATTAGAACATAAATTGTACAGCAGAGTGTACTGGGTTAGTATGACATAAAAAATGTATAGAACAGAGTAAAGAATGAGGCACTATGCAATATAAAATGTACAGCACAATGCATAAAAAGGGGTAGTGTTTAAAATAAAATGTACAGCCTAGTGCAGAGAATGGGTCATCAGCAGATATACAGCATATATATATATATATATATATATATATATATATATATATATATATATATATATATATATATATATATATATATATATATAGTACAGAATTTGGCAGTTTGAAATTGTCACTCTATATTCCACGGAATGTACAGTATAGCATACCAAATGATTAAGTATGGCATTTAACACAAAAACAAGGTATAGAATGAGCCAGTGTGGAATAGATTATGTACAACTTGACATAAGGAATGAGAGAACAGAGTGAGTAGTAGAAGACTTTTTCCTCTGGCTTTGTTTACAAATGACACTGGTATTCTGTTCCACAGCACTGACAAGGGTCTTGGAGGGGCCAGTCACTAAGCAGTGCCTTACTAAGCGAACTAAAACTTCCTGCATCCTCCTTGCATCCCTAGCTAGCTGCCACCATTATATTTTTACACGTTGTGTGATCCTGTTTCATATTAAAAGCGGTCCCAGCCACGGGATCACTTTTATGGGCGACGGGTGTCTCACCACTTACTGGTCATTTACCGAAGAGCTCTGCAGCAGCAGAAAGCATTCCATCTGGCGTACTGGTGGGCAGGAGTGAGGGACCCAACCTCACTTCCGCCATCCGGCCTTCTTTATTGCTTTTAGGTGTAAATGTGAGATCTGAGGGAAAAGCTGCAGCTGTAAGAACCTTTACATTTTTGATCACAGCTTTGGGTAGGCATTTTGTATTTTGGGTGTGGGACTGTGAGCAAAGTAATCCTTGTTTTTTTCATGCAAGGCCAGCTTTAATGAAAACCTTGCTGCATTTTACCATGTTTATTTTGAGTACATCTGCTGGTTTACCACCCCCAACCCCCCCCCCCCCCCCCCCACATGAACGCACCACCCCATTATTCCAGCTTTCTATAAAGAAAAAGTGCAGAATGACCTACCTCAACTACCTCAACTCAGGGGAGTGTGTGTGTGTGTGTGTGTGTGTGTGTGTGTGTGGGGGGGGGGGGGGGGTGCACATCAGGATCCCAAAGTTTTAACTTGCTGATAGCAAGACCTGGTGAGTAGATTCCAGAGAATATGACTACATTCCTAGGATTGTACCAGACACCAATCCTGAGTGTATTATGCAGCACTAACACCAAACCTGCGGGGGTGATTTTGCTGCATTGACACCAATGTTGGAGGTTGTTATTGTCATTAATATTAATATGGACAGCCGGCACCTAGTGGAGGGCAATGGGGTTGAAAGTGCTGTCGCTCTAAATCTAAGGGGTAGATCTGAAATGAGGGGAAGCTCTGCTGATTTTATCATCCAATCATGTGCAAGCTAAAATGCTGTTTTTTAATTCCCTTGCATGTCCCCCTCGGATCTACAACAACTTTATTTCCCAGTGCAATTTCAAGTGCACTTGCAGTGCAAAGTGGATTTTGCTTTTGTAAATAACCCCCAATATCAGCTTGCACCAGAGGTCAACGTGTCAAAGACCCCTATGTGAATAGATATAAAGTGCAGTGCTCAAGAGAACATAAACAAATAAATGAATACCTAAAATCCATACTTTTTTACTGTATGCATTTTAGGTATTCATTTGTTTACATTCTCTTGAGTGCTGCACTTTGTATTTCTTTATTCCTTTTTGTGATTGAGAATTTTTTTTTATATATATATATATATCTGCCAATTTAAATTTCAAATTATTTGAATCAGGGATAGGCAGCCTTTTGAGCCTACTGTGCCAAACTGTTATGTTTGCAACATTGTAGCAAGTGTCAGAAGATGAGAAGCAAATCAGGGGCCTGATCTGTGTGGGATACACTAAACATTCTGAATATAAAGGCTGCTGCACATGCACCAAGATGCAAATTACATAGTTACATAGTTAGTCAGGTTGAAAAAAAACACAAGTCCATCCAGTTCAACCACAAAAAATAAAAATTTAAAAAAATGACTGAATTAACTAGGGGAAGGTTTTTCAATTCAGAAAGTAGGTAACAGGATTCTGGCCCTAGATGAATGTTGAAGAAGACATTTTACTGGCAAGAGGTACAGGAATTATTGTATGTTCCATGAGCAGGGCCTTCCTATTTCTTCTGTATTGAACTGTATTTAATTGTACTGTCCCCCTTTATATTGTAAAGCGCTATGTAAACTGTTGGCGCTATTGAATCCTGTATAATAATAACAATAATAAGACTTATAGGAGGAGAGATGACACTATACTATTTAGAAGCATGGGAAGTTTACAATAGAATAATATTTTTCATTTTGACTGGAGTTATACTTTTACATTACTATTCTGTTTTCTAAAGGCTACACAGCACTGACATTTGCATTATGTTTCTAAATAAAAGCATAAGTTGTGTGGATCAAGTGTTTTATTTTGCAGTACATCTGTTATCCATCTATATGTCCTACCAGGCTACATTTAGTAACGATCTGGAAAAAAAAAAAAGTGTCGTGAAAAAAAATCGTTGTTGCTATAATTAAGTTGGCATAAGGCCAATGGCAATGTGTTACAGCACCTAGGCATCTAGAAAACATTTCAAAAATAATTTTTCGAAAAATGTAAAAAGTACACTTAGACTCAAGATGATCATCAGTTCTAAGATATGATCCCAATGTTTAAAAATGTCATTGCATTTGGTAATAAAGTGTATTTTTCAGAATTGCTGAAAGTCTGGCAAACAAAATGGGAGAGCTTGAGGTTTGGTGCTTGAGGACCACTAGGATTTAGCTGGTGTTACAGAAATATGGCTTAATTTGGATGGTAATATTCCTGGCTATGCGCTGCTTTAGAGAAACAAGGTAAAAAAAAGACCATGGAGTCTATATGAGGAGAGGTCTATAAATAAATATGTCAAATTTGAAGAGGTTATGATTTTGTTGAAGCATTATGCAAAATGACTAGATGTACATATTGAGGAACGCATTTTTGCATTATGTTACAGGCCCCTGGAGGTGACCCCTTGTCCTACTAAGTTACTAACGGTCATTATTTACCATTATCTTTAGCAAGGAAGTTCTATGAGAGCTGAAATTTATGGTCACGCAGCTAAAATAACTATCGTAATGACAAGTAACATGCATTATTAGTTAGAGAATTAATTGAGCCTTCATATTTTGAGATAAAATAATGATTCCTGATAAAATAAGATTGCAACAGCATATTACATTGTAAAAACAAAATACATCAACCAACAACTGTATTTGACTTTACAACATTGCAAGATTTTGCCTAGTGAAAACAGATCAGCCTGCAATGGCACATTACATAACCATAGTCTGCTGCAAAAACAACTTAAACAAAATGACACATCAGTAGTACAATACGTGACTGAGCATGCCCAACCTCGTCATGTGCAGGTTCTATCAGTAATATCTCCCAGAGCCTCAGAGACCATTGTGTGGCTGCACAGGTAGTAAAACTGCTTATGTTGTTACACAAATAGAAAAGGCCGCACAGCTATTATCAAGTGGTGATAATCAGAAATTTCATTAGCCCCTAAATTAGCCATTCCTTAAATTAAATATTGGTACAGTATAATGGCACTACTGCTGCAGGCAAATGGTGAAAATTTACTGAATAATTCTAGTGCAGGGCAGTTTAATGGAGCAGTTTTTAGAAGCCCCAATTAAGAAAAAATTATGCTTAGCTAGATCTGTTCATTTCAAATACAGACTCTCCTCACTCTGCAGTCAGGTTGTTAAACGAATTGGCCGTTATAACGAAGGGCCACAAGTAATCAATATTTTAAGCATTCTTAACCACCTCAGTACAGTGCAGTTACACCCCCTTCCTGACCAGACCAATTTTCAGCTTTCAGCGCTCTCACACTTTGAATGACAATTACTCAGTCATCCAACACAATATCCATATGAAACTTGCGTCCTTTTTTCCACACAAATAGAGCTTTCTTTTAGTGGTATTTAATCACTAGTGGGTTTTTTATTTTTTGTGCTATAAATAAAATAAAACGTAAATTTTGTGAAAAAAATGCCTTTTTCTTCGTTTCTGTCATAAATTTTTGCTAATTAGTAATTTTTCTTCATAAATTTTGGCCAAAATTTATACTGCTACATATCTTTGGTAAGAATAACCCACATTAGTATATATTATTTGGTCTTTGTGAAAGTTATAGAGTCTACAATCTATGGAGCCAATCACTGAAAATTCATCACTTCTGATCAGGCCTTCAGTACATCAGGTGTATCTCATTTCTTGAGACTCTAACTAGTCAGGAAAGTACAAATACCCCCCAAATGACCCCTTTTTACAAAGTAGACATCCCAAGGTATTAAGTAAGTAGCATGGTGAGTTTTTTTAAGTTGTCATTTTTTCCCACAATTCTTTGCAAAATGAAGATTTTTTATTTTTTTTTATTTTTTTTTACTAAATTGTCATATTATCAGGTTATTTCTCACACACAGCATATGCATACAACAAATTACCCCCCAAAATACATTCTGCTACTCTTCCCGAGTACGGCGATACCACATGTGTGAGACTTTTACACAGCCTGGCCACATACAGAGCACCAACATCGATGTAGTACCTTCAGACGTTCTACGAGCAAAAATGACGCATATCATTTCTCAACCACCTATTACACTTTTGAAGGCCCTGGAGTACCAGGACAATGGAATTTCCCATAAAATCACCTCATTTTGGAAAGAAAACACCCCAACGTATAATCTGTGAGGCATCATGAGTCTTTTGAACGGTTCATTTTTTTCCAGAAGTTTTTGGAATATGTGGACAAAAATTAAAACGCATTTTTTTTTTTACACAAAATTGTCAATTTATAAGATATTTCTAACACATAGCATGTATATAGCAAAAATTACACCCCAAAATACATTCTGCTACTCCTCCCGAGTATGGCGATACCACATGTGTAGGACTTTTACACAGCCTGGCCACATAGATGGGCCAAACATTGAAGTAGTACGTTCAGGCGTTCTAGGAGCATAAATGACACATCTTATTTCATTCCTACCCATCACACTTTTGAAGGTCCTGGACCACCAGGACAGTGAAATTACCCACAAAATTACCCCATTTTGGAAAGTAAACACCCCAACGTATATTCTATGAGACATGGGCTGCAAATAGGTACTCGGGTACTCTGATGGCCTGGTGACAGGTACTCGGGTACTCTGATGGGCTGGAGATAGGTACTCGGGTACTCAGGTGGACTGGAACAGGTACTCGGGTACTCTGATTGCCTGGTGACAGGTACTCGGGTACTCTGATGGCCTGGTGACAGGTACTCGAGTACTCTGATGGCCTGGTGACAGGTACTCGGGTACTCTGATGGCCTGGTGACAGGTACTCGGGTACTCTGATGGCCTGGTGACAGGTACTCGGGTACTCTGATGGCCTGGTGACAGGTATTCGGGTACTCTGATGGCCTGGTGACAGGTACTCGGGTACTCTGATGGCCTGGTGACAGGTACTCGGGTACTCTGATGGCCTGGAGACAGGTACTCTGATGGTTTGGTGACTGGTATTTGGGTACTCTGAAGGGCGGTGACAGGTACTCAGATGAACTGTGACAGGTACTCGGGTACTCAGATGGGCTGTGACAGGTACTCGGTACTCTAATGGACTGTGACAGGTACTCGGTACTCTAATGGACTGTGACAGGTACTCAGTACTCTAATGGACTGTGACAGGTACTCGGGTACCCTGATGGGCCGTGACAGGTACTCGGGTATCCTGATGGGCCGTGACAGGTACTCGGGTACCCTGATGGGCCGTGACAGGTACTCGGGTACCCTGATGGGCCGTGACAGGTACTCGGGTACCCTGATGTGCCGTGACAGGTACTCGGGTACTCTGATGTGCCGTGACAGGTACTCGGGTACTCTGATGTGCCGTGACAGGTACTCGGGTACTCTGATGAACTGTGACAGGTACTCGGGTACTCAGATGGGCTGGGACAGGTACTCGGGTACTCAGATGGGCTGGGACAGGTACTCGGGTACTCAGATGGGCTGGGACAGGTACTCGGGTACTCTGATGGGCTGGGACAGGTACTCGGGTACTCTGATGGGCTGGGACAGGTACTCGGGTACTCTGATGGGCTGGGACAGGTACTCGGGTACTCTGATGGGCTGGGACAGGTACTCGGGTACTCTGATGGGCTGGGACAGGTACTCGGGTACTCTGATGGGCTGGGACAGGTACTCGGGTACTCTGATGGGCTGGGACAGGTACTCGGGTACTCTGATGGGCTGGGACAGGTACTCGGGTACTCTGATGGGCTGGGACAGGTACTCAAATACTCTGATGGGCTGGGACAGGTACTCGGGTACTCTGATGGGCTGGGACAGGTACTCGGGTACTCTGATGGGCTGGGACAGGTACTCGGGTACTCTGATGGGCTGGGACAGGTACTCGGGTACTCTGATGGGCTGGGACAGGTACTCAAATACTCTGATGGACTGTGACAGATACTCTGATGGACTGTGATTGACAGGTACTATGAGGGGTGGTGACAGGTCCTCTTTATTGGGGGGGGGCAATCAGTATGTTTGGTGTACACTGTATGCGGTAACGAGATGTTACCGCAATCTCCTCCTCACACACGATCGGTGTGTGAGGAGGAGAACCCGGTAACATCCCGTTACCGCGGTTTGTTTACATTTTAGTGATCGGCTGTGAAAGGATCACAGCCGATCACGTGGGTAAACAGCCAGCCAATGGCTGTTTACCAGTGTCGGTGACGAGCAGTGTTCCCGGGGAACACGCCGCCACCGACGTGCATGCGCAGCGCGCTCGCGATCGCGCGCATGCGCCGTGCACGTAGGGGGTGTGACCATCTGTGATCGGCCGTGATCACGTTCACGTGGTAAACAGCCATAACGAATGGCTGTTCACCCCCTTCGGTGGCGAGCGGTGTCTCCGTGACACGCCGCCACCGAAGAAACAGGGATGCGCGCGCACGATCGCGCGCATCCCTGTTTAAACGGGAGGCCGTCATATGACGGCCTCCCGCCACAATAGCTGCGCCGCCTGGCCGTCATTTGACGGCCGGCGGTCAGCAACTAGTTAAAGTGAAGTAAACTCCCCTATCATTTTCAGCCAAGGAAGCTGCCATCTTTGCCTCTGTTTAATCTTCAACTGCTATGGTGCTGCACATGTGATTCGTTATGACACCAGCCATTGGATGGTTTGATAGTTTGGCTAAGAGCACAGCCAATGTGCAGTTAGCAGTGTGCAGTTAGCATTCCCGGCATGCCTTTTTTTTTTAACTGTTTAAATCCATAGGTTTACTTCCACTTTAACTACTGTACTGTATTCGGGAAAAAAAGACAAAAAAGATCCACAAAACTCAAAGGCAATAACATTGTTTTAATTAGCGTAAGTACAGAACACAAACATATAAACAATAACAATCCAATGATGTACTGTGCCCAAAAAGTAAAAGTAAGATCTGTTCGTAAGTCTGTAACCTAAAACCAATAAATAGCACTCAACACATATGAATCTGGAGTTGCTGCAGGCCCGGTGCCACCACTAGGCAGGCTAGGCAGCCGCCTAGGGCGCACTGATGCCTAGGATTCCCTGCTGCTGGTGATCCTACTTCTGCTCTGTCCACAGATCTTGCAACAATCAACCAGGCAGCTGCTACGGAGGTTGGACAGCACCCGCACCCCCCATGGAGGCCGTTCTGCGTCCTGACATGTGTCTGTGCCACCACTGAAGGCTAGAGACCGCCCCCCACCACCCCCAGTGGAGGCTGCTCTCTGGCTCTGCATCCTGACATGTGTCCGTGTCTCTGACTGGAGGTGAGGCTGGACATGTTACTGTGCCACTGGAGCTGGAGGCAATGCTGGACAGCACCCTCCTGGAGGCCGCTCTGCATCCTGGCATGTGTCCGTGACACCACTGGAGCCGAGGCTGAAAAGCACCCCCTATGGAGGCCGCTCTCCGCTCTGCATTCTGACATGTGTCCATGTCACTGACTGGAGGTGAGGCTGGACAGTACCACCCCCCGGAGGCCGCTCTCTGCTCTGCATCCTGACATGTTACCATGCCACTGGAGCTGGAGGTGAGGTTGGATAGCACCCCCCCAGAGGCCGCTCTGCATCCTAGCATGTGTCTGTATTACCACTGGAGATGAGGCTGACCACCCCCCCCCCCCCCCCCCATGGAGGCCACTCTCTTGGCCTGTCCAGGCAGTGTCACTGGAGCAGAGTAACTAATGGGCTGCGATGTGGGGTTGGGTACAGCTGCATTTGATGGGCGCTGGTGAGGTTGCATTGATTGGCGCTGGTGAGGTTGAATTTATTGGGCACAGGTGAACCAAGGGGTGGAAAAATTTGGTTTCGCCCAGGGTGTCAAAAATTCTTGCACCAGCCCTGTGTTGCTAGTTACCCACAAATTATATAGCAAAAAAAAATCTGTTTGCTTTTCAGGCACTACTGAAAAATAGAAAAATGCAATATGTATTCAAAATGAAACACATACAGGTATATGCATCCTCCAAAAAGAAAGCTACAATACAATTCGCTTTATTTTACAAAAAAACACGTGAAAACAATATATATATATATAATACTAAAAAATCCAGGATGGAATCATCATATGAAAGATATAATATTTTCATTGTAAATGAAGGGTGCACATATTTAAATTTAGCATCACAGAATTTTTTAACAACCGATGTGGAACATGTACAGTACATTCACTAAATGGAACAAATTGAAACAGAATGTATGTATCTTTGTTACTACATAACTGTCCACTGGACTGATCCAATAAAGGAGCCGGTACTATTTCCTTTCATTGCCAATGCTGCATTTGTCATCCAAAAATTTCAAAGTATTATATTGTAATCTACCAGGTGCTATTGGTTACAGCAAAATATCTAAATTGTATGCGAATTATATATTTCCATGCATTCTAATGATCTAGTGAAAAGTACTTCAGTATGTTTATAAATCGCAGCTTTAAATTCCCTCTCGCAGCATAGCCTGTTTTCATTGACAAAACCTTAGCACATTGCAGATTGCAATCACATACAACAGTAACTTAATGCCTAATGTGTAATTTCAAATAAAATCTAATATAAAAATAGATTAAGTAAAAATACCTGAATTTAACTTGACTTCAGCTTTCTTCAGTCGCCTTTACAGTGGCAGAACTAAGAGCCAACCAAATGTGCTGAATGCAAATGTGATGAAAGGGAACATGCTGATAGTAGGAGAGAGCAGAGTCAGTGGAAAAACTCCAGAAAGTTAGAAGAATCCCCCTCCTAGATTATTCTCATTAAAACAGGAGTTGCGGATGGAAGAATTATCATCACGTCTTGATTTCGCTTTACACATAAGTGCAAACAATCATGGAAAAATGTATTGCCTGTCATAGCTGGCATGTCCCTCTAAAAATGCTAGTTACTTGGCATTCATGCTGATGCTTTAATGCATGTTGAGTCTCTTCTCTACAACCAGTATTGAAAAAAGAAATTCTAACTTTCATTTTCATCATGCTTGCTGCAGGTCTGTGATTCTAGCCAGGTGCTACATGACATCTCCCATTTAAACACTAAGGCCAGTAATAGCAGGTTCCATATTGCTCTCATGGCAGTTATATTTTAATAATAGCATGCAATGCATCTCCAATTTACAGCTACTAAAGCTAGCAAGATCATAGGAGCTGATTTACTAAAGGCAAAGAGACTGTGTACTTTGCAAAGTGCAGTTGCAAGAGCAGTTGCTCCAGAGCTTAGTAAATAAGCAGAAACTCTGACAACTTTTACCATCCAATCATGTGCAATCAAAAATGCTGTTTTTTTTTTTCCTAGCATGTGATTGGGTATTCTTTGCAAAGCAAAGCTTTACCTCATTTACTAAGCTCTGAAGCAACTGCACTTGCAGAGTGCAACTGCCCTTTTCAAACTACACAGTCTATCTACCTTTAGTAAATCAACAGTGGCAGAATTATAGGGGTCTCTGAGATCGCCAAGGCACCGGGCCCCATGCTGCAAGGGGCCCTTGAGGTCCCCCTGTATATCTCAAGGAGCGGGAGCCAGAGACCGAGCTCCCTGATCTTCGGCTGAACTGTAATCGGCACTGTGCGGGGAGCTCGGAGTCATCACACTGATTATAACTAAAGTGAAAGCACAGTGTGTGCTCTTTGTCTCCCTCTACAGTGCAGTACCCGGCAGGAAGAGGTAAGATAAAGAAAGCACTGCTGTTTTTGAAAAGACTTTATGTGTGTATGTGTGTGCATTTGTATGCGCGTGTGTGTATGTATGTGTGTATGTATGTGCATGTGTGTAGATGGCGAGTGGGCAGGGGGCACACTGGGGGCATTCAAGGGCACACTAGCAGCATTTGATGGCACACTGGCAGCGTTTGGCACAGTGGCTGCAATTGATAGCACAGTGGCAGTGTTTGGCACAGTGGCTGCGTTTTATGGCACAGTTGTAGCATTTGAGGGCACAGCGACAGCGTTAAATGGGCACAGTGCCAGCGTTAAATGGGCACAGTGGCAGCATTTGATGACACAGTGGCTGCAATTGATAGCACAGTGGCAGCGTTTAATGGCACAATGACAGCGTTTGATGGCACAGTGGCAGCATTTAATGGCACAATGACAACATTTGATGGCACAGTGGCATAGTTTGTTGGGTACAGTAGCAGCGTTTGTGCACAGTGGCTGCGATTGATGGCACAGTGGCTGCATTTGAGGGTACAGTGGCAGCGTTTGACTGCACAGTGGCTGCAATTGATGATTTTGTTTCAAAATTTTTTGCGCCCCCCCCAAAAATTTTGAGCATGCCGCTGTTACATGCACATTTTATGTATGCGCATTTAATCCTGCCCCCCACCCCCACCCCATATTAGCTGGGCGATTTAAAAAAAAAATCTGTCATTATTATTTTTTTGATAGGTACCGCGCCAGTCCTGAGGAGCTGCGGGCAGGAGTTTTTAGGTGAGGCCACGGCTTCATCCTAGTCCGCCCTCGTTTCAAATAGATTTTTTTCCCCAGCCCTACCCCATATGTGTACAATCAGAACTGATTTTTTTTTCTTGCTTGTTCAAAGTACCAGCAAAAAAATGCTGTTCCTCTGAAAAGCGATCTGAGCACAGACCGCTTTCAGAGGCATTTGACATCCGGTAAAGAGGCAATATGTTGCCTCCTGACCATCTGTTTTAACCCCTTAATGTGATTTTAAAGGTTTGCTTTTTTTTTTTTAATAACAAACATGTTACACTTACCTTCACTGTGCAGTTCAGTTTGCACAGAGTGGCCCCAAACCTCATCTTCTGGGGTCTCTTGGGGGCTCTCGTGGCTCCTCCTCTCATCAGATAACCCCCTAGGAGCGGGAGCCAATGGCTGAGCTGCTATCAATCTATCCAATCAGGACCCGAGAACCCCTGATCCAATCTAACTCCAGCCTCCTCAGCGCACAATGCAAATGTAGCACTAACCCCCGAAGGAGCTGCTGTTTTATTTGGGCTTACACTTTGCTAATGAACCCCCCTCTTGACTTGACTCAGTCCCCTTGACACACTGTGGTGCAATATGAATGTATAAAGAAATGGTGAGAGATAACCCCACAATACACAATATAATATACCTGTATTATTACCAGGGTACCCGGGGGCTCCACCTGCTGGGAGAAAACAATACCCCACACAATTGAGGCACTTATCATAATTACAGTAAAGTATATTTATGGTTAACAGGTGGTTACAATAATTGTACTGTCACTCTAACGTAAAATGACAGAACAATGAATCAGAACAATTATACAAGGTGAAACTACAAGGGAGCTCCCCCTACTTTAAAAGCTAGTTGCAAGATCATGTTAATAGTGCACAGTCCTTAATCTTCTTTTCTTCTGCTAGCTATGACAGTCTTTTATTATTTGTAATATAAAGGGTAAAGAAGTTAAGCTGGACTTAAAAGGGATCCTGTTACTATTTCTTCAAATACTCAAGTGAGGAACTCCCTCAGGTACAGTACAATGCTCAAGATGGAAACTGAAATTAGGCAGGCTTAAGGCCTAATCCTCATTGCTGGGACCTGTTGTTCTGCGGAAAAAGCATGTGCAAACACTGTATATGAGTCTAACTGAATGCAAATGCATAACAAAACTGTGGGCCGCAACCCGCTCACCAACTGGATCCGAAGTTCTGTATAGCAGCTCTGGTCTGGTGTACTGTGGCTTGCTTCAATGCAATGCTTCGCTGGGTGAGCCGGGTCCTGTGGCGCTCCGAGAAATGTCTTTGGATCTTTCCCGATCAGGTCACCGTGTCTGTCACAGTCAGATGGCTGGCAATGTCTGTCTTGCCTGCGCTCCACAGCGGCTGTAGGCCACTCCTTCTGGAGACCTCCTCACAGGTCCTCACAGGCAGCCCATGCATCCAGAAGAGACCCAAGATAGTGGGGCCCTTTTATAATCTACCCAGCATGCAGTTCTGTCCCAGGTGACCATGGGTAGGGCACTTGGCATTATGGGTAGGCAAAGGTCAAATAAAAGGAACATAAACATAGTCACTTGCTGTGATACTTTTCAATGTTCAAGAAGAAAAGAAACCAAGTCCATTTCTTGTTACTGGCCGCTAGATGGCGCCAAATACTAAGCCATGATAATGTCCATAGACTTACATTGTAAAAACATTACATAGGATCAGTAGGCAGAAATGTCAGTGCTACACAGATATTAGTCCTTGTATTGTACTTTATAATGTTGAAGTTCAATCTAGAGACCAGAGCTATGGACAGGGAAAGATAGCTCCAGAGTCAGCCAGAGTGGGGTGTAAGGTAAGTACTACAGCCTGTACCTTAACCCCTAGACATAACAAGCATGTAAAGCTAGACATGCAGGCCCTACTGCAAGGATGGATATTTTTAAAACTTTTGGAATAAAGCTTTATACAGTAGGTCACCACAAAAGAATGTAACTGGAAGAAAAGATGTTAACCTAAGTCTATGGACAGAGTTCCTCACTGTAAGCCTGGGTTCACACTGATGCGAATTTAATGCGGGTTTGATGCGTTTAGGAACACACAGATTTTCAGGTCATGTAAAAAGCATAGTATTCCATGGTTCACATCTATGCATTGCGAATTTGGTGCGAAAAAAAAAAAGGATTCTGTGCATGTTGACTGCCGGTGTAATGCAAATTCCAATGTAGCAGTGCGAATTTTATCTTCATAGGCTTCAATTGAACTTGCAGTAAACTCGCAGCACACAGTTCACATCTCTGCAAATTGTTCACTGTCTGCCTTCTGAAATTCGCAGTAAAATTTCAGTCAATTCGCATCTGTCCACCTCAAAACGCAAGGCAAGTTCACACCTCATACAGTACAAAAAAACGGATCAAATTTGCAGTACATATTGCAGTAGTGTGAACCTAGGCTGAGGGCTGTTAAGTTGTGAAATAGCCAAGCACAGGAGCTGTTTAAGCAGATTAAAAGCTATACTAAAACCTGTATTGTAAGGGGTACCGAGTGCAGGCATACAGCAACAATAGGAATGACAATTTCAGTGTAGCTGTACTTAGGAATCTGGAATCAGACTGTGTGTGATTAAAATAAAGTTTAATAATGTACACAATACCAATCCAACACCAACGCAAAAGTGAAAAATAAGCAGAACAGTGAAGCAAAACCAAACCAAAGACCTAACTATATACGTATATACAAATAGAGGACAGCTGACATAAACAGGGCATGAGCAGAACTAGGAACATGGGAACAAGTGGAGGAGAGATAGGGTAATAGGATATAGGGTACAGGATAAGGTAGGGATCAGTAAGCAGGTATGTGACTAAGAAGCAAAACACTGAAACAGACATGCACGAAGCTTGAACAAAGTGATAAGCGAAGGGCATACATGACAGGGTGGAAATAAAACCAGCCCATAACGGGTTAAAATTAGGGGTTGGGTATTACCTGATTGGACGAGCAGACATTGTGATGGGAGTAGTTCAGGAAAGTAGTCCATTTAAGCCCAACACAGTTTTTGGTGTCGTTATTGAAGAAAGGGGGTGGTGTTGGGTATTTAGTAGTAATAAGTAGTGAGCAGGTATATCTGAACTACCCTAGTCATGCCCCATTCCACTCTGGGAACCACAGTGCCAGCCCGTGAGTCACACTTGTCTTTCCAGTGACCCATGTCACGCTGTTGAATGTTGACTATGTCACACTTGCCTTTCCAGTGACCCATGTTGTAAAACCCTTCCATGTTGCTGATTCCCAGCAGCTGCAGGTATCTGACATTTTTAAGTGGTTTGCATACCTGCTCTCCATGCTGTGATTCTTCTCACTAACTCAAACATTGTGTAGTGAGGATTTTCTGGTGAAGGAAATGTTAATAGCATTTCATTTAACCACTTCAGGACCGTCGTATTGCCAATGTACGTCAGCACAATGGCACAGGCAGGCACAATCACGTAGATGTACGTGATTGCCTTCCAGCGGGTGGGGGGTCCGATCGGACCCCCTCCCGTTGGATACGACGGTCCGGTTCCCTCCAGGAGCGCTCCGTG
This sequence comes from Lithobates pipiens, assembly GCF_037356315.1. Classification (NCBI taxonomy): domain Eukaryota; kingdom Metazoa; phylum Chordata; class Amphibia; order Anura; family Ranidae; genus Lithobates; species Lithobates pipiens. Next base: position 284,520,779 of record NW_027507748.1, on the reverse strand, counting down.
ATGAGGGGATGGCCGTTCGTTTTCGGCCACCCCCTCTGGATCGCTCCTGGCCAATGAGAAGCTTCCTCCCACTGTGTATTGTTTACACAGGAAGGAGGAAGTGATGTCATTCTCCTCGGGGCGGTCTTTTTGACCGGACTACGAGGAGAAGACTAAAAGTAAGTGTGCACCAACACTACACTGACATGTAGGTACACACAGGCACACAAACCCCCCCCCGATCCCCCCCCCGATCGCCCCCCGATCCCCCCCGCCCCCCCCCCCAGTCACAGTGTCACTGATTGCATTGATCATTTCTTTACTGATCAATGCATTCAGTGTCAGTTGTGACAGTAAAAACTGTCAGGACAGTTAGTGTTAGGTCCAGGGTAGCCCCCTATCACCCCCCAATAAAGATTTAACCCCCTGATTGCCCCTAGAGTTAACCCTTTCACCCCCTTTTGCCAGTGTCACTAAGCGATCATTTTTCTGATCGCTGCATGTGTCGCTAGGTAGCTAGTTATTTTTTTAGGTTCACCGCCAGGTTTTTATATCGCTAGGTACCCCGATATACTACCCAATAATGTTTTTAACCCCCTGATTGCCGCTAGTTAACCCTTTCACCCCCTTTTGCCAGTGTCACTAAGCGATCATTTTTCTGATCGCTGCATGTGTCGCTAGGTAGCTAGTTATTTTTTTAGGTTCACCGCCAGGTTTTTATAGCGCTAGGTACCCCGATATACTACCCAATAATGGTTTTAACCCCCTGATTGCCGCTAGTTAACCCTTTCACCCCCTTTTGCCAGTGTCACTAAGCGATCATTTTTCTGATCGCTGCATCAGTGTCGCTAGTGTCGCTAGGTAGCTAGTTATTTTTTTAGGTTCACCGCCAGGTTTTTATAGCGCTAGGTACCCCGATATACTACCCAATAATGGTTTTAACCCCCTGATTGCCGCTAGTTAACCCTTTCACCCCCTTTTGCCATTGTCACTAAGCGATCATTTTTCTGATCGCTGCATGTGTCGCTAGGTAGCTAGTTATTTTTTTAGGTTCACCGCCAGGTTTTTATAGCGCTAGGTACCCCGATATACTACCCAATAATGGTTTTAACCCCCTGATTGCCGCTAGTTAACCCTTTCACCCCCTTTTGCCAGTGTCACTAAGCGATCATTTTTCTGATCACTGCATCAGTGTCGCTAGTGTCGCTAGGTAGCTAGTTATTTTTTTAGGTTCACCGCCAGGTTTTTATAGCGCTAAGTACCCCGATATACTACCCAATAATGGTTTTAACCCCCTGATTGCTGCTAGTTAACCCTTTCACCCCCTTTCACCAGCGATCACAGTATAAGTGTCACTGGTGACGCTGGTTAGCCAGTTAGTTATTTAGGTTCCCCGTCAGGTTTTTATATAGCGCCAGGGACCCCCATATACTACCTAATAAAAATTTGAACCCCCTGATTGCCCCTAGTTAACCCTTTCACCACTGATCACCGTATAAAAGTTACGGGTGACTCTGGTTAGTTTGTTTTTTATAGCATCAGGGCACCCACCATTTATTACCCAATAAAGATTTAACCCCCTGATCACCCGGCGGGTGATATCAATTAGGTTTTAGGGTCAGGGTCTGCGTCGCCCCAGGCAGCGCTAGGTTAGTGCCAGTACCGCTAACACCCACACGCAAAGCATACACCTCCCGTAGTGCTATAGAATCTGAACAGATCAATATCTGATCTGATCAGATCTATACTAGCGTCCCCAGCAGTTTAGGGTTCCAAAAAAACGCATTGTTAGCGGGATCAGCCCAGATACCTGCTAGCACCTGCGTTTTGCCCCTCTGCCCAGCCCACCCAAGTGCAGTATCGATCGATCACTGTCACTTACAAAACACTAAACACATAACTGCAGCGATCGCAGAGTCAGGTCTGATCCCTGCCATCGCTAACAGGTTTTTTGGTAACATTTTATATTTAAATCCGGAAGGCAGTGCTTGGTTTTCGGGGTCCCGTACGTGGCTAGGCTCCCAAAAAGTCCCCCATATGTGGTATCCCCGTACTCAGGAGAAGCAGCAGAATGTATTTTGGGGTGTCATTTCACATATGCCCATGTGTGAGCAATATATCATTTAGTGACAACTTTGTGCAAAAAAAAAAAAAGTTTGTAATATTCCCGCAACTTGTGGCAAAATATAAAATATTCCATGGACTCAACATGCCTCTCAGTAAATAGCTTGGGGTGTCTACTTTCCAAAATGGGGTCATTTTGGGGGGTTTTGTGCTATTTTGGCATTTTATGGCCTTCGAAACTGTGATAGGTAGTGAGGAGTTAAATCAAAAATTTGCACCCTTAGAAATCCTGAAGGTGGTGATTGGTTTTCGGGGTGCCGTGCGCGACTAGACTCCCAAAAAGTCCCACACATGTGGTATCCCCATACTCGGGAGAAGTAGCGGAATATATTTTGGGGTGCAATTCCACATATAACTATGGCATGTGTGAGCAATATATCATTTAGTGACAACTTTTTGTAAAAAAATTTTTTTTTTTTTTTTTTTGTCATTATTCAATCCCTTAGGACAAAAAAAATAAATATTCAATGGACTCAACATACCCATCAGCAATTTCCTTGGGGTGTCTACTTTCCAAAATGGGGTCATTTGGGGGGGATTTGTACTGCCCTGCCATTTTAGCACCTCAAGAAATGAGATCGGCAGTCATAAATTAAAAGCTGTGTAAATTCCAGAAAATGTACTCTAGTTTGTAGACGCTATAACTTTTGCGCAAACCAAAAAATATACGCTTATTGACATTTTTTTTACTAAAGACATGTGGCTGAATAATTTTTGCCCTCAATGTATGACTAAAATTTAGTTTATTCGATTTTTCTTATAACAAAAAGAAGAAAATATCTTTTTTTTTTTAAATTTTCGCTCTTTTTCCATTTATATCGCAAAAAAAAAAAAATCGCAGAGGCAATCAAATACCATCAAAAGAAAGCTCTATTTGTGGGAAGAAAAGGACGCAAATTTCGTTTGGGTGCAATATTGCATGACCGCGCAATTACCAGTTAAAGCAGTGCAGTGCGAAATTGGAAAAAGACCTCTGGTCCTTAAGGTGTTTATTGGTCCGGGGCTGAAGTGGTTAAAGTGGCTTTCATTCAACCATTCCACCACCTAAATACTGGGCACTTTCACCCCTTTCTGCCCAGTCCAATTTTCAGCTTTCAGTGCTGTCATGTTTTGAATGATAATTACTCAGTCATGCAACACTGCACATATATGAAATTGTTATCTTTTTTTCATGCAAATAGGGCTTTATTTTCTTTATTCACCACTGGATTTTAGTTTTTTTGTATTATACATTTAAAAAGCATGAAGTTCTGTTATAAACTCTTGCAAATAAGTAATTTTTCTTCATACATTTTTACGAAAATTTATACTGCTACATTTATATGTTAAAAATAACCCAAATATGTGTATTATTTAGTCTGTGTGAAAGTAATAGAGTCTACAACAGAGGTCTCAAACTGGTGACCCTCTAGCTTTTGCAGAACTACAAGTCCCATGAGGCATTACAAGGCTGGCAGGAACAAGCATGACTTCCAAGGTATTTAGAAAGAGGCATGGCAAAAATTTGTTTATTTAGTTATTTCTCATACACGGCATAAGCATACTTGCAACTAAACCCCAAATCAGATTCTGATACTACTCCTAAATATTGTGATACCACATGTGTAAGACTTTTTCACAGCGTAGCCACATAGAGAGGCACAACATCTAAGGAGTACGTTCAGACAGTATCCACTTTAAGACCAGGCCCTTCTTCTGACACTTTTTGTTTATAAGTAAAAATCTGTACCTTTTGCTAGAATTTTTTTTAGAACCCCCAAACAGCATATATTTATGTAGCAGAGACCCTATAGCAACGGTCTCAAATTGGCAGCCCTCCAGCTGTTGCGAAACTACAAGTCCCATGAGGCATTGTGAGGCTGACAGTTCCAAGCATGACTCCCACAGGCAGAGGCATGATGGGAGTTGTAGTTTTGCAACAGCTGGAGGGCCGCCAGTTGAGACCCCTGCCCTAGAGAATAAACTGGTGGGTTTCGCAAATTTTTATGTCACATGGTATTTGTGAAGTGGTTTTTGTAGCACAATTTTACACACTAATGCCTAAATACACTTTGTGTGAAATGAAATTCATTACAAGACAATATAATACCCACATTTTTGGTAAAATATAAAATATGGTGTTGCATCGGGTAAATAGATATCAAACGTGTCGTCCTTTAAAATTGCAAATTCTTGTAAAATGGAGCCAAACTTTGGTATTTAACCCCTTCCAATCCAAGGACATCATATGATTTCCTGGACTTTGAGTGGGGATATTTGAATGATGCTTGCAGCTACAGGCATCAATCAGATATCATCTTTTTTTGGCCGGCGATTCTGTGCAACTTCAGAACAATCATAGTGGCAGTTCAGCCGCTTGATCGTTCTCACAGGCATCCCACCCCTCCCGTCACCCTCTAGTGCTTCTCCGGGCTCGCCCGTATGATCAGCGAGCCTGGGGAACAAATTGGTCGCTGCCGGAAGTTGATTATAGAGATTTCTGGTGACCAGATTGTCCCCAGTCAGATTTTAAAGTACCAAAGTTTGGTGCCATTCCACGAGTGTGCGCAAAGTAATGACAATTTATTAGTTACCAGTTTAGAGTTACACAGGATGTCTGGTGCAAGAATTATTGCTCTTGCTTTGACATTTGCGACGATATATCACATGTGTGGTGCAACTGCTATTTACGTATGTGTACGGGACCAACGTGTGTGTTCGCCCTTGCATGTGAGAATGGGGCGCTTTAAATGTATTTATTGGTGGGACACTGGTTTTTGTGCCCTTGTACACTGTGACATATGTTGATCTCCAATCTGCGTATATTGGCAGATGTTGATGTTGCAATAGAACACTTTTTCAGATATTTTTGTGAATTGACACACTGGTACAGATATTCATAGGACACTGGTACAGATGTTCATGGGACACCGATACAGAGGTTCATGGGCACTTCGTGCTTTGTGTATTGTGTGGGGATGGCTGCAGTCTGTGTGATTTCTGTGCAACTAAACACTAACATCATCAGTTACACAGAGAGCTCTCACTGAGCTTTCCAGTTCTGAATTGATGAACCTGTATGTCCCTCAACACAAGAGGCTGCGTAGCAGCATGATTCTCTGATGGCTGCGTCCTAAAGTGATTCTAAAACTGAAAGATGTTTAGCCTTAATGCATTATCTACATTAAGTTAAAAACCTGCCACTAGTTGGGGGTCACCCCCCTCCCTTAATATTTACCTCCTGTATTAGTCCTGTATCGATCCAGCATTGTGCCCATCTGCAGTAGCGTTGGTTCTTTCTCCTGGCTCCCACAGGCACAGAGACAGCAGTGGGAACAATTAGCTTGTGCTGCTCCCAATAACTTCCTGTGATGCAGGAGCAGGGGGTGGGGCAGCGCTGCTCTGTGTGTGTCTATGAACGCACACAGACCAGCTTGAGGTGCACTCACATGACTGCAAGGTGTATGTTATGGAGCCATTTGAAGGAGAGGAGGAAAGGACAGTGCCAGCAGGGATCCCAAGAAGAGGAGGTTTAGAGCCACTCTGTGCAAATCCATTCCACAGAGCAGGTGAGTATCAACCTCTTCTTTTATTTCAAGTAAAACAACACAAGCCCTTAGTATCACTTTCATTTTGACCTGTAAAGGTATTTGGAAGTTTTAATAGTTGTTTAAATATACTGTATATTAGTATAATTTGTATCAAGGGATTCTTCAAGGATCAGGGGTTTTTTTTTCCTGTTAGTGAAAAAACAACAAAGTAAAACCTATTATTAAACATGGTCTAGTTTGTACTAAGGCTTAAAATAGTTTCACTTAATGGATTAGGTCTGTTTCCACCTAATTATGTAACTATGACTACTTTCAGATATATCTAGGAAGTGCATACATTATGTTTTAGCTATTATTCTTTAACCACTTGCCGCCCGCCCTATTACAAATTGACGGCGGCAAAGTGGTTTCATTATCCTAACCGGACGTCATATGACGTGATTAGGATAATAAGCCGCTGCGCGCCCCCGGGGGCGCGCATCGCGGCGATCGTTGTTGCGGGGTGTCAGTCTGACACCCGGCAACTACGATCTCGGTAAAGAGTCTCCGACGGAGACTCTTTACCATGTGATCAGCCGTGTCCAATCACGGCTGATCACAGTGTAAATGGGAAGAGCCGGTGATCGGCTTTCCCTCACTCATGTCTGTCAGACGCGAGTAGAGGAGAGCCGATCGGCTGCTCCTCTGACAGGGGGGGTCTGTGCTTATCGATTATCAGCACAGCCCCCCCGAGGATGCCCACACTGGACCACCAGGGACACCACTAGACCACCAGGGAAAAGGTAATAACAATCCATAATCCTCCCTAGACCACCAGGGTGCCAGTCAGCACAATGGGTGCCAATCAGTGCCCATAATGGATGCCAATCAGTGGCCACAATGGGCATCACTGATTGGCATGCATTATTGTTTGGCACTGATTGGCATCCATTACTATAACACCGATGCCGCCTATGAGTGCCCACCTGTGCCGCCTATGAGTGCCCACCTGTGCCGCCTGAGTGCCCACCTGTGCCGCCTGAGTGCCCACCTGTGCCGCCTGAGTGCCCACCTGTGCCGCCTATGAGTGCCCACCTGTGCCGCCTATGAGTGCCCACCTGTGCCGCCTATCTATGCCCACCTGTGCCGCCTATCTATGCCCACCTGTGCCGCCTATCCATGCCCACCTGTGCCGCCTATCCATGCCCATCCGTGCCGCCCATCCGTGCCAGCTATCAGTGCCAATTTGTGCCACCTATCAGTGTCCGTCCGTGTCGCCCATCCGTGTCGCCCATCCGTGTCGCTCATCAGTGCCGCCTATCAGTGCCACTTCATTGGTGCCACATTGGTGCCCATCAGTGCCACCTTATCAGTGCCCATCAGTGTAGCCCCATCAGTGCCCATCAGTGAAGGAGAAAATGTACTTATTTACAAAGTTTTGAAACTGAAACAAAAAAAAACATTTTTTTTTTCAAAATTTTCGGTACTTTTTTATTTGTAGCGCAAAAAATAAAAACCGTAGAGGTGATCAAATACCACCAAAAGAAAGCTCTATTTGTGGGAAAAAAATGATAAAAATTTCATTTGGGTACAGTGTAGCATGACCGCGCAATTGTCATTCAAAGTGCGACAGCGCTGAAAGCTCAAAATTGGTCTGGGCAGGAAGGTGTTTAAGTGCCCTGTATTGAAGTGGTTAAAGTGGTTGTAAACTCTCCCCCACAACTTTGTCCCATGTAAAACAGCATACAAAACCCTAATGAATACTGCTTCTAGATATCTCCTTACTTGCTTAGTATTGTTGTAATCCTTTTTGTTCTTTAGAATGACGTCACTGAGCATGCCATGATCTCCCCTGATTTACGGCACACTCCCTATGTGCTTGTCTGTTATCAGGACTTCCTACGGCACACCACTGATATCCCAGGAGGCAGCAGAATCATTCAGAGCTTCCTCCTACTCACCATGTGCCCATGTGACATCACATGCACTGTAAACCTGGCCATTACTGCAGTCTTATCAGCTGAAGCTGATAAGACTGACAAAGGCAAGCAGACAATCGGCACAAGTAAATACTATGAAATAAAACAAGTCAGCTATGAACAGGGAAGCAGGGTTGCCACGGAAACGTTGGATTGAGAAGGAGGCTTGGTTAACAGTACAGGAAGTGCTCAATGTAAGGGCGGAAATACACTCCACTGTGGACTCAGAAAACAATACTTAAGATCGCGCTGCCTAACCCCTGGAAACAAGTTTTTAAAGTTTCTTTAAACAGTAAGTAATATGCGATTTGGGCTGGATTACAGTGGCTATAGTTTGATAATTACTTATTATAATGGACTAAATAAAAAGAAGCATCAGCGCACGAGAGTTTACTTCCTCTTTAAGCCTGTCAGCTAGTAATAAAAAGCGTAATGCCCCGTACACACGAGCGGATTTTCAGTCGGAGAAAACTTGGATGGTTTTTCCAACGGAATTCCGCTCAAGCTTGGTTTGCATACACACGGTAGCACAAAAGTTCTCGGAACACTCGACCGCCAAGAACGCAGTGATATACAACACTACGACGAGCTGAGAAAATTAAGTTCAATGCTTCCAAGCATGCGTCAAATTGTTTCCAAGTATGCATAGGAATTTTGCATGTCAGAATTTGTACAGACAATCGGAATGGCAATCGGAACTTTTTCCGACCGAAAAATAGAGAACCTGCTCTCAATCTTTTGCTGGCTTGAATTCTGCCAGCAAAAGTCAGATGAAGCCTACACACTGTCGGAATTTCGGAACAAAAGCTCACATCCGACTTTTGCTAGCAGAATTTCTGATCGTGTGTATGGAGCATTACTGATGCTAACCTTTTTTTTTGGTTTTGGATAGACTGGAGAGGGACTACAACAACAGTTTTGTATTGATGTTTGTGCCCCTTTAGGAAGATTCACCTTCTCTATTTGTTCTGTTTACCATTATCATTCATTATTGAAAGTAAAAGAAAATCCCAAAGTTTGGGTTGACACCAGAACACTAATAGAGGGGAAGTCTTCCAATGGGGACAATAGTTCTGGTGACCCAGGTAACACCACAGGATTCCCTCACTTTTACTGCCATTTTCTGTTTTGGCAATGGGACAGGAACTGAAGGAAAATCTCCCTAGTGGGAAATGGCAATAAAAAATAAAAAAACAGGATTATTGGTTTTGCCTTTAGTTACACTTTAATAATGTATATATAAATACAAAGCTGCATCTTTTTGTGTCTTTGATACTTGCCTGGAGTTCAGCTGTACACTTCAAAATAGTTTGTGATAAAGAGCAGGTAGTGCTGAGAAACAAATGTATAATATAACAGAATGGAACAAAATAATAAATAATAAAACCTTTCAGCCAATTTGCAGGTTTCTCTGACAGGCCAGGTTTACAGGATTTAGCGTTTAGTGTGATATACAGTCTTTCTCATTCTGTAATTACTCGATAATACTGACAGGCCATATGTCTTATGCTTAGCTGAATACACCTATATTGTTATTGCAGCAAGGAAAATCGTTTCAGATGTGAATGCCCTTTTCTGTCCATAGGACAAAAGAGTAACAGGTGTTCAAGAACTTGATTGAAGAAGGCATTACAGCACTGCTCTATTATTCTACTACCCTTTGAGAGGAAGTTGGCTTCGTTCTGCAGTTTCCTACAAATGCACAGTACATGTTTTCATAAAACAAAGCAGGAAAATTACAATATAAATCAAAAAGTTAATTGTGTCTGGCTCAGGCTTGGATCTAGGGGGATACTGGGATGGGATGTGCCCCTCCAGGTCTCAGAGTGCATCATCCACTGATGATGAGCCAGTATGGTGGGGACAGTTGATGTCAAGGAGGATTCCAATGGGGCAAATGTTGTAAGTATGGACTCTGATGAAGACAATTGATGTAAGGCCTTTACTCTTTTCCGTGTATTGAGTTTAGGGCAGTCCCATTCATTTTTAACCATTTCAATACCGCACATATTCAAATGACATTCAGATATCGGAATGATGCCTGTAGCTGCAGGTATTATCTTTGAATTTGTGCGGGGATAACATTCTTTCCAGCCGGTGATTCTGTGCACCATAAGAATGATCATAGTGGCAGTTCCACCGCTTGATCATTCTTATAGGAGACGGGAGGGGACGCCCCCTCCCACCGCCATCCGGTGCTTCTCCGGGCTCTTCCGTGCCATCGGGGGCCCGGAGAAAGAATCGGCTGGCACTGGATGACTACGACAAAGATTTCTGGTGACCAGATGGTCACCAGTTATCTCTATGACCGTCGGATGTAAACGAATCCACGACCGCGGCTGTCAGCATGGGATCTGTGAATTTTTTTTTCACAATCTCATGCTTTGCAGCCTGGAGGAGAGATGTGGTGTCTTATTGACCCCACATCTCTACATAAAGAGGACCTGTCACATAGATTCCTATTACAAGGGATGTTTACATTCTTATGGATTACTGGAAACATGTGATGTGGTCTGATGAGACCAAGATAAACGTATTTGGTTCAGATGGTGTCAAGCGTGTGTGGCGGCAAACAGATGAGGAGTACAAAGACAAGTGTGTTTTGTCTACAGTCAAGCATGGTGGTTGAAGTGTCATGGTCTGGGGCTGCATGAGTGCTGCCAACACTGGGGAGCTACAATTCATTGAGGGAACCATGAATGCCAACATGTACTATGACATACTGAAGTTGAGCACAATCCCTCCCTTCGGAGACTGGGCCGCAGGGCAGTATTCCAACATGATAACAACCCCAAACACTCCTCCAAGATGACCACTGCCTTGCTAAAGAAGCTGAGAGTAAAGATGATGGACTGACCAAGCATGTTTCCAGACCTAAACCCTATTGAACATCTGTGGGACATCCTCAAATGGAAGGTGGAGGAGCGCAAGGTCTCTAACATCCACCAGCTCTGTGATATCATCATGGAGGAGTGGAAGAGGACTCCAGTGGCAACTTGTGAAGCTCTGATGAACTCCATGCCCAAGAGGGTTAAGGCAGTGCTTGAAAATAATGGTGGTCATGTAAAATATTGACACTTTGAGCCCAATTTGGACATTTTCACTTAGGGGTGTACTCGCTTTTGTTGCCAGCGGTTTAGACATTATTGGTTATGGCTGTGTGTTGAGTTATTTTGAGGTGACAGAAAATGTACACTCTTATTCAAGCTGTACATTCACTACTTTACATTGTAGCAAAGTGTCATTTCTTCATTGTCGTCACATCAAAAGATATAATAAAATATTTACAAACATGTGAGGGGTATACTCACTCTTGTGAGATACTGTGTGTATATATATATATCTATATATATTTTTTGTCTGTGTATATGTCTATGTTTGTCTCAAATATCCACTTATTGTTGACTGTCTCACTGCCTCTGCTGGAAGTTTATTCCAAGCATTAACCACTCTTTCATTAAAAAAAAAAAACTTTCTCAAATTCCTTTTGAACTTTCCTCCTGCTAGTTTGAGGTCATGTCCCCTTGTTCTTGAGTTTAGCTTCATATTAAAAATACTGCCTCATTTCCCTTCTTTCCTCCAGATTATACATATTAAGTTCCTGAAGTCTCCCTTGATATGTTTTATCCCTCAGACCTTGCACGCTTTTTTTTTTTTTTGCTCACCTCTGGACTATTTTAATCTTCTGAATATCTTTTTGTAAGTGAAGTCAGAATTGCACAACATTCCTATATAGATCTTTTGTTAGATCTTATTTAGAATATTGTGTCCAACTCTTTACCCTTCGACTATTGTACTGGGGAAAAGGCAAAACTTGGAATTTTCTTTCATTTACAGTGATAACGGTAAGGATGACAAATAGAGAGGGTGCAACTCCCTAACGGGCACACAAAGAAATAAACACCCAACAGGTGTTCTAATCCCACTCCACTCTATCCAAAACTATGCTTTTAAAGGTGTTTAAAAGGTTCTGTGCATTACATAACACGTGCCATTTGCATATGATTTGTTTGACACAATCAGTTACCACCAATCTGGTTCTGACCTGAGTCAGTTTTAAAAACATTGTCCTATTCTTTATGTTTCTTTATTTTCTTTGCATATCAAATGTGTCTTCCTCCAAAACACCATACCTGCTCTGTCCAGTACATTAGCTGGACATGGCTGGCTGTGCTCTGTTTTTTTTTTTTTTTTTTTGACATTAGCATGCTTCATTTACATAGGAACTAATGTTGTTTGCAAACTTAATTTATGAACAATTTATAAAAATATTGTTATACAGTATTTTGTTTACTGCCTATATGCAAATCAAATTCTTAACAGCACGTTTTAATTCCAGGAAACCTGCAACTATACATTTTTGTTTAATTAAAGTAGAACTTTACTCAGAAAAATAAGTCCTGCTGGATCACTTTAGGCTGGCCCCTTTTGCAGATATTGCATATATATGTAAAACAGTAGAAATAAGTGCCTATGCCTATAAAATCCAGTAATAAACTGTCTCACCCTGCTCTGCACATGCTCAGTCGTGGTCTATTTTTAGGCACTGCTGAATGTATAGAGGTCAGTATTAAAGTGGAATTAAACCCTCCTATCCTTTACGGCCAAGGAAGCTGCTTCTGTTTGGTCTGAAACTGCCATGATGCTGCTTATATGATCAGTTATGACACCAGCCATTTGATGGTTTGACAGTTTGGTTGAGAACACAAGTAAATATGGCAGTTAGCAATTCCGGCATTGCAGAGTTTTTTTTAAACCGTTAATTTGATGGGTTTAGTTCTGTTTTTTTATTCACTGCTGCTCAGGGGCTCTGGGCTTCAGCAAAATGGCAGCCTATAGCAAGAAGAAACAGGAACAATGCTGGAGGCAATGAATTATGAGGGGATTGTCCCCATGTCTCTGCAACTGGGAGACTGTGGGAAATGGGGATTTTAGAGTGCTGGATGCTATTTACAGCACACACTAATTTTGGTAGCATTTTGGTAGAAATTACCCTTTAACCTCCTTAGTGGTATTCCCGAGTGTAGCTAGGGGTGAATATTCAGTACCAAAAGCAGTAACCCCGAGCCACACTTGGGATCGCATCGCAGGACCCAGGCAAAGTTACTTACCTCCTCCCTAGGATCCTGCAATGTCCCCCCACTGTTTTGTGCGAGCTGTCCTCTGCCGGACCTATCACTGTGCCAAGTTCCGTTCCCCAAGAGCGTTGCAACGCATGGGGACGGAGCACAGCGCCAAATTAAAAAAGTTAAAAACACAATACACATACAGTACAACCTTACAGATTACATTACTGTATCACATTATTTTACCTCCCTTTTGTCCCTAGTGCTTTGCCCAGTACCCTGCATGCAGTTTTATATTATAAATACTGTTCTTTCTGCCTGGGAACTGAAGATTGTCCATAGCAAGCAAAAAGTGTCCTCTGCATCAAAAGTGGTTTTAGACCAGCTAGAAAACATGATTTTGTGTTTATCATTCAACTTTATTATATTCAAACTTATTTATTTTATTCAAACTTTATCATACCTGGGATGTCTACTAGACTTTGTTTGAACAGATTTAAGTGTGTTATTCCTAAGAATTACAGGCCTACAGTATAAAATGCCAAATTTCTATGCAAAACAATTATACCATTTTGAGCATTGCAAGTCTGACATAATCATACTGCCGGGTTAAGGTGAATCTATCTGTTGTTTTCTATACTTTTTGTTTTTTGATTGTTTTCTGTACTTTTTGATTTAATATTTGTATTTTCAATTTCTTTCCATTACAATTATAATACTAGAATAGGAGTTCATCAAATAGCCAGAAACAGTTTTTGTCTGCTCTTTAAAACCATAAATTGGTCTGTTGGAAACAATTTTCACTGTCAAAGATTTGCAGGTAAAGTTTTGGGTATAGATCGAATGAAAAACAATTTACAAGCAGGACTAAACTAAAATGTAAAATGTTTTTTTTTTTTTTATGTTCAGGCTTTGACTATTATTTCCAAAACTGTGGATCCATAATTTACACAAAAGCAGCCCTATTTTCTTTTTGCTTAAAAGAGTAAAATGCAGACAGAATTATTAGTTATTTTAGCATAACAAGGTAAAATTGAGGCGTACGCAACATATATATACTATGTGCTGCGTACGTGTGTGTTTGTATATATATATATATATATATATATATATATATATATATATATATATATATATATATATATATATAAACTAAAAATTGGAGATGCAATCTCAGTTTCTGTTTCAGTTTCCTTTTACTTCAATCTCCATGTATATACAAATACAACAACTGCACAGTTTCGGACAGGACCTTCATCAAGTTGCATGTCCTATGTATACACAGCTGTAATTGTTACAGCATTGCGTGTTTAGCTTTAAAATATTCATATAAAGTAACAGTAGTAACAAGCAAATATATATTTATGTAAACCCAATCACCAACATCTTATATCATTTTTTACAGTATGCGGTAATATTATTTGACATGTCATTTTAAATCTAGAGCTTGATTAAAAATAAAGTCTGGTGATTCTGCCTTGAAGGTCCTTATTAAAGCAATTAATAAAAGTTTAAATAATAAAAATTTCATAGAAGGCATATCCCTTGATAACGTGCGTGTGCATGAAACGCGTCACTGGCCTCATTATCATCACGTCTGCATTGCTTTAAATTTGGCCAGCTTGTTTTTACAAGTTTTTATGCTATAGCAACCTCATGCATGTACACAATTTTTAAATAAATACTACACCATATAAGCACCTTTTGGCCTTTTTTCATGTGCAGCTTGTTGTTCCCTGTGATGATACCCTCTTATGAGAAACAAGAGGAAGTAGGAAGCGGGAAGGAATGCTGTTTAAAGGATTGCATTGAGGCTTTAGTTTTACCTCTGGTGGGTGCATATGTTGGTGGAAGCTTACTTGTGGTAACCCTGTTTATAACACCTAGTGGAGTGTACTGGCTGTCATTTTGCTGTTTATTTTTATATTTCTAGTGTGTGCAGAGTGGATCAGAGTTTAAATACTGGATAGAAGTTTTGACATGTGGTGGACACTTGTTTTTTGTCAAGAATGTATTCACATTAATGTGCTTAGGATTTATTGCATAGTTTTAACATTTTCTTAATTTGTATTATTGTTTTTATTAGTCACAAAATGCTGCACTTGATTTGATTTGTCTATAAGGGTTGCTCACTAGATTATTTTCAAGTTTATTCAATGTCATACATACTTTGTGCTACTGGCTCCTCTTCGGTAAGTGCCCGCTATAAAGAAAGACACTTTTTTTGGGGCAATCATGCAAGCTCACTCTTGAGTCCTGCTGCCTGCATCTATAGACACTCCCCGACCCTTTGTCATAGGATTTGATTGATAGCAGTGGAAGCCAATGGTGTGAGCTACTATCAATCTGCCCAGTGAGGAGGGAGAGAGTGGGGAAAAACGCTTCTCTTGTGCACAAAAGCTGGATCAAGATTCGGGCTCAGGTATGTAAAGAGGAGGGGGAATTCTCTGCAACAGAAGGTTTTCTTTACCTTGATTCATAAAATGCATTCGGGTAAAAAATCTTAATGCTTTAGCACTACTTTTTGGCAATTTCTGTTATGGGGTGACAGTGTTTTGTCCCTGTCTTCCAACTGTGCTCTTGTGTTGTCACCTTGTCACATGCACTTCCACCTCAGACTATAAACTGCTGTGCTGACACTCAGTGTATAACATCAGCAAGCTGGTTCAGAGTAAAGACCTCTTTGACTGCTTAGAGACAGGAAGGAAATGATTTACTAAAACTGGAGAGTGAAAAATCTAGTGCAGCTCTGCATAGAAACCAATTGGCTTCCAGGTTTCTTTTTTTTGTCAAAGCTTAAAGTGGTTGTAAACCCTTACAACACACTTTGACCTACAGGTAAGCCTAGATTAAGGCTTACCTGTAGGTCCAAGAAATATCTCCTAAACCTACACGGTTTCAGGTTTACCTGAAGACAGCCACCGCTGTCTACGGCACATGCACCGTAGACAGCGGGGCACAGGCGCACTGGGTAAGCCGCAGATCGCTGCGATATGCCACGAGTGTTGGCTCCCGTGCGCATGCACGGAAGTAACGTCATCGCTGCTCCGGCGAATCACAGCACCGGAGCAGCGAGGCCCACGGAGACCCACCAAGAAGATGGACACTCGGAACTACAGGAGACAGCGGTGACTTCGCTGGCTCCTGTGTCAGGTAAGTGACACATAATGGATGCATAGTAGTCCATTATGCTTTACCTTTGCAGGGAATCAAAGAGGAAGTAAACCCATCACGGTTTACTTCCTTTTTAATTGAACAAGCTGAAGTTAGAAGCTTATTGACTACCATGCACAGCTGCTCCAAATATTGCACTCTCCAGTTGTAGTAAATCAACCCCGAAGTGTCTGCAAAACAGATGTAGAAGATCAACAGCACTGAGATGCAAAAAAAAGATGACAAAAGGGAGAACATTACTTTCTTAATAATGGAAATGTCCAGGTAAGCTTTATATCTACTTGGCATTAGACATGTGCACACTGAAATATTTTGTTTTGGAATTTAGTTTTCGTCTGAAAAATACATTTATTTAGTTACTCACAAAATTTGTTTTTATTTATTTTGTTTTGTTAAAAAGTGCATTTGTCCAAAAATCGGAAATAATTAAGGTCAAATCTTTCATTGAAGGCTCATGGTGTCTGTCGATTGTTCTAAGAAGATTCGACAGAACAGATAAACTGTATGACGCCGCAATCGTACATTTCCGGTCGAATGTTCCACCTACAAGCTATAGTAGAATTTTAATGTTGTATGACATTAGTAATAATTATATTTAATAATTATTATTACTAGTCAACCAACATTAGAATTCTCCTATAGCCTATGGGCGGAGCATTTGATCATAAATGTCCACTCGCGGCGACTGCTTCGTCAAATCTTCATGTCAAATCTTTTCTCTCTATGTCGAATAATATTGGACTAATAGAGTTAGGTTAGGCACATTCAACCTTTTTTTCTATTGTCTCTATAATGTCGAATATTTTCTCTCTATGTAGAATAATCTTGGACTAATAGAGCTAAGGTTAGGCACATTCGACCACAGGTTCGATGGACACAGATTTCTATTGTCAGCGCCATGTCGAATCTCCTACCTATATCGAACTGTTGTCACAACGAAAACGAAAATAAAGCATGTGTTTATGTTGGATCTTTTGGTTTTCGGATTCTGCACGTTCTTCATCATTTGTTAAAACGATAACGAATTTCTGCCATTGCGCAAATCCGCAGGATGGAGCATATGGCGGCACTGATCCAGGACTCCCTGCCCTGATTCTCTAAGATATGGGATATATGGGACAATTCCCCATTTAACCCAGAATCCATATCCTGATACTCTGCCATATGTCTTCTAGGGCGACTCATTGAGGTTGTGCCTCAGAATTTATACTTCCTACCTCCAACAAATATTTTCTTTTCTTTTTCTTTTCTTTTTTTTTAATATGCAGTTACTGTATTCAGACCCATGGTGTACCTCCCCCTCCCCCCTTATTGTTATCTATATGTGCATTAACCTCGAGTGAGTTTCAAGTTATTGACTTCTGTGTTGAGTCTGTGATGACAATATTGTTTGTTAGTATCAGATGTGTACTCTTTATGTCTTGCAAAAATTTTCAATAAACATACATTTAAATAAAATAAAAAAACGATAACGAAAATACCCAAAATTCGGACGGAAATGCATTCAGACAAAAACAAATGCACATTTCTACTTGACATAGACTAACAGGCACTCTTTTTTCCATAATTGTCTAAATAAATAATATTTAGCATATTTTCACCTTTGATCTTCTTTGGCTTAAATGCACAGTTTTAAAGAAGCATTTTGCCATTTGATATATGTGCCTCAAACAATATGTACTTTTTGTATTTCCAGTTGTGAAGCTTTTAGTGAATTTTGTAAAGGGGAACAATGTAGAACATTTGTCTGTATTTAAATTGAGACTTGGGGGGGGGGGGGGGTATTCATCAACACTAAAGGAGCCAGAATGTGGAGCAACTGTGCATAGCAACCAATCAGCTTATATCTTCAGCTTGTTCAGTTAAGCTTTGAAAATATAAGATAGAAGCTGATTGTTTGTCGTCCACAGCTGCTCCAGTTTCAATAAATGACCCACTATATACCCATTTAGGAGGTTTTCACATTTTAAATCTTTTCTGTGTGCAAAATTGATGTTCTCTTCCTGTCCTGTCTTAGACACTTCACCTGGACAAGGAGTGAAGGGAAATCTTATTAATGGAGACAGACAGAGAGAGAGAGATACAGTAGCTGCTGCCTAATCTTTTCTGTGACAGCTGACAGGAAAAGTTCCCCGACTTATGAAGCAGGTTCAAGGTTTAATGGTATTATCCCAAGTTTCCTTTTACAGGACAAAACCTGCCTGGTCCAAATGTATCGAATATGGGGGATGTGTTCTGTTTTGAGCAAGGAGATGGGCCAATAACTTATACGGGCTGTGCAATCCTTTCCTTCCTTAGGATTTACTGTTACTTTCATTTCCAGGAAGTGTTGAGATATTTGACCCATGTTTGTGACAGAGTTAAATACACATAGAAAATAAGGGGCTAAATGGTTTGAGAAAGTCTTGTAACACAAAATAGTAAGGCCTCCAGGCCCTGGGCTCTTACCTGATTTCATGTGGCTGAGAGCCTGTTGAAACTCAGTCAGCATAAAAGGTTTGTTCATAGATTGAATGCCAGTTTCTGTAAGTTCAGGTAAGTCATTATTGCCTAAATGTTTGTATTATTGCCTAAAACGTTTGTCACATAAAATATCCGATGGACCTAGAAATAGGAATTGAATCCATCTGCCAGATTTGAAACATGTTATATCGGGAAAACCGTTCGTCTGTATGCTGGTCCGACGAACCAAATACGACATAAGGGATACGACATATCTAGTACCTGATAGAAAAGCGGGTTTGTGTTGAGGCGGAAAGTTGTAGAGGTTGGCATAGTATTTATGAAATTGATTTGAAATAGCTTCTGACTCTGGGATCAGAGGACTGGGGATTCTTTGATTTTTTGCTAGTTATGTGCCAGTCTCTGCTCATGCAAGGCCCTCAGCAAAAACGTGCCACTGTTATTTCTGTGCTCACAATAAATCTTAGAGCACAGATGTATTTATTCCTATGCTTTATTTCCTAGGAGCTCTATGAGTGATGCTTAGAAGTAATATATCCAATTTGTTTCTGGTAAAGCTTCTTTGGTGTGGTACCTAGTGCTATGTATTAGCCTCTTACAATTACTTTTGGGCCTCCCATAAAGAGAACAGGGAAACATTTTCCTGGTCATTTTTATAAAAGTAATGTAAAGTGGCAAGTTCAACAGTTGTCATATTTATTCGATTATCAGAGACAGATTTAGATGTCAGGTACATTAAAGGTTCTAGACAGAGCTATTGAGGCATGGTCTAAGTATGTTTGGGGAAAAATTGAGGTTGTGGTTTGGAGAGGAAGGTCTGCTTGAGTGATGAACAAATGATCTATCTATGAGTATGTGTTATGTGGAGTGGAGTGATCTCCACGTATCCAGCAATGACATGCATTTCAAAAGCTTTTTATTTGTCTAGGAGTTGTGTAAAGAAGAGCAGGCCATCCATCAGAGGTGTGTAGCAGGAGGTCTAAAATCAAATTAAAATGTCCTTCCAAAATAATATTGCTGACAGTGAAAGATTAAATCCCAGATGGAATAGCTGTGGGGACTCGTAGTGGTCCCAAATTTGGAAGATAAATACTGTTTAAAGTTTATCTCCAAAGTTGTCACAATTGCTTCCCAACTTATAAATAAGGATCAAATGGTCTTTGTGCCCACCAGACAGGTAAGTAACAACACCAGAAGGACAAAAGACTTAGGCCGCGTACACACGGGCGGACTGTTCGCCCAACTTTGTTTGTCAAACAGTTTCGGCAAACAGTCCGCTCAAAATTAGCATGGACGGACATGGCCACACACGGCACTTTTTGAGCGGACTGTTTCAGCGAACTGTTTGCCAAACAGTTCGCTCAACTTTTGAAATGAACGGACTCGCCCACGTAAGGCGGAGGCAAATCCGCCCATTTCGAGCGCGTGTACAGGTAGGCAGGGCCCGCGAAGGAGACGTCGCGGGCTCCGCCGCCTGGAATGGACTTAAAGGGGAACCCCAACGCCGAAAAAAATCGGCGTGGGGGTTCCCCCAAAGTCCACAACAGACCCTTGTCCGAGCACGCTACCCGGCCGGCCAGGAAAGGGGGGCGAGCGAGCGCGCCCCCCCTCCTGAGCCGTACCAGGCCGCGTGCCCTCAACATGGGGGGGTGCCTTGGGGAAGGGGGGGCCGCGCGGCCCCCCCACCCCAAAACACCTTGTCCCCATGTTGATGAGGACAAGGGCCTCTTCCCGACAACCCTGGCCGTTGGTTGTCAGGGTCTGCGGGCGGGGGGCTTATCGGAATCCGGGAGCCCCCTTTAAGAAGGGGGCCCCCGGATACCGGCCCCCCACCCTATGTGAATGAGTATGGGGTACAATGTACCCCTACCCATTCACCTGTGAAATAAAGTACAAAAAAAAACACAACACAGAGAAAAAATATTTTATTGCACAGCTCCGGGGGTCTTCCGTCTTCGGGGGTCTTCTCGCCGGACTCCTCCGCTATCTTCGTGTAGCTCTTTTACTAGCGGAGGAGCCCGGCTTTCTTCCTCCCCGCAGCCGGCCTCTTCTCCCGACTTCGGGGGTCTTGTCCCCCTCTTCGGTTCTTCTGCCGGGCCACCGCGCCTTCTTGTAGCTCTTTTGCAGGCGGTGGCCCGGTCTTCTGTCGCCGCTGCCTTCCGTTCTTCTGTCGCCGCCTTCGGTTCTTCTGCCGGGCCACCGCGCCTTCTTGTAGCTCTTTTACAGGCGGTGGCCCGGTCTTCTGTCGCCGCTGTCGCCGTCGCCGCCTTCCGTTCTTCTTCTTCTTCTTGTTCTTCTTCTTCTTCCCCAGGAGATGTTGACACGTCGCTCTCTCCGGCCGGAATGCCAGAGCCACGCTGTGCGGTCACTTATATAGGGACAATGGGGCGGTGTCACGTGGTATATGTCACATGGGTTGGTCACATGGTGACCCCGCCCCCTTACGATGTCATAGTCCCCATGTGACATCAACCCATGTGACATATACCATGTGACACCGCCCCATTGTCACTATATAAGTGACCGCACAGCGCGGCTCTGGCATTCCGGCCGGAGAGAGCGACGTGTCAACATCTCCTGGGGAAGAAGAAGAAGAAGAAGAAGAAGAACGGAAGGCGGCGACGGCGACAGCGACAGCGGCGACAGAAGACCGGGCCACCGCCTGTAAAAGAGCTACAAGAAGGCGCGGTGGCCCGGCAGAAGAACCGAAGGCGGCGACAGAAGAACGGAAGGCAGCGGCGACAGAAGACCGGGCCACCGCCTGCAAAAGAGCTACAAGAAGGCGCGGTGGCCCGGCAGAAGAACCGAAGAGGGGGACAAGACCCCCGAAGTCGGGAGAAGAGGCCGGCGGCGGGGAGGAAGAAAGCCGGGCTCCTCCGCTAGTAAAAGAGCTACACGAAGATAGCGGAGGAGTCCGGCGAGAAGACCCCCGAAGACGGAAGACCCCCGGAGCTGTGCAATAAAATATTTTTTCTCTGTGTTGTGTTTTTTTTTGTACTTTATTTCACAGGTGAATGGGTAGGGGTACATTGTACCCCATACTCATTCACATAGGGTGGGGGGCCGGTATCCGGGGGCCCCCTTCTTAAAGGGGGCTCCCGGATTCCGATAAGCCCCCCGCCCGCAGACCCCGACAACCAATGGCCAGGGTTGTCGGGAAGAGGCCCTTGTCCTCATCAACATGGGGACAAGGTGCTTTGGGGTGGGGGGGCCGCGCGGCCCCCCCTTCCCCAAGGCACCCCCCCATGTTGAGGGCACGCGGCCTGGTACGGCTCAGGAGGGGGGGCTCGCTCGCCCCCCTTTCCCGGCCGGCCGGGTAGCGTGCTCAGACAAGGGTCTGTTGTGGACTTTGGGGGAACCCCCACGCCGATTTTTTTCGGCGTTGGGGTTCCCCTTTAAGCCCATTCCAGGCGGCGGAGCCCGCGACGTCTCTGTCGCGGGCCCCGCCTACCTTCACACGCGCTCGAAATGAGCAGACTTTCCTCCGAGCGGGAACAGTTTGCTCATTTCGAAAGTAGCCTACACACGGGCGGACTGTTCGCTCAAACACAGTTTCAGCGGACAGTTTTTCGGAATTTCCGAAAGACTTTGTCCGTCAAACTGTCCGCTGAAACTGTCCGCTGAAAGCCCACACACGAGCGGACTGTCCGCCCAAACACTGTTCAGCGGACAAGGTTGGGCGAACAGTCCGCCCGTGTGTACGCGGCCTTAGTAGAGGTGCTAAATAGTACCAAGACCTCTGCCCTGCTATTACACTTATGCCGCGTACACATGACGGGACTTTCCGGGAAAGACCAGGTCTGACAGAATCAGTCGGTCGGACAATCCGATCGTGTGTGGGCTAATCCGATCATTTGTCACATAAAATATCTGATGGACCTAGAAATATAACATGTTTCAAATCTGTCAGATGGACTCAATTCCTATCGGGAAAACCATTCGTCTGTATGCTGGTCCGACAGACCAAATATGACATAAGGGAAGCTATTGGCTACTGGCTATTGAACTTCCTTTTTTAGTCCAGTCTTACGTCATCACGTTCAAAACTAATGGACTTCCGAACTGACTTAGTTCCGTTGGAACTTCCACGCGAACGGACTAAGCCGAAAGTCCGTTGGGAAGACCATCGGACCTAGTCTGCGGAAAGTCCAGTCGTGTGTACGCGGCATTAGATGTGCAAAAGGCTTTTGATAGACTAGGATAACCTTATATGTTATCAACTCTGGCATACTTTGCCTTATGGGTTCTATATTCCTCACCTTTGTCCCAAATTAAATTATCTCTGTTATATCACACACCTTTCCAATAAGTAATACCACTCTGCAAGGCTGTTTCTTATCACCTTTACTATTTATCCTATGTTTAGAACCTCTTTATGAAGTCCATCGTTCAAATGTAGACATCCATGGTGTATCTGTCAGGTATGAGTGAATATGTAGTACAACTCTGGTAGCGTTATTCCCTCTACTTGGAGGGTGATGTAGAAATTCTGAAGACTGCTAGCATGCATAGATTATATACTTTGCCCCTAAATGTAATGCAGAGATAAAAAAAGGAAAACCTTCATTTCTAAAAGATGGTCTTTTTTTAGGAGGAACAGCAAATGTTTCAATGTTCATTTATGCTGGAGTGTATTAAGAGATAAAGTAGGTCATGTAAAAGTTGAATTGAATTGAAGCCTTATTAAATGTGATCAGTTTCTCTGGCTTTACTGAAAGTTTCTTACTTCAAAGAAAAGTTTGGGAAACAACAGATAGGGTCCCTCTGTGATCCATCCAGAGGGAATTGGGGTGCATAGACTTCTTTGCAGATCTTGTGCCTTCTGCAGTGATTGTCAATGTCCTCCAAATGAAGGTTGACTGAGATTAAATTTGAATTGTGAACATCTCTCAAGCATTTAAGGTGCTGGATCATTAAGTGCCTCTTTTTACCTGCCTTTACTCAACTGTTTCCAAATATGTTAATATCATTGATGTCTGAAAATAGTTCAGTATTAGCCACTGCAAGAGTAAAGTTACAGTGTTACTAAAGATATTTTTTTTAATTAAAATGATAAACATGCGATACTCACCTGCTCTGTGCAATGGTTTTGCACAGAGCAGCCCCAAACCTCCTCTTCTATGGTCCCCCAATGGCGATCTTGGATCCTCCTCTGCTTTGTGTGTCCTCATAGCAAGATACGCGCTACAGGGGCACACAGGTGCATGCTCGCTCACAAGCTGTGTGTGTCTATGGAGCTGTGCTGCTTAGCCCCCCCCCCCCCCCACTCCATCCTCACTGCATTTGATTGACATGGTCACTGAGGGGACCTCCATCAAAAAAAAAAGTGTCTATGAGCCTCTGTGTAGATTTCATATGGGAGCTGTATGATGGTTAACTGATAGAAGAGAGTCCTTTAAATAATATGTCCTACCTGAACCTTACTCTGACGTAATGTCCCCCTTTAGTAACCAACTCCCTCTGCCCCATTTTTCTCTTCAGTTGTCCCTCTTTTTGGTTTTTGAACAGTGCATCTTGTATACATCTATACAGCAGATCAATAAGTGTTATACTCACTGAACATTTCATGCAAACTTTATATCATTATGTTTGTTAGTTTGAGGGAGAGCTAGTATAAAAGAAATGTCATGTTGAAAAAATACAAATCATTTTGCATTATTTCTTTATGAGCCATGTAAGTGGGGTTGTAGCAGAGATGTGTCTATTGCCTACATTCCTTGTCATTAAAGGTGTCAATCTTTCTCATCCTAAAAGGTTAGGAGTTATGTTATTATGAAGGTTAAGATATACTGAATGACAGCTAAACATGACAAAAGCCAATACTGATGGATAGTTTGAAATCACATGAAAGGCCAAGTTCAACTTTACACAAGAAATAATAAATGCACATATTTTTGCAGGTGAAAAAAATTGCATTTATTATTTTTTTAAAACAGGGACCCACGAATTACTACACCCACTATCAGCAGGTCGCGGGTCCAATGTCATGATCCTGCACACATTGACTTATACCTCTGTAGGCAGTTCATCCAAACTATGGGGTTGATTTACTAAAGGCAAATAGACTGTGCAGTTGCACTCCACAAAAACAGCTGCTCCAGAGCTTAGTAAATGAGCAGAAGTTCTGATGACTTCCATCATCCAATTATTTGCAAGCAAAAATGCTTTTTTTTCCCCTTGCATGTGATTGGGTATTCTTTGCAAAGTAAAGCTTTACCTTATTTACTATACTATACTATACTATACTATTATTTAGTATAAGGTACTATAAGTTCTGGAGCAACTGCACTTCAAAAAGTGCAGAGTCTATTTGCCTTTAGTAAATCAACCCCTATGAGTCCATCTGCTGCGGTGCCAGTTGGCACTTGTATTTTATTCATTTCACAGGGATCTGTGAGTCCCTCACATCCATGCTATTTTTAAAAAAAAATGACAGTGCATGTGTAGGTAGCATCCCCACCCACTTTCACAGGAGGGGGGATTGTGGCAGAGGGGGCAGGAGCAGGAATATGTCACCTGTTCCACCTTTAACATCTGAGGAACATGTAACCTGTTCCAAAGGTGCATCCTTTAAAATCATCACTACTGGAAAATTGGGTAAGGCCTCTTTCACACGGACTCTCCATTCAGGTCCGCCTGTCGTTTTTTTAAGTGGACCTGAACGGACGCTCCATAGACCTCTATAGAGCGTTGGATGTCAGCGGTGACATGTCCGCTGACATCCGACCCACTCCAATACGAAAAAGTGTGATGGAGGGAATCGGATCGGGTGATGACGGACTCTGTGGTCCATCCTCATCCGATCCCCCATAGGGGAGAGAGGCACTCTGGCAGGTCGGTCTCTGCACAGTGTGCAGAGACGGACCTGTCATCTTTCTGCTCAGCGGGGATCGCTCCTGTTGAGCAGAGAGGGCTCCGTACATGGACACGTCAGTTTGAAGGAGCCCTTCTTACTAAAGGCTGAAGAACACCAATATCACAGAATTATGAATATCACAATATTATTAGGCAATTTGGTTGTTTGAAACTTCTGTTCACTTCCTTTCAGGTATGATGTATAAGCGGTATTGGAAGAGATGATGTTACAGCATTGTCCTGGCTTTATTTCTGTAGCAAATAAAAAATGTGCCCCTTCCTAAAGCTGAAGTTTAGTATTTTTTTTTTCTTGGGGGGGGGGGGGGGGACAGATATAGCACTAAACACATTATTTACCTGTAATGGCGTAAATTCCATGTCTTATATTCATCTAAAAATCCTTCCATCTTGCTGACAGGTACTGCCTAGAGTGGTGATCTTTATGTGCTGCAGGGGATAACAGCAGTGGCTGAGAGTTGGAAGGACTTGTGTAGCTCACCCACCCCTTTCTGCCCCTTGACCATTTACAGAGTTTGTACTATTATTGTTCCACAATGCAATGCCTTCTGCGAATGAGCAGGAGAGATCTTATTCTCCACAGAGTGGGAAATTGTGGGACAACAATAGTATAAGTTCTGAGAATTACAGAGGGGACAGAAAGGGGTGGGCAAGCAGTGTACGGCAGCCCACAGATGGCGCACATTTCTTTCCTGCAACCACAAGTTGCCGTAAAGAGATTTGCACAATTCCAACATCAAAACAGACACTGTTGACAGGGGAGTCCCTGCTGTCAAGCAATTGTCTTCAGTTTAAAAGCTTTTTTTTTTTTTTTTTTTTTTTGTCAAAGCTCCTAAACTCAATTACGTAAAAGTCTATGGGATTGATTTACTAAAACTGGAGAGTACAACATCTGGAGCAGCTGTGCATGATAACCAATCAGCTTTTAACTTCAGCCTGTTCAAGTAGGCTTTGATAAAAAAAAAAAAAGCTGGAAGCTGATTGGTTTCTGTGCAGATCTGCACCAGATTGCGCACTGTCCAGTTTTAGTAAACCAACCCCTATGTGTCCCTGTACACATAGGCTTTTAGGAGAGTTTAGGCACTGTTACGTTTAGGTGAGGTTAAATCTCCCTCTCCTGAACATGGAAGAATCACATTTAGGATAGGAACATTTTGATCGCTGGTCTCGGGAAAACGTGAAACACACCCCGATTTCGGCAAAACCGAACCAAAAGGTGCTGTAATTTAGCGGTATTTTGCGTTTTTCATATGTGCATGAAGCCTAAGTCCTTCACAATTGCAACTGCTGCTGTTAACCCCTGCAGCAATGAAAAGGGTTAACAGCAGTCGGCTGTTCAGCTGACGTCTTTCCTCCTGTTGCCTTCAAATTATCAATCAAAGTTTGTTGATGTGGGTGGTGTCATATTGATCAGATCAGTGTTTACAAGTGATTATTGTATACACCGAATGTAATGCCGTAGCTCTCAACTGTTCCTAATTTGGAGGTGTTGTTCCTCTTAAAGGAACTCAATTTCTCTATCCTCTTAAGTTGTCTCTCTTATTGGTCACATGTATAAAAATGTATTATTTAATTATCCTAGGTGTTTTACTATACAAAACCTTTTATCCAACCTAAATGATTGTTCTTTTTTTTATTTTAAAAAGCCAAAATTAGGAACAAGTAGCTTCCATGCATTTTTGAGTATTAATTCTCTGTAATAATGGGAACATTGCACAGTAAGTCCTTTCCTATATGATTTGAGTCATACAGGGGTTATTTACTAAAGGCAAATCCACTGTGAACTTGGAAGTGCAGTCGCTGTAGATCTGAGGGGGACATGCACAGAAAATAAAAAAACAGCATTTTAGCTTGCATGATTGGATGATAAAATCAGCAGAGCTTCATCTCATTTCAGAGCTTCCCCTCAGATTTCCAGCGGCTGCACTTCCAAGTGTACTTTCAAATGCAAAGTGGATTTGCCTTTAGTAAATAAACCCCAATGTGCCCTTATTTTCCATCTCAGAAAGTTAAAAGGTATGTGTAAATCTGTGTGGTATCAAATAAGTAATTATTTCTACAAAAGTAACCAGTCTTATGAACATGAATACATTTTTTTAAATTTATTTTAACTTTTTTTTCCTCCATTTTTTTAATGCCATCTCCTTCATGGTGTAGTGCTAACCCATTAGATGTCTTTGCATGGTAATACCACTTTAATTAGTTGCCGACCACACTATTGTAGCTTCACTGCTACAGGGTGGCCACTCTGTGCAGAATTAGATATTGTGTATATATATATATATATATATATATATATATATATATATATATATATATATATATATATATATATATATATATATATATAACAAGAGTGAGTACACCCCTAAAATGTTTGTAAATATTTTATTATATCTTTTCATGTGACAACACAGAATACATTACATTGTAGCAAAATGTAAAGCAGCGAGTGTAAATTTGCTGTCTCAAAACACAGCCATTAATGTCTAAACTGCTGGCAACAAAAGTGAGTACAACCCTAAGTGAAAATGTCTAAATTGGGCCCAAAGTGTCAACATTTTGTGTGGCCACCATTATTTTCCAGCACTGCCTTAACCCTCTTGGGCATGGAGTTCACCAGAGCTTCACAGATTGCTACTGGAGTCATCTTCTACTCCCCCATGACGGCATCACAGAGCTGGTGGATGTTAGAGACCTTGCACTCCTCCACCTTCCATTTGAGGATGCCTCACAGATGCTCAATAGGGTTTAGGTCTGGAGACATGCTTGGTCAGTCCATCACATTTACCTTCAGCTTCTTTAGCAAGGCAGTGGCCATCTTGAAGGAGTGTTTGGGGTTGCAATACTGCCCTCCAGTCTTCAAAGGGAGGGGATCATGCTCTGCTTCAGTATGTCACAGTACATGTTGGCATTTATGGTTCCCTCAATGAACTGCAGCTCCCCAGTGCCGGAAGCACTCATGCAGCCCCAGACCATGACACTCCCCCCCCCCCATGCTTGATTGTCGGCAAGACACACTTGTCTCCTCACATGGCTGCCACCACACATGCTTGACACCATCTGAACCGAATACATTTTTCTTGGTCTCATCAGACCACAGGACATGATTCCAGTAATCTATTTCCTTAGTCTGCTTGTATTTAGCAAACTGTTTGCAGGCTTTCTTGTGCATCATCTTTAGAAGAGGCTTACTTCTGGGATGACAGCCATGCAGACCAATTTGATGCAGTGTGTGGTGTATGGTCTGAGCACTGACAGGCTGACCCCCCATTCCTTCAACCTCTGCAGCAATTCTGGCAGCACTCATATGTCTATTTCCCAAAGACAATCTCTGGATATGATGCTGAGCACATGCATTCAACTTCTTTGGTCGACCATGGCGAGGCCTGTTCTGAGTGGAACCTGTCCTGTTAAACTGCTGTATGGTCTTGGCCATCATGCTGCAGCTAAGTTTCAGGGTCTTACAATCTTCTTGAAGCCTAGGCCATCTTTATTTAGAGCAACAATTCTTTTTTTCAGATCCTCAGAGATTTCTTTGCCATGAGGTGCCATGTTGAACTACCAGTATGATATTTTGAGATCAATAACACAAAATTTAACACATCTGCTCTCTATTTACACCTGAGACCTTGTAACATTAACAAGTCACTCACTTTTGTTGCTAGTAGTTTAGACAAAAGGGCCTTTGTGTTGAGTTAATTTGAGGGGACAGCAAATGTACAATGTTATACAAGCTGTACACTTACTACATTGTAGCAAAGTGTAATTTCTTCAGTGTTGTCACATGAAAAGATATAATAAAATATTAACAAAAATGTGAGGGGTGTACTCACTTTTGTGAGATACTGTATATATGTAATTCTGTACTTCCAGGTAGGTGATTAGTAACAGCAGAATCCGATCAGCAGGTGCCAGCCAATGAATGACCACCAGCACCCACTGATTGGCAAGGAGGCACACTAGACAAAGCTCTGCATTTGTAAACAATGCAAAGCTCTGTCAGCAGGGATGCACTGGATTTTGTTTCCCTGCAAAGGGATTAAAAACCAGCACATCTCTTTGTGAAAACAGTACACTGTACACACAAAAACACTCTTAAGGCACATATGTATCCCTTTGATCACCCTAAATGTTTAACCTCTTCCCAGTCAGCGTCATTAGTATAGTGACAGTGTATATTTTTAGCACTGATCACTGTATTAGTGTCACTGGTTCCCACAAAGTGTCAAAAGTTTCAACTAGTGTCAGATTGTCCAACGCAATATCGCAGTCCCCCTATAAGTTGCCGATTGCTGCCATTACTAGTATAAAAATGTGAGTATATATACCATAGTTTGGAGATGCTAAACACTTTGCACAAACCAATCAATATACGCTTATTAGGATTTTTTTTAACAAAAATATGTAACTGAATACATATTGGCCTTAATTTATGAAGAAATTGGATTTTTGAAATGTTTTAATTGGATATATTTATAGCAGAAAGTAAAAAGAATAAGTGAAGGGAACTCTTAAGGTGTCAGCATACCAAGACATTTTTGACAATTTAATGCCTGACTTTGTGGAAACAGTTTGGGGATGACCCCTTCCTGTTCCAACATGACTGCTCACCAGTTCACAAACAAGATCCATAACCACTAGCCGCCTGCCCACTGTCATATGACGGCGAGACAAGGCAGCTCTCGTTCTGGGCTGCCGCCATATGGCATGATCTCCTTCCTGGGCCACTAGGGGGCGTGCGCCCACCACGTCACTGGGGACCCGATGCACGTGCCTGGCGATGTCCGCCAGGCACCTGCGGTTGCCCAGCAACTGAGCAGGACCGTGGATCTGTGTGTGTAAACACACAGATCCACGTCCTGCCAGAAGAGAGGAGACCGATGGTGTGTCCCTTCTGTACATAGGGACACCGATCAGTTACCTCCCCCAGTAAGTCCCCTCCCCCCACAGTTAGAATCACTCCCAGGACACACATTTAACCCCTCAATCACCCCCTAGTGTTAACCCCTTCCCTGCCAGTCACATTTACACTGTAATCAATGCTTTTTCATAGCATAGATTGCTGTATAAATGTGAATGGTCCCAAAAATGTGTCAAAAGTGTCCGATATGTCCACTGCAATATCGCAGTCACGATAAAAATCGCAGATTGCCACCATTACTAGTAAAAAAAAAGAAAAAGAAAAATGCTATAAATCTATCCCCTATTTTGTAGATGCTACAACTTTTGCGCAAACCAATCAATATACGCTTATTGCGATTTTTTTTTTTACAAAAAATATGCAGAAGAATACATATCGGCCTAAACTGAGGAAAAAAATTGGATATTTATTATAGCAAAAAATAAAAAATATTATGTTTTTTCAAACTTGTCCCTGTTCTTTTGTTTATAGCACCAGAAATAAAAGAGTGATCAAATACCACCAAAAGAGAGCTCTATTTGTGGGGAATTTTTTTTTAATTTGGGTACAGTGTTGCATGACCACGCAATTGTCATTCAAAATGCGACAGTGCTGAAAGCTGAAAAATGGCTTGGGCAGGAAGGGGGGTGTTCGTGCCTGGTAGGCAAGTGGATAAAGACATGGATGAGGTTGTTTGGGGTAGAGGAACCCGATAGAAAACCTTTGGGATGAATTAGAATGGAGACTGAGAGCCAGGCTTTCTTGTCCACATCAGTGCCTGACCTCACAAATACGCTTCTGGAATAATGGCCAAACGTGCCCATAGACACACTTCTAAACCTTGCAGACAGCTTTCCCAGAAGAGTTAAAGCTGTTATAGCTGTAAAGGGTGGGCCAACTCAATATTGAACCCTATGGACTAAGAATAGGATGCCATTAAAGTTCATGTGTGTGTAATGGCAGGCATCCCAATACTAGTAATATAGTGTATTTTAGGAAAGTTTCTTGTGGATTTGTGGTTAATCTGTATAATATCTCATATGTTTCATTTCTGACCATTAGATATAACACTCACAAAATATTGGCTATTTAGCCTTTGTGCATAACACGTATGCTGTCCAGTCCTGGGCACCAGTCCTCAGGAAGGATGTACTAGAAATGAAACGAGTACAAAGAAGGTCAACAAAGCTAATAAAGGGTCTGGAGGATATTAGTTATGAGGAAAGGTTGCAAGCAATGAACTTAAACTTCTCTTCTCCAGAGAGAATGAGAGGGGATATGATTTCAATATACAAATACCATACTGGTGACCCCACAATAGGGATAAAACGTTTTTGCAAAAGGGAGTTTAACAAGACTCGTGGCCACTCATTAAAATGAGAAGAAAAGAGGTTTAACCTTAAACTACGTAGAGGGTTCTTTACTGTAAGAGTGGCAAGGATGTGGAATTCCCTTCCACAGGCAGTGGTCTCAGCGAGGAGCATTGATAGTTTCAATAAACTATTAGATAACCACCTGAATGGCTGCAACATACAGGGATATACAATGTAATACTGACATATAATCACACATATATTTTGGACTTGATGGACTTGTGTCTTTTTTCAACCTCATCTACTATGTAACTATTAGGGATGAGCTTCGTGTTCGAGTTGAACGCATGTTCGACTCGAACATCGGTCGTTCGCGCGTTCGCCGAATTCCGAACGTTTGGGCCGTTCGCGGCAAAATTCGTGTGGCCCACAATGCACTGCGATGGCGCAATGCATTGCTGTCTCACGATTGGCCAAGCATGCACTGTGACCCCGCATGCTTGGCCAATCGCAGCGCCAGTAGCGGGAAGAGCAATGGTTGGCCACAGGCATCCTGCCTGTGGCCAATCATAGCTCAGACTGTGTAGTGCACGCCCCACACTATATAAAGCTGCCTTTCAGGCGGCCTCGTGTAGTGTTTGTTAGCATCTGAAGCAGTGGGTGTTCTGTGTACCTTCAACACAGTTACACACCAATCGTTTTTGGCTGATTTACTATTTTGCTCTTGTGTAGTGGTTACTGTCTGTGCCCTGACCGCAGTATACACCACTATATTCACCTCACCTATATAGCTAGTGATCTAGCTTTAATAATAGAGCTTGCAGTCAGTAGTGTTAGTGCGTGCTGTCTGCGTGCTCTGTACCCAGTACATACCACTATATACACCTACATAGCTGTTCTCTATTTGAGCCCGATTGTCATTTGCTGGAGTTATTGGAAGTTGTGTGTGCCTCCAGCACAGCACAGTATACATCTGTATATACCCCTTTAACTCTGCTGTTTTCTTGTTATTGTCTGCGTGCCCTGACCGCAGTATACACCGTGATATTCACCTCACCTATATAGCTAGTGGTCCATCTTTAACAATAGAGCTTGCAGTCAGCAGTGTCACTCAGGAGATAGTGCGTGCTGTGTGCCTGCTCTGTACCCAGTACATACCGCTATTATCCACCTACATAGCTGTTCTCTATTTGGGCCCGATTGACATCTGCTGGAGTTATTGGAAGTTGTGTGTGCTTCTAGCACAGCACAGTATACATCTGTATATACCCCTTTAACTCTGCTGTTCTATAAAAAAGGCATCTGCAGGAGTTAGTGGGTGTTGTGTGCCTCCAGCACAATATAAACTACCCAACTACTGTTTTACCCAACTCCCTTCAGGCCATTACCATGTCTGGAAGGCCAGCAAGGAGAGGCAGACAGGCGCGAGCCGATAAAAGAGGGCAAGCAGGCTCTGTGTCTAGAGACAACAGTGCTGGTCGGGGACGCGGTGCATTGTCATCAGCACGTGGCCATGGGACATGCTTGTCCTTCTTTTCTGCAGCTGGACATGTTGAACCGCAACATGCCAACGACTTGGTAGAGTGGATGACCAAGCCCTCTTCATCCTCCTCATCCTCTCTCACCCAGTCTCAGGGTAGTAGAAAAGCAGCTGCTAACACATCGTCGTCCCTCCTCTCAATGTCATCATCAGTGACTCCTTCCCTAGACCCACCACGTCCTCCTGAGGAGTCTCCTGAACTCTTTGAGCACAGTGTTGGGTACATGCTCCAGGAGGATGCCCAGTGTTTGGTGGGCTCTGATGATGACACTCAGCTAGAGGAAGGCAGTAGCGTGAGCACAGAGAGAGGGGATGCTCAAGAAGGACAGCAATCTGGCAGTCTGCCAGGTTTGCTACAGCGATGAAGAGGGAGGGGATGATGAGGGCACTGACTCCACGTGGGTGCCTGGAAGGAGGGAGGAGGAGGAGGAGGAGGAGGAGGCACATGTCCAACGAGGCAGGATGCCCTCCGGGGGCCAGCTTAGGGGCAGCACACCGACTGAATCACACCGCAGAGCTCCGCCTGCGCAGAGCGCTTCCTCTGCGCGTTATTCTAAAAGTTCTTTGGTGTGGGCCTTTTTTGAGACGAGTGCATCAGATCGCACCGCTGCTATTTGCAACATATGTCTCAAGCGTATCTCACGTGGCCAAAACATCAGCCGCTTGGGCACCACATGCTTGACCAGACATATGTTGACCTGCCATGCAGCTCGTTGGCAAGCATACCTCAAAGACCCACACCAAAGAACAAAGCGGACCTCTCCTTGCTCCTCATCAGCTGGCATCTCCAACCCCACTAGACCTTCAGTCCTCTCTGAAACCTGCTCTGAGAGGAATGAAGGTGTAGAATTAGGTGTGTCACAGCCAAGTGCTTCCGGGAACTCTGCTAGTGGTACATCCACGTCCGATTATAGCAGACAAATGTCCCTGCCCCAGCTGCTGGACCGGCGGAAGAAATTTACTCCCAGCCATCCACATGCCCAGCGGTTGAATGCTAGCTTGGCTAAATTGCTAGCACTTCAACTGCTGCCTTTTCAGTTGGTAGACTCGGCCCCCTTCCGTGAGTTTGTACAATGTGCGGTTCCTCAGTGGCAGGTCCCCAAACGCCACTTTTTCTCACGGAAGGCAATTCCGGCTCTCTACCGGCATGTGGAAGGCAATGTCCTTGCCTCGCTGGACAGGGCGGTCAGCGGTAAGGTGCATATTACCGCTGACTCATGGTCCAGCAGGCATGGACAGGGACGTTACCTGTCTTTCACGGCCCATTGGGTCACTCTTCTGGCTGCTGGGAAGGATGCAGGACAAGGTGCAGTAGTATTGGAGGTTGTTCCGCCACCACGCCTCCAAAATGCTACTATTGGTTGTGACACACCTCTCTCCTCCACCCCCTCCTCTTCTTCTTCCTCCATGGCCTCTTCCAGTGCTCTGTCCTCAGAACCAGCGGTGCTCCGTAGGCGTTGCAGGGGCTACGCAAGTACGCAGGCAAAACGATGCCATGCCGTGCTTGCGCTGGTTTGTTTGGGGGACAGGAGCCACACTGGGGCGGATGTTTTGTCAGCTCTGCAGGGGCAGGCCGAGAGGTGGTTGACGCCACGCCAGCTTAAGCCAGGAATGGTGGTTTGCGACAATGGCACCAACCTCCTCTCCGCCCTCCGACAGGGACAACTGACCCATGTGCCCTGTGTAGCTCACGTCCTTAACCTGGTGGTGCAGCGGTTCTTGGGCAGGTACCCCGGCTTACAGGATGTCCTGAAACAGGCCAGGAGAGTCTGTGTGCATTTCCGCCGATCATTTAATGCCTGTGCTCGGCTGGCTGAGCTCCAAAAGGAGTTGAACCTGCCCAAGAACCGCCTTATATGTGACATGCCCACCAGATGGAACTCAACATTGGCCATGCTGCAGCGGCTGCACACGCAGCAGAGGGCCATCAATGAGTACCTGTGCGACTACAGCACCAGGACAGGGTCAGGAGAGCTTGGTTTTTTCTCACCACGCCAGTGGGGCATGATCAGAGATGCATGCACTGTCCTGTCACCGTTTGAGGAGGCCACAAGGATGGTGAGCAGTGACAGTGCATGCATCAGTGACACTATACCTCTTGTCCACCTCTTGGAGCATACGCTGCGTGGAATAATGGACAGGGCACTTGAGGCAGAACAGAGGCAGGAAGAGGAGGACTTCCTTGCCTCTCAAGGCCCCCTTTATCCAGACAGTGTTCCTGCTGTGCCACCCATCACACAGGAAGAGGGTGAGGAGGAGGAAGAGGAGGAGGAGGATGATTGTGTCAGCATGGAGGTGGAGGCTGGCACTCAGCATCAGCAGCAGCAGTCTTATAGGGATGATTTACAGTCCCAAGAAACACGTGGACTTGTACGTGGCTGGGAGGAGGTAGCTGCGGATCATGTTGTCCTTAGTGACCCAGAGGACTCCAGACCGAATGCCTCAGCTAACCTACGCTGCATGGCCTCCCTGATCCTGCAAAGCCTGCGGAAGGATCCTTGTATTCTTCGGATCAAGGAGAGGGACCATTACTGGCTGGCCACTCTCCTTGATCCACGGTACAAGGGTAAGGTTGCCGACCTTATCTTGCCATCGCAGAGGGAGCAGAGGATGAGACATCTCCGGGAGGCCTTGCAGAAAGCTCTGTGCAACGCGTTCCCAGAGACTGGGAGGTCACAAACTCCTGGTCCTGGACAACGTGTTGCTGAGGCATCAGTCAGAAGGAGCGGTGGAGAAGGTGGCCGTCTGACTGATGCTTTCAGACAATTTTTTAGTCCGCAGCCCCAAGGTATGATTGGTTCCAGCACCCATCGCCAGCGTCTAATTTACATGGTGCAGGAATACCTAGGGGCAAGGTCAGACTTGGACACCTTTCCCACTGAAAATCCTCTGGCTTACTGGGTCTTGAGGATGGATCACTGGCCAGAGCTTGCACAGTATGCAATTGAGCTACTGGCCTGTCCTGCATCCAGCGTTCTTTCAGAACGCACCTTCAGTGCTGCTGGTGGCTTCGTTACCGATCACAGGGTGCGCCTGTCCACCGAATCAGTTGATCGACTGACCTTCATCAAGATGAATCAGTCTTGGATCACCCACAGCTACCAAGCACCTGAAGCTGATGTAACCGAATAATTTTTTTTGAAATACCACATCCCTTCAAGACTGCCTATGCTGATGCTGAGTGACTGTCCTGTTATGTTGATTGTCTATCCTCTTCCTCCTCCGCTGATATGTTGGAAGAACATTTTTGGTTCTGGGTGATGCCAGCAGCCCAATTTTTCTGCCCCTGTTTAACAGGGGCGTTTAAGTACAATTTTTGATGCAATGCTTTGCAGCAGGGCTAATTCCTGCAATAAAACTAGAGTGTATGGCAGAGGTTGCAGTGTGATGGCACCAGTGCCTAAGGCCCAATTTTTCTGCCCCTGTTTAACAGGGGCGTTTAAGTAAAATTTTTGATGCAATGCTTTGCAGCAGGGCTAATTCCTGCAAAAAAACTAGAGTGTATGGCAGAGGTTGCAGTGTGATGGCACCAGTGCCTAAGGCCCAATTTTTCTGCCCCTGTTTAACAGGGACATGTAATTACAATTCTTGATATAATATTTCACAGGAGGGCCCCTTCCTGTGCCCACCCAGAGTAACTGTGAGGACTTATAGTGTTGTGGCACCAGCACCACAACCACCAAAGGTCAATTTTTCTACCACTGTTCAACAATGGCATGTAATTACAATTCTTGATATAATCGTTCACAGCAGGGCGCTCCAGCGGCCACCAAGAGTCACTTTGAGGGCTTACAATGTTGTTGCAAAACCAACACCTTGTTCCGCCATTTCTGCAGAGCATATAGGGCAGGCCCCTACTTTCAAACATCCAATTTA
Organism: Lithobates pipiens; assembly: GCF_037356315.1. NCBI lineage: Eukaryota > Metazoa > Chordata > Amphibia > Anura > Ranidae > Lithobates > Lithobates pipiens. The sequence continues at coordinate 284,483,980 of NW_027507748.1, read as the reverse complement.
CAAACATCTCCTACTTGCAAACGGAAGGAGACAACAGCAAGTGAGATGAAAAAAGATGGACGACAAAACAAATTATACAGGGGTGATAACCCTTCCCTATGTTTTCCAAAAAGCTTAAAGATATTTTTTTTGACTGGAGCTACACTTTAAAAATGTACCGGTTGAAAATGACAAACAGATTCAACTTAACACAACAAACCTACACAGTCCCTGTCTTGTTTGCACCGCCTGTATACTGCTGTTCTGAGTATATAGGGCCTGGGGGCCACACGCATTTCCTTTTTTTTAATATGGGTACAGGGTTCCCCTTAATGTGCGTACAGGACCCAAATAGGCTGGTAATGGGCAGGGAGGGCTACCCATGCCATTTTTCTGAATGATTTTCAACCATATTGCAGGAACCAGATATAACATTAAAACCGCAAGCAGTTTTAAATGGTGTTATTTCCGTTTAATGTCATTTTGTGCAGGGACTGTTCTAAACACGGGAAACACGTGGCACTTCACAGGCATACTATATAGACACCCCCCAGGCACCATATTTAAAGGAATATTTCACTTTTTTTTTTCACTTTAATCGTCATTAAAATCAGTGCTCCCGCCAAAACGGTAGTTTTTAAAACTTTTTTTTGCAGTGACCCATGTCCCCTGAGGCAGGAGGCAGATCGCCAAACCCTTTTTAGCATACTATCTTGCATATTAGCCGTTAAAATTAGCACTTTCCAATTCGAACGTTCGAGTCCCATAGACTTCAATGGGGTTCTAACGTTCGTGCCGAACGCGGGGGTCGTTCGCAAGTTCTGGTGCGAACCGAACCGGGGGGTGTTCGGCTCATCCCTAGTAACTATGTGTAAACTTTCTTCAATATGGTGAAGTGAGGAGAGAGCAATGTAAATGTGATATACTTTATGGCACACTGGCAACAAAACATCTTGCAATAGGTAAAAGTCCAGTTTCAATGTTCGCAGGGGTGGACTGACCATTTGGCTACTCCGGCACTGCCCGAGGGCCCAGGCCACTAGGGGGCCCCATCCGGATTGCCAGTCTCAGTAAAACCAGGGACAGTATGTAAAAATCTGTGTTTTTTTTTACATCTGTCTCTGAAATGTCCCTTACCGACATCCTTTTGGTCTAAAAATCCTGAGATTATAGCTGCCCCACCTCTCCAGTACCTTCTCAGCCAATAGAAACATGCCTGTGTATACTGTGTGATTGTATACTGTGTGGCCCCATAATCTCTTATTGCCTGGGGGGCCCATAATCTCCTATTGCCCAGGGGCCCAATGAGTTGTCAGTCCGCCCCTGAATGTTCGTCACATTTGTAGAACAATTTCTGCCTCAGAATGTCGGGAAAATAGGCCTTCTCTAGCCAAAACAGCATGCAGTGAAAGGCTGGACCTTGTCATTCCCACAAAGTGCAAAACTACAATCAACTTGCACAATGCAAGCAACACAGGATTCCTTCTCATCTTTGGCACTGTCAAAAAGGTAAAAATTTCCTGGATGGCAAGCCGAGAGAACAAACAACTTTACACAGATTTATTATCAGACATGAAAAGCATAATATGTGAGGCTGTCTGAGCCTAACCGGGGTATTGTCAGATGACCTCTTTCTTGAAAGGACCTCATTAATTTAATCTGCGGCTAAAAGCTTAAACAGCAACAGATAATCAGTCCTGATCAATAACGAGATGTGTTTGTTCTGCTAAATACAAAAGAAAAAAGAAAACAGAAAAGAAACAGAAAAGAAAAACAGACAGAAGAAACTATGATCCAATTGTCACAATTCAAAACTTTAAAATCAAAGATTTGCCATCTAAACCTGACAAATATTCAAAATCACTTTGTTACTCGTTTGCCAATTAGAACATTGACAGTGCAGCAATCACATTTTCCTGTTGAAGAACAGATGTTGGATAATAGTGGCAAATATGATTCATAAATAGTTCAGATGGGTCAGAGCAAATATTTGGTGAAAGTCTGGCAAATATGTGTCAGTTGTGCAGAGAATTCTTTTAGAAATATACCCCATAGTTGCTATCTTGTAATTGGCTAAACTCTAACAAATAATAGGGTCAGTCAAAACATTTTAACAGTTAAAGGGATTGTAAATGATCACCTCGTAAAACAACCCATTCAGTTTAAAATAGAAATCAAAGGCAAAACATTTTTGTGTAGATATTAAAAAATAAAATGATAAATATATATTTTTCCCTTTTTTTATAAGTGATTACATGCCCTCTGTTTTCAGCTGCATAATAGCTGGAGGAGGAGAAGCAACAGTACACTGAGCTTCCTAGTGAATGGCTGAGTAAAGTAAAATAACAAGATCCCATGCCTTAGGTGTATTTTTTACACCTCATGCTGAGGTCCAGCTCTTCAGGCCCTTCCAGTGCACATCTAATAAATTGCATATAAACCATTTGCACAAAGGATTCAAATTAATGCTCTCTATTCATCCTAAAAATAATTGATTTTCCAAGGTACTGTCTATAATTAAAATCACTCTCAGCAGTGTTTTGGGGTCCAGCATTACACGTTCTCAAGCCAAACCCATAATCACAGCTCTGGTTTAACCACTTCCCACCCGGCCAATGCACATATACGGCCGGGTGGGAGCCGTCTACTTCTGATAAGACGTTCAGGAACGTCCTTCAGAAGGAGCGGGATCGCGCGCGCGTGCCCACGCAGTTGCGCGATCCCGATGTGCTTGTGTCACCCGGACACGACGCATCTCAGATCGTCAGGAGGGCTCTGTGATTGGCCCTCCTAATCACATGACGGCCGTGTCCAATCACGGCCATCATGTGATGTAAACAAACAGCCGGTTGCTAGGCAATCGGCTCCTCCGCTCCTCACACAGAAGTCATCGCTGAGGAGAGGAGAGCAGATCGCTGCAGCCGGCTGGTGATCAGTGAGTATGAGCTGTTTTTTACAGCTTTTTACTCACTGATCACCAGTCTAGTGTAAACACACAACACACCACACAGTATAAACACAGTCCCCACATATGTCCCCAAAACACACATGTCCCCAAATAATAAAAACACATGTCCATAATAATAAAAACATGTCCCCCACATATGTCCCACTAAAATCACATGTCCCAATGATTATCTGCACACATATGTACGTGATCACCTGCACACATATGTACATGATCATTTGCGTACATATGTCCGTGATCACACAAACCAATTATTATACACTTAACGGAATTTTTTTTACTAAAAACATGTAGCAGAATACATTTTGGCTTAAATTTATGACAAAATTTGATTTTATTGGATTTCTTTTAAAATAGAAAAAAGAAAATATTGTTTTTTTTTTCAAATTTCCGCTTTTTTTGCGCTTATATCGCAAAAAAAAAAAACGGAGTCGTGAATAAATACCACCAAAATAAATCTCTATTTGTGTGAACAAAATGATAAAAATTTCATTTGGGTACAGTGTAGCATGACCGCGCAATTGTCACTGAAAGCGCTAGAGCGATGAAAGCTTAAAATTGGGCTGGGAAGGAAGGGGGCGAAAGTGCCCTGTATTGAAGTGGTTAAATAAAGGTCATACACTACAGCTATTTCAGTTATGAGTATTACAAAGTAAGAAACACATGAACAAGAACTTTATTCATATCCCACACACTACCAACATTCACTATTTAACCTCTTCAGCCCCAGAAGGTTTCATGACCAGGCCATTTTTTGCGATACAGCACTGCTTTACTTTAATTGACAATTGCGTGGCCGTGCGATCCTGTAGCCATATAAAATGTATGTCCTTTTTTCCCCACAAATAGAGCTTTCTTTTGGTGGTATTTGATTTCCTCTGCGTATTTTATTTATTTATTTATTTTCAATTGCTAACTGTGTGCCCATTGGACGATTTCCCCTCCATTAATTTTCTAGGGACAACCCAAAATGTGGGATTTTCTTTTAATTTCACTTTTAATGATAATGGTAAACAGGACAATCAGAAAGGGTGAATCTCCCTAATTTGGACACAAACAACAATTAAAAACCTGACAGGTCTTCTAATCCACCTCCACTCAATCCAAAACTTAAAAAAAAAGGTTTTCTCTTAGTTATACTGTAAGTAAATCAACCCCAAGGTTTTCTATATTCCCATATTTAGGTTTCTATGCATTATTGTTAAGAGCGTTTTATGGTAAATAGTCCAAAACGGCATTTTGAATTGACAGTTTCAGGATCGCATGCGATGTTTAGGTAAAGACAGAAGGAGAGCAACTCCATCTAAGTGCAGCATTATTAAGATATTTTATTCCATAAAAGACAAGTGGTAACTCATAAGATGTATGAGATGTCAGCACTTGTGGGATTAATAATGTAGTTCATCTGCTCGTGGGAAAGACAATCTCACTGGTGAAGCTGATGGGCCCAGGGAGGCCAGTGGTTCTCATCGCTTCCAGATACTCAGGATGGCTCACACACAGCGGTGTATGTAACTTCCGGTTGGACAGAGAGCGGGGAGGAGCGTGCATTCGGACAGTTGTAATTAAAAAAGTTGTAATTAAAAAAAAAAAATAAATAAACACATAAATTAGTGACAGTATGTAAAAATTAAATATATTTTTTATTTTTTTTAAATACTGTCACCAGAGCAGTGCAGTGCCACCATAGTGACACCGTACTACTCTGGAGGGGTGATCATGGCTTTTTTTTTATTCCTGAAACTTTGCATACTACTGCAATGTTGTGATTGGTTACAGCTATCACATGGCACAGGGCCCATTGCATGGTGTGATTGGCCCTGGTACAATGTGATCACAGAGTAGTAAGCAAAGCATTATGAATGACAGCCTTGCTTGTTACTGTGACTCTGATCGCTGTGATTGGTCAAAGCAATCACACGGTAACATAACCATGATATGATCGCTGATCGGTTGTGTCCGGTGAACACAACAGTAATAGATCGCACCGCTGCATGCCCCTGAGGGTGCAAGCTTCTGGGAGGACATGCCCCAGAGGGGGCAAGCGCCCAAAAAAACAGAGCACCTACCCAGCCAATGCACAAAAGAAGCAGTTAATAAAGATGTTTCAATATTTGTGGCTATTGCCTCTCAAATAATACACTCTAATTTTTATTTCAAGATTAAATCTATCTCATCTTTTCTTAGTTGTGGCCAATTCAATTGCTTGTGTATTGTTTTGGCACTAGCTTGTTTCCTCCAAACACATACCTAAAGTTTATATTTTGAATACGATAGCATTAATTGGAGATGCAGAGATGACAGAGGTTTTGGGAAATGTGGAGTGGTTTTGCTTGTGTGTTTTGAGACTTTGTGAAAAACCACTTTGTTCAAATTAGATAAAACCAGATTTTAGTATTGTCTAAAACTCTCAACTTTATCTTGAGAGTTTAATAGTTTTATTTTTTTAAGAGTAAACTTGCCAGTAGTTTTTATATCCTTGTCTCCTTCAAGGTTGAATTAAAAGGAGCCTTTTACCCCTGTGTGGTATTTTAAAAAATGTAAACTATACCGCAGCATTGCCAATTCATAAACAAATGTAATAAACCTCATCTAGAGGTCACAAAACAGACACCAGTGAGTTGGGAAAAAAATATGCTATATTATAAATAGGGTCAAATGTGTGATATCTGTGAAGAATAATGTTAAAAGTATGGACAGCTCTATGCCTCCCACCCTTTTATGAATAGGCCTCTTCATATATATTTCTTTGATGTATTGCATGTAGTGTGGAGAACTTTTAACTTCAACATCCCTACATTTTAAGTAATTTAAACTATATACATTGAACACTGTAAAGATTGCTGTTATTTTTACAATATCTATTCTTATATCATCATCTTTTAGATTTCATAATATCACATTACACTTTGGAAATCTTTAATCATTAGCAATGTACAAAAGCTTTTTCTGATTATTTCTTCAGTTTCTGAAATAATCTTTAGAATCCATCAGCTTTTAAATGGATTAATAAGTTTAAACACAAATAGTTGTTGTATTCTTTGTCTGTTTTGCTGTTTGTCTTGACAAGTTGAAATCATCAGATATTCATTGCATGTTTTATTTTTTGTTAGTGCTTATCAGTGACTTGATGCATTTTTTCTTTTCAGATGGCTTTGATCTGAAATCAAGCTGATAATTAAGGTACTGGATTGGCCCACCGGACCTGATACCCTCATGGCTTCCGGAGTTGCAGCATGGCTGCCCTTTGCAAGGGCAGCTGCCATTGGGTGGATGCCAGTGGCCAATTGTCCTATGCCGCTGGCACCAGCTGACAAAAACAAAAGGCAAGATGAGCTAATCATTCTTAATGTTAGTGGGCGCCGATTCCAGACTTGGCGAACTACTCTAGAACGATATCCAGATACCCTACTTGGAAGCACAGAGAAGGATTTCTTCTTCAATGAAGAAACCAAGGAATATTTCTTTGATCGTGATCCTGAAGTATTCAGGTCTATTCTAAATTTTTACAGGACTGGCAAGCTCCACTACCCTAGGTATGAATGCATCTCTGCCTATGATGAAGAACTAGCTTTCTATGGAATCTTACCTGAAATCATAGGTGACTGTTGCTATGAAGAATATAAAGACAGAAGAAGAGAAAATGCAGAGAGGCTAATGGATGACAATGAATTTGAGCATAGCCAAGAACCAATGCCCTCCCTAAACTTACGTCAGACTATGTGGCGAGCCTTTGAAAACCCCCACACCAGCACTTTAGCCTTAGTCTTCTACTATGTGACCGGCTTCTTTATTGCAGTGTCTGTGATCACCAATGTGGTGGAAACTGTTCCCTGTGGCACTGTGCCTGGAAATAAGGAGCTTCCTTGTGGTGAAAGGTATGATGTAGCCTTCTTTTGTCTGGACACCGCCTGTGTCATGATTTTCACAGTTGAGTACCTCTTGAGACTTTTTGCAGCCCCAAGTCGCTACAGGTTTATGAGAAGTGTTATGAGTATCATTGACGTAGTGGCCATCATGCCATACTACATAGGCTTGGTGATGACCAACAATGAGGATGTGAGTGGCGCCTTTGTCACCCTGCGGGTTTTCCGGGTCTTCAGGATTTTTAAATTCTCACGCCACTCCCAGGGTTTACGGATTCTTGGGTATACCCTGAAGAGCTGTGCCTCTGAACTGGGATTTCTCCTTTTCTCACTGACAATGGCAATCATTATCTTTGCCACTGTGATGTTTTATGCTGAAAAAGGTTCATCATCCAGCAAGTTCACTAGCATTCCTGCTTCATTTTGGTATACCATTGTTACCATGACAACTCTTGGGTAAGTGTTCTACTTATTATATTTGCTCAATACAGAATAAGTGCATTGCTACAGCCTTGGAACCCTTCATTTATTTCCTTCAGGTAGATTACCATTCTTGTACAATGACATTTAATGACACTCCCTTGGGATTTTAAATGCATTTTCCTTTTCGCTAAGCTGCTTACACAGACACACAAAATCAATTAGAGGAGATAGGACTGAAGTAAAACAACAGATTATAATTATGCTTATTCTTTGTGTGTGCTTTGCATCTACCTGCTTTTTGATTAGCTAGCTCTTGATGAGATGAAGGTGACTTTTTATATTACATCTGTGGAGTCAGGGAGGTCTGTGTATACATTAAACATCTGAATGATAGGAACAACCTGTTTGATGAAGATTATCCCATTAGCCTTATATGCACAGACATTAAAATGCAATGGGAAAGTTGTAGCTTTACCGTCTGCTCCTGTGATGGAGGCTGTCTGTTGCTATGAATAATCCTTTTATTTACAAGATACGGTCTTAAATCCCTTGATTTCTGTTTACATTGTCTGTCCTGCCCTTTTTTTACTGTATTGCATCCCAGCAGCATCACTGATACACAAGAGAAGCTTAAGGATATATGATCCTATTTTCAAGGATCAAGCATTAGTTTAGACTGAGGTGTCCTCAAAATAAAAAGGAAATAAAAAAAATATGTATAGATGAAATGTTTTTAGCTGGTAAAGTGCATGCAAGGATGGCACTCAAATTTACATAAAACAGTTAGCATAAAAAGAATTCCGAATGTAAATGTCAAGGCTCTCACGATTCTGCTATGTAACCAACAAATTAGGGAACAGGATATGTAGTTATCTGTTCAGTTCATCAATAATTTCAACTATAATAATGTATTATTTTGAGGATAGTGTGCTAAATATGTAATTATAAGGCTGTCCTTAGAGCTCAGTATAGCTAGTGAATTGCTGATTTAGACAAATGAATTAGTCCCTAGAAAAGATATATTGACACTGTATAAGTACTTGCCTATACTAGTACCCCACCTTTGCTTTACTGAGAAACAGTAAATGGTAGACAAGAATATTATTTTTAATGGCGTTTAAGCCATACCTAGTACAAAAGCATAACATGTCGAAAGAATTATTCAAGGTTAGTGTATTATAACGGACATGCTCTCAAACCAGCAGACATTTTCTGAAGTTTCTGTTAAGTTTTGCCATATAGGTGTTGTAAATACTAACGTTCAAAAAGTCAAGAATAGTGTAGGTCAGGGAGGCACACCGCCCTATTTTGTGGTATTTGGGGATAGTTATGCCTAATATCTCCGTATCAGGACATAGTGTTCTACTCTAAAGGTATGATTTGACCCCTTCTGTATAGTAGTAACTTTACTACCATGTATTTGCATTAAATACAGTTGTGCTATAGCCTTTTAAAAAAGTGCTTATAGATTCTGGAAACACCTAGCTGACATACTGTAGGTCTTGGTGATGAAGGGCAGAAGAAACAGTAACGACCAGACAGGCACACCTTTTCTTTAGTAGTTTGAGGGAGCATGTTATCTAATATATTAGCCTACAATTTGTGATAGTGATAAAGATCTGTACACCACCTGTAATAAAACTCCTTGCTTCTACCTGGCATTTATCACAGTCAGGTTTTTATCTGTTATGTTTATATTTTTAAAATTCCTTTTTCTTCACCACTTATTGGTAGCATGACATTTATATCATATACCTGTATACGACTTCTGCAGTAGCTTTCTCTGTAATTGCTGCAAATGGAAACCCTCTAGTTTATTGTTTTGTTTATATTTCATATTATATTCATGTTTATATATAGTTGCTGTAGGTCTTGTTGTAGGTATGGTTGTGTTCGGCATAAATAAAGTTTCCAGTAAGTTTACTTTGAGAGTCTTGGAAGCTCACACATGCAGGGTTAAATGCTATGCTTTTCTAAAAGCATGTAAATAGATTTATGAAAAAAAAAAAAAGAGCACAAATCACTGGTCAAAACTGCGTACATTGGATCTAAAAAGATTTATGTTTTCACCAGGGCCTTTTAAATCTTTTCTGGAATTCAGTAAATCGTAAGCATTGCACTCCCTAAATGGAGAAGTGTTTTCTTTAACAACATAAAAGTTAGCAGATTGTCACTTTAGTATCATAGAAGCTAGATGTCTGGGCTTTATCTTTCCTGCTGACAGCATGGTCCTTGTTTTGCTACTTTAAGTGAATTTATGAATTATGTTGAATGCTAACAGTAATTATCCTAAGCAGCAGATTTGGAAATACAAATTTCAGTTTTCCCAGGGACCTATAATTCCATAACTTCAAATATAATTTGCTAAGAACTGCATGAGTGGTTACACTATTCAGGCTTACATGGTCAATATTAAAAACCTTCTACAACAAAACAATAATGCACGTAAGTCTCAGTTACTAGAACTAGGCAAGGTAGGAACTTTTACACCCATTCCTTCGATTGACATTGATAGGATTAGGCTCAGTCCATTTGATTTGCCTGTACTGTCATGGCTACCTCATCAGCTACCAACTGCCCAAGTTCATCTTTCCTTGTGATGTGACAGGACGGTGTACACCTTTGACAGATTGGACTATCTACCTAGTTTACAGTAGAAGCATGACATAGCTGACCCCTCTAAATGCCAGCAAGCTCCAAACCCCTGTCTGGGGTGTCTGTAATTATAAGGGTATAATACACAAAAGTTGCAGCTTGGGCCTAATTCATCTTGGTGGGTACAGGCTAGTTATCAGTGTCTACATCACATATAATATAAATCTAGCAACTCTACACTGTATTATCTGGACATATAAGCATTTTACAACATTTACATTGTTTTCAGTAGCAATGAAGAAACAGAAACATAGAAACCATATTATCTCTAGCATGTGTTCATACATTAGTTAAAAAGTTTAAAGTAAAAAGCATAGTCATTACTTATCCATGAATATGTTTTCTAATTGATGGATTGGTTTAGAGTCAGATATGGAAATATATTTGTAATTTTTTTTGTAAAGAGGGCAATGGGAATATTGCCAGCATTTTCCTGACAAAGTGTAGCTGGAAAGAAACAGAGCAATACATTTTTTATGTGACACAATTCTGCACATTTTTCTTGTGCTTTCAACCTTTGATGAAAAGTATTTAGATGGCTGATAAGATTTAAGTACAAAAAAATGCTTATTTTCTGTATTTTTCATTTTCTATTCACTTGTCCATTTCCATTTGATGGGAAAATCTGTCTGCAACACTGTACCGTATATTGGAACATAATGTATGTAACTGAGAATTTTAAACAAGTATTGTTAGGGAAAATTATAATCTTTAATAAGGCCCTTATTTGGAATTTAGATACAAGTGGATACCTGTAAATAGCTGAACCAGAATCCCAACCTGCAAAATGGTTGAAAAGTGACTCTGGACCGATTTACTGTTTTACATGTTTTAACAAACACATTTACTATATTATGGTGGCCTTTCTAAAAGCATGCTCAGGGTACCTCAAAGTCTCACCCTTTTCTCAGTTTGAACGTTCTAAATTTCCTGTATTCTTAAAAGGATTTGGCACTTTTTGCAAACAGAAGGAGATGAGGAAAGAGCTATGAAGTGCATGTCACAAAATTGTCAAGTCAAAGCTTGAGTTCCTCTTTAAGAAAAATGGTAGCAGTACAAATCAGCACTACAGTGATCACAATAAAAATGTAGCATCTTCTATATTATTATCTTGAGAGATCAGTGAAATCAGCCAATGATTCTGTTTGTTGTTATTGGCTTTAGTATTTTGCAAGAATAATTTATCATTTGTTTAAAATAAAAACTCTAAATATTTTTATAATATATTTTTTAGCCTAAAATTATTTAATGAACATTCTTTCTATTGATTTTGTATCTGTCCCTTTCACAGAGTCTGCAAAACTGCTCAAGCTACAATAGTTAATTTCTTTACCTTTTTTGTGTGATTTTATGATAGGCAAAGCCATGCATTGAAAGAGTTAGGCACCAATTATGTAGCTATAATTTTACTTTACAAAAAAATGCAAAGATAAAAATACACTCACAGGATTAAAATATATAAGCGCTTATCTGTGACCCAGAACCATTTCCCTTATCCAGGTCAAAGCTTGAGAAATAATCTTGGCCTTGACTACCACCCAAACATTGACTCGCAAATTGGGAGAAGCTCCACCACCTCTCGGTTTTTGAATGCTGTATACCGCACCCATTTTTGGTAGGTCTAATTGAATATATCCCAGGCTGCCCAATACCCTACAGCTCTAAATTATCCTGGGCCAAAGATAAATGCTGTTACTGTATATTTAACTCTTTTGAGTGTTTACTATAGTGCTCATCCCAAAGAGAGCTACTGAATTGCATTGGTTTACATCTGCCCTGCACCTTTGATGATCTGCCCTTGGACCTGAGAACACCAACACACCTTATAGGGTTTAAATAGACTTTATTTAAAGCAAAGCCCTAAAAAGGGATGGTTTAGTTAGACAAACACAATTCACTGTTCACTCACCATGTCTGCCTGAGAAGGAGTTAGTACAAAAATGTGCACTAGGTGGAAGTGAGAGAATGGTACCGGCTTGTAATGCAGATAAACAAAAATCCAACACAGCACAGCAATACAATTGTCTCTTGCAATAGAAATACAAGGAGAGTCTGTAGAGAGCCTGCTAGCAATGAGGCCCTTAAGATGGAGTATTCAGTTAAGTAAACAAGATGGTGGTTAGAGGTCTCTCACTACTGGTGACTCTGATTCTGATCCTGAGTGGTCCCTCGGTGGCCATCAAAAGTGTCCTCCCTCGCGAGCCAACTCTCTGCAGCTGTAGCAGGCAGTGGTAGCTGGAATACGTATCACTTTGGATAACTGAAACACCAAAATGCAGGATATGCCCAGAACACTCTGGAACAACAGTGTAGCACATGAAGCAGGTAGTCCTAACCCTGCAGACAGTCTCCCCTGCAGCAGAAATGTTTCTATGGAGCACTCCAACAGTGAAAACAGCAGCTGCCTCTATACACAATACAACAGTATAAAATAGTATGGTCTCTCACTCTGCCTGAGCTCTAGGTAGCAAAGTCCTCTTACAGCTCTCTCCCCCAGTCCCATGTGGATCTCTGCCCTTCTCTCTGTGATGGGTGGGGCTAAAATTACCAGCAGGCAATCAGGAGCTAGCCTGTTCCCAAGCAACCGATCATTGGTACTCTTTCCCTGGGGCTGCTAGGGACAGGTCCTCTCTTTAGCTGTAGCAGCGGCAAACAAGACCATGTATCAAAGCAAAAATTCAGTTTGATGGAGAGCAGTAACTTTATTACTGCTTTAAGGTCATTTTTTTTTTAAATAACATGCTTGGGGGTGTCCCTAACCTGCTTCTGGAGTGGAGCATCTTTACAACGTATCCTATAGACAATGAATTCAACTGACAAAACTGACATTTACAAAGAAAGAAAACTGGAAAAATATGGCTTTGACCACTTTACTTTTAGTTGTAAACAAATGGTTGGAGATCCCCTGCATTTGTACCAGACCCTTATCCTAGATGAGGATCTGATATAGATGTCATTGGGGGACCACCCAAAGACTATACCACACCCTTATCTTAGCATGCAGCCAGGCCAGCCAAGAAAGGGTAAGGGCCAACGTACCTTCCCACCAGAACCATTATCAGTGACATTGTAGTCAGTAGTGTTACACTGTACTCATCCCTTTGTCCTTGTCCACATTTTGGCAAGGGGGCAGGTGACATCACCATTTGGTTATTTGACCGAACAACAGACTTTTAGCCCATTCTGGGTAAGCCAAACATCATAAATAGTAGCAGTATTTTTACTGCTAAAATATATGACTGCTTCCTATATGTCAACGGTTACCAACTGCGTTGCCACTACCCATTGTGTCTTTAGCAACCAAACAGCTAAACATACCAAACCTTGAGCTCCCTTCTTAGATGCAGTGGCTGCATTCATTTTCTTATTTTAGGAGATGGAATGGAGATGAACAAAGGCACACTTGTTTGAACTCCAACCTGTGTGACAACCATGTCTGTTGTAGATACAGTGGAAAAGTGATTGTAGCCATCTAGGAGCTGAAAGTTTGTTATTCGCAGGATTATCAGTCTAAAATAAGAAAGAAAAACCTGAAAAAGAAAAAAGTGATGCAGCAACCACATCTAAAGACTGGCAAGCTGCAGTATAATACATTTTTGTTGTTGGGTATAGATATGTTTTAAAATATGTACCACCAAAGAACTTGAACTATAGAAGAAATAATGGATCATATTCAGCGTATAAATACTGTCTTAGCTGATAACCATTTCCCCCATTTTTTTTCACAGTGTAGTGCAAGTTATCAGTGGTTTTCAATTAATCACTCTTGCTCCCTGTAGTAGGCTGAATAGTTGATGCTTCCTTTTTGTAATGTGTCTGATCGGTTTTCCAGCTAGCTGATATCTCTCAGTTGGAAAGCAGCTGTATATAATTTTTTGCTAATGAATTATACCTTTTGGAAGTAACCAACACAATATCATGATGTCATGCGATGTACAGCTATGGAGAACATTTACTCTATTGTCATATTTAATTGTTAAATTATATTTCGGAGCTTACGCTTCTGAAAATCTCCAAGTACTTAGCTTCCTATAAGAACAAAAATATTTCAGAATATTAGAGCTGAGCCTTTTCAAATCATTTTCAAATCCTGCAAGCAGACTGATTTAATTTGTAGCTTTGTTTTGACCACTTGTGACCTCAAATACATTATTTAATCTGTCTGACTTCTCTGAGTATTTTTCACCTTTGCCTTGTTATTTGCAAGACAGAGTTGTCTACTTGCCCTTTTAAGACAGGATATATTAATCTTACTGTAGATTTAAAAATAGTGGCATAGCAAATTCAATACTGCATATCTGATGCCATTTACTATATCCATAAAGGTTTGTTAAATAGTCATTCATCTGTTTCTTTCTTCCTTTTTTTGTGACATCATCACATGACTTATAATAGAATTGTTATATAGCAGAATTGGGAGGGGGGGAGGTATGCCAGACTTCAGCTGCAAGATCAATCAAACAAACCTAACAATAGCATGACCTTTTCTGTGGGTGGCAATTTTCCCAGCATGTTTTGTAGTAATTTAAGTAACTAGACAAATAACTAGCAATTCTTTAAAAGTATTTAAAAAAGATGCATTTTTCTTTGGCAAATCCTACATTTATAATCCTTAAGTGAATGTTCACTTAGTTGCTACATGTAAATTTTCGGATGTGCCTACCACTGATCTACACTGAGGACCCCCAGAAGCAAACAGCAGCAGCACTTACAGATTCCACATGAATAACTAGTAGGGATGAGTGAATTTTCTTGGGTTTGGTACTATAGCAGTTAAAGTGGTTGTAAAGGCAGACATTTTTTTTTCTTTATCTTATGCATTCTAACCCCTCAGCTCATCTGTGTCCAGCAATGTGCATGAGTGCCTCGGCCATTCGAGACTTTCCCTCCTGATTGGCTGAGTCACAGCAGTGGTGCAATTGGCTCTCACTGCTGTCAATCAAAGTCAGTTAGCCAATCATAAGAGAGAGGGGGTGGACCTGAACTGTGACTTGGCTTAGGTGCCCCCATAGCAAGCTGCTTGCTGTGAGGGCATTTGACAGGAGGGAGTTGCCAGGAGCATTGAAGAGGGACATGAGAAGAGGAGGATCTGGGCTGCTTTGTGCAAAACCACTGCAACAGACTTTATTATCACTTTACTAAATTGAAGTATATTGCTAATCAGTTTTGTCCATATGTAGGGCCAATAAGCAAGCAAAACTGGGAAACCAAGCACTACTATGGGAGATATGTACAAATTAAAAAAAAAAAAAAAGGGTGGGCTTATAGTAGCCATCTTTTCTGTAGAAAGAGATACTATTTTTTTTTTTTTTATAAAGGAGGTGTGTTATATATTTCTTCAAATTATTGGCTCTTGTGACACAGCTGGCATTATATGTTCTTCTTTATTTTCAGCAGTGAGCCTGCAAACTTTTCAGCCAAAAGTTTGCCAGTAATTAACTCACGGTAGTGCTAAACCAAAAACTAATCACTAATAGCAAAGATGTTGAATATCCTTCAGCATCCTATACACCTGCACAGCATACCCTTAGGCCCCTTTCACACTGCGGCGCTGGTGGTAAAACTGCACTATTTTTAGCGCCGCTTTACCGTCATTTTAGCGGCAGTATTCAGCTGCTAGCGGGGCGGTTTTACCCCCCTGTTAGCCGGCAGAGAAAGGGTTAAAACCAAAGATGCTGCTAGTAGGACTTTTTTTACCTAGGGCTTTCACACTGAAGTGTGAGGAGCCGCTCTTTCAGGGCACTTTGCAGGCACTATTTTTAGTGCTGTAGTGCCTGCAAAGCGCCACAGTGTGAAAGGGGTCAAAAAGTGAGGTCTTTGTGAAACTTACTGTAGACAACACAGAAAATACATAAAAAAAAATAATATACTTCAGAAAAGTACAAGGCAAAATAATAAATAGGCTGGGGTCAAAGGGTCATGACAAAAGTGTAAAACCTTCAATTCATTCCACCATTTTGGTGTCTCTGTGCAACAAATTCTATTTTCAAATGGAACATGTTTATTTGTAAGAACATTAATCTCGGCATGACATCCTGAAAGAACTATGGAAATTTGATATTGTATAGGTATAATAGTTCCAGCATCAGTCAACAAGCTTCTTTTGAAGCTGTGAAATGACTTGCAAATTTTTATGTCTGTTTACAGTATCAAATCTACTATTCAGAAAATACTTAATAATTCATAAGTAACATTTCACTGCCACTGTTGTTTTTGCAGCTCTTTCCCTTATGTCAAATCATTTGACACTTTTTAATTCCAGAAAATCATTGACATAAAAGATGGTCTGCCCCTCTTCACCTTTGTGCTTTTCACTCTAGTAGAGGTTCATAGCCTCAAGCCGGTCACAAATATTCAACGTTATTACTCCATCTGGACTAGTGAGTTGTAGGTTTTCCAATAAATTATTTACTTAACTCCGAGTAGATGCTGGTATTTTTTTCCAGATACAGCAAACAAGCGATATCTGTTCTGTATTCAACTGCAAATATACTCAGGTTGTCACTTTACAGTGCTCCAAAATGTGACAGACATTAAAGTGTTTCTATTGCAATAGTGCTCTCACACCGTACACTCCACATCTTCAGATTGTAGTCTATATACTATTTTGTCCAAATAAATATTGCCTTATCAGGAATTCTATGAAACAAGAAAAAGCAAAGATGTTGCCTATAGGTGTCATTCACCAGTGCTATAAACATGACAGTTGAGACATGGTTGCGCAACACTTATCTTTTAATTAAAATATCAGCATTTTCACCATATATTAAGGATATGCCAAGTAGAAATACTCAGTACTGAGGTTATGCACGTTTCCGCATACAGCCAAAGCAAAGGATCTCATTAACCACCTCGCGCCCGCCCTATAGCCGAATGACAGCCGTAGAGCAGGCGCGTTCGTCCGGGAGGCCGTCCCTGGACGTCCTATTGTTTACTTCCGCAATGCGCGCCGCCGCGGGCGCGCATCGTGGAAGTTCTGTGTTCGCCGTGTCCCCCGGGGACAGGCAAACACAGATCGCTGTAAACGACCAATCACAGCGGCCGTTTACAGCGTGATCGGCGTGTCCAATGGGAGATGATCTCATATGTAAACATATGAGATCATCTCTCAGCGCCGCTCTCCCTCCTCACACAGAGTGTGAGAGGGGAGAGATGAACGGCTGCAGCGGCAGCCGTTCTGCTTCGCCTAGATAAAAAAAAAAAAAAGGAAAAAAAAAAGTGCCATCCTCCCCCAGCAGTGCCATCCATCCTCCCCCAGCAGTGCCATCCTGCCTCAGTGCCATCCTGCCCCAGTGCCATCCGCCCCAGTGCCATCCGCCCCAGTGCCATCCACCCCAGTGCTACCTGCCCCCAGTGCCATCCACCCCAGTGCTACCTGCCCCCAGTGCCACCTTCCCCCAGTGCCACCTGTTGTCAGTGCCATTTGTCACCAGTGCCATCTGTCATCAGTGCCACATATTAGTGCCATCTGTCATCAGTGCCACGTGTCATCATTGCCATGTATAAGTGTCATCATTGCCACATATCAGTGCCATCTGTCATCAGTGTCACGTGTCACTGTCCTGGTGCTTCAAAAGTGTAATAAATAGTCAACAAGTTAGATGTGTAATTTATGTTCCTAGAACACATGATGGCGCTACCTGCATGTTGGGCCTCTCTATGTGGCCAGGCTGTGAAAAAGTCCCACACATGTGGTATTGTAATACTCAGGAGGAGTAGCAGAATTTTTTGGGGGGTGTCATTTGTGGTATACACATGCCACGTGAGAGAAATAACCTATTACAATGACAATTTTGTGGAGAAAAAAAAGAAATTAAAAATCTTAATTTTGCAAAGAATTGTGGGAAAAATATCACAACATCAAAAAGCTCACCATGCATCTTACTAAATACCTTGGAATGTCTACTTTCCAAAAAGGGGTCATTTGGGGGGTATTTGTACTTTCCTGACTTGTTCGGGTCACAAGAAGCGAGATAGTCCACCAGTACATCAGATGTGATCAATTTTGTGCGATTCGCACCACAGCTTGTAGACTCTCTAACTTTCACAAAGACCAAATAATATCCACTAATTTGGGTTATTTTTACCAAAGATATGTAGCAGTATAAATTGTGGCCAAAATTTATGAAGAAAAATTTATAATTTGCATAATTCTGTCACAGAAACAAAGAAATATGCGTTTTTTTTCAAAATGTTCGGTCTTTTTTCATTTATAGCGCAAAAAATAAAAACCCCAGAGGTGATCAAATACCACCAAAAGAAAGCTCTATTTGTGGGAAAAAAAGGACAAAAAATTTATTTGGGTACAGTGTTGCATGACTGAGTAATTGTCATTCAAAGTGTGAGAGCACCGAAAGCTGAAAATTGGTCTGGGCAGAAGGCTGTTTAAGTGCCCAGTAAGCAAGTGGTTAAATTAATACTCCAGTCTCAGATATTAGAACAGAACAGTCCAGTGACAACGTACAAATGCTCAGGGGATTGTGTTGGCACAAGCAGAGGCCCAAGCTCTTTGTACAAGAGAAGGAGATTGGGGAAAAATGTTAGCATGGCATCAGTAACCAATGTCAGGAAGTTTGAAACACAAGCAATTATCACTCTAAATGAGACTGTAGTGGGCATAAATATAGTAACATGGTTTATAAACGTGTCAAATGCTTTATTCATACAAAATTTGGTAATGCATAATAATTGATTTATTCTTGTATCTATACCATACATATACCGCAAAATGAGAAGAGCATGCCTGATTCTGTCCATGAGAAGTTTTTAGACAATGGGGACAGATATACCCAACATGTTTTGAATATTAATTCTATTAAATTCTTCCACAGGGGTAAAAGTATTAAGGGCACAACAATTCTTCATGGATCTAACATGGTGTATGAAGAGCCACTTTAATAAAACATGCCACACAGGAGCTTGCTGTTGTCATTGTAAGATGGATCCCACTTGAGATGTTAAAAGGGGGTCTACCAGCAGATGCCCTCTCCCCCAAGTCACTGGGGCCACACAAAAAAGCCACAGAGCTATCAAGAGCTCCTCAAAAGTGGGAGAGAGGCTGAAGAATTCTCTCAGTAATTGAGTAATATGCTTAGAAATGCTTCAATGTATGCTAGTATGTTAGTCTAACATACATTGTTATCTCCAGGTAACTTTGACCTTGATCTGATGCAACTACCTAGGCAAATACTTTTTGCTCTTTTTCTAGACTTGCTTGGGCTCCTTAGTCTTCACTGTGGTTTGGTTCTTTGATGTTTTGGACAAGACTGTTAAAGCCATCAGTAGCAACCTTATAGTCATCAATTCCCATTAATAACAACAACCATGAAGCATTTATGAACGTATTACTCAATTACTGAGTGAATTTCTCAGCCTCTCTCCCACTATTGAGGAGCTCTTGATAACTCTGTGGCTTTTTTTGGGTGGGCCCATTGACTTGGGTCAGTGGGCATCCGCTGGTCAACCCCCTTTAACATCTCAAGTGGGATCCTCCTTACTAATACAACAGCAAGCTTCTGTGTGGTATTTTTTTATTAAAGCAGCTCTACATTCAACATGTAAGATCTGTGAGTAATTGTTGTACCCTGTATACTTTTACTCCTGAGGAATTCAATTTCAAAACACGTTGATTATTTCTGTCTCCATTGTCTAAAGACATCTCATGGGCAGAATCAAGTAGGCAGTTCTTATATGTAACAGTTTGTAAATGGTATATGAATGGTATAGCCACATAATAATTGTTTTATTTGTTTATGTTCCAAACTTTTTATACATAAAGCTTTGACAGATTTATAAACCAAGTTTCTATATGTATGCCCAGTACAATCTCATTTGGAGGGATAATTGCTTGTGTTTCATTGTTAATTTAGGCATACTATACATATAATGTCAAGAAGTTTGAACAAAAAAAAACAAAAAAACATAATTTGTTGGTTAAGTTAAAAACTTAATTTGTTGGTTAATTGTTCTGACATCTCAGTTTACCTTCCATGCTCTTGTACCTACTAAATTTATTTTTTTCAGAACACTATGACTGTAATTCTGGTAACATTTCTCAATGTTCTCAATGGCTGTGAGCACTGTGGGTGATTATTTTAGAATCCCTATTGGAACCAATATTGTTGGGTGTGAAAGTAATGTACTGAATGTGTATTGTGTAGGTTTATATAGTATGAACAGAACAGGGGTCCTCTATGGTCACAGTTCCCTTGTAGAGAAGATTCTAGTCATTATGCCTAGCATTGGCAGGCAAAGGGGAATGCTGTTTTATAATTATATTTTAGAAGTAATTAAAAAACAGTGGGAAAAAAACCCCAAGAAACCAGAACACACATGCAGATCATGCAAGGAAGATAGCTTTTACATTACTGTACAGAAGCATGTGCAGCACCTTAAATATTTAGTTTCATGAAGTGTTTGAGGTCTATTATAAATGTTTTTTACACAAAATTCACACATTTTTCCAATGAAATCCAATTATAGAAATGTGTAAACCGTGCGTATAAAATGTATTAATAGACCCCTAAACTACCAGCTAGCTTGAGTGATTGCTACAAAATGCTAATCGTGTTGTTTAGTCCAGGACACATAAGTTGCATTTGGATAATACAAAAAATATGCTGAACATTGTTCATGTTACAAGAAATGGTTTTAAACCTATAATATAAAATACGATTTTGTTTTCAGTGAAATCCCTTACTTCCATTCAAATCAGTTGCAAATTAACATGAGTATAAATTCTATTTGGCCAAAATTGTATTTTTAAAGTTTCACTTTGAGCATTATTAAAATTCTAATATTCATTTAAATAACATGGCTGGGAGTGCCTTTAACCTGGCTGTGAAGTGGCACATCTATACAATGTATAACCCCTATTACAGCAAAATTTACATTTAGAAGAAAAAAAAATGCTGTTTAAATTGATGGCATATGACAGCTTCAGCTACTTTAGCTGGGGATTACCTTAATTTATACCAGACCCTTATTTGACCATTACCATTTTGATTTGGACAGGGGCCCTTATTTTTAAAGCCTCCCACAAAAACTAGGTTAGGGTTGTTGGGGGAAGAGGGTAACAATAATGCAGCCCCCCCCCTTTGTTTTTTTTTAGTAAGGGGTACTGTGTGCCTTTTTTTTGCATGTGGCCCCACCTTAAAAGCCATACCAGAAGGGCCTGGTATGAATTATGAAGGAAACCCGTTACATTTTTTTATTTTGAAACTATCCCAGCTGCTTTGTTTACATGATTTGGGATTCCTGGACAGAAAATATATGGGATTACATGATGCCACTGGTTGCTAAAGATGTGCTGGGTGTTGGCACCTGCTGCTTCCTTAACAACCTTGACAGCAGAAACGGGAAGCTGTGATGTACAATGGTAATAGAATAGCTATCTACTCTCTTTGATGTCATGCTTCTGTTAAACAAGCACATTTAGGACAGAATTGGGAACTTATCCCTAGTTTTTAGAACAGCTGGTGGAAATTGTCACAATAGGGTACTAAAATATATCCCAGTGAAGTATGTGGGGAACTCAAAGATGCTTGTTGTACATGTCAATGAGCATTTTTGAATGTTTATGGCTACTGTAGGTTCACCTTAAATCCATATATTTTAACAAGATGCCATATGATTTTCTGCACTGGTAACTCAGTATTGTCAAACAGCAGTTATAGTTTTCCACAAGGCTATACTCTTAAACCTATGAATCTAAAGGAGAATCCACAGTAATTTCAGCTGCATTCTGATCTTTCAAATCAACAGCTGTAGTGCCTAGATAAGTGGAATGAAACATGGATATTCAGTTTGGAAGGCTGAACATCATTCTGTGCACTGCAGCCAGTAATTGCCTTATCTCCATAAAGTCATTGCAGTCAAGTAAAAGGCTAAAATCTGCGTAAAGAATATTACAGTACCTTATCGTATTAGAGCCTTTAGTGAAGAAGAAATAGCTTAATAGACATGCATCCTCACACATAAGCTGTATTGTGCAATTAAGGTAAGTCTTGTTTGCATTATAATTCACAGAGCATCACAGGTTTTGGTATTCTATTTTACCTAAAGTGTAAACAGCAAATAATCCCCTCATTAGCTAATCTGAATTTTCTAGTTCTTAGAATAGATGTGCTTGATTCACTGAAAACAAATTTCAACTAGGTTGACATCTCATGCAAGGACAAGTATAGCGGAAATTCAAGTAGTACACAGAGTGCTGTTTACCATATTCTGGGCTATGGAAGGCAAGACCTCTTTTTCCATTTAAAGTGCAATTCCAAGCAACAAGTTGAAGCAATTTAGCACAGTTGCAGTGTATACTTGAGTGTTGGCAGTTCACCAAATGTTTTCACCTGGAATTATTCTTTAACAGTAAGAAGCTAATCATATCATATGGATTTCATGCATATGGACAGGAAGCATATAAAGCATTATTCTTTGTACAATCTAATTCTCTAAAGGTAATTTGCTGCCAATTCAAACCTTTAGGTCAGTGCCAAGATAAATGGTAAAGCCAAAACATATAACCAAAAATAATAAATTTCCTCTTACTGCTGAATGAAGACTCAATTTGTCTTGAAAAAACAAGGTACAATTCACCACCAAAGTAATTGCAACAATATAATCCTTAGCATGACAAACCTTTTTTTTTTTCCTGTAAAAATGTAATTTTGACACCTTCTTTGTTGGCTCATAGATACTGTATATATATATATACGGTATACAGTGTGTGTGTATGTGTGTATGTATATTAAAGTAAAGCACTGAGGACTTAACTTAAGGGAGGATTTTTTTAAATCAAGAAATGGCTCGAACTGGGCAAATTATGAAGATTACAAAACTGACACATCAGCTGAAAAGGCAGGTATCTTTTGAGCAAGTGTGAACGCTCTTGTAATGCTGATAACAGCCTCTATGAATCTGTAAAGACAGCAGCCCAATGCCCCCAAAAAGGTAATGAAATGATGTTAGATTGTATGTGCAATTTAGCTGCTCCCCACTCCTGAACTAGCCCTTACCTATAAAGCAAGGAAGGAAAAAAAGTAAGTAAGATGTATGGATGTTATTTTACAGTTAAAAAAGTGAGCTAATCTCAGTTAATTATCTAAGCTGAAAAAAATGTTCAGAACATAATGGGTTATGTAAAGACAGACCCCAGCAGTAATTCCCCCTTTTCAGAGCCCTATGAAGGGATGCACTGCTGCACTAATTCATTCACTAGTTTATATAACCTTAAAGTGGTTGTAAATCTCTTACATGAGTATGTCTAAATTGAAATCACTAGCATGTGATCTCCACCTACTGTCTTGTTCCTCTGCCATCTGCATGATCTGCATGAGTCATTTTCAATAGTCTGTGCTGACACCAAGGGATCAAAGAGAATGTGGGGGTGGCATCCAGAACACAGCCTGTAATTGGCAGCCTCAACTGTGCATATTTCCTTTGTATGATCTTTGTAGGGGGGTGCCACTTTCCTCTACTCAGGTCTTAGATTACACTCAGCTCTCCTCTGTGCTCTGAGCTGTGCAGTTTGTGACATCAGACCCCTGACTCTGGAAGCTAAGAAAAGCTGTGTAAATTCTGGTGTTGAATGGATGTAGAGAAAACATTGCCACAGATAAATAGGTACAACTTTAGTAGGAGGATAAGCTTTAGCTCTGTACATCACCTGAGGCTAGTCACTTCAATGAATTGATATTTGTAAGGGTTTACAGCCACTTTAAGCTTGAGCTAGTGCATTCTGTAACCAACAGACTTTTTTTTCTACAAAGGAGGGAGGTAAAATCCACTTGAGATACAAGAAAATACTGCATATGAATAGGAACTGAGAGGTCTTGCAGCTGGCTGGATATGTTATTGCAAAATGTTCGGATGCAGTATTCCAAGCTGGCTACAAAAATTTTTTAATTTACTCATAGAGTTTTATACTCATACAAATTGACAGTATCTTACAAAAGTGAGTACACGCCTTACGTTTTTGTAAATATTTTATTATATCTTTTCATGTGACAACACTGAAGAAATTATACTTTGCTACAATGTAAAGTAGCCCAATTAGCCATTTTTCCTCCCTGGTGTCATGTGACTCATTAGTGTTACAAGGTTTCAGGTGTGAATGGGGAGCAGGTGTGTTAAATTTGGTGTTATCGCTCCCACTCTCTCATACTTGTCACTGGAAGTTCAACATGGCACTTCATGGCAAAGAACTCTCTGAGGATCTGAAAAAAAGAATTGTTGCTCTACATAAAGATGGCCTAGGCTATAAGAAGATTGCCAAGAACCTGAAACTAAGCTGCAGCAAGGTGGCCAAGATGATAAAGCTGTTTAACAGGACAGGTTCCACTCAGAACAGGCCTTATCATGGTCGACCAAAGAAGATGAGTGCACATGCTCAGCATCATATCCAGTGGTTGTCTTTGGGTAATAGACATATCAGTGCTGCCAGCATTGTTGCAGAGTTTGAAGGGGTGGGGGGTCAGCCTGTCAGTGCTCAGATCATATGTCACACACTGCATCAAATTGATTTGTATGGCTGTCATCCCAGAAAGAAGCCTCTTCTAAACATGATGCACAAGAAAGCCTGCAAACAGTTTGCTGAATAAAAGCATACTAAGGACATGGATTACTGGAACCACATCCTGTTTTCTGATGAAACCAAGATAAACTTATTTGGTTCAGATGGTGTCCAGCATGTGTGGTTGCAACCGGGTGAGGAGTACAAAGACAAGTGTGTCTTGCCTACAGTCAAGCATGGTGGTGGGAGTGTCATGGTCTGGGGATGCATTAGTCCCTTGTACACACGGTCAGACATTCCGACCACAAAATTTGTCGGATTTTTTCTGACAGATTTTGTTTGAAACTGTTGTTGCATACAAACGGTCGGACAAAGTTGTCGGAAAATCCAATTTTTCGGAACGAGTTGACGTTTGTTGCGTATGATGGGACTATGTAGAGGCTAGTAGCCAATAGCTTTGGTCTCGTAATTGAATCTGATCATGCGTGGCACTTTGTCCGTCGGAATTCTCTACAAATGATCGGAAAAAGTCTGATCTGATTTTTTTGCGAAAATTTTTTAGATCCTGCTCTCAAATTTTTTCTGTTGGAATTTCCAATGGAAAAAGTCCGATAGAGCCCACACATGATCGGACCTTTTCCGTCAGAAATTTCCAGTTCATTGAGGAAACCATGAATGCCAACATGTACTGTGACATACTAAAGCAGAGCATGATCCCCTCCTTTTGGATACATGGCCGCAGAGCAGTATTCCAACATGATAAAGACCCCAAACACACCTCCAAGATGACCACTGCCTTGCTAAAGAAGCTGAGGGTAAAGGTGATGGACTGGCCAAGCATATCTTCAGACCTAAACCCTTTTGAGCATCTGTGGGGCATCCTCAAATGGAAGGTGGATTAGCACAAGGTCTCTAACATCCACCAGCTCTGGGATGCCGTCATAGAGGAGTGGAAGAGGACTCCAGTGGAAACCTGTGAAGGTCTGGTGAAATCCATGCCCAAGAGGGTTAAGGCAGTGCTGGAAAATAATGGTGGCCACACAAGATATTGACATTTGGGCACAATTTGAACATTTTCACTTAGGGATGTACTCACTTTTGTTGCCAGCAGTTTAGACATTAATGTGTTGAGTTATTTTAAGGGAAGAGCAAATTTACACTGTTATGCAAGCTGTACACTCACTACTTTACATTGTAGCAAAGTGTAATTTCTTCAGTGTTGTCACATGAAAAGGTATAATAACATATTGACAAAAATATGAGCGGTGTACTCACTTTTGTGAGATACTGTACATTTATACATATTTAGTTTTTTCCCTTTTTTAATACAATTTTGTAAATATCACTCTGAAGCTTTGAGGGAGGCAAGTGTAAGTAACACATTAAGATTTAATGGTGTAAAAATGTAGTTTTCTTTGCTGTTCAACATTTATTGTGAGAACTTTTTTCACAGATTTCAAGTCTAAAGCTAATCTTGGCTATATTTTAAAAACAGTTTATACAGTTTGATTATAAAAACCATACAATTTTATTACTGTTATCACATAAAAACAGTATCTGCTGATTATCTGTTCTGTCAGTTTTTCTTCTATAAGAAGAATATATTGCATTGTACTGCATTGCAGTTCACATTGTAAATATCCAAATTGCCTGCTACATTAGAGATAGTTAGGGCATGCATGTCCTATTTGTTTTCTTCTAAAATAAAATTGAGTATTTGTGTTTTGACATGA
Organism: Lithobates pipiens; assembly: GCF_037356315.1. NCBI lineage: Eukaryota > Metazoa > Chordata > Amphibia > Anura > Ranidae > Lithobates > Lithobates pipiens. The sequence goes on along the minus strand of NW_027507748.1, from coordinate 284,457,847 downwards.
GTGTTTCAGCAACAGAAATTTTGGTACACAGATTTTTGGGACAAACAGCTTTTGTTACATATATATTTATCACAGAGAAAAAATTAATTAGCCTATGTAATTAAATAATAGTAATCAATAGATGTTGAATTTAATGTGACCTACAGTGCCCTGCAAAAGTATTCACCCCCCCGGCATTTTTCATGTTTTGTTGCCTCACAACCTTGAATTAACATGGATTGTTTGAGGATTTGCATCATTTAATTTACAGAACATGCCCACAACTTTGAAGATTTTTTTTTTTTGTACAACAAACAACAAATAGGACAAAATAACAGAAAATGTGCAAACTATTCACTCCCCTCTAAAGTCAATACATTTTGCAGCTATGACAGCTCAAAGTTGCTTTGGATAAGTCTCTATGAGCTTGCCACATCTTACCACTGGGATTTTTGCCCATTCCTCCTTGCAAAACTGCTCCAACTCCTTCAAGTTGGATGGTTTGTGCTTGTGAACTGCAATCTTTAAGTCTGACCACAGATTTTCTATTGGATTGAGGTCTGGGTTTTGACTAGGCCATTCCAACACATTAACATGTTTCCCCTTAAACCCCTCAAGTGTTGCTTTACCAGTGTGTTTGGAGTCATTGTTCTGCTGGAAGGTGAACCTCCATCCTAGCCTCAAATCACACACAGAGTGGTACAGGTTTTGCTCAAGAATATCCCTATATTTAGCACCATCCATCTTTCCCTCAACTCTTGCCAGTTTCCCAGTCCGGACTTCTGAAAAACATCCCCACAGCATGATGCTGCCACCGCCATTTCACTGTGGGGATGGTGTAATTTGGTTGATTTGTTGGGTTTGCGCCAGACATAGCGTTTTCTTTGATGGACCAGAAGTTACATTTTAGTCTCATCAGACCAGAGCACCTTCCTCCATACATTTTGGGAGTCACCCACATGCCTTTTCGCAAACTCAAAAAGTGCCATTTTGTTTTTTGCTGAAACAAATGACTTATTTCTGGCCATTCTGCCATAAAGCCCAACTCTATGGAGCGTACGGCTTATTGTCATCCTATTTACAGAGATACCAGTCTCTGCTGTGGAACTCTGCAGCTCCTCCAGGGTTACCTTAGGTCTCTGTGCTGCCTCTCTGATTAATGCCCTTCTTGCCTGGTCCATGAATTTTGGTAGCCGTCTCTTGGCAGGTTTGCTGTTTTGCCATGTTCTTTCTATTACGATAGAATTGATGGTGCTCCTAGGGATCATCTAAGATTTGGATATTTTTTTATAACCTAACCCTGACTTGTACTTCTCAACAACATTGTCCTTTACTTGTTTGGAGAGTTCTTTGGTCTTCATAGCAGTGTTTGGTTAGGGGTGCCTCTTGCTTAGCTGTTGCAACCTCTGGGGCCTTTCAAAAAGGTATGTAAATGTAATTACAGATCATGTGACACAAAGTGAAATGATGTCCACCTGTGTGCAATCTAATTATGTGACTTCTGAGGGTAATTGTTATGAAGCATACATACACACATGCCAATTATTAGTTTTTTATTTCTGAAAAATTATTTTATGTATATATGGTTCTAATTTTACTTCACCAACTTAGGCTATTGTGTTCTGATCAATCACATATAATTCCAATAAAAAAAAAAAAAAAAACATTGAATTAAAGGCTGTAATGTAACATACTAGGTGAAAAGCCAAGGAGGGTGAACTCTTTTGCAAGGCACTGTATACAATTAAATATAAACTTAATCCTTAAGATCATTCAAACCCAAAAGCTTATCTTTTAACATGAATCTGGCCATATGCCTTATATCTGATTGTACAATTTCTGTATAATCTGCTTTAGATGTGCCAAAAATATATAGCACGAGGGCCTACCAAAAACAGTTGATATCCAAAAAACGGTTTTGCATACAAATTTTTTGGTAGACCTAAAGGAGGCTTTACCATCCTATTGTAATGGGTATAGTTAGAGTAATGTCATGGCAATGATACAGTATATTATTACAGTAGGGATTTGGGATTAAACATGAGTGCAGCCTGATTAATGTGACCATATTTTGCCATTTCTCCCACCTTATCCCTTGGCTAATGTTTACACAATCATCAGCCAAAAGTCCGTCATTTAGCGTTGGGTGCATTTCAGACACTAAATGATATGGCAGATCCCAATCTGCTTTTCTCTGTAAAAAAAAAAAATCAGGGATTCTGGGTGATGTCATTGGCCCAGAAGACTTTTTTTGCTTGTTTCTTTTATAGGGTTAGTACACATTTTGAACATCAATGTTTACTATCCCTTTAAGAAAAAGATCAAAACAAAACAAATGGGGTCTCTCTAAAATGTATTGAAGGAGACTTATCCAGGAACTCAGCCTAGCTGGCTAGGGAAGGGGAACAGCAAGAGTGTGCCTACCCCTCCTCTCTAGGCAAGATACCCTGGGAGGCAGGCAACAAATCTTGGTAGATCTTGTTTAAACATTAATACATCTCTCAATGTGGAGACAACAAAAATGCTTATTCTTGAACAAAAATACCTTTTCTCTTTGAATAAAAATAAATAATGAATCTAGAAGCATTTATATGATGATTTCAAAAGCAGGAAAATGTGAAAAAATACAGTATTTGCATGCACGTGTTTTTATCTATGAAAAATTCACATGAGAAAGTTTGCAGGCCATACAAAAAAAAATTATTTTAACTTAGAAACTCAACAGATATGCAAAAATTCTACAATATGATATGGAAGTCATAACACCTTTCATGCATCACATCTAGGGTATTTTTATTTATTCAAGTGTCACTCTCTATGCATTATCACTAGTTTTGTTACTAAGCAACCAGATGTATAGCTGAATTCTACAAAACGTTGCAAAGCAGAGTCTTAAAACTCTAGTTTGTAAGTAACTAAATTTAATAATAGCTCTACAATGCATTACTAAATTCTGAAATTTGCATAGCAAAAATGTCTTTGTGTTTTCTAAGTTCTAATTAACATCTTAAACTGTTGTTCCCCATGATGCTATTAGTTATTCGTTTTAGCTAGACCCTTTGACCACAACAGGTTGAAAACTTCACGTAAACTCTGTATGGACATGAATTACATTGTACCAACTGATTGCAAAATGATAATTATCTGCAAAGACAGATATTTGCACTGTGTGATTCCTTTTGGTATACGTTTGAACTCTTCAATCATCGCATGGTAATGTCAAATACTTTTGAATCTCCTTGTTCTCTATAGAAATTCATCTACAGAGATGGATGGGTACCTTCAAAGTAAAGCTTTACAGAGATAACTACATATGAGGTCTATGTTTATAAGTGATGGCAAGCGTGTGTGTGTATACATATTGTACACAAAATGATCCTATGAAGGATTCCCATACCCATATTAAATATGAGAGGTATTTTAAGCTTTTAGTAAAGGTCATGGAAGTTTAAGGTAATTTCTAATATAATGCATAAACTATATTATAGTATAGTATAGTGTCAATGCAATAGTGCAATATTTACAGTATATTTTTCAGTTTTATTTAAATAGAGCATAACTTGTTTTGATTTACTAAAGCTTATCAGGGGCAAAAATAATGATTATAGGGTCCCACAGTAACATTTTGATGGCACCCTGGTGACATCCCTCATGTCATTCATTCTAACAGAAAATGTGTACTATGTGGACAGTTGTCCTTTTACATGTCCCTAACTAGGGACCAGTGCTCCAGATGGGAGTGATAGCATTAGTTAATGGAATTAACTTTTAACATAAATTTTCCAGCTAATTACCCTGTCCTCAGTAGCTCTCCCGGCTTTTTTTTTAGCATCTCAGATTTCAAGACCCACCCCCTGCACCATCACAGCAGGTGTTGAAAAGAGGTGGTGTAACAGTTGATAAAAAGAAAAAGCAACAATAGTAATGACCACAACAATTGTTTATATTATGACATAATTATTAGCATTCTTGCAAATAATTGCACTAATAATGTTAATCCAAACTTTTTAAAACTGATGTTTTTTCAGGAGCAGTGAATATTCCTTTAAATATCGTGTCATTAGTATGCATGTAAAGTAGCACATTTTCAACATGTTTAGAACAATACCACAGCAAAATGACATTTCTAAAGGGAAAAATGTCATTTAAAACTACTCGCGGCTGTAATGTATTGTAGGGTCCCTGCAATATAGATGAAAATCATTGAAAAAATGGCATGGGTACATGCCAGTACATTACCAGGCCCTTCAGGTCTGGTATGGATATTAAGGGGAACCCTGCGTCACAATTGTAAAAATATGGTGTAGGGGCCCCCCTCCATACCAGACCCTTATCCAAGCACGCAATCTGGCAGGCCGCAGGAAAAGGGGGGGACAAAAAATTGCCCCCCCTCCTGAACTGTACCAGGCCACATGCCCTCAACATGGGGAGGATGCTTTGGGGTCCCCCAAAGCACCTTGTCTCGCTGTTGATGGGGACAAGGGCCTCATCCCCACAACCCTTGCCCAGTGGTTGAGTGGGTCTGCGGGCGGGGGCTTATCAGAATCTGGAAGCCTCCTTTAACAAGGGGACCCCCAGATCCAACCCCCTTATGTGAATGGGTATAGGGTACATTGTACCCCTACCCATTCACCCAAAAAAGTGTAAAAATTGTAAAAATGACAGTAGACAGTTTGGGACAAGTCCTTTATTAAAAAAAACAAAAACAAGCTGCCCTTCGATGTCCATTCATCTTCGATCACAGAGTTCAATGACCTGTTAAAAAGAAAACCAAAAAAAACCTCTGCCTCCATTTTTATCGGTTCTTCAGACACTGTGATCAACAATGAATGGACATCATTGTTAAAGGGGGCTTCCATATTGGGATAAGCCCCTTGCTCACAGACCCCCACAATCACCTGGCAAGGGTTGTGGGTATGAGGCCCTTGTCCCCATCAATATGGGGACAAGGTGCTTTGGGGGACCACAAAGCATCCTCCCCACAATGTAGGCATGTGGCCTGGTATGGTTCAGGAGGCAGGCACTCTCTTGCCCCCCTTTTCCTGTGGCCTGCCAGGTTTGGATATTGGTCTGATTTGGATTTTGAGGGGACCTCTATGCCATTTTTTTTATTTTGGTTTGAGGTTCCTCTTAAAATCCATACCAGACCTGAAGGGCCCGGTATGGATTTTGGGGGGACCCCACGCAATTTTTTTTTCAATTTGGGTGTGAGAGTCCCCTTAATATCTATACCAGAGCCAAAGGGCTTGGTAATGGACTAGGGGGGAACCCATGCCATTTTTTTTCAATGATTTTCATCTATATTGCTGGGGCTCGACAATACATTACAGCAGCAGGTAGTTTTATATTACTTTTTCCCTTTAGAAATTAAATTTTGCTGTGGTATTGTTAAAAACACAGAAGGCACTACTTTTCATGCATACTAAGGACACCCCCAGGCACGATATTTAAAGGAATATTTCATTTTTATTGTTTCACTTTAAGCATTGTTAAAATCACTGCTCCTGAAAATTTTTTTAGTTTTTAAAACTTTTTTTTGCATTGATACCTGTCCCCTGGGGAAGGACCCTGGCCCCCAAACACTTTTTATGGCAATAACTTGCATATAAGCCTTTTAAATTAGCACTTTTGATTTTTCATGTCCATGTCCCATAGTCTTTAATGGTGTTCATGTGTTCATACACATTTTTTGCCTGTTCGCAAGTTCTGGTGCGAACCGACCTATGGGTGTTCAGCAATAGACCCGCCTGGTCTGAGGTAGGGATCCGTCTGTTCCCGAGTCTCGGAACCGGCTGGTCCGAGGCGCAGTAACTGAAGGAGGATTCAAGGTGTCCGGGTGTGCTCTCGGCTTGAAGGGGCACCACAGCTCGTGAAAGTGATCGGGGGAGGACTCTTCGGAGGAGGGCCAACAAGCTGGCATCCTGAGAAGTGCCTGGTTACTGAATTGGGAAGGACATTGACAAATCCACGCTTTTTCCAGTACTATCAAGGAGACAGAGAACGTTCCAGGTACTGAGAAAAAAGGTTCCTGTGCACTTCCAGTTACAACTTGTTCAAGGTCAGAGATTTTACAAGTTCTGAATCAAAGTGCTGACTGCCATAATCTCTGGCTAGAGATTTGTTCAGCCTTGAAGCGCCCAGCTGCGAGTGGCTACTCTCTGGGTGGTACTAGAGACTTTGTTATGCATGCAGTTCAAGGTGCCTGAGTTATTCAACCTTGCCCTCTGTTCCTATACGAGACTGTGTTGTTGGATTTTACCCCTGCAAAATAAAACCTTTCAAAAGGACTTTATTGGTGTCAGCGTCCAAGTTGTTGGATATCTACCCTGGGAACCCCTAGACGTGGAAGAACAAGCCAAGTGGAGGTAACCGGTAAGCCCATAAAGTTAAGGCCACCCTACAAAGGGTTATGGCCTCTACATATAATTTCATTTTTCAAACTTTATCATACCCGAGATGTCTACTAGACTCTAAGCCCTTGTACACACGGTCGGAGATTCCGACGGAATGTGTCCGATCGGGCCATTTTGTCGGATATTCCGACTGTGTGTGGTCTCCATCGGACTGTATCCGACGGACCAAGTTTTCCAAATTATTGGTAAAATTTTCCGACAAAATGCTCCGATCAGACATACTAATCATGTGTAGAGAATTCCGATCGGACAAAGTGCCACGCATGCTCAGATCAAATTCCTACACCAAAGCTATTGGGTACTAGTGTGAACGTAGTCCCGTCGTAACAAAATAACGTCATCACGTTGGATTTTCCGACAACTTTGTCCGACCGTGTGTATGCAACAGTTTCGGACAAAATCCGTCGGACAAAATCCGACGGACAAAATCCGACGGATTTGGTTGTTGGAATCTCCAACCATGTGTACAAGGGCTTAGAATTACAGGCCTGCAATATAAAACGCCAATTTTCAATGCAAAATAATGATACCACTTTCAGCACCAAAAATCTGAATTAATCATACCGCCGGGGAGGTTAATATGACTCAGATAGATGTACCCCTGCTAGCACTTACCACATTCCACAATCTATTAAAACTGTACAATTTTAATAGATTTATGAAAAATTATTTAGATCAGGGGTTTCCAACCTACGGCTCATGACGGCTATGAATGTGGCCCAACACAAAATTGTAAACTTACTTGCATTTACACTTAGTGAACACATGTGGCTGAAGAAATTTTTGACAGTGTCTCTTTACTTTTACTTCACTTTTATACGTTTTCTCTTCCCAAAGAAAAACATTCCACTCTTCACTACTCACGTCTTATTAATGTCGTCAGTTTTTAGCAGCACCTATATGTGTGAGCAACTATTTTCATGGACAAAACGCACAAGAGCAAAAGTAGAACCAAAATATATGATGATCACCTTGAGAATTCATTGAGAATAGCTAATACATCAATTAAACCAGATATTGATAGGTTAGTTTATCAAAAACAGTGACAAATATCACACTAGTTTTATGGTGCCCTCTTTTACTTTATAATAAAGAACATTGTAAAAAAAAAAAAAAAAAAAAAAGTTGTATTACTTAGATAGAAACATTATCTATATCAGTGATCAATAACTTGTGATCTGCCTGTCTTTTTATGCCCATCAGTTACCTTTATTGTTAAAGTGTTTACAAACAAACATGCCTATGCCTATACTTACCTGCTCAGTGCAATAGTTTTGCACAGAGCAGCCCGATCCTCTCATTCTGGAGTCCCAAAACAGTGTTCCAAGCCCCTCCTCTCCATCATTTTCCCCTTTCCCCAGGGCATGCATTGCACTCACTCCCAAGTCCCGCTGCTGCATCCATTGACACAGACAGTGGGCATCAACCCTGCCCCCCCACTCCCATGTCACATGATTTGATTGACAGCAGCAGGAGCGAATGGCTCTTGCTGCTATCAATCTGTCCAGTGAGGAGAGAGACAACGGTTGGAGCCACTGCTCTTGAGAACATCGTTGGATCGGATTGGGCTCAGGTAAGAAAAAGGGGGGGGTGGGTCTGGGAGGGAGCTGCAGCACAGAAGGTTTTGTACACACTACTCGTTTTTTATTGTTCAACCCAGCAGGTCGAAGAAACGGTACTAACAATCTGATGTTAGTACAGTTATCTCCCCTGCTGTGCTATTGTGTTCTGACAGGGTGATGACCCCCGCCTAAACACTCCAGTCAGCACTCTCAGCCATTGAAAGCGCTGATCAGCAACCAGTCGAAAGACCTTTTCCGGCTGCCATACACATGGGTCGAATGTTGGCCGGTTTCTATTGAACCAGCCGATGCCGCCCGGCATTCAGCTTGTGTGTATTGGGCTTTAGTGTATTTTCTTTGCGGCCCAAGACAATTTATTTTCTTCCAATGTGGCCAAGAAAGATCAAAAGGTTGGACACCCCTGATGTAGACCATGGGCTTATCTAAGCATTCAATGTATCTCCTTTTAGTTTGAATCACACTATATAGCTTCTGGAAAATGTAAAGATTGTACTAACTGATTGGTGACCCGGGTCACCAAATTTAGGCAGGGGTCAATTGGACCATGGAGCAGGGGAGTAAATACCCTTGGTAATTAGGAACTATAGGCATTGCAGTAGTCACTGGTAGAATGACATGACATACTTCCAGTGCATTCCTCTTCATTTCAGTTTACTTTTAGCTGGTACAAGAAATATACAGTATAATCTGGCTCCCTCCCCAGCTTTAATTGCATATGTGATTTAGGTATTATTCTAGGCACTATCTTACCAGGAAAAAAATTTAATTTATTTAATAACCCATGCATTCTGCACACCCCTGTAACATTGTTGTATCGTTGATAAGATAGCAGGATCTCTGGAAGTATTGCCAGTTTCTCCAAACAGCATGGCCATTTCTCTAAGGCCGCGTACACACGGGCGGACTGTTCGCCCAACTTTGTCCGCTGAACAGTGTTTGGGCGGACAGTCCGCTCGTGTGTGGGCTTTCAGCGGACAGTTTCAGCGGACAGTTTGACGAACAAGGTTTTACGGAATTTCCGAAAAACTGTCCGCTGAAACCTTGTTTCAGCGAACAGTCCGCTCGTGTGTAGGCTTGTTCGTCAAACTAAGTTCCGCGCATGCTCAGAAAGGATTTACACGCCGAAAGTTATAATGCAGTGTATAGGACGTCGTATTTTTCGTCCCGTCGTACGTGCCGTTCACGTCATCGCGCACGGTTTCAGCAAACTGTTCGTCCGTCGTGTGTGGCCATGTCCGTCCATGCTAATTTTGAGCGGACTGTTTGCCGAAACTGTTTGACGGACAAAGTTGGGCGAACAGTCCGCGCGTGTGTACGCGGCCTAACAAGTAACATGACTGGGTTAGTGTCTGGATTATTTTGTGTTTTTTGCTTTACTGTGAACAAAATTTGTATTTATTTCTGGTATATTGATAAATGAATGGGAATCTGAGAGGAGAGTTAAGGTGCAAGTTGTAAACTAGCTAGGGTCACTTAAAAATATCAGCACAACAATGTAATATGAATATAATAATAATTTTCCAGTGTTTGCATATAGTATGCATAGATATATTTTCTTGCTAAATAGAGGTGAAATGTAAGCTCTGCTTGACTCCTTTATACAATTTGTCTCTATCCTTTTTGGCTGTTGCCATGGTAATTCTTAGAGATAAGGTTTTAGAAGTTAGGCGAGATAGGTACAGTAGTTGCCCATGGAAGAAAGATAATTTGGCATAAAGAGAGCTGAAGAGAGATACATTTTGTTGAGTGTCTTAATGTTTGTCAACTAATTACCAATATTTTCTGTATTTTATCTTTTTAGTGACATAGTACGTTTACATATTCTACATCACAGACTATCACTAAAACTGACACCCATAGTTTAGTCGATTATTGGTTTCACCAATGTGGCCATAGCAAGCCAATGACATTCCTGCAGATTATGGGTGGGCACTGACAGCTTCCTTTTGGGTTTGGTTGAATGGGTTCTAACCAAACCAAAGCTCATCCCTATTTATAACAAAGAAAGTTGTTTTGTAGTTACCAGAGATAACTATGAACAACATAATTCATAAGAATGCTGCAGAGGCAGGTTGCGCAGGAATTTACCAGCTCACAAGATTTCTGGCAAGACCAATAAGTATTTTTCTACACTTATCAAGCAGATATAAATATATAACTTATTATTATTATTTTTTTTTTTATAAGACCAAAAGGAAAGGAGAAGTTTATTGTTAGGGTTTATACACTCTTTAAGATGGCGGGGAATGTACCTTGGCAGTAGTTATAATATGCAGAAAGAGGCCCACTTTTCCAAGGCTGTCAATAGATAGATAGATAGATAGATAGATAGATAGATAGATAGATAGATAGATAGATAGATAGAGACAGACATACATACATACATACATACATACTGTACATAGTGCAAGTATCTATCTATTAAGTAAAACAAGTGAGTACTACCAGATAAAAGTCATGAACCCACCTTGATTGCCAAGGTCATAAATGCTGCATCAGCATTTGTTCTTTATGTGTACAAGAAGTCAGATGCAAGATGTGTACTTGAAAATATGTTATGACATTCACATCCCTCTCGCATTACAGGGAGGGGGTGTTAGGCAAGCAAGCCACATCTCTAGATGAAGCTTGATGATGAGGAGCAAAACCTATATGTGTTCAGATAACAAAGCACAATGTGATAGGGAATATAATGCATGTGTCATAGAGAAAACGTATGTCTGTGCTCATGAGAGGGAAACCAAGGCGGTATAACATTTGTGTGAGGCAGTCAGAGAAAGAAGCGGAAAATGCCTCTTGTCTGCCCTGGTGTTTATTATATTTGAATTCACATTCAGCAGCGGAATGAGATGAGAGCTTAATGGAATATTAAATAACTGATGCCAAACTGTTGACAGATGGACTGGCATCAGTTTTCTTGAACTGGCCCTATCCTCAGAATAACAATGCTAGGTATGAACATTGCTTTGTCAGCAGACACTGCTACATTGAAAAATAAAATTATCCTCCTACCTGGCCAGTACTTCACCACCCCACTTAATTCAAATGAATGCTTTCAAATGGAAAAAAGCCTAGAAATCCTTCACAAGATTTGTCTTCTTTGATTTTGAAATGAGTCTGCCATGTTTTGTATTGATTTTTGCAGCCTAGATAAACATTTATCTCTCACTTTGATTAAATGCCGGTTAAATGCTCTTAAATGACCAATTGCTTTTTAAGGTAATCCTGTATTTATGCCAAAATGTAGATTAGCATCTTTATCACATAGAAGTATGTTTTCATTTTGCTGATTTTTTATTTTTAATTCAGAACTCACAAGGCAATCTACATTATTTAGATATAGCCAAACTGAATTTTTAATTGACTTATTTTACGTTGTATACTAAATGTGTTCATTTTGCGCTAGTTTGATATTGGTAAAATCAATTTGGTTGGTTGTTATAAATTACAATTTTTTGCACTGTGCTCATTCATTGTCCACTGATTCAGCTCAGTGGTGTGTGATCCCTAATTTGGAACTGAACTTAAAAAGTGAAGCCCTGTTGTCTTATAAGGTACATATAGATCATTTAGGATACTGCATAGGCAAATTACCCTTTCTATCTTTTGTTTTAAATTTCGTTAACCTTATAGCTGTATATCTACAATATGAAATCAAATCTTGTGATGGTAGCAATCAGAGGTGCCTTAGATGCCTTAGATGGAGTGATATTTGTTAAAGTCGATACTGTACTGCTTGAGGCAGAGAGAGCTTTACTTGACAACCTGCAGTACAAGGATCTCCCTGTTCCTTCTTCATATATTCCATGCCTCTGTACTGCACCAATCTTGCTGCTTGCTACATATTCCCCCACCAGTCTTTTATATCACTAATCATTAGTTCTGACATTAGGAAACAAAGCCTTGCCTCCACCAAGATGGCTGTCCTTACATAGAGACATATTGCATGGTAAAGCAGTATAGGGAAAATATCAGCTGCAGGTATCAGCATATAGGCAATGCTGGTGACTAGACCCTGCCCTCGCCTTGCTTTTTTTGGGGCACAACTTCCAGATTTCAGGTCCTATTTTTGAATGTTACTGTATGTACATCATTCATCTTTTGATTAACCAACTGTAAGGGATTTTTGCATTATTATATAATTTTCCCGGATTTAGTCTTAGTGGAATAAGAAAGAAACAGAAAAGTAGTTTACATGCAGTTAAAAAATAAATAAAAAAAAGTGTAATAAAAGTAAAACAAGAGCAATTTATCTATATTATGCTTTTGTTTTGTGTTTTTGTATAGTGCCTTTTTAGTAAATTAATTGTCTGTTAGAAATAATAAACTTTGCATTTACCTGCAACATCAAGTATTTTGTATACGTAATTAGGAATATTTTCTGGACACCAGGCTTTCAGATGAATTTAAAAACACTTCTTAAATGCTGGTGAAATAAATAATGATAATAAAAAAACAAAAACATAAACAGTTTTTACAAAGAAAATGTTGTTTGTGGCAGAAATGTTTATTGGTCTTCAAGCCTTGCATTTGCCAACTAGTCTGCAGGGTGCTCATAATTAAAGTGAACTTATGTTTAAAAAAGTGTCTTCGGGCCCACAAAACAAGCACCAAGAGGTGTCTGTACATTGTTTCAGTAACTTTGCAGAGTGTTCTGTGTGTCCTGAACCCTGGGGACATGTAGGATGTAAATCTACACTTAGCCTTTGTGTTCTATTGGTCCATGAATATGATAGTGACTAGTACTTAGACATGGGTGGGTTTGACAGTGTTTAACTTTGCCTCATAAGGTTTTGTGTAAACCAGAATGCATCTAAAAGTGAGTGTATACATATATTGGGTGCTTACTTTTAAGGTCCACAATTACTTTGGTAAGTTTGGAACAAACACAGGTTCTGTTAAGGTAGTTCTGTGCAGTGTAGAAAAAAAGGAAACACATTAGTTAACAAGTGTAGCAACACCCCCGAAGGAGCTGCTGTTGTTGGTTCAGTCAGTTACTCTGCCTCTCAACCCCAAAGAACTCCCAGCCCCCCTGGCCCACCTAGTAAGATGTGTTGTGTATTATTATCAGGTTATTCCATTAACCAATTCTGTTCTTCAAGTTTACTTGGAGCAGAATAAAGTTTAGATTAACATTATTCAGCCAAGACCTGTGTAAGTAGCCAGAATTTGGTTGAAACAGGTACCAGAGAAAGAAGACAGAGCTACGGCGGAGGACATTTTTCATTTTTATTAAAGGACTTGTCAAAAACCATCACACATTTTTTTAACACTTTTTGGGGTGAATGTCCATACTCATTCACATGGGAGGCAGGATCTAGGGGCCCCCTCTTAAAGGGTGCTTCCAGATTCTGATAAGCCCCCTGCCCACAGACCCACATAACCACTGGCCTGGGTTGTGGGGAAGAGGCCCTTGTCCCCATCAACATAGGGGCAAGGTGCTTTGGGGCAGGGCAGAGCCCCCCTGCCCCAAAGCACCCACTCCTATGTTGAGAGTATATGGTCTGGTATAGATTTTGGGGGGAGCCCTATGGAATTTAAAAAAAAAACATTTGGTGTGGGGGAGTCCCCTCTGAATCTATACTAGACCGGAAGGGCCTGTCCCTGTTAAGGGATTTTGTTTTGCTAGCAATTTTTGTTTTTTACATTCAGTTGTCAGTTGTCAGTGGGAAACTCATCAGTTGTTAAAGCAGAGTTCCACCTTCCCTTCAAAAAATAAAGTCAGCAGCTATGTTTCCATCGGCAAAAAAATTGGATTGCAAACACAACACGTGCATTTCTGGTGCGACTCCATTGAAGTCTATTATAAGCAAAATGTGGGGGAAAAAAGGCTAGACCCTTTCCAAAAATGCACGCTGCAAAATGCATATATATAAATGTGTACCATAGGAAACCATGTTAAATGGACTGTAGTGCATTTCTGCAAACTGAAAAACACACTTAAAAATGCATAGGTGTGAACCTAGGGTCAACCACAGATCTGTAACCTTCAGTTGCAAGGCTGGAAATAGTATTGATGGACTAAAGTGCAATTAAAAGAGAAGTATAGGTTTTTTTGCTAATAATATTTACCTTGGTGGATGGAGCATCAGACCGATGCTGCAGCTGTCCCCCGGCGTCTCTACACTGAGAACTGAGCACCCAAACACCGCCGATGGCTCAGTTCTCACTCCTCCCCAAGCAGAGTGATGCTGACTGACAGGCAGCATCGCTCCTGGTCTGCCTCTCCATGCTCATTGGAGCAATGAGCTGTGAAGGGGTTGCTTGCTATGACTACTATCAATCAAGGTAGCTGACGGATCTAGACTTGAAGTAAGGATGATGCGCTGCCTCGACCATGCCAGTGCAACCAATGCCAAAAAACAATACAAGTGTTTTAGATGATCATTAAAAACATGTAATATTGGGATGGGGTATGAATACCCATCTTAAATCAACTATGTGCTTTGTCCATATACGTTCAATTTACAGTCGTCCCCTAATCCCACAAGCAAAATAAGTTTCTTAGATCCTTTACCACTCTTACCGCTCCTTTACCACTATTGAGCTAATGGGAACAAACAAAATGGGTACTCCCTAGTATGGAAGAGCATGTGACTCACTCCCCTTCTTTCCTGCGACAGTTCTGGGACTCAGAGATTAGCCCATTGCTGTCACATGGTTGTCAGGAGACAGTTTTCAGCACCGTGTAAGCTGCAACTGGAACATTTCAGATTTTATACCCCACTGAACAGTGTGAAAATGGTGCAAAAATTAGAATGTGCTGTTGAAAAGGCATATTAAAGTAAACCTACCCACCTGCATGGGTAACGAACATGTATGCTTCAAGAGATGTTAGTAAACATCTTATTTTTATCTCTAATATTATTTTACCTTACCTTGCAGTTTCTATTAATTAAATGATACGCTGATTTTTTTTTTTTTTCTTGAATTGATTGCTCATGAAAGTGTTGTGTTTCCTGTCAAGTGGGCTGGAGAAGAAAATTATGAAGAGCTGAATTCTATTAATACTCATTTAATCAGGTTTTATCAATTCATTCCATAAGCTGAATATTGAACTTATATTTATTCTGCAATTTTTTCCTTAAGCCCATAGGCAGGGAGAAAAATTGCCAGCATTTATAACTGTGTGGAGACACCTAGACTTTATGAATTGTTAAAGATGGGGTCAATTCTAATAGACTTTTTTTGCCTTTTTTGTGACATCAAATAGAAAATTGAATTTGAGAAGGAATTAACATATAAATCTGATTTTCTGTGCTCAGTCAGTTAGAAATGGCCAGGATTTGAATCTACTTAGAGACCGTCCTTCAGATACACTTTTACTCAGTTGAAACCTTGCTTTGTGTCAACTGGGAAGTAACTGGAGGTAAAATTGACTTCAATGCTTTGAAAGTATATTAGAAAATGCTCACGGGGAGTCGGGGGGTTTTCTGCTTATTTGCCCATAATCAAGCGGCAAGTCACCCAACTCCTTGACAACCTTGAAAGGTGTGTTTTGTAGACCAGCATAGAAAATTACTTTTTCACCCAACAAGTATTCAAAATCACATAATGTGTTTTTATGATGTGTTTGTAATGTATTTTATGGCCAGTGGTTTCAGTGTCACTCATTGGAGACTTGGGGAGGGAGCATGTTCTTTAACTGAATACGATCAGATGTTTTGAGTTGCAACAATACCTCGTTTGCTTGTCATCAAGCAGGTCACCTGGTTGCATTGGGTTTAGCAGCACACAGGTGTAAGTACTGTCTGACTACATCATTATTTACTCAAGACACAATAGCATTTTTCCAAACAGGTCTAGAATAAAAAAAATAAAAATAAATTACACATACACTTTTGGCAGCACTTTTAAGCTGCTGCAGCAATTTCCACTCTTACTATTGTAATGCATCTCAATAACTGGATTGCCTTAAAGACAGAGGTAGAGATCCAGTGAGCCTTACAACATTTTCCTATGGGGTTCCACCAAGTTAGTTATGCTGATAGTTTCACACATACATAGTTGTTCTTCTAGATGTGGCTATACCTTTATGCTTCAATCACCCTTTTAATGCATTTCAACTGAAGCTACAGACTGATCATCAATTCATATAGGTCATTTAAAAAGGAGTTAGTGATCCTTTGTATGATCTTTGTTCTTTTTCATTAATGCCCATGTGTCTATAACCTCTTGATGCACACATATGATCAAGTTAGTGTACAGGTATTCCCATTTAAACCCTTGCTTCCTCACCTCTTTAGACAGATCATATCTCTGCTGAGAGGAGAGGAACAATATAGTTCATCCACAAAAGACTGCATGAAATTGCCTACTGCATGTACTATTCTTGAAGTTATTGTTATGGAATTGCTTCAATAACATTCTAGATCATTTCATCCCTGGATGATCAACTGCTTTGATATAAAATGTTCCCTACTGGTTAGGCAATGAAAAGGCTTCCATTACCAGAGGTAGTAAGGTAATTACTGATTCACTGAATGGATACATTCTATTTTTAGAGATATGCAAGGAAATATGAAAGTGTCCCACCCCAGTAATTTATAATTGGTTGCAAGAGATTGCTGACTAACAGACTACACATGCAGAATAATTGTAATTTGTAAATAGAGGTAAGATAGAAAGACTTTGATCTACTAGGTTTCCATTAGCAAATCAACACGGTCTGTTTAATAGATCTTTTCTCTTTGGTACAACATAGTTAGATTTGGAATTAAAACCTATTCATCAATTGCAAAGCTCCTATAGGCCATGTAATATTCTATAGTTGATAACCTTATTTAAATTTTTTTTTTTTTTTAAGTGAATACTAATGAAATACCTGTATGATAAAATACCTGTTGATCGTGTCAGAAATTAAGGGCTGTCTTGTTTTATTGGCTGAAGTTCTGCTTTAAAATAACAAAAGAAGTGTACACAACTTTCTATTTTATAGCTTATCCCACCTCCCTCTCCCACAATTCAGAATTTTAGTGCTGCATGGCAGCCCTTCCTTGTTTCTCTCTGGTGTTGCACCCCCGCTGCCTCCTGTAATGTCAGTCATCCTAGAAAGCAGTTTTACTGTCTGGGGAATACATGATGTGGGATTTCATGCATGTGCAGATATGCCACATGTTTTTGGGAACCATAAAATACCTATGCCAAAGGTATTAAGACCACAGATATATGAAAAGCCTTTGCACACATGGATGTACTGGTGTTAATGAGCCCTTATGAAGTATCCACTGCCACAAAAAATAATACAACTTACTAATAAATCTGTGAAAGCTGCTGTTGTTTAAGACAGTTTCTAGTAACTATAGAATGAATAAAAAGGTTTAGAGCCCTGCAGTATATCAGTGATGTGAGGTAGCACAAATTGCAGAAAGCTGCAGCTCAATGCTTCTGCTTCATGGCAGCAATGTTGGCCACAGAGAATGTTTCGTCTCTGGGTATGGACTTTTACATAGTCTATTTAGTTCAACCAATAAAAGAGACAAAAAAAATACAATCCTATATACACACAATCCTATACCCACATTTGATCCAGAGGAAAGCAAAAAACCTAGCAAAGCATGATCCAATTTGTCCAGCAGAATCAACTGTACAGAATCAACTCTTGAGGGAGTCTATTCCACATTTTCACAGCTCTTACTGTGAAGAAACCTTTCCGTATTTGGAGATGAAATCTCTTTTCCTCCAGACATACTGTAAAGAGTGCCCTTAAAGGGAATAACGCAACACCACGTTCACTAGATGGACCACTTATGTATTTATACATGTTGCTCAAATCTCCCTTAATCTCCTCTTCTCAACAGAGAATAAATTCAGTCCCTCTAATCTTTCCTCATAGCTGAGCTCCTCCATGCTTCCTATCAATTTCGTTGCCCTTCTCTGTACTTTCTCCAGTTCCCCAATATTCTTTTTGTGAATTGGTGTCCAAAACTGAAATCCAGATGAGGCCTTACCAATGATTTGTAAAGGAGCAAAATTATATTTCTCTCTCTGGAGTCTATACCTCTCTTAATACAAGAAATGACTTTGCTCACATTGCAAACTGCTGCTTGGCATTGCATGTGATTATTAAGCTTATGATCTACCAGAACACCCAAATCCTTCTACACCATTGATTCTCCCAGTTGTACTCCCCCTAGTATGTATGATGCATGCATATTCTTAGCCCCCAAATGCATAATTTTACATTTATCAACATTAAACCTCATTTCTCACATAGTTGCCCAATTAAACAGTGCATTGAGGTTGGCTTGTAAGTTGGAGATATCCTGTAAGGACATGATTCCACTGCATAGCTTGGTGTCATCTGCAAAGCCTGAAATAGTAATTTTAATCCCGGACCCTATATCGTTTAGAAATATATTAAAAAATAAGGATTTTTTCCAAGCCTGTTGACTTTATCTTTCACATTAGTCATATATGGGGAACTGCGTCAAATGCTTTTGCTTTTGCAAAATCCAAGTATACTACATCCACAGCCACTCCTTTGTCCAAGGTTTTGCTCACCTCCTCATAAAAATAAATCAGATTTGTCTGACAACTTCTGTCTTTCATGAATCCACCCTGTCTGTTGCTTAAAATATTTTTTTTCTCGTAAGAACTCATCTAAGTGGCATTTTATTAAATTCTCCAGAATCTTCCTAACAATAGAAGTTAAAGTGGTTGTAAAGCCACGTGTAAAGTCTCTCCAATCTCCTCTGTTAGATAATGCACTTGTTCCATATTGCTGATCGATGCTCAAGGAACTGGACACCTCTCTCCTCTCCCAGGCTAACAGCTACAGTGGGAGGGGCCACAAACTCCTGCTGACATCAGCGAGGGGCGGAGAGGAGGAGAGAGCCAGGTGGTCAGGTGAGTGTCGGTTGGACAGTTTGCAGGGGGTAGGGCAGAACTAGGCAGGATCAGCCAGGTATTTCAGGTGGTACAGGGGGCCAAATTACACAGCACGGGCACTGTGCTGTATAATATGCTTTAAAGGAACAGGATCTATGTGTTCCAGGGTTACATACACTTTAAACTAACAGGTCTATAGTTATTTTATAAAGACTTTGATCCCTATTTAAATATAAGCACCTCATTGGCCTTACACCAATCCAGTGATACTATTACAGTCACTAAAGAATCCCTAAAAAATAGGTTTTAGTTTTAGCTTTTTAAATGTATTGCCCATGGGGTTGTATTTTGCAGTGTGTTCCCATACATTTTATTTGCGGAATTCCCAATTCTGTTCTGTGTTCATTAATGCCAATATTCCTCCCAGTCTAAGCCCTTGTACACACGGTCGGACATTCCGACGGAAAATGTCCAATCGGACCATGTTGTCGGATAATCTGACCGTGTGTGGGCTCCATCGGACTGTTTCCATCAGAATATCCGACCGACAACGTTTTAGAGCTGGGCTATAAAATTTTCCGACAACATGATCCAATCAGACTTTGTCCGATCATTTGCAGAGAATTCCAATTGGACAAAGTGCCCCGCATGCTCAGATCAAATTACGAGACCAAAGCTATTGGCTACTAGCCTGATCATAGTCCCGTCTTAACGAAATAACGTCATCACGTTACGAACGATTGGATATTCCAACAACTTTGTCCGACCGTGTGTATGCAACACCAGTTTCGGACAAAATCCGTCAGACAAAATCCGACGGATTTTGTTGTCGGAATGTCCGACCGTGTGTACAAGGGCTAAGACTTGGAGAACAGCCCTCAACCTTGGAAAAATTGCTCTCTTAAAGTTAAGTGTTTTTACCTTTCCTGTATGTGCTTTTTGTTTACAGCTAACATTAAATGAAAGCATTGTATGGTCACTGCTACCCAGAATTAGATATTAGGTAAAGTGTATGTATAACAGTTATTACATTCACTAAAAAGATATATGCACAATGCCAGTGTGCTATTGTTGTTATTGTTCACGCTACTATATGTGCAGACATTTCAAAGTTGAAAGTATCAAATTTATAAGCAGGGTTATATCATGTGGCAAGATGAAAATCTTTGTTGTCCAGGGACAGCACGAGAACCTTGAGCCCTTACTTTATACAGATACTCTAGACATCTGTCACCTTAATTTTATGTTCAGGGGCAGGTATGGCAAGGTTCAGGATTTTACAGTGGATTAGTAATTGGTACTGGGCATGGATCTAAAGTACTTTCATGGGACTTTGACCTTTAATTTCCTTAGTTAAAATGATTTTAAATGTGGGTGGATGACTGTTAAAGAACATAGTAGATGCCCTTTTCTTGAGGACCCTGTAGTAAGATACTGATCCATTATTATATTTTGTGGGTATGTAATTACATCACATTTCAACTGTAACTATTCGAAAAACACTCACCCCTTTTCCTTTTATCCAGAATAGATATTGGATAAAAACTGTATAGTCAAAACTATTTCATAACTTTTTCATGAACAAAATGTTTATATAATTATGTTTTGAGAATTCTCATCTTCTATAACAATATAACAAAACATATAATTAGAATATGCTTTCTTGCCTCTCCTGCTTTATGGTATGCAGACAAAAGAACTATATTGCATAAACATTAGTCACCCTCCTGTTCAAGACTAAAGTTGTTCCTGTTAAGTTCTATGGAGCATAGACAGAACCCTGGAGCCCATTGCAGATGAACTGTAAATCAAGGAAATAAACTATGCTGTTTTTAACCATGAAGTTGAAGATCATATCTGTTTCAGAATACATAAGCATTTATATCACTTTTCTAAGCTGCTCTCCCTAAAAGTAAAAAGAATTACAATAAAGACTATTAAGGTTTGTGACTTGTTTGACTACTTTTTTTCTACCTAAACAATAGCAGAGAGCTGACATAGGCAGAGCCTTTACTAATCTGTAATGCAAAAAAAGCAAGCCTTTACATGTTATAGTCCTCTTTACCCAGCTTTGTTTTTTTTTAAATAGATTTCCATACACAATAGTTATCATAAAGTTTTTGTGACCATATAAGAAAAGGCATGGCAAGAAACATAAAAGTGCAGTGTCATACAGTATAGAGAGGTGTTGTGTCTCTTGTGTAGGCATCAGGAGTATGTAAACTGTGTGTTGAATTTAGGGATCATAATTATTTAAAGTACAACATAGTGTATTGAATGTAAGGATTGGGGATATACAAGCACAGTCAAGAATATGTAGTGTATAACACAGGACATAGAGTGTAGAAGGAAGGAGTATGTACAGCACAGCACATAGCATGCAGTGTTTAGTAGACATGTGCACACTGAAATATTTTGTTTCGGAATTTTTTTTTCAGCCGAAAAATGTATTTATTTAGTTACTCTGGAAATTAGTTTTTATTTAGTTTTGTTAAAAAATGCATTCGTCTGAAAATGCGAAATAGTTAAGGTCGAATCTGTCATTGAAGGCTTATGG
Source organism: Lithobates pipiens (assembly GCF_037356315.1). NCBI lineage: Eukaryota > Metazoa > Chordata > Amphibia > Anura > Ranidae > Lithobates > Lithobates pipiens. Next base: position 284,436,485 of record NW_027507748.1, on the reverse strand, counting down.
TGTCTGTCAAATGTTCTAAGAAGATTTGACGGAGCAGCTAAACTGTACGACGCTGCAATCGTACATTTCCGGTTGAATATTCCGCCTACAACCTATAGTAGAATTCTAATGTTGTATGACACTAGTAATAATTATATTTATTCTTTTTTTTTTTCAAAATATATTTCTTTATTGAAAACAATAATGGACAGCATTACATAGCATATTGCTCATTGTACAGATAACTTCATCATGAAATGATCATTAACATTGAATAATAACAATTAGGGAATGAGGAAAGGGATATCAACATCTCAACAGGCAATATTTAGCAGAGTTCCCAGTAAGCAGCGATCAGTTCGAATCCGACCTATTAAGGGGCATCTTGCGGTGTACTGGGTTTTTGCGGGTATATGAATGCACTAAAAGATGTTATGTGCCCTCAAGCAGGGGGAAGCCAGAATGTTCATGATCAATCCCTGGTGTCTATAGACATTTGACATTTCTTTACCTCGGATTCTGTTTCCTGGCTGTCTGAATCATTGCTTTCTGCAGCCTATGGATTGTCTGAGTGGGATATGCCAGGTGACCAAATCCTCATTTGGAGACATGAAGGAAACCAATCTGGAGGGAGACAAAAGGACCATACATTATTTGTTGCTTTTTACGCTTGTGTCTATTGTAGTGTCTTGTTTAGATTAGTGTATTCTCTTGTTGTCTGAAAATGTTTCCAGCATGCCCATTTAGTTCCAAATTTATGAGGGGTATCTCCTGCACTGTATATGAATTATTTGATGTCGGCTATGTGTTTGATTCTTCCAAACCATTCTTTGTGTGATGGTATGGTTTGTGACTTCTGGTGAATTGGGATACATTGTTTTGCAGCGTTTATCATGTGCATCACTAGAGATTTTTCATACAGTTTATGAGGTAGGTGGGTATGGTGGAGAAGGTATTGGGTCGGGGTAATTTTCAGGTCCAAAGATGTGAGGTGTGTGGTGATGCGGTGGACTTCTTGCCAATTATTATTACTAGTCAACCAACATTAGAATTCTTCTATAGCCTATGGGCAGAGCATTTGACCATAAATGTCCACTCGCGGTGCCTGCTTCGTCGAATCTTCATGTTGAATCTTTTCTCTCTATGTAGAATAATCTTGAACTAATAGAGCTAAGGTTAGGCACAGTCAACCACAGGTTCGATGGACACAGATTGCTATTGTCAGCGTCATGTCGAATCTCCTATCTATATCGAACTGTTGCAACGAAAATGAAAATAAAGCATTTGTTTATGTCAGATCTTTTGGTTTTCGGATTCTCTACATTCACTATCGTTTGTTAAAACGATAACGAAAATACCTGAAATTCAGGTGAAAATGCATTCAGACGAAAACAAATGCACATGTCTAGTGTTTAGGACTATGTAACGTAGTGCCCTTTACACAGGTGATCAATGGGAGAATGCCACCTTATATTGGTGTTACTGGAAGAAAGACTGACATTTAAAGCGGGATTCCACCCTAAAAGGTATTTTCACCCACTTCCGGGCATAGACTCCCACGGGAGTCTACGCCATTTCCTGCCCTGCCGCGCTGTCTGCTGGGACACACACGGGTCCCAGTGACAGCGCGGAGATCTCCTATTGCGCGGCGCGGCTCGCGCATGTGCAGTAGGGAACCGGGAAGTGAAGCTGATTCGCTTTACTTCCTGATTCCCTCACCTCAAATGGCGGCGGCAGCAGCCGAGGTCCAAGCGGTCAATCGGCCTCGGCTGCCGGCATCGCTGGAACCCGGGACAGGTGAGTGTCCATTTATTAAAAGTCAGCAGCTGTAGTATTTATAGCTGCTGGCTTTTAATATTTTTTTTTTTGGGCGGAATCCCTCTTTAAATGCTGGGAAGAGGTTCGTGGGAAGAGGAATAATCCACCAGTGTTGGTATCTGTGGTTACTAAAAAAAAAAAAAAAAAAAAGAAGATAAAAATAGTTGCTTTTGGGGTAACACTTTTCCTAAATAAAGGCCATGACATTCTTTGCAGTAAACCAGTTTACTGACAACTTCTATATCTGTGTAGGGCATAAAGATTCAGTAGTGAATCTTCTCAAACTGCAACAGTAAAAAGGAGACTGCAGCTGAGGGCAAAGTTGTAAAGTCTGCTGGGAAAATCTTGCCACTGGAGTCTTCTCATGAAATTCACAATTATAGGATACAGAGAGCATGAATATAATATATTATATTATATTATATTATATTATATTATATTATATTATATAATACAAAGGATGAATAGCTGAAGGCAGACAAAATATGTTTTTTGGATGGTGTCAATCAGGACTTGATCTACTTAATTCAGCAACCATACAGTTTATTTAATGTCAATATAGTTTCATGTAGTCCACTAAGGGGAATGAAGACAGCCTAAAGGAATAAAAGTAAAGTTTGTTCTGTATATGTTATCCTATCACACGTCTATTTTTTATTTTTTATTAATTTGCTATTTTTGACTGTTATTGATTTGGTGTCAGTCTAAATTGTCTGTGGATCTTAGTTTTTTTTTTAATTTTCACTTCACCAGATTAAGATTTAATCTTCACTGTTCACCACTGCAGTACATGTACTTTTGAGGGCTGGTTTATGTAAACATTTAACAGGTTTATAATTTTTTCAAAAATGATTTTCCCAACCAAAACTGGCACATAGTTAAAGGTGAACATTGAACGCACAGTTAAATACACATATGAAAAACCATAATGTATATGTGAGGTGTTTACTTGCCAAAGGTTTTCTATTTTTGGCCTTACAGTCCTGAGAGTTAAACAGCTCTGCCAAACAGCATATCCCTGTTTGAAGTAGAGCAAGATCAGGTCCTTTGCCCTGCCAGTTTCGCTTACAGATCTCCTTCCCACTCATTGATTGGACAGTGAAAGGAGAAGCAGCACACCAAGGAGCTCATCTTTTGGTCACTGTTATGTACTTCTTTTGGGTTACTTCTTGTCAACACATGAACTGATTGGCTTATTATGTTGTTTTTTTTAACTTTTACAGAGATTGCAAGATGCATATACCAGCTCTAGTTCAGGTATTTTGCATACAAAAAACAGTACTTGATGTATTAATGAATAGAGAACTGCAAATATTTGTGTCTTTTATATGTGCCTGGATTTCAGTTTTACATAAAGGGCAATTTTCATGGGAATAATGTTATTATTTTCTGGTTTGTGCTGTATTGACTTACTGAAAATGCCAATGTGCACATCAAACCATAAGAAGCTTAAAACATTAAAAAAAAAAAAAAAAATAAAATAAAAAAACATTAATCATAAATCAAGTCCAGAGATTACAGTGCAACTGAAAATATTGGCTTATCAGTGGCGGGTGTCTGTTTGACCCCATTAATTCTATAGGCATAATTTTTACACCCACTCATCTCCACTTATGAGCCATACCCTGAGCTGAAAGAGAATTGATGAAAATACAGCTTTGATCTACTCAACGTTTTAGCTGGAGACATGACATGGACGAATATTTCCCATTATCAGTAAAGAGCTCCATGTATCAGATCAGAATATAAATGAATACACAGAAGCATTTGATGTTATTGTCATCTTCCAGCCTTCTCGGCTCTTCATAGCATTTCCTACATGTCTGGGACAAATACAGCCAACATAATTAATGCAAACAACATGAAAATGCCAAACAATGATTATTTGTGTTCCTTGAACTAATTCCAAACATAATAAAAACCGTAACGTAGGCCCTGTATCCTGGCAATGTTTGATTTCTCATAGATTTTTTTTTTTTTATCTCAAACAAGAGTATTCTTTTGTGTGAATTAAGGATACAAACTGATTTCTTTTTCAGATAGCTTTTCCTTGCTGTGTGTAAGTATAATGGATGTATTTTGTGTTTCCATGTTTATCAAAAAATGTATACTTACAACATAGATTAAAAGTAGATAAACATTCTAATTCATTCTTTAAAAAAATCCTTACATCATTGAATATTTCAGCTGATCCAGATAGAGTTAAAAACCACTGGTGTGGTTCTGTTTCCATTAACTGTGTTAATAGAAATACAAAGATTGCCACTGCTGACATCTGCTGAAAATAGCTTTACTAATTAACATATCCCCATAATTTGCAGGGAATTCCTCTCACATCCTGTTTTAGTTGTGGGACAGGAAGTGAAGTAAAATCTCCCCAATGGGACACAGATGGCAAAATAACACAAGCCGGTAATCTGCTTTTTTTCTCCTCGTGCTATCAGCATGAGGGGAAAAAAAGCAGATTATTGGCTTCTGTTTACATCACATAATCACTTGTCATTGGCTGACAGCTGATCACATGCTAAAGGACCGGGATTGGACCCTTAGTCTGATCTGTGATCAGCCGAGTCTCATGGAATTGTTCATCAGATAGCGTGCGGTTCACACCCCGCAGGCAGCACATGCACAGGAGGATGTATATGGATTCCCTCCCGGCAATTTAGGCCCGCGCTATAGCACAGGGGGGGGGAGAGGTTGAATAAGCTAACTGCATTCAAGGTGCAACAAAACAAAAGTGGTACAATGTACTTCCATTACATTTTTATCAGAAGCAGTCACAGGCTGGGTTCACACCGCAGCACGGAGTGGCTCACAGCGGCTCACAGCAGGGGTCTGGTCTGGTATCCCTTTTCACCATTTCACATCTGATTTTAGCCAGAATGTTTGGATGAATTCGGACCTGAAAAAGACCAGATGATGCACAGGACACCTGTGCAATTTGCGACAGAGGCACTCCAGAGATGTGTGAACGCTCTCCATTGAGAGCCAGTCACAATCTCCTGACATGCAAATTGGATGCAGGAAAACTCACATCCAATTTGCAATAATGTGAACCAAGCCTAAGAGAAAAGCAAGAAGCAGAGAGGGATCCTTGTTTTATGTGTGGAATCGGTGGTCCTTCTGCAATGGTTTCACATACCCCAATGCTGATTTAGGCCTGGAACTCTCCGCTCATCATAGATCATGAGCTTTAATGAGGATAGACCTATAGATCCAACTAGACAGAAGACTAGTCATACCTCTGTGAAGAGACTACTGCTTCCATGCAGGGATTCCAATAAGCCCCCTGCCTGCAGACCTTCACAATCACAGGCCAGGGTTGTGGAGAAGAGGCCCTTGTCCCCATCAACATGGGACAAAGTGCTTTTGGTTGGCAGGGCAGAGCCCCCCTGCCCCAAAGCACCCCAGACATTGAGGGCATGTGGCCTGGTATGGTTTGGGGGCGCTCACTCGCCCACCCTTTAATGGCCTGGCAGGATTCATGCCGGAATAAAGGTCTCGTATAAATTTTTGGGTGGACCCCACACCATTTTTTTTTTTTTTTTTACATTTTGGCATTTCCCTTAAAATATATACCAGAACCAAAGGACCTGGTATGGACTGGGGGAACCCACATGCTGTTTTTTTTTTCTTCTTATACTCTATTGTCAGCAATGTGTCAGCCGGAAAAATCTAGTTAAATGTAATTTTTTTCTTTAGATATGTCAGTTTTGGTGAAGCAGGTTCTATACATGATACAGATGCACCACGCTAAAGGCAAATGAAGGGGACCCTCCTAGACACTAAATTTAAAGGAATTTTGGATTTCTATTGTTTCACTTTAAGCATCATTAAAATCACTGCTCCTTTAAAAACAGTATGTTTAAAAAAAGAAAATTTGCATTGATAGTATCAATGCAAATAATATATATATCTATATATATATATATGTATATATCTATATATATATATATATATATATATATATATATATATATATATATAATTATAATTATTTGCATTGATAGTATCAATGCCAATTTTATTTTTTTAAACATGTTGTTTTTAAAAGAGCAGTGATTTTAATGATTTCTAAAGTAAAACAATAAAAATGTAAAACTCCATAAAATATAATGCTTTAGTCTTCCTGTAAAGTGGCCCATCTCTACTGTGTATATAACCTGCTGCAGCAAAACTGATATGTAAAGAAAAAAAATAAATGTACATTTTTATGGCTGCAAGCCATTGCCAGCAATAGAAAAAATGAAAAAAAAAAAAAAAACGTAATGGGGCTCTTTTGGGTTTGGTATGAATTTTAAGATGAATCTATGCCAAAATTAAGAAGAAAAATGGCATGATCCATACCAGTCCCTTATCCGAGCATGCAGCCTGGCAGGCCAGGAAAAGGGGGAAGAAAGAGTCCTCATGCTCTCAACATGGAAGGTGCATGTTGATGAGGACAAGGGCCACCGTGAGTGGTAGTTGTGGAGAAGATGCCTGGGGGCCCCATTGCTAAATTGGGCTTCCAGATTCTGATGAGCCCTCTGCCTGCAGACCCCCACAACCACCAGCCAAGTTGTGGGAAAGAGGCCTTTGTCCCCACCAACATGGGGATGAGGTGCTTTGGGGTGGGAAGGCAGAGCCTCCTCTATCCCAAAGCATCCCCCATGTTGAGGGCAGGTGTCCTGGTATGGATCAGGAAGGGGGAACCCACACCATTTAAAAAAAAAAATGTTGCCATGGGGTTCCCCTTCAAACTCAAATGGCCTGGTATGGATTGGGAGGGACCCCCACAGCATTTAAAAAAAAAAATTCTATTGCCAGCTGACAGTCTTTGACTCATCCATTGCTAAGGACATGGTGTATGATGCTTAACAACCCATTGACTGTATACTCGGCGGGCGAACATCCCACCGAGTGCACAGAAAATGTGGGTTTTCGGGGGGAAACCCAAACAAGCAATGTTTGGGCCGAACTTATGCTTTGCCTGAACCAGACGCCCGTCCCTAATGTAGACCAGATTCAAAGCCAACTTGACAAGCATTATCTCATTCAAATAACCATGTGTAAGAAAAGTGAAAACAAATCAAAAGATAGGTCATTTTTGGGTATGAGTAATTTAAATTACGTTAACATGTTTTACTCTTAAAAAGAGCTTGCTCAGAGGTGCAGAACACCGTGAAAACTGGAAAATATGTGTATCATCACTAGACAAAAGAACAGTGGCTGCCATTAGCCACATGTATCTCCTATTTAAAACCAAGATGGTCACTGGGACCTCCCTTGGGCTGTGCATGTCACCATGTACTTTCCCGCGTTATGATGTCACAATGCTACCATGCCCACGCATGCGCTTTCCATGGGGGCATCACCATCGTGTCACCTGTATCTTGGCACCCTGTACCATGTGATCAGCTGTAGTCAATCACAGCATCAAAAATAAAAGCCATTTTGTTATAATGCAATAATAGTATAAAAAAGTACAGTGTCACTACGTAAAAAAAAAAGAAACAAGAGTTAAAAAAAACTTTAAAAAACTTGCCATGCCTTTTACTGAATACCTTGGTCTATCTACTTTCCAAAAAAGGGGTCATGTGAGGGGTATTTGTACTGTCCTGGCCTTTTTGGGCCTCAAGAAATGAAATAGGTCATCAGTACTTCAGGATTGATCAGTTTTCAAATATATATATTACATACACACATAGTTTGTAGACTTTATACCTTTCTCATAAATAATATATGCTGATTTGGGTTATTTTTACAAAAGAAATGTAGCAGACTGCAGTTTGCCCCACATTTATGAAGAAAGGTTATTTGTTTTCAAAATTGTATAACAGAAACAAATTTTCAGTATTTTAACAGTAATGACTGAATACCAGTAAAAGAAAAAAATGATATAAATTTAATTTATGTATAGTGTAGACTCAGCAATTGGCAGTTAAAATGTGACAGTGCAGAATAGCAAAAAATGCCTCAGTCATGAAGGGGGTAAAATCTTCCAGAGGTCAATTGGTTAAGCAGGATGTAACCATATGGAGTGTTTCTGAAAAATGTTCCATAAAGTAAGCAGTAACACTTTTGCATATGTGTCCTGAGTATGGGGGGGGGGGGGGGGGACCTATCCTGGGAGCCACATTGAGAGGGGCGCTGCCAGTCTAGTGTGCATGGGTCTAGTTAAGCACTCCACAAAACATTCTGCTAGCACCCCCAATCAGCAACCACCATATCAGAGGCTAAATTAACGTTTTCCTTAAATCCTTGCTTAAACATTAGCGGTTCTAGCAGGTGGTTATTCAGGGACTTAATGGTGCAGTTGGTCTGCAAAGGGACCATGCAGCCTTTTTTCCGACACTCGGTGTAAAGTTCAGGCATCCCTGTCAGTCTCTGGAGGAGTGATCTGCCTCTCACAGGCTGTAGGGGCGCAGGTACATTCTTCCACTGCACAAGATCTGGGTTATCTAACCCCTCCAGCTGCTCCAACTCTACTATATCTCCCCTACTGATTGGAACATGTTAATCCCTCTCCTTCATCATGGAGCTCTATCCATTTCCACCAGCTCGCTCTGCTTCCTGTGTCACAACCCACTCCACCTTCTTTCCTGGTGAGTTACTATCACCTATTCCTGCTACACGAGCTGACCCCCTCCTTCATTTCTTCTTCCTCTGTGTGTCCATTTGGCCCCACACCCTCCATCTCCTGATTGGCTCACTGTCTGTAAAGGAGAGCTGCCAAAGCCAATGGCTCCCACTGCTGCCAAAAAACAATCAGGAGTGTGAGTACCCACAGAGCCAAGGCTTTTGCTGGCTCTGGTAAGTATTGGGGGGGGGGGGGGGGGGGCTGCTGCACACAGAATGTTTTTTAACTTTATGCATAGAATGTATAAAGGTAAAAAGCCTTGTCACCATGAATGGGGTAACCATAACCACCCTGCAACCATATGCATTGCACATGGTTGCTGCACAGTGGGTCAGCATTTTCAAGGTTTAAACATGCAGTAAGGAAGTAAAATATCACTCCCTTACTGTTTGTCAAACACCAGCAATGACCACTGCATATTTAAACGAGACCTTAGAGCCCCCTTTCAGCCCCTCTTCCTACCTCAGATCCGCTTTGATCTATTTAGTTCCATGTACTAACTAATTCCTAACTGTGGAATCTCTTTTCTCAGTCCCTTTCTCTGTCCCAAAAGTGAAGCTTCAGAGGTTTGTTTAGACCCCTGATAGCTCCCTAAAGACCCTCCAACCGTCCAAGTTATTTAAAAAACTGCAAAAAAAAAATGTAACACATGTAAAAAAATAAGACTAATGCCGCGTGCATACGACTGGACTTTCCAGCAGACTAGGTCCAACGGTCTTCCCGACTGACTTTTGGTGGAGTTCAGATGGACTTCCGAACGAACGGTTTGTTTTGAATGTGATGACATAAGACTGGACTAAAAAAGGAAGTTCAATAGCCAGTAGCTTTTTCCAATAGGAATTGAGTCAGTCGGACAGATTTGAAACATGTTCTTTTTCTAGGTCCGTCTGATTTTTTTAAATGAAAAACTATCAGATTAGCCCACACACGATCGGAATGTCCTATGGACTGATTCCGTTGTACACACAACCGGACTTTCCGGCAGACTAGGTCCAAGGCATAAAAGTTCTAAACACATCCAATATATAGCATAATTTAGCCACAGCCACTGTATGCTGCAATGCACTATGCATGATGCAGGTCACCATCTCCCTTGTAGGAGCCCCAGTACATTACTTTGCCTAGGGCCCATGGTGCTATTAAGATGGAACTAACATCTCTGACTTCTGAACTTTGCATCACTAACTACTGACCTCTGAACTCTGCCCCACTTACTACTGAACTCTGTATCACTTCCTAATGACTCTGAACCCTGCACCACTTACTACTTACCTCTAAACCCTTCTTCACTTACTACTGAACTCTGAAATGTGCACACTTACTACTGAGCAATGAAGTCTGCACCACTTAATACTGAACCCCTGCACGCTGCTTCTATTTTAACCAAAATTCAGCAAAATAAAAAAAAAAAACACACCCAATTATTACCGCTGCACACGCCACCCTTTCTTGTTCAGGAGGGCCCAACTTACGATCCTGCACACAGGCCTCATTATTTTCTATATCACAATTACCCCATATTTTACTGAGGCATAAAATGCTACATGCATCAGTGCACTGTGCCCCACACCCTACTTTCCCAAGCAACCCCCCGCCCTGGGCTTTGAATGATCTTGTCCGGTTATGAGTGGGGGGGGGGGGGCGCCAAACTGCGTCTTTGCCCCGGGTGAAAAAAATGTCTATTATGTACACAGTGATGAATCTAAACTCAGAGCTGTGGTATTTTATATCAGAAGTTATCTCAATGCTCTTAGATATCTTTGAATTTTGAGAAATGATCTTTAAATTTAACTCAGATCTATCCTATAAGCATGAAATAATTTGTGTCATTTGGATATTTTTAGTACTATGCACACAAATAATTGTATGTGTATCTATGGGTTCAATGCCCATTTTTAACTCATGGTTATTTATCTTCTTGGATGTTTTTGGGCCCTCAGTCTTTAGTATCAGCTAGCCTTGGACATATTCTGTATTTTTCAAGCATCTGCTGAGCTGAGTCGGTACAATGTTAGACAATGAAAAATTTCTTCTGGCAGCAGAGCTTAATTCACATTGTAAATGGTAAATTAAACCCATATTCTTTTTCTACATTCTGACACTAATTGTTGAACTGGACACCAGTTGTGAAGATTAAAAAGAGAAACAAGAATATATCCATTAAACAGCTATCTTGTTTTACAATCTTAGCTGTTAAAGGTATGGCTCTCTGAATCATATATATATATATTTTTTTTTAAAGCTGCAACATGTAGACTTTATTAGGTAGGAAGGACATAGGTGTGAAGGCCTAGTAATATTTACATTATTCTGTCTGTAGGTCTTTTTTTTATTTCAATAATTTTTATTCAAGTTTTGAAAATGAAATACATTGAGCAGTCATGAATCATTAATACGTTATGTACACAGAGGAAAGAACAAACAGTTGAGTTATCCGTGGTAAAACAAAACATACGAATAATGGCAAACCCTGCCCCTACTTAACCAGCACCCCATGGGATCAAGCTGTGCTGGGGGGGGGCTGGGAATCATAACGATCAACAGCGAATGACAACAGAACTTAAGGTGTACATAGTTATGTGTGTTAGTTTAAAATTACAGTACCTCCGTTTTGAATACAGTATTTGGGGGAGATAGAGAGAGGCACTAAGTGGAGGGAAGGAGAAATTAGATCAGGTAGAGTGTTAAAAATCTAAAAGGCACTAGGAGGTCAGAGAATAGAGCAGGAGAGTAAACGAGAAAGACTTTTCAAGGGACTAGGTCCGACGGACTTTCGGCGGAGTTCTGACAGAGTTCTGATGGACTTTCCGAATGAACGGACTTGGCCACACACAATCACACCAAAGTCCGACAGATTCGAACGTGATGACGTACGACCGGACTAGAATAAGGAAGTTCATAGCCAGTAGCCAATAGCTGCCCTCACGTCGTTTTTGTCCGTCGGACTAGCATACACACAAGCGTATTTCTGAGTAGGAACTGGGTCCAGCAGAGTTCCGCCGGAAAAATTTGAAACATGTTCCATTTCTAAAGTCTGATGGATTTTTGCAAATCAAAAGTCCACTGCAGCCCACACACGATCGAATGGTCTGCCAGAATCGTTCCGTCTGACCTTTGATGTTGAAAAGTCCGGTCGTGTGTACGCGGCATTAGAGATTAAGCTACAACTCTTGGTCACTTTATGAGTTACTGTCTATACCACTCTTTCCAACATTTCCAGTAGTTATCAAAAGTTGCACAAGAGGTTTTCCTTATAGCTACCCTGTTTCCCCTAAAATAAGACCTAGCATGAGTGTTGGTGATGGCTGCAATATAAGCCCTACCCCCAAATAAGCCCCACCCTCTTTCCCCGAAAATAAGCCCTACCCTGAGAATAAGACATAGAAGGACTTTAACTAGGGCTTATTTGGGGGGTAGGGCTTATATTGCAGCCAACGTCGACAATCACGCTAGGTCTTATTTTAGGGGAAACAGGGTATGAGTCTTTCATATTAGTAGTTGAGATTGACCTGGGCTAGAACTTCTGAGGGGTTAGGAGAATAGGTGCTTCTCCAGTGTCTGGCTATGACTAGTTTTGCAGTGATCAAGATGTGGACAACTACTATACATGATGTCATGGGGTATCTGTCTATGCCTAGGTGGGGGATTGCTAACGCTGGTGCTGGAGATTGGAGGATTCCAGTGATTTCTGCTATAATACTGAAGATTTTCCTTCAGAAACTAGACAGATTCTTGCAATGCCAAAATATGTGAAGTATTGTGCCTGGAGTACCACAATCTTTCCAGCAAAGTGATGAGAGAGATGGGTACATTTTGGCTAGCAGTTGGGGTGTTCTGTACTACCTTGTTAGGACCTCCTGGGTGATTTCCCAGTGGTTAATACAGTGTGAAGCCTTGTAATTGTATCTGAGCGCTATGGCCCATTGTTCTGGGTCGAATGTTTTGTTCAGGTCTTTTTCCCAGGTTAGAATGGTAGGAGACTTAGTAAAAAGTTCTTTAGATTGAAGTGTATTGTAGAGAAGAGAAATGCCTCTACAATTATTGTTGATATTTGTGTAGAAGTTGCACACTTTAGAATTTAGTTTAAACATCGGGGGTGGATTTTTAATTAGGAAGGAGACGACACGTCTATGTAAAAATTGACTTGAGTCAGGGATATTATATTTCTTCTGTAGAGAAGCGAACAGTTTGGGGGATCCGCCTTCTTGGACAAGATCAATTACCCATTCTATACCGTGTTCTTTCCATAAGTTGAGTGAGCAGTAAGGGATCATTGTTTCTAAAATTTGGATTGGGAATTTGATCATGGATGTTGTGTTGTCATGCAGTAACTGAGCCCGTTAGTGTCTCCATGCTAGTAGTGCGGCTTGGGTTACTAGCGGGAGTGAAGAGATCATGAAGGGTTTCCACGTGTCAGCCAGTAATAAGAGTTTCAAGTCAGAGGTTTTGGCCATGTCAGCCTCGACTCCCACCCAAAGGGGTTCCGAGGTAGACATGATGAACCAATATTTAATTTGTGATAGAATAGTAGCCCAATAATAATTCTTCAGATCCAGTATACCCATTCCTCCTGCTTTTTCGATGTTAAATTAGGATTTTTTGGGAGCAGTGCGCTCTTTTCCCTTGCCAGATATAGTGTTTGAGAATCTTATTTAATTCAGAGAAGTGTGAAGCTTTAAATAGGAGTGGTAGGGTTTGGAATACGTATAACATTTTTGGTAGAATCAACATTTTGAAGGAGGCTATTCTACCCACCCAAGATAGCTCCGTTTTAGCCATATGGGTTACAGTTGTTCGGATATCCGATAAAAGGGGTTTGATGTTGATATCTGCTAGGAGGGATGATTTGGATGTTAGTAAAATACCTAAGAACGGGATGGAGTTTTCTGCCCAGGTGTAAGGGAGTAGCTGTTTCAAGTGTATACGAGCATGATGGTTAATCCCAAGATCTAGGATTAAAGATTTACTGAAATTCACTTTATAGTATACAGGGAACTAAAGAGATTGAGGGTTTCATGGACGAAAGGCAGTGATATGATGGGATTGGTGAGAAGGAGGATGACATCATCCGCGAAAGGTTGATTACATGTGATTTTTGTTGGAATTTAAATCCTGATATGTGGGGATGGGATCGAATGGCCTCCGCCAGGGGTTCTATCATTAAGTTGAAAATGAAAGGGGAAAGCGGGCAGCCCTGGCAGGTGCCATTTGAGATATGGAATCTTTTCGACAATATGCCCGACGTGAGAACCTCTGCTGAGGGGTTTGCATACAAAGTGAGTATTGCGGCGAAGATTGGACCCAGGAAACCAAATTTGTGAAGTACCTTCATCATATAGCCCCAGGGCACTCTATGAAACGCCTTCTCTGCATCAATAGAGAGAAGCAGAGAAGGCGTTTTTCGAGATTCTGCATGCTGGATGATGTTTAATATACTGTATGTCTTGTGGCATCAGAAGCCTGACGTTCTTTGGTGAACCCTGTTTGATCGCATTTCACTAGTGTCGGCATAATGTCAAAAAGTCAATTTGCTAGCAGTTTAGCGTATAGTTTGATGTCCACATTCAATAGAGAAATGGGATGAAAGTTGGATGGTGTGTCAGGGGTTTTACCAGGTTTGGGCAGGGTAATGACATAGGCCTTTAGTATTTCTACTGGGAAGGTGCCTGAGGACATGGCTTTGTTAAATAGGGGTAATAGGTTGGGAATCAGGATTTGCCTAAAATTTTATAATATATGTTGCACAGTCCATCCGGGCCTGGGTGCCTTACCTGGAGGGAGAGATTGAATAGCCCTTTCAAGCTCTACCGAGGTGAATGGGGAGTTTAAAAGTTGTATCTGGGATGCAGAAAGAGTAGGTAAGTCGATTTTGGCCAAGAAGTTGACAATGTCCATGCTGATCGGTTGTGGCGTTGCAGGGTCATCTTTAAGATTATACAGGGACGAATAGTAATCTGCGAAAGCATCTGCAATTGCCTGTGGGTTCTCCACTTTGGTTGCCCTCTTGGGATGAAAAATGTGTGGAATTCTGGTTTTGATCTTTTGTGTTTTAAAGCGGTTGGCTAGAAATTTGCCTGCTTTATTGTTATTAGCATAATAATTTTGTTTGAGTTTACGCATATATTGTTCATTTTAGATACAAAACAGTTCTCTAAGTTTGCATCTGAGACTGAACAACTTCGAGGCCAAGTGGGTAGATGCCTTATACTGGTTTTGTGACTTTAGGTCACGGATGTCTAATGCAACGTAATCTAGCGTTTCTCTGCATAAGAATACCTCTTATTTACGCCTTGTGGGCATTCCAATTAACAGTGGCATTAGTATCATTTGGGACATTGTAGCGGAAGAACTCTTCTAGATTTTGGGAAATTTCTTTCTGTGAGTTTGGTTCTTGAATTAACAATTCATTGCATCTCCATATGCGTGTTGTTGCATAGGCGTTCCCACCCTCTATTTGGATTGTAATGGGGGCATGGTCAGACCACGTTATATCATGGATTGATGAGTGGGAAATCATCTGCAACAATATTTTATCAGATAGAAACAGATCCAACCTTGAGTATGAATTAAACCTGGGAGAATAGTATGTATATGCTTTTTCGCTTGCGTTCTGGCTGCGCCAGACATCGTATAGATCCTCTCTAGCCAGGAGGTCCCGAAAAAGGTGGGAGTGACTCCTGTTCAGAGAGGTAGTATCCAAATTTTTATCAACAATCAAGTTGAAGTCACCACATAATAATATGTTCCCAGCTCGCATTTGGGTCATCTTTTTGAAAACTTTTTTAAGGAACTTGATTTGGTGCGAGTTGGGGGCATACACATTCGTTAGGGTGATTGGCATTTTGTCAATGATACAAACCAGTATGATGTAGTGACCTTCTGGGTCAATGTATGAGTCTTTAAGTTCAAAAGAGACCGTATCCCTTACGGCTATCATTATGCCTCTCTTTTTTGCTGAGATGGAAGACTTAAAAATGTGGGGAACGTTCGCATCAGAGCAGTTGGTAGTGGCTATCTTGTGGAAGTGAGTTTCTTGTACTGCGAGGATGTCAGCTTTATGATGGAGAGTCTCTTTCCAACGGGATCTTCGTTTGGCGGGGTGGTTCTGTCCTCTCGCGTTTATAGATAGGAGTTTAAGACTCATTGTCACGTACCTAGTAGACGAGCCCGGAATGCAGGGAGCGGCCCCTCGTATCCCCTGGCTAATGAACCCCTGGAAGTGGTAACAGGAATTCAAAAGTTCAGAGGGCACAAGTGCCTGGCAGATAGAGGCAGGTCCGGATAAGCAGCAGAACACCGACAGCGAGTAGGTAGGGCTGATGGTAATCGGCTGGTGAGGCAGGCACAAGTGGGCAGACTGGCAGGCAGACGGTCGTCAGCGAAGACAGCAGTCACTGGAAATCCAAACGGGTAGGCAGGAACAGCGGAGTCGGGTGCAGGCCGGGTCAGCAGGAAACGGTCAACGCAGTACAAGAGGATGAGGCAGAGACGTGGTCAGACAAGCAAGAAGTCGTAGGCAGGCAGCAACGGATCAAGGTCAAGAACTAGCCGGGTAACAGGAACCAAGGTAACAGGTACAGGAACTGAATAGCAGGATCTCCGAACACGCTGTAGGCTGGACAGCAAGAAGGGAATGGAGCAAGGACCTTAAGAAGCCTTTAGGGCGCCAAAACGGTCGCACGACGAGTCAGCGTGCCCCCGCGAGTGGCCGTGCGCCCGTTTGTGACCCCACGTGCACGCGTGCGCTCGTTCATGCCGCCGCGAGAGCGTCCGTTCGCTTTAGCGCGCGTCAAAGGGGAACGACGGGTTCTCAACGACAGGCTTCTGCGGGTAAGTCTCCCGTGTGCGACCGGAACGCCAGGACGATCGTGACACTCATGTTTGTAGTTCCAAATGATGTAGTTTTCCATAGGGACTGTTTGTATGTTGACGGGTGGAGAGAAGGATGCCCATAAATGGTAAGAGTGTAGACTTAAAGACGAAGAGTTGTAGAGTGCTAGGTGAAATTAAAGAGAAAGTACCAGGATATTGAGAGTTAAGTTCAATGCTCTGTCAGGCGAGAGCATGGTGTAACAAAGTTTGTATCAAAATAATATCCCAATGTAAAAACCAACAAAAAAGCAGTAGTCCCGAACGGGGAACCAAAAAGGAATGAGTTAACTGGTTACAGCCAAATTATTATTTTTTTTGGCCTTTCGCAAAGTTAAGAAAGGGTCCAAATGGACAAGACAGCAAAGCTGCCTAAACAGCTGGGTATTGGTACGATGACAAGTACCAGTGGCACTTGGGGAATCCTAGTGTACGGTCGAACGGCAGGACCATGTCCCAAAGACTCAAGTGTGCTTTGTGGATGCTTTTTGATGGTATTTGGTTTGGCAATCTTGGAGGACTTTGCCTGGAGGGCAGTCGTGCTGCGGGAGTGGGTTATGTCCGGTGTCTGGTGGTAATATTTGGCAGTTTTTCAAAAGGTGCATGCCTTCTTCCAAGGAGTTGATGAGGTGATTGGAGCCATTGTATGAGATGTTGAGGTCGGCCGAGCATTTCCAAGGATAGATTATTTTATTGTTCCTCAAAGCTTTGGTGTCGCCATATTTCAACATTGTTGAAGTGTGTGTTGCGAGAGATCCAGTAGCACTTGCAGGTTGGCCGTGTAATCTGGAATATTTTCTGATTTGCGGAATGCGTCGAGGATTTTTTCCTTGGTTTGGAAGAAATGGACTATTAGTAACACGTCTCTTGGAACCTCTTGGGGCAGGAAAGTAGGCTATGAAGTCTATGGATTCTGACGATAGTAACGTCTGCTGGTAACAATGAAGGGATCACCTTTTGGAAGAGGTTGCGTGCATATGTGGGTAGTTGTTGAGAGGAGATGGTTTCGGGGATTCCACGGATCTTTAAGGTATTTCTACGTGAACGATCTTCGAGATCGGCTAATTTTGATTGGAGTTTTGCTATGACCGCTTGTTGCGACGAGTGGGAGTCCACCAACGAGTTGAAGGATGATGTGATTTCGAACATCCGTGTTTCAACTTGATGGATCCTGTCCCCTATATCTTGCATTTCCTCTCTGCATTGTTGGATGCAGGATATCATGTCTGATTGTAGAGAGGAATGTAACAGCATCAACATCTCTTTCATAGTAACGTCTGAGATAGGTTGGCCCGTTGTGGGAAAGATAGCAATGGGATCTACAGCCTGTATGGTATTAGCTTCTGTATTTTGGGTAGCACTCACCTCCATTGCTAGCACAGAGTATCTATTGGCATGTGTATCTATCTCTGAGTCCAGTCTTGGTTTTGATTTGACTGGGCTTCTGGATGAAGGAGAGCTGCAGGGAGAGGTGGAGTTTGGAGATTGTGTGTCCTCTGCAGCAGCGTCCTCCACAGTGTCTCTCTCTGCTCTGCCTGTGTGATCTGACATTGTATATGCTAGAGGACCAGCGGATGGCGGCAGCTTTGGACTCTCATGGCCATGTTGTTGAAGCCCATGGGACATGGCCAGGAAGAAGTCTGGCAATTTAAGCAATTGGGGCTTGTCCTGTAGTCTCCTCCACATGGCGGTGTGTGAGACTAGGGATAGCGGAGGACTTCCTGGCATGGCGGCAGCTGGCGGAGATGTCCGGGATCGGTCTCAATGCTGCTGATTCCCCTCGTGCGGCTGGAGCTCCTCTCCTATGCGACCATCTTGGTGAGCAGTCGCCACGCCCCCCTGAATAATATTTTTGTTAACTTGTAAAAGCAATGGTACTTTGTCATATGAGAGATTGTACGTGCTGTTCTTTTATAAGCTTATTTTTAATGCATTTTTTATTAATGGTAATAGTTTTATTGGATGTAGAATTTTATATTGTTTTTGCAGGAGCACATGGTGTGTATCGCACTCAGTCTTTGGGGTTCGATTTGCAAAATGAATGTTATTGTGGATTGAATCAAAGTCAGTACAACCAACTGAATCCCACTCAGGGCTCTTTTTGCTAGGACACTACAAAATGAAATGGATGTGAATTGTCACATTTTGAAAAAAAAACTTGGGGCTTGAATTACTAAAGACAAATAGGCTGTTCATTTTGCAACAGAAGTTGCATTTCAGAAGGAAAGTTTCTCTGGAGCTTAGTGAATGAGCTTAAGTTCCGCTGACCTCTTTTAATTCAATTATGTGCAAGCAAAAATTCTGCTTTTTAAATTTTCCTTGCATCTGGGTATTTTTTAAAAATTTATATTTCACCACATTCAGTTAGCTCTGGCAAAACTTCCCTTAAAATGTGTAACTTCCTTTGCAAAATGATCAATGTCTTTAGTAAATCAACCTCTTTGAATCCCATGTACATCTGTGAACAGCCTAGCTGTACTGTACAACTCATGATCTGTGAAAAATCAGTTACTTACTTTAGGTCCCATTGTTAGGCTAGTAGAGTGATTTTAGCGGTTTATTTTAATACAAAATTGGCAATTTCAGCATCAGTGAAATGTCACCAAATCAGAAAACTCTAAATTTTAAAAATGTATTCCGTTGTTTTTTTTGTGCCAGTCTAGAACAGGTTATTTATTTCAGTTAATGTTGTTTTATTGGTGTTTTTTTTTTTTTTTGTATATTTGATCCTTATGTATGTACTCTCTCCATAAAAATATTATTTAACTTTTTTCAACCTTATTTTCGTTCTGTGAAAAAATGTGTAAAGCAATGCTAATGGAGTGCTGTATTTTGATACAAGAACAGGTCCTAAATAGTTGAAAGTAGCATTTCTAAGGCCAGCCATAGATGGAGCGAATTAATTTCCTGTGAATACGGGAAAGTGTTGACAGTGGAATCGCTACCGCGAGCCATCGTTATTATTGCTAGCAACGGGGAGGCATGTCTGCCTTGGTTGAGGAGCGAGGCATGAGCTGAGGAGTACAGAGGATGGGAAAGCAGCTCAGACAGAACTCAAGCAGAACCAGAAGCTGCTATAACTATAGTAGTGCCAACTATTTTTTCACAATAAACCCTACTTTTGACTTGCTACACTACTTAAACTTTTGTTTTCTGCTGTTATGTGTAATATACAGTATATGGAGAGACAGTTGCTTGCTTGGTCTGAGCCAGTGGATATGTCCTGTGGTAACATCAGTGGTGAGATTTTTTTGATGGGATTATATCTGGGTTGCCAAATGTGTGGATAAAAGTGGTGGTTGTATTTTCAGGAGTGAGTTAGGTCTCTATAATTTGAGATCATATACATCTGGTAAGAGGCATGATTTTATGTGGGGATTGCACCTCTTTGAGCACTTGAATACAGACAAACTAAACTGCATTAATCTTCATGTACCATTAGATCACTTGGATTATCACCTGTGAAGTTGGACCATCTGTTATTTGGGTATTTTGCACAGTTTAATGTGTTTTATGTTTTTATATGAATTTAGAAGATTAGGAATATTTATATGATTATTATCTTGGATTTTTCACACGTTTGATTATTTATATGAATTGTGAAGTATTAAAAATATTTATTTATTATTGAGATTTTTTCAAATTAATTATCTGTGTCATACACTATTGATTGTGTGGTATTATATTGAAGTACTGATCAATAGTTTTTTGGGGGGTATGCGTATTTGTTTGTTTTATTATTGCTAGTGGCTATAACACCTGCTTGCAATAATCACATGTAAAACCAGACAGGCTGGTTGTACCCAGGTTAATTGACTGATCAACTTGGGTACATTCAGCCTGCTCAAACACGGTTCTGCTGAACAAGCCTCAGATTTAAACCATCTATGGCTGGCCTAATGCTCAAGAGCTATTTCCAGGAAGCACAGAACAAGTAAAATAAAAAGAAGGTACTTTTTCCCCCTGTAAATTTTCAGCTTTCAGCGCTGTTGCTTTTTAAATGACAATTATGGGGTCATGCTACACTGTACCCAAACAAAATTTTTATCATTTTGTTCCCACAAAGAGAGCTCTTTTAGCAGTATATGATCACCCCTGGGGTTTTTAATTTTTGCTAAACAAATAAAAAAAGAAAGAAATTTTGAAAAAAGTTTTTCTATGTTTCTGTTATAAAATTTTGTAAATAAGTAAGTTTTCTCCTTCACTGATGGGCAGTAATGAGGCTGCACTGAAAGGCACTGATGAGGAACCCTTTTTGGGCACCTATGAGGTGGCACTGATGGGCACTGATGCTGGGCACTATTGTGCTGCACTGATGGGCACTGATAAGCAGTACTAATGGGCACTCATAGGTGGCACTGATATACAACTCTGATGGGCACTCATAGACGGCACAGATGGGCACTGAAGACTGCACTGATGGGTACTTATGGGTGTCACTGATAGGCGGCACTGATGTGCACAGATAAGAGGCACTGATGGGTGGCACTGATGGATACTGATAGATGGCACTGATGGTCATCACTGATATGGAGGCACTGGCAGGCATTGCTGGTGGGTACTGAATGACATTATATGTGGGCACTGATTCGTATCGTATGTGGGCACTGATTGACATCCCTGGTGGCCATGGGTGGTATACCTGGTGGTCATCAGTGGTGGGCATCCTCGGGGGGGACTGTGCTGATAATCAATCCTGTCATCTGTCAGGTCAGGATCCTGATAATCAATCCTAACCTGACAGGTGATGACCAATCACCTGTCAGGAGAGTGGCCGATCGGATCTTCTCTAGTCGCGTCCATCAGATGTAAGTGAGGAAAAGCCGATACAAGGCTTTTCATGTTTACATCATGATCAGTTGTGATTGGACACAGCTGATCACATGGTAAAGAGCCTCTGTCAGAGGCTCTTTACCGAGATCAGTGTTGCGGTTTGTCAGACTGACACACAGCACCACCAATCACCGCACTGCGATCCCCACGGGCATGCGCCAGCTTGTTGCCCTGATCACATCATATGACATCTAGTCAGGATAACATAACCACTTTGTGCATGTCACATTGCTATATGGCAGGCGGGAAGTGGTTAAACAACCCCTACTAGAGCTAAAAGATAAAACTGTATTGAGTTAATAAATAACAAATATTTTAACATTATTATTGCATTTTTTTGGGCAAATGGAGAAATGAAATGGAAATCCGTTAATTTAGCAACTTAAGCTAAATCCTGGAGGTTAGCTTCACCTCAATGCAAACCATAACTTGTGTATAATTTACAACATAAATTGTGTGTAGAAGCACGTGTTTTATTTCAGTTTTTTTTTTGTCATCAGCGGTTTTCAGTGAAATATCAGGCATCTAAACAGAACCCCAATGTTTCACTTCTGAGTTAGAGAAAGAGATCAAGGACAGTCTTTATTCTCCTTCCCCTCTGCCACTTTTCAATTACTACGGAATACCAGAGAAAAATATTTACCATCCCCCCACTTGTCATCATAAACAGTTCCAATTCTCCCTGATGTGTGCCTGGAATACTATTCCCTCTGTAACTCGCTGTTTTTACCAGTAGAGGCAGAGGAATAGCAGTGAGGAGCTTGACAGCCACTGACTGCAGCTATTCCTTAGTGGGAAGAGTCTAGGGGACCCTTCTGTTATAGGTTCATGGTTGCTGAAATGACCATAAACTTATAGCAGACAGGGATGTTTTATTGACCTGGCCTGTAAAGGGTTCTGTTTTACCATAAACCTTATGTTGTTGCCAGTGAAAGGGATAAAGCTTTTTGTACCCTTAACCTCCCTGGCGGTATGATTATTTCAGATTTTAGGTGCTGAAAGCGGTACCATTATTTTGCATGGAAATTTGGCTTTTTATATTGTAGTCCTGTAATTCTTAGGAATAACTTCAATCTGTCCAAACCAGAGTCTAGTAGACATACCGGGTATGATAAAGTTTTAAAATGAAATCATAATTTATAATATAATAACTAACTATAAATAATTATACCAAATAATAATATAACAATAATAAAAAATATTCAATAATGTAATCAAATCAAAAACACTGAAATTTGCTCAGTTGCAGAATTGTCACTGTCATTACTTTTCAGTATTTGATAACGGATCTCCCCACAAATCACTATCACTCAATTCTGCGAGTGATTCTAATTTATTGTCGCTGTTTTCTAGCTGGTCTAAAACCATTTTTGATTTAAAGGAACAGTTTTGGTTGCTATGGACAATCTCCAGTTTCCAGGCATAAAGAACAGTTTTTATATTATAAAACTGCATGCAGGACACTGGACAGACCACTAGGGACAAAGGGGATGTGAAATAATTACATACAGCAATGTAATCTGTAAGATTACATTATACTGTATGTAATGTGTGTGTTTCACTTTTTGAATATGGCGCCGTTCTCCGTTCCTGTGCGTCGCAACGCTCGTACAGTGGGGGGACATCGCTGGATCCTGGGGACAAGGTAAGTAAGCTCTCCCTGCGTTCAGCGATGCAGTCCCGAGTCCGGCTCGGGGTTACCGCTAATTGCACAAAGTTTTCGCTCCAAGCCAGACTCGGGAATACCACCAGGGGGGTTAAAAACCACATAGTTACATAGTTAGTTTGGTTGAAAAAAAGACACAGAGTTCACCCAGTTCAACAAATAAAAGGGGGGAAAAAACAAAACTTTTTTTTTACAATCCTATATACACAATCCCATATCCACAGTTGATCCAGAGGAAGGCAAAAAAAAAAAAAAAACAGCACAGCATGACCCAACACGGAAAACTACTTTAATTTCTTCTTTCCTATTGATTCCAATGCATTTTACCAACATTACCAACATGTTGGGGAAATAAAACCCTTCAATTTTAGTAATCTTTTAAAGGAATTAACTGACTAGTCACAGCCCTTCCTGATTGTCTAAGAGAATGGTGGGCAAGGACCAAACAGTATTGAAGATCCATCAGGGCAGCAAGTTGAAGCCCACCATAGGTTGGAGGTGGTTGGAACCATTCTAATTCTCCCATGCATTTTCCTATTCCATTTATAATCTTGAACATTTTTTATTTATTTACCAGTTTGCTTTTTTTACTATTAAACCTTTTAAACCCTTAAAAATTTAAAACATAATGAATTATTCTAAAATTTTGCATATCATGGACATTCAAAACATTAGCCGCAGTTTGAACACTGGCACCCATATGTTTTTATTCATCACCTTATTGTTTTTCTGATTTGTATGTAGTTGAACACCAGGGTTTGCTGCTCTAATGAGGAATCATATGTAGATAAAGTCACATGACAAATGGGTATTTTCTGCTCTGGGAAGCATGAAGGTCAAGAAGTTTCTTAAACACTTGACAGAAACAATCACCCACCATATTGTTAATGTATAAATAATTGTAATTTATACATACAGAATGCATACATACAGAAACAAATTAACAGGGGATTATTCACTCTTGTGAAGTCCAATGTCACGCACTTCTAGGCCAAATCTGTCTCTATATTTTCTTATTAGGTGTTGATCTCTGTTTGATTTCTTAGCATCTAATTGCCACAGAAAACCCTAAAGAGATCCTGTCACCAACTTAAAAGCACATACATATCTAGGATTTTAAAAGCTTACTTGCATTGTTTTTCTTTTCTACTATTTTTTTAATTCACTTGCAATGTGCCTGTGGGCTTGTTGAAAAATGTGACTACCATCATAGTCACATAAGTGACAGCTTTGAGTCTGCTGGGGTTGCTAATGTCATATCCAAGATGATGGCACCCAGCAGCAGTCTCTGTGCTTTTGGATGTTTAGTGGAGGCTTCTACGGGTAAATAACATGAAAAAAATAAGTTAAAGAAAGATTTTTGTTGAAATGAGTGCTCTGGTGTCTTTTTAGGGCCTATTTTTTGTTTTATTTGCATAATAAGAGAAGTAGTTTCAATTTTATTAGGCTGTTATTTCTGTGGCCAATTTGGGAGATGGGGAGATTTACTATATCTTCCTGTCCTTATAGAAAATCTCCCCAGTAAGAAAAAAAATCCTGAGTTGAGACATTATTAATGTCAGCTTTGATATTTATTTATTTTGTCATTTGGCTATCCATAATGCACTACACTACAACTTAATAAAGTAGTTTACCTTTCTCTTTAAGCAGTGTACTTTACTCTGTCTAATTTAATACATAGACCAGCCTAGCTTAAGATGACAGCATGTGTCATCTTGGCGGTGACTCATAGATTCTAACTAATTCTAACATTTCTTTTTGTGTCTGGTATGACGTAATGACGTACAATTAACATGAAGAATCTCAGGAATACAGGTATTTTAAGATCTAACTGAATTTAATTTTTTTCCTTCTGAATTAGGAAACTAAGGTCCTTAGGATTGCATTGAGCTAATAAGTATGGAAACATTTGTTGTGATTTCTACTAAAAACACGTAACAAAACTATACAAAATTAATCTTTGGAAATGTCCATTGGATATATTTTCATTCATGGAGCCATTTATAGGAATAGTTTATACAAACGTGTGTCAAATAAGGACCAATGTACACTCACAGGCCTTGTTCAATTTTGCTCAAAATACTGACACTGAACAAACACACCTATAACATTATGGGGCATTGTTTGTCACATTTTCAATTGTTAACGCATGTTAAAAATGCTCCTCAAATGCCCTATGAGCTTTTGACACATGGTAAAGGTGCATTAAAAATGCACCCCAAATGCCATTTTTTGTCTTTTTTGGCTGGTGTGAACAATTGCTAACGTGCTACAGACACATCTCAAACGTGCTGCAAATGCATTATTATAGATTGAATGGAGGGAGTTGAGATGCTTTGATACTGTGTGCTGTCCATATTATCAATTGTAGACTGTTTACTAGCAGTTTGAGAAGTGTTAAAAAATTACCTCAAACTGCTGCTTTTAACCACTTGGGTACCGCGCTATTGCAAAATGACGGCAATAGCGCGGACCCACATTTCCGGGACTACGTCTATTGACGTCATTCCGGATACGAGCGGCCTGCGCGCCCCCTGAGGGGCGCGCGCGGCGCGCTCTGTGATCGGCGAGTCCGTGAGACTCGCCTGATCACCGATCCGTGTAAGGGGTCGATCCCGACCCCTTATCACGTGATCAGCTGTCAGCCAATGACAGCTGATCATGTGATAAAACGGAGCCGGTAATCGGCTAGTATTCCTCCTCGCGCTGACAGCGCGAGGAGAAAAAAAAAAAGCCGATCGCCGGCGGCCGTGTTCGGGACATCAGTCCCGATCACGGCCAGCAATTTAAACGGACACCTGCCCCCTGCCAGTGCCCACCTGCCACCCGCAGTGCCATCCTGAAATAAAGTAAGTGCCCCCCTGTCAGTGCCACCCAGCAGTGCCCATAGTGCCCACAGTGCCACCCAGCAGTGCCCACAGTGCCACCCAGCAGTGCCCACAGTGCCACCCAGCAGTGCCACAAACAGTGCCACCCAGCAGTGCCACCCACAGTGCCACCCAAAATCTGCCTCAAAGGTGCTGCACCCCAGTGCCGCCCATCAGTGCCCAGCAGTGCCGCCCATCAGTGCCCAGCAGTGCCACCTATCAGAGCCACCTATCAGTGCCACCTATCAGTGCCCATCAGTCCCATCTATCTGTGGTACCTATCAGTGCCCATCCGTGCCACCCATCCGTGCCACTTATCCGTGCCACCCATCCGTGCCATCTTATCTGTGCCCATCTTTGCCCATCAGTGCCGCCTTATCTGTGCCCATCGGTGCCGCCTTATCTGTGCCTATTAGTGCCGCCTTAACTATGCCTATCAGTGCCCACCAGTGCAGCCTATCAGTGCCCACCAATGCAGCCCATCAGTGCCCACCAATGCAGCCCATCAGTGCCCACCAATGCAGCCTATCAGTGCCGCCTAATCAGCGCACTTCAATGAAGGAGAAAAATGACCCGTTTGCAAAATTTTATAACAAACTATTAAAACATGATTTTTTTTTTTTTTTTTTTTGCATCTTTTTTTGTTTGTTTAGCAAAAAATAAAACTCCGAGCTGTAACTAAATACCACCAAAAGAAAGCTCTATTTGTGGGAAAAAAATGATAAAAATTTCATTTGGGTACAGTGTTGTATGCCCGCGCAATTGTCATTCAAAGTGCATCAGCGCTGAAAGCTGAAAATTGGTCTGGGACTGAGGGGGGTTTAAGTGCCCAGTAAGCAAGTGGTTAAAGTGGTTGTAAACCCTTACAAACCACTTTGACCTACAGGTAAGCCTATAAGCCTAGATTAAGGCTTACCTGTAGGTCCAAGAAATATCTCCTAAACCTACACGGTTTAGGAGATCTTTACAAAAAGACAGGCACCGCTCTCTGCATTTTTTTTTACCAAAAATATGTAGAAGAATACGTAATAAGCAATTATTGATTGGTTTGCGCAACATTTATAACGTTTACAAAATGGGGGATAGTTTTATGGCATTTTTATTAATATTTTTTTTCTACTAGTAATGGCAGCAATCAGCGATTTTTATTGTGACTGCGACATTATGGCGGACACATCAGACATTTTTGACACATTTTTGGGACCATTGTCATTTATACAGCAATCAGTGTTATACAAATGCACTGATTCCTGTGTAAATGACACTGGCAGTGAAGGGGTTAACAAGGGGGTGGCAGTGTAGGGGTTAAGTGTGTCCTAGGGGAGTGTTACTAACTGTGGGGGGTGTGGCTGTGTGTTAGTGAACACTGATCTCTGCCCCAATCACAGGGAGCAGAGATCAGTGTCACTTGTTGCTAGGCAGCCTCCCCATGAGACAATCGCGGCGACCAGACTCACGGGGTCCCAACCAGTGCATGACGCCGGTGGCATGCACGTGATGGCATGGCAGCATTGTAAAAGGGACGTACCTGTAAGACCATATGCCTGTCTGTGCCATTCTGCCGACGTACATCGCCGTGTGCTGGTCGGGAAGTGGTTAATAATGCTTACAGTGAAAAAAGTGAAATATTCCTTTATAATTCATACCGGGGGGGGGGGGGGGGGGGTGTCTATAGTATGCCTGTAAAGTGGCACATGTTTCCCGTGTTTAGAACAGTCTGAGAGCAAAATTACATTTAAAAAAAATTAATTTAAAACTACTCGCTGCTATAATGAATTGTCGGTTCCAGCAATACACATAAAAGTCATTGAAAAAAATGGCATGGGATTCCCCCACAGGGAAAAAAATGCATTGAGGCCCTTCAGGTCTGGTAAGGATATTAAGGGGAACCCTGTGCCAAAATTTAAAAAAACAATGGCGTGGGGGTCCCCCTCAAAATCCATACCAAACTCTTTAGGTCTGGTATGGATTTTAAGGGGAAATCTGCGCCAATTTTTTTTTTTAAATGGCATGGGGGTCCCCCCAAAAATCCATACCAGACCCTTATCCGAGTATACAACCTGGAAGGCTGCAGGAGGGTATGTGACCTGGTACGGTTCAGGAGGGGGGGCGGTCTCTCATCCCCCCTCTTTTCCTGCAGCCTTCCAGGTTACATGCTCAGATAAGGGTCTGGTACTTTGGTTTGGAGTTCCCCTGGGGGGGAATCCCATGCCATTTTTTTCAATGACTTTTATGTGTATTGCCGGGACCGACAATTCATTATAGCTGCGAGTAGTTTTAAATGACTTTTTTTTCCTTTAGAAATTTCATTTTGCTCTCAGACTGTTCTAAACACAGGAGACAGGCAGGCATACCATAGACACCCCCCCAGGTACGAAATTTAAAGGAATATACTTTTATTGTTTCACTTTAAGCATTATTAAAATCACTGCTCCCAAAAAAACTGCAGTTTTTAAAACTTTATTTTGCATTGATACATGTCCCATGGGGCAGGACCTGGGTCCCCAAACACTTTTTATGACAATAACTTGCATATTAATCTTTAAAATTAGCACTTTTGATTTCTCCCACAGACCTTTAAAGGGTGTTTTACGGCTTTCAAATTTGCCGTGAACACCCAAAATTGTTTGCTTTTCGGTGAACAGCCAATGTTCGAGTCAAACTCATGTTTGATCCGAACATAAAGCCCATCCCTAGTTAAGAGAGCACGTGTTTTGAAAATGAGCAGAATCTATTCTACTCCTTTAGTAAGGTACTGTTGACTAGATTTGGAAAGTTCTGTTGATTTTATTGAGAAACATACGATACCCACAGATCAATAAAGCTCTCAATGCTGACCATTAAAATCTCTGCCTCTATTATGAACTGTATGCACTTGTACAGATTATGCATTGAATAGAAACTGACAGATTTCAAAATATATTATGCACATGCCCATAACCATTCGACTTAGTTGACTATTTTTACATAAAACGGAATATATAAAACGAGAAGAAAATCCAGAGTTGATTCCTGTTTATGCTTACAAACCTCTTTAAGTTTTTTGGAAAAGAAGCTGAATGTTAAAAAAATATTCAAGAAACAAGGAATTAAAAAGTTTCTTCTTGTGAAATAAACAAAAAATGAACATAAGCAAAACAGAGTTTCGACAAAAATGATAGAATTATAAAATTACATGTGTTAAGAAGGGTATCACAAAAACAGCACGATTATGACTTAAGATGTAATCAGTATCAATAGGAATATTTAAAGGTAGAACAGACAATGGTTAATCTAGCACTTTTAGTTCAAAACATAAATCAGATTTTTGGTTTACAAATCAGCTCTAACAGAAAAGTGGGACATAGAGTTATGTATAGTGCCTTGAACAAGTATTCATACCCCTTGACATTCTCCACACTTTGTCATGTTACAACCAAAGGGGTACATTTATTTTTTGGGGATTTTATGTGATAGACCAACACAAAGTGGCACATAATTGTGAAGTGGAAGGAACATGATAAATCGTTTTCAAATTTTTTTACAAATAAATATGTGAAGAGTGTGTAGTGCATTTGTATTCAGCCCCCCTGAGTCAATGCTTTGTAGATCCATCTTTTACTGCAATTAGAGTTGCAAGTCTTTTTGGGTATGTCTCTACCAGCATTTTTGCCCATTCTTCTTTGCAAAATGGGCTCAAACTCTGACAGATTGGATGGAGTGCTTCTGTGAACAGCAATTTTCAAGTCTTGCCACAGATTCTCAATTGCATTTTCACTAGGTCTGGACTTTGACTGGGCCATTCTAACACATGAATATGCTTTGATCTAAGCCATTCCATTGTAGCTCTGGCTGTAAGTTTAGGGTTGTTGTCCTATTGGAAGGTAAACCTTTGCAAAAGACTTGAGACTTGGGCTGACTCAGATTTTCTTCTAAGATACCCCTGTATTTGGCTCCATTCATCTTCCCATCAACTTTGACCAGCTTTGCTTTCCCTGTTAAATAAAATCCCCACATCATGATGATGCTGCCACCACCATGTTTCATGGTGGGGATGGTGTGTTCAGGGTGATGTGCATCGTTAGTTTTTTCTGACACATAGCTTTTAGGCCAAAAAGTTCAATGTTGGTCTTATTTGACCAGAGCACCTTTTTCCACATGTTTGCTGTGTCCCTCACATTGCTTCTTGCAAACTGCAAATGGGACTTCTTATGGCTTTCTTTTAACAATGGCTTTCTTCTTGCCACTCTTCCATAAAGGCCAGATTTGTGAAGTGCACGACTAATTCCCCTAAAATAAGACCTAGCGTGATTGTCGGTGTTGGCTGCAATATAAGCCCTACCACCCAAATAAGCCCTACTCTGTTTCCTCAAAAATAAGCCCTACCCTGAAAAGAAGACCTACAATGACTTTAACTAGGGCTTATTTGGGGGGTAGGGCTTTTATTACAGCTATCGCCGACAATCACACTAGGTCTTATTTTAGGGGAAACAGGGTAGTTGTCCCATGGACAGATTCTCCCATCTGAGCTGTAGATCTCTGCAGGTCCTCCAGAGTTACAATGGGCCTCCTGGCTGCGTCTGTGATTATTGCTCTCCTTGCGAACTGTCAGTTTAAGGGGACAGCCATGTCGTGGTAGGTTTGTAGTTGTGCCATACTCTTTCTATTTTTTGATGCTGAACGTGCTCTCTTTGAGATATTCAAAGCTTAGGATATTTTTTTATAACTAAAAAACTTATAACTATGCTTTAAACTTCTCCACAACTTTATCCCTGACTTGTCTGGTGTGTTCCTTGGCCTTCATGATGCGATTTTTTCACTAAGAGTCTCTAAAAAAAACCTCTGAGGGCTTCACAGAACAGCTGTATTTACACACATAGGTGGAGTATATTTACTAATTAGGTGACTTCTGAAAGCAGTTGGTTCCACTAGATTTTATTTAGGGGTATCAGAGTAAAGGGGGCTGAATACAAATGCATGTTACACTTTCACCTATTTATTTGTAAAACATTTTGAAAACCATTTACAATTTTCCTTCCACTTCACAATTATGCGCCACTTTGTGTTGGTCTATCATATAAAATCCCAATAAAATACATTTACATTTTTGGTTGTAACATGAGAAAATGTGGAACATTTTAAGGGGTATGAGGAATACTTTTTCAAGGCACTGTATAGTATGAAAATGTGTTTTCCACAAATAGTAACCTAAAAACAAAGACAACACAAGACAACAAAAGATTTACAATGAAAAGCGATAGCCCACTTTGTGGCTACACAAATTGTGTGTATAAGTTTCTCAGAAAATAGGGAATATCAAGAACAGGAGCAAATAGAAGACAGTTACCCCAATCTTAGTTTAACCACTTACAGCCCACCCACCATCATTATACGGCGGTAATTAGAAGAGGGATATCGTTGTTATGACAGCAGCTAGCTACCATAACCCTGGTATCCTCTTCTTCAGTGGGCAGTCTGCTTTCAGATAAAAGTGGTCTTTGTGGTGGATTCGCCGCAAGATCACTTTTATCCACGGCGGGGGAGAGCCTCCGTCGCTTATCAGATTCGCGGGTAGCCACTGGGGTATGTAAGCATACCACTGCAGGGTGTAAGCAACATCAAAATGCTCTTAAAGGAACAATTATTTTTTTAAATTACATTTAATTTTTTCTTATTGCATTTTAGTGTATATATGAGCTCTGAGGTCTTTTTGACTCCAGATCTCATATTTAAGGATGTTTACATTCCTTGTAATAGGAGTAAAAGTGACCCTTTTTTTTTTTAAAGAACAGTGTAAAAATAAAAAATAAAAGGTGAAATAAATAAGAAAAAAATGTTTTTTAAATGCACCCCGTCCTGCTGAGCTTGCGTGTAGAAGCGAACGCATACGAGAGCAGCGCCCCCATTTGAAACCAGTGTTTAAACCACACATGTGAGGTATCACCATGATCGCTAGAGTGAGAGCAATAATTCTAGCCCTAGACCTCCAAACATGCAACCTGTTTAATTATTTTTTTTAGGAGATTTTTAATTGTAAAAGTTTGTCACCATTCCAAAATTGGGCGCAATTTTGAAGCATGACATGTTGGGTATCAATTTACTCAGTGCAACATTATCTTTCACAATATAAAAAAAATGGGCTAACTTTACTGTTGTCTTATTTTTTAATTAAAAAAAGTGTATTTTTTCCAAACAAAGTGCGCTTGTAAGATCACTGCGCAAATACGGTGTGACAGAGAGTATTCTCTAAGGTGTTAGAAAAAAAATATATGATGTTTCGGGGTTCTAAGTAAATTTTTTTTTAAACTTGTAAACACCAAATCTCAGAAAGAGGCTTGGTCCTTAGTGGTTAAAGATTCGTAACCTTTTGCCAAATTGGTACCATTTTCTCACAAGACCAAAATATATGAGTAAAGGAACAGCTGTGTCCCAATATGACATGTGGGTGCATGCGCCCGCAAGTCTCCGAAGACACCCTGTGTGCATTTAAGGACCTACACCCCCATATGCACCCGCACGGATGTCATATTTGAACACAGCAGTTGTGTCCATGCAGCCACATGTTCCAATAGACAACAATGAGACACAGGCACAGGGATAAACGCAACACACCAGAAAACACATCAGAAAACCATGGCCCTACGTCGGGCACATATGTAATTGCCACATGTGAACAAGGTGTATTACTTAAAAATGTATTTTATTGGAGACAGAAGGCCATATGAAACTACCTGAGACGTATTTTTGTTTCAGTATGATAGCAAAGCTTGTCTTTTGTAATTGACTTTTAATATCATTAGAAAGTGTCACTGAACACTTCAACTTGGTAATGATTTTAACATATCGCACATGTATCAATTCAGCAATTATTTAGGTTCACTGGTTAAACTAAAATGCTGGTAAACTGCTGCTTATTTTCACACAGGGGAATATACCATATCAAATGTGATTTCATCGGTTCATTGCTTAAATTGCAATAAAAGATATGAATATCTCTCTCTTAATGCTTTGAAAAAGGAAATAATAAATGTACATCTATCATGCACAGCAGTCATTGAAAATATTGCTTATGTAATACTGCATTGTATATAAATAATTAGCAATAATAACCTCATTATCCAGGAGAGCAGTTTCCCTGGAAGAATTATAGTTTTTTAGGAAAGCAGAGGTGTACTGATTGATCAGATGGATCTAAATTGTTAATGCAAGTGAAATATTATTAACATAATACCCAGATGGTTTCTATGGATTTTGCACATTTGAATACCACCTTAAACAAATTTTTATTAAGATAGTAAGACTCACCCTTCAGTGATGGGCCCTATGAAAACTATGATCCGGGTGTGGCAGTGTTCTAGAGCGGCATGCCAGAAACCATCTTGTGTTTTTCCGCACACACTGCTCTGGGGCAACGCGCTGCTTCTTCAGGTATATAAAATCCCTAACCCTGCGGTGTGGGCCAAAAGTGGAATTACTACACTAAAATCTGTGATGGCAGATGGTAGAATAGTGTTATTCCAGGAGCTGTGATGGACATATACACTTCCCAGATTCTTTCAATTTTCGGTATTGGCAGCTGCAGAATGCCCTTAGGACCCAGTTTCCAGACCCGATGGCTCTTGAATCTGACTCTATTGAGAGCCTCCTGACCTCTGGGGTAATTGAGAATCCCCTGTATCCCCTGTACCTACATTTGATGGTGGCCTATGACATTACGCCTACTCGATCGCTGAACAGGTGGAGAGTAGACATTCCCTCTCTGGGGGATGAAGAGTGGGAAGACTGGCCGAAATCATGGACGTAATAAATGTTGAGACACAAAGACAGATTTTTTTTTCTACTGAAATTTTTACATAGGGCATACTACACCCCACAGAGACTAGCTGATCTTTACCCCAATCTTAGCCCAATGTGTAATAGATGCACTTGAACTGGGAACCTTTTTTCATATGGTCTGATCCTGTCCCAAATGCTGCCCTTTCTGGCAATCAGTGGCAGACATCTTAAGTGACCTATGTGGCATGGATATAACTTTAGATCCCCCGATCCTACCATTGAATTACTTGGAAGATATAGAGGGGGGCAGATATACCAAGTTATGTATCCCCTTCACTCTATTTTACACCAGAGGTGAAATCTTGATAAGATGGAAGTTAACAGAGCTTCCTACGCATGATACATGGCAGAAGACAATCAATAATGTGTTACCGCTATACAGGATCACGTACGAGAGCAGAAAGTGCCCAGGGAAATTTGATCAGGTCTGTTCTGGACCAACTGGAAACTGGTCCAAACTGGATCAACATTTGTGGATAGTTCCCTGCAACCTTGCATGCTCATATTCAGGGTATGTGGTTCCCGCCTTCCCGCCCCTCTCTCCTTCCCAATCCTTATTGTCTTGGTCCCCTTCCTTCTCCCTCCCTTTTCTTTTTTTTAAATGTATATTTATTGACATTTTTTTAAACAATACAAAAGAGTTGTAAATACGTTACAGTCATTAATATTGGCTAAACATAGTAATGGCACCATCGTACAAGTTTCAAAAAAGTAAAATAAAAACAGTTGTAAGTACCATACGAGAAAAGAAGGAGGATACACCATGTATCTGTATACAATAATATTCGCATAATAAAAAGGAAGAAAAAAAAAGGAAAAAACAAAAACCAAATGTGTGGGTAAGAGGGGGAGGCACAGATCTGATATGATATGATATAATATAACACAATGTCAGATCCCCATGAGGTTGCCCTAGAGAGGGTTGGCAGGGGGGTCAACAGAGGGTTCTGGGTTGAATAGGGAGTTATCCCAGGGATCCCATATCTTAAAAAATTTAGGCAAGGAATCATGAACTACTGCCATCAAATGTTCCATCCTACGCATCTGAGCAATGGATGAGACCACTTGAGCTTGTGCAGGAGGTATAGGAGAGAGCCAATGGGCCGGTATTATTCTTTTGGCAGCTAGGAGTATAAAAGCCATCAGTTTTTTCTCCCCCCCCCCCTTTTCATATCCCTTGGTTGTTCCACCTGCTGTCAATATGGGGTAGAGTAGGTTTGGTGGTGTTTAACAGCTTAAGGTCCTAATTTACCTTTTCTCTTATACATTTTGCATTATCTAATTGAAGCTCTAATCTTTGTGTATAACGTGTAATCTAAGTGGCAATGTTGCTTTGGAGCTATTACTATGGTTTGTACTGTCTTGCAAGCTATACTTTTCTTTGTCTGATGTATCGTTATATACTGTCCTTGTTCGTCCAATAAAAACCTTTCCTGTACAAAAACAAAACAAGTTTTTATAACTCTTTTAACACTGTTTCATTGACTGGTTTTGTTCATAAAACTGACAGAAAGAAAACATTAGTTTGGTCTACATCTGGGGTAGGTAACATTTGAGAAGTGGAGATCTACCTCAATATCATGAAAGAGATCACTAGGTCAATGTCCTGTTTAATAACCACCTCCCACCCACTGTTTTAACAAATGACAGGCGGACTGTGGCTCTAATGTTCTGGGAAGACATCATTTGACGTTTGTCCCACTCTCACCACACTTGCAGGTAGGGGCACATAGCGCAGTGATTGGTGATGTGCCATATCCCCGGGAGCACCACCAGTCTCGGTAAAGAGCCGATGACGAGACTCTTTACATGGACACAGCTGATCAAATGTATAAAGAAGGAAATGCACGTTATTGGCATTCCTTTCCTCACACTGACAGTAAGTGGGGAGAGGAGAACCAATCAGCAGCATTTCCTCACAGGGAGAAATTTGCACAGATAACCATTGCAGCCCCAACAGTTCTCAGCAGTAATGCCAGTCAGTGCTCAGCAGTGTCGCCAGTCAGTGCCTATCAATGATGCCAATCAGTGCCCAGTGATGTCAGTCAGTGCCCATCAGTGATGCCAGTCAATGCCCATCAGTGGTACCAGTCAATGCTGCCTTTTAGTGACCATCAGTGCCTGCTCATCCGTGGCACCTGTCAGTGCCACCAATCAGTACCCATCAGCGCCACCTATCCATGCTGCCTATCAGTGCCCGTCAGTGCCACCTATAAGTGCTCATCAATGCTGCCTATCAGTGCTGCCTATCAGTGTCCATTAGTGCCTCCTCATCAGTGCAACCTCATCAGTGCCATCTAATCAGTGCCCATCAGTGCTGCCTCATCCTCGCACATCAGTGAAGGAGAAAAATTAGCAAAAAAAAAAAAACCGTGGTGATGAAATATCTCCAAAAGAAAGTTCTATCTGTCTCAAAAAAATGATAACACATTTCTTTAAATGAAAATTGCGTAGTCATGCAACACTGTACTCAAAGTGCAGCAGTGCTGTAAAAGTGGGGTAAAAGTGCCCAGTAGGCAAGTAGTTAAAAAGGCAAGGCCTAACTAAATAGTAAAGACAAATATAATAAAACAGATGTTACTGTAAACACATAAACTTATCCTACTTTAAATGTAGCCAGTGTCAGTCAGTAGATCAGTGGACAGTGTCAGTAGGGCAGTGCAGAGTGTCAGTAGAGCAGTGGATGATGTCAGTAGATGTCAGTAGGGCAATGGACAGTGTCAGTAGGGCGATGGATGGTGTCAGTAGGGCAGTGAATGTTGTCAGTCAGTAGGGCAGTGGACAGTGTCAGTAGAGCAGTGGATGATGTCAGTAGGGCAGTGGACAGTGTCAGTAGGGCGATGGATGGTGTCAGTAGGGCAGTGAATGTTGTCAGTCAGTAGGGCAGTGGGTGGTGTCAGTAGGGCAGTGGACTGTGTGTGGACTGTGTGTGGACAGTGTCAGGTTGGTGTCAGTAGTTTTTCATTTGTAATATTTTATTATTTTTTATCATTATCCTGTCATTTTTTTTTTCTATTTTGGAGTCCCATTGGGGGTCTTTGGTGAAATATCAGTGGTCTAAGCAGACCCCTGATGTCTCATCTTGACACATTTACTGGCCTCTTCCCCACTCTCCATCCTGACACATCTCTGCTTTGCTGTATTTTTCTCCCTGCAGCAGCTGAATGCCAGCAGGAGTGAGAGGAACAGAAGTGGGCATTGCTGGCATTCAGCTGCTGCAGAGAGGAAAACAGCCATTGGTTCCACTAAATGCAGCCCCCATCGTCCCCCCCCCCCTCCAGGTTCTGGGGTCAGCAACTAAAGGACACGATCTGTCCCCTGCCCATGGCTAGATCACGATTGACGAGGTTGCTGACTCTGGGTCTACAGCAACCATTCATACTTGTTTCCTTCGTGAAAAAGTGCCTTTTCACATTATTGTTCAGTCTGGATCCATCTGTCAATTTTTCAAGTGGATCCAGACTAAACCACAATGTAGGTCTTTAAACAGGTGGATGTAAATGGACGTATGTCTGTTTACATCTAAATCCATTTATGCCCAAAATACCTGTTTGTCAATTCTGTTTATTTTTTGTGCATAGAGATGGGGATGAGTTGCTTATTCAGCTGTGTGTATATTTTGATCCTTTAAGAACAGCTAAGCCATCAAAGCTGACTTTGTAATTGAATGCAAGTTCCTCTTATGAGGGATGACACCCCACTTCAAATTATAGTACTTTAAAAATCTACCTGTAGGAAAAAAAGATTGTATGTTTACAATAGATCCATCATTTTGTTTGCAGGGTTGACATTATTATTCTTCCAGTGAGTTTCCTGGGGGATATAGAACAGTCCAAATCTCATGAAAACACATTCCAGGCCAGTGCAAGAAAATCCTCTGGTAGGATTTGGTTTGCTCTGCCGTCTCCAGGATCTCATTGGATTGAGCATTACATCACTCTTGCCTAGGTGCCATAGGCAGAAAATGGGGAAAAGGTAAGTATATAATCTAACTTTTTTCTTATAGGTATATTTTTGAAGTACTATCCTGCAGCATTTTTTACAGGTAAATGAGATCCAGACCAAATATATATTACGCTAACCTTAAAGAGAACCTAATGGCAAAATGCTATGTGAAGAAAGTCTAAAGCTCAAGCAACTGCCTAAAATTCATATATATTAAATATTCAGACACAATATTTTAAATTTTCTTTATGAAAAAATGAAAAAATATATTCACATGTTTCTATTTTATTTTATACTTGAACATTATAATCAAAATGCATTAAAAAATATGCAGTCTTTTTAAGTGTTTGTCTGAAATGGTCGGCATTTATGGGCTTCAGTGTCACTATTGGACACAGTCTTTCTCAAAAGGCAGAATGCTGGAATAAGAAGAAAAGAGATATATGTGAGCCCTGAAAAACAACAGAAATGAACATTTGACTACAATGACACCCAGTACAGTTGAGGCAGTGTGGGTAAAGGGTGTAAATGATAAACTGAAATAGTACATGTTTTTGGAGTACGAAGTAAACTACAGTTAGAAAAAATAAATCTGCCCTATATTTACAGGTTTGAAGTGTTTGAGTGTAAATCAATTTCATGACAACAATAAATCACCATTTGAAAGTCCAAACTACACTTTGCGTCAAGCCTATTACTTGCCACCTGGAAGCGAAGAATGACTTGTTGAATAGCTATACTCTCCAGGAAGGCAATGCAGTTTAAACAATGTAATTTTTTTTTAATGTTTTGTGAGGCAGACTTACTAGGTGCATTTGTGAGCATAACCTACCCACAGCAAGGAATCCTTTAATACTGTTAATCCCTCAATTGCGAAGATGCAAAAACAAGTAGATGAAACAATACAGTGGTAAACAATTCCACTCAACAATGAAACGTGAGATTTTCTGGCACTGTATACGAGTCATTTGCACAGTTTATTAGAAACCGTTTAAAGGATTTTTGGTGCAGACTTCTCTTTACTAGTTCAATAGAGTATTTGGATGACCTTGTGATTTGCGTTCTTATGCCGCGTACACACGACCGGACTTTCCGGCAGAAAAGGTCCGACAGAATCATTCCGTCGTATATTATGATCGTGTGTGGGCTTCATCTGACTTTTTTCTTCAAAAATTCAGACGGACCTAGAAATAGAACATGTTTCAAATCTATCCGACAGAATCAATTTCTATCAGGAAAACTATTGGTCTGTATGCTGGTACGACTACTGGCTATTGAACTTCCTTTTCTAGTCCCATTGTACGTCATCACGTTCAAAACTAAAGGACTTTGGTGTGATCGGTCGGAACTCCATCAAGAAGACCCTCAGACCTTTTCTGCTGGAAAGTCCGGTCATGTGTACGCTCCATTATTCTCAAAAAAAAAAGTAAGATGAAGGGAAGTTCTGTATCCCTATATTAACCACTTCAGCTCTCACACCCATATAATGCCTATAGACCACCGCAATTTTTACATTTATGTTATGAACCTATTGATTGAACAGTAGCTTTATCATTACTTCAGATAACAAAGTAATACATATACTGTTTTTTAACTACTTCAGAACCGCCCTATAGCCAAATGACAGCCACAGCACGGATCTGCTTTGCCAGGAGGGTGTCAATAGACGTCCTCCCCTTTGCAAGCTGGCCACGCCCCCCCTGAAGGGTGCACGCTGTGATCACCCGAGTCTCATTGATCGCAGATCACAGATCGGAGTAAGGGGTCGATCCCGACCCCTTACCACCTGGTCAGCTGTCACCCAGTGACAGCTGATCATGTGATGTAAACAGAGGATTGGTAATCTTTTTTTTTTCCTCTCACGCTGACAGCATGGGGAGAAAAAAAAGCCGATCACCGTCTTCTGTTGAAGGGACATCGGTCCAGAGCAGGGAGAGGCCGCCTCATATGTGCCAACAGTGCCCACCAATCAATACCCACAGTGCCCGCCAATCAGTGCCCACCAGTACATCAGTGCTATCTAATCGATCACCGTCTTCTGTTGAAGAGACATCGGTCCAGAGCAGGGAGAGGCCGCCTCATATGTGCCAACAGTGCCCACCAATCAATACCCACAGTGCCCGCCAATCAGTGCCCACCAGTACATCAGTGCTATCTATCAGGAGTGCCACCTATCAGTACCCACCAGTGGTGCCAATCAGTGCCTCATCAGTGCCACCTAGCAATGCTGTCTATCAGTGTCCACCTATCAGTGCCAGTCAGTGCCCATCACTGCCACCCATCAGTGCCACCTATCAGTGACACCTATCAATGCCCTTCAGTGCCACCCATTAGCGGCCACCAATCAGTGCCACATCTCAGTGCCCACCAGTGCCGCCTATTCATGCCCATCAGTGCCATCTTATCAGTGCCCTTCAGTGTCACCTTATCAGTGCCCATCAATGCAGCAAGTGGTTGAGACAAACAAAACAAACTCTTTTATACAATTCGGTTACGTTTGCTTCTCAGCTACTTTTTTTGGTCCTACAGGTCCCCTACATATCTAATGCACACTGTAGTCTCTGACCATAGGAAATTGTGCCACACTGTTCAACAGTTGAGTGTGAGATCCTTCATTCTCCACAGGGACTGTTACACAAGGCTGTTAAATTGCAGGGGTCAAGAATTTTGTCAGGGGGGCAAGGCTTTGCTAAGAGTTAAAAATACATACCTATGTATAATTTTGGCCTGGGATCTATTTCTTTAAACGTCCAAAAAAATCTAGTTGAGATGTAACAAACATTCTTACAAGTTTCACAATCTACCCTCATTTTTAAACTAATAATTTAATCAATTGTGATCAGCAATTCTGTCCACTACAACAATATGCTGGCGGTCTGCTAATTTGTAGAATAGGTATTATAGCCTCCTGCAGATGGAGTTTTCAATCAATCAGTGCTTATCAAAAATATAATAAATTGCAGCCTACTACCTGTAGTCCTTAAATGTGGTAACTGAAATAGATTCTTTTTCATGCTAAGAATGTTTTCCGCAACTGCAAAAACTAACCATTGCTCTTGGTAGAAATGCAGTGTGCTTGTATTTTATTTTCAGGTCACAGAAAGTGACAAACATCCTTATTTTTCTTGTGTAAACAACTAATCTGATCAATCCACTATGTAATGGAGCTAAACAAGGACATACTTGTTTGAAGTCCAGCCTTTGTAGCTGATTCTATAGATAGAATGCTCTCTGAAGAGTGATCTGGATGAGGATCACTTTTTAGAGAGCAACACTGATGTAAACTACCTCTTAAAAGGAATCTGCCATGACCGAACTATGGGAGCATCTCCTACTGATTTGCTTTTGAAAGTGGAAGATCCAGAACTGCCATTCTAGTTTGTGATTCAGTAATTAGTGGGGTCATCAGCCTTGAAAAAAACTATATATATTAAGCATATTGACAAAAATATACACATGCTTATTCCATGAGTGACTCATCAAGCAGTGAAGAGGGGTAAGGATGACAAGCATGCACCTTCAAAAGCAAGTCAACAATGGCAACTCCCATATTTTTATCATGACCGTTTTTTTATTAACAGATTAACCTTCCAGTGTGCACAGCAATAACAACCAAAGTGTAGTAAAATGTATGTATAGCTAAAGCATTTCTTTTTTTGTTCTGGATAAAGCAGGGAGAATTAGAATCTCTGTCAATTTTTTTGTGCCTTCTGTGACCCCTCCAGATAGATTCACTGAGACAGAGAGTGATGGGAAGTCAAAGATTTTACAGTTGTCCCCAGAACAAGAAGTGAGGGTAAATCTTGAAATGAGGACATTAGTTACAATGTCAAAACCCCCCATGCTCAACATCAAAAATCCATTTTTTTTATATTGTGGACATTTTCTACACTCAGTGTTTGAAGCTCAAAGCTCAAATAGTACATAGGCTTTTTTTTATTTGAGCTATGTTGCACAATTTATGCCCCTTAAGCGGCATACACACAACCGGACTTTCCAGCAGAAAAGGTCACACGGAATAATTTCATCGGATACTCCGATCATGTGTGGGCGTCAGCGGACTTTTTTTTTCCAAAATTCTGATGGACCTAGAAATAGAACATGTTTTAAATATTTTCAATGGAATTAATTCCTATCGGGAAAACCATTCGTCTGTATGCTATTTCCGATTTACCAAATACAATGCAAGGGCAGCTATTGGTGGCTGGCTATTGAACTTCCTTTTCTAGTCCCGTCGTACGTCATCGTGTTCTAAACGAACAGACTTTGGTGTGGTCATGTGTAGGCAAGTCCGTTTCAGCTAAATCCCATCGGAAAGACTGTCAAAGTTTATTCTGATGGCAAGTCCGGTCGTGTGTACGTGTCATAAGGCTAAAGGCTTCAATCAAAGCACCTGTATACATGTGACACCAGCATTTTTATATGTTTTCGCATGAGATTTTGTGCCCGAACAACTGTCTTCTTCTGCTCCCCTGTTCCTCTCCTCCTACCCAGGAAGTCCAACAAGGAAAACATGAAGAAGAAAGGACTTGCTATGCAGGATGTGGAGGTATTTATCCCGAAGGTGCGGGCACAACCCTTATCTGTTTTATCAAGGGGACAAGTAAATTGTGACCTGTAGCTGAGCCGAAAAAAGTATTTAAATCCATTAACTACCGACAATGGCACCAAAGTGTACAAATAAGTAAAATAATAAAGGCTTTTTTTTGGTAAACATTATATTAAATAGAAAACATGACTATCACCGAATTAACCAATTTATAAAAAAATTGTAATAAAAATAAAAGGGATTTTCTATTTGCACCTACAAATTAAGAAAACCTAATAGTATTAAAGTGGTTATTCCGTCCTCCCCTGAAAAAAAATGAAAAGTCATGTAGCTGCTGACTTAATAAGGGCACTTACCTGTCCCAATCCAGCGCTATCCTCAACCAGACTGGTTCTTTGCCAGTCTCCGGGTCCTGGGCAATGCCATGCTGATTGCGGGAAGCCAGCTGTGACGCCTTGCTTTTTCACA
The DNA here is from genome assembly GCF_037356315.1 of Lithobates pipiens. Classification (NCBI taxonomy): domain Eukaryota; kingdom Metazoa; phylum Chordata; class Amphibia; order Anura; family Ranidae; genus Lithobates; species Lithobates pipiens. The sequence continues at coordinate 284,394,057 of NW_027507748.1, read as the reverse complement.
TCCGGCTTCCCACTGCACATGCGCAGGCCACGTGGCACTGTGTGAATGGTCCCTCAGCCTTCTGGGTCCTTTGAGGCTGTAGGCAGAGGTGGGGCTCAGACTTCTGCTAGGATCACCTAGGTGATTGGGGTGCAAGTAGGAGCGGGTACCTGCCAAAACCAAGTACCCACTCTCCAACAAAAAATATATCCAAAACATTGAAAAGGAAGGAGGGAGGAACCAGAAAAGTGGAACTTCCACTTTTGGAGGAAGTTTCGATTTAAATACTAGCTGATTAAAGCTGGATTTATACTATCTATTTTGCATGCAGCACACATGGTAATGCACATGTGTAGATGTAAATGATCCCACAAAGTTTACCTTTGTCTTTTAAACTAAATTGAAACATAATGAAGTAAACCACCCACCAATCTCAGAGGTGATAATAGAATTTGTACTTGACATGCATTTTCATTAAGCAAAGTGCAAGAGTTTTGCTGCATCAGACAACAGACAAGTGTAAAAAAAGTTTAAATAGATTATGATGAGTTATCAGCAGAGCACATTTTCTATTGTTTGGTCAGACTGCAGCGTTTTTGCACATCTGACGCTGCAGGCTCCATTAATTTATATTGTTCCTCAGGGAAAGGGAACATTGAAACAGAGGAAATTGCTGACACCAGAAGTATTATATTCACTTTGATATAGCCTGAAGCTCTAAAAATTATGTTTTACATCATTACATTTCATTTCTGTATATGTTTTTTTTTCATGGTCAGTAAACTCCAAAGCAAAGGTTTAAATCATTACCATTTTTCAATATCTTTTTCTAATGCTACCTGATGTGTAACACACCACAAACGTAAGAGATCTGAATGACTATGAATCACTGGAAAAAAATAATCAAAGTGGAAAATAGACAAATCAAACATTTTAACATTAATCAAGAAAAAAAACAAGCATTGTTATTCTAGCTAGTGGACATTGATGTATGGGCTGCTCAAGGCGCATTGTATTTATGAGTTGTGTTATGTGCTGCTTTCATTATTATATATTAACTCCAGTGATATCCTCGGCAGCCAATAGCCTTCTAGCTTCTCAATAGGGAGGACATATTCTGTGTTTTGGAAATAATATGCTGTGAAAGGCTGACGCTCATGTCTTATGATTATTATACACTTGTATTTTCCTAAAGGCAATTTTAAGACACTGCATTTGCTGGTGTTTAAATGTCAGGGTTTGTGTGTACTGCATACATTAATTTAAATGACACAACCTCTTTCCTTCTATAGTTATGAAAAACAAGCCCATTGCAATGATAAAGCCAAGGAGAAAATAAAAGGAGTATTTACCATTGACATTTCTCAGAACAATTTGTCAGATTACTTACCAGATCATACAACCCCATTTAATAAAGATTAAAGACAGTGGATTTATTATTACCCTATTAGTATAGCATCATTTATCAAAGAACCATCAAATCTAAAATGAAATTTTTATATTATTTGAAAGAGTGACTAATAATGTTCTTTGTAATATATAAAAAAAAAGTACTTAGAGCAGCATAAAACTGTAATGCCCTGTGCAAACGGTCGGACATTCCGACTACAAAATCCGTCTGATTTTTCCCAATGGATTTTGGCCCAAACTTGTCTTGCATACACACAGTCGCACAAAGTTGTCGGAAAATCCGATCGTTCAGAACACAGTGATGTAGAACACATATGACGGGACTATAAAGAGGGCAGTAGCCAATAGCTTTCGTCTCATAATTTATTCTGCGCATGTGTGGCACTTTGTCCGGCAGAATCATCTACACAATATCGGAATTTAAAGAATCTGAATTTTGTTGTCGGAAAATTTTAGATCCTGCTCTCAAACTTTGTGTCTCAGAAATTCTGACGGAAAAAGTCTGATGGAGCCCACACGCCATCAGATTTTTTGTCAACAAGATCTGATAGCACATTTTCCGTCAGAAAGTCAGACCGTGTGTACAGGGCATAAAAGCTTTCTTGACTTTTCTGCTTACTATTATGCATTAGCATTAACACAAAGGTTGGCAAATAGCGGTGCCATAACTATGGTCATCATATGGTTCTTGTCCCTTTGTAAGTCCCATAGGGATGACATTTGAGCAAAATCCACATTAAAGGTTCAGAGGTAAAGCAAAATAATTAAGAAATTTGCAATTGTAACCATAATGCAGCACCAAGCCTTCGGTCAGTTGGTCTCAAAGGGTCATTAAGAGGGCTTTTGGATAAGCCAATCGTATCTCTATTAACAGATGAGTTCACAGTAGCTTTATTGGCAATATGTTTTATCTGTGATTAGGGAAAGCATAGGGAGTGCTGCTGATAAAATACATAGGGAAAAAATAGTGCAGGGATTGTAGGCCCTGCAGGTCTGTTAAAGCAGTTGTCATCAACCCTGTCCTCAGGACCCACTAACAGGCCAGGTTTGCAAGATAACTGAAATACATCACAGGTGATATCATTTGCTGCTCAGTGATTGCACTATTCTAGTCTGCATTTCCCCAAGGTAATACATAAAACCTGGCCTATTAGTGGGCCCTGAGGACAGGGTTGATGACCACTGTATTAAAGCAAACACTTACTGAATGTCATCTTGACATCAGATGTCCACATACACTACAGTGATAACAGGTTGCATGTTTTTTTTGTTTTTTTCACAGAGCATAACTCATAATTGTCACTGGCTGCAATGGTTTTTTTCATAGGCCTTTATGAAATTGGAAGGCATACTCTATTGATCTCCCCCTCCCCTATCCCAACAGTCAAATTACCAGCAAAGGTGATTTAACAATTAAGTTGATGCTAAACAAAATACTCATTTTGGACCTGGCTGAAAGAATGTAATTTGTTTTACAAATGTAAGTTCTATTAATGTGTTAATCAGTGTGATATATATATATATATTTATATATAGAAGATGGATGGGTGGATGGATGAATAGATAGATAGATAGATAGATAGATAGATAGATAGATAGATAGATAGATAGATAGATAGATAGATAGATAGATAGATAGATAGATAGATAGAGTCGGATTCCATTTCATCACCAAAGGAACCAGTTCACTGTTTCGCAGTGTTTCTCAGATTGCTAGCGATAGACACAGAATTCCTCTGCATAACAAGTCTATTTGTAAGCATATCCCCACAGAATAACAATGTATCTCTGGTATATATTATTTATCCTTTTTGGCAATTAAACTCTTGTTAAAAATTTCAAGATACTGCTTTAGCTCTCTTTCTGTAGCTACAAATTTGAGAAGAGTACGTAAATTGACTTGTGTGAGTAGAGTTGCTCTTGTTATTCAAATCAAAGAGCTCTCTCGTGTACTGTTCGGTAAGAATTTCCATAATGTTCTGTGAGCATTTTTGTAAATTATCTTCTCATAGTGCCTTAAACTAAGCATTGGCATGTTTAATATTAGGGAACATTTCTATTTACATACCCAATGGGTTATAATTTTAATCCCAAGGTGTAGTTCATGATATTTTGTTTAGAAATAGTGTAGGCAGGAGTTTATTTCAAATCCTTATAGTGTATTTACACTTTTGCAGTCAAATGTGGTAAAACCCCTCTGTATTCACCCAGCATATCTAAAAATTAATTTGTATAATTATATAACAAATAAGGTCTTATTTTTTTAGTTGTTTATTTGGAGCAGGTTTATACATAGGACTCCATAGGTAGCTTTCTCTGTTTAGAATAGCTTCCAATGTGTGATTAGGGAACAGACTGAGGGAGTTTTTGTTCTTTTCCAATAATTTTTATTGGGTTTTATACAAATGAAAATGAACAAGCGTAAGATGAACATTTGCCTTACACGTTGCTCACATGGTTGTGCAGCATAGTGCACATACAAAATAAACATAGAGGGCACAGTAGTTCAAGGTATAACAGAGTACATCTAATTACAGTGCCTTGAAAAAGTATTCATACCCCTTGAAGTTTTCCACATATTGAAATGTTGCAACCAAAAACGTAAATGTATTTTATTGGGATTTTATGTGATAGACAACACAAAGTGGTACATAATTGTGAAGTGGAAGGAAAATGATAAATGGTTTTCAAATTATTTTACAAATAAATATGTGAAAAATGTGGCTTGCATTTGTATTCAGATCCCCGAGTGAATACTTTGTAGAACCACTTTCTGCTGCAATTACAGCTGCAAGTCTTTTTGGGGATGTCTCTACCAGCTTTGCACATCTAATGAGTGACATTTTTGCCCATTCTTTTTTTATAAAATAGCTCAACCTCTGTCAGGATGGATGGATGTTAGATGGAGAGCATCTGTGAAGAGAAATTTTCAATTCTTGCCACATATTCTCAATTGGATTTAGGTCTGGACTTTGACTGGGCCATTCTAACACATGAATATGCTTTGTTCTAAACCATTCCATTGTAGCTCTGACTGTATGTTTAGGGTCGTTGTCCTGCTGGAACCTCTGCCCCAGTCTTAAATATTTTTTAGACTCTAACAGGTTTTCTTCTAAGATTGCACTGTATTGGGCTGCATACATCTTCCCATCAACTCTGACCAGCTGTCCTGTCCCTGCTGAAGAAAAGCATCCCCACAACATGATGCTGCCACCACTATGTTTCACGGTGGGGATGGTGAGTTCAGGGTAATGTGCAGTGTAAGTTTTCCAAAACATATAGTGTTTTGCCTTCAGACCAAAAGGTAAAATTGTTGTCTCATCTGATCAGAGCACCTTCTTCCACATGTTTGCTGTGTCCCCTACATGACTTCTTGCAAACTGCAAACTAGACTTCTTATGACCTTCTTTCAACAATGGCTTTCTTCTTGCCACTCTTCCATAAAGGCTGCCAGATTTGTGGAGTGCATGACCAGTGTTAATTTTGGCAGCAAATTTTGATTTAGTTTTAGTCTTATGCCGCGTACACACAATCGGATTTTCTGACGGGAAATGTTGGATGTGAGCTTGTTGGTGGTAAGTCCGACCATGTGTATGCTCCATCGGACATTGTTGGACTTTCCACCAACAAATATTGGCTAGCGGGTTATCAAATTTTCCGCCAACAAATGTTTGTTGTCGGACTTTGGACTTTTGTGCTACAGACTTGTGTACACACAATCAGAAAGTACAAACACACATGCTCAGAATCAAGTACAAGCTGGAATCACTCAATGTACCTGTTACCATTTCAAACGGGGGGACTGGGATTTGGGGGTCCCCTTGTTAAAGGGGGCTTCCAGATTCTGATAAGCCCCCACTCGCAGACCCTCATAACCACCGGGCAAGGATTTTGGGGATGAGGCCCTTGTCCCCATCATCATGGGGACAAGGTGCTTTGAGGGCTACCCCAAAGCACCCCCACCGGGTTGAGGGCATGTGGCCTGGTACAGTTCAGGAGGTGGGGGCACACTCTTGTCCCCCCTCTTTTCCTGCAGCCTGCCAGGTTGCGTGCTCAGATAAGGGTCTGGTAGGGATTTTTGGGGGGACTTCACGCAATTTTTTTTTTATTTTGCCAAGGTGTTCCCCTTAAAATGGATTTTGAGGGGGGCCCCTACATATTGTTTTAGAACAAAATTGGTGCAGGGTTCCCCTTAATATCCATACCAGACTTAAAGGGCCTGGTGTGGAATTTGGGGGAACCCCTACATAATTTATTTTTTACATTTTGGTTCAGGGTTCCCCTTAATATTCATACCAGACTCAAAAGACCTGGTAATGGACTGGCCGGAGCCCATGACTTTTATCTGTATTGCTGGGACCCGACAATTCGTTAACTAGCTAGTAGTTTTAAATAACTTTTTTTTTTCCTTTAGAAATGTAATTTTGTGCAGGGACTGTTCTAAACATCGGAAACATGCACCACTTTACAGGCATACTATAGACACCCCAGGTACGAAATATTTCACTTTTATTGTTTCACTTTAAGTATTATTAAAATCACTGCTCTTGAAAAAACTGTCATTTTTAAAAACTCTTTTTTGCATTGATAGATGTCCCCTGGGGCAGGACCCAGTTCCCAAAACACATTTAATGACAATAAATTGCATATTAACCCTTAAAATTAGCACTTTTGATTTTTCACGTTCATCTCCCATAGGTTTTAACGGTGTTCGCTTGTTCCAACAAAGTTTTTGCCTGTTCGCATGCTCTGCTGCAAACGGAATCGGGGGGGGGGGGGGGTGTTCAGCTCATCCCTAATTGATATCTTAGCTGCCAAAAACATGTAGAAAATAAGAGTTTGCATATGCTTTAGAATCTCATCTATAGGTTAGTTTAAGAGAGCCACTTGTGCTTTTCTAGGAATATTAATCATACCCTCACCAAAAATCGCCTAACCCTGGGACTATCATGTGAAACATTGTTCGCCCCGGCTGCAGCCTCAGAAACATACCAAAAATACCTCAGGATACATAAATACCATTGAGAGAGGACCTTGTAGTTAGCCTATATGAACTGGACATTCAAAATGCCCTTATAAATTCTAGAGGTGCCATCATTCTAGTCTCTGTAATCTCAATCCCCAGATCCTTTTCCCAGATCAGTATATACCAGAGTTTTTGATAAGCATTAACTGTTTTTCAAGAAGCAATATACCACCTCTTGGTTATTCCCTGTAGACATCTATTTTCATAAGCCATCTGTGCTTTGATATCTTCCACTCTTCTTTGTAAAGATGTAAGGAAATGGTTGATTTGACATAGATTGAAGTATTCAGACCACAACATTTTAAATTGCTAAAAGAAAATATTTAGCATCTCCAATGCTCTTATTATCAAGAAAGTGCCTGCTAAAGTATGATCCCTTACCTATCAACCATTGTAATTGTTGAGTCTGCAGACCAGGGGGAATTCTGTATTGGTATACAATGGAGCTCATGGGGTCAAGCAGGGCATTCATTTACAAGAGGCATTAAAGAAGTCCAGCCTGGGGTCATGGCTGGGCTTCTCCTAAGGATCACAGGAGTGCAACTCATTTTGCACTCCTGTGACTCCTTTTCAACAGAAAGTGGTCTGAAGTTCGCTCTCTGCTGTCACACAGATCAGTCCAGGCACCGCATCATCCCGACTCTAGAAGTCTAGATCTGCCAGGTGCCTGGACAGCATCTCAGTGAGCCACTGAGAGCCTGAGACAGCTGCTCCCTGCCCCTCCAAAGCTCAGTGCTCCAGTAAGCATGGAGGAGCAGAGCGGAAGAGCTGCTGATTGACAGTTAGCAGCTCTCATTGGCAATGTTCAATGGCTCAGTTCTCAGTGCAGAGACGCCGGGGGACAGACGCTACATCCACCTAGGTAAGTATGATTGGGCAAAAAAATCCAAATCCATACTTCTCTTTAAAGGGACAGTGTTTTTTTTTATATTTTTAACATACAATGTACCAACCATGCCTTGAGATTTTTAATACTTTGTCAGAACAGACAATGTGCACAACTAATTTCAACTCATAATGAGATCTGTTAGCACACTAGGGTTAATTATGGTAGTCAGGGTTAATTATGGTAAACCTATCTCCACAGCTCCTTTCTTAGCATTACATAGAAGGTGAAGGATAAGTATGATTTTTAAAAAGTAAAAAAAAAAATATGCATTTTTATTATTATGATATTATTATTATTATGTGAATGGGAACATGTAACAAATACAAGGTAGGTTTTATCCTAATTTGGCTGAAAAAATGTAAATGTACTTCAGGTGTTTTTTTTGCAGCTATTGAGATATGACATGCTAGTAAATGTGTTGAAATCTTTCTAAATCAATGCTAACTAACTGATAAGTTCCTGGCTCTGCAACAAGAAACAACCTGCACTCCAGCATCTTTTTTTATATTTTCATGTATTTATTTTTGTCAATAATAAAACATCCAATGCAATCAGTTTAGGATTATGGACAATGTGAATTCCAGGTAATAGTCTGTCTGTAATATGACTCTGAGTTCTGAGCAGCCATCCAGAAAAGACAGTGGAAAAGTTACAGGAAATTACAGGAAAATTACAGGAACAGGGAGTGTAGGGATTCTAGAAAATCCTGTCTACCAACTGTTCCCATAACTGCAAGGATGAACATTTTGAAATTTCTGTTAGGTATAGAGAAAATTGAGTACTGTCCGTGATACTTTTTTATTTGCACTAACATACAATTTTTCAGGACAAGCTTCTTCAAGGTCCAAACTGTACTGATTCACAAAAGTTTTAGCAGAATGTCAAAATGTTAAATAAATAAATAAATACAATCTCTGAGGGCAACAACACCCATGCAAGTTTGATTATAAGTACAATTTGTTGCTTGTCTTATTAAATAATGTTCTACTGATCTCATTTTAGTAACCTGAAATCCTTTTGGTTTTAACAGTCTACTATGCTGTCCGCACATTTGCATCTGTACATCTGCAAGGTACAACCAACTCATTTTGGTCTATGTCAGGAATATGCAATTAGCAGACCTCCTGCTGTTGCAGAACTACAAGTCCCATGAGGCATAGCAAGACTCTGACAGCCACAAGCACGACACCCAGAGGCAGAGGCATGATGGCACTTGTAGTTTTGCAACAGCGAGAGGTCCGCTAATTGCATATCCCTGGTCTATGTGATTGCAAATGGAATGCAGAATCACAATGGATTTCTACTGCCTATTTGCATTTTCTAATACTTTTCTCTTGGAAGAAAATCAGAGGAGATCAAGCATGCTCTATTGTTGAAAAAAAATAATATATCTGCTTTGTTATCTGTTATCAGTAATTGAAACCACTGAAATCTAAAGGACATATTAATGGAGAGACATATTATTTTTATGTTTTATTTTTTCATGTTGTTTGTCTTTGCTTTATGAGAATGGTTACTGAATTTTACTCATCTTAGGTTTTAATGTAACTTTTTTGGCTAACTGGTGGACTTCCGAATAACAAAGTAACTACTTCTTCAGCAGGGAGGCGTCAGAGTCTGTCCATGCAGGGACTAAATATCTGTCTTGGTAACAGTTTTTGTGGCCTGTAGTGATGGCCCTACAATGAAATGGTGGCAGTTTGACATCTTCTCTGAAGAATAACCCCAGTTACATGAAAGTATATGTAAACCCTAGATTAAAAATGTAATATAGTGCAGCTTACTAGCCCCCTTGCCGACTTTTACATTTAATATCGGGGTTTATAGCAGCAGCTAGCTGCCATAACCCTGGTATCATTTTTATCTGTGGGCAATTTAGTGTTTGAATAGTTATCAAAAAAATAATTAAAATAAATAAATGGACAGTATAAAAACTAAAATAAAAAAAATGTAAGTGTCCCATCCCTCCGTGCTCGCATGCAGAAGTGAACGCATATGTAATTTATGCCTGCATATGTAAACGTTGTTCAAACCACATATGTTAGGTATCGACACGAATGTTGGAGTGAAAGGAAAAATTCTCGCACTAGAGCTCCTCTGTAACTCTAGAAAGGTAACCTGTCAATTTTTTTTTTAAGCGTTGCCTATGGAGATTTTTAAGTACCATGGCTTGTTGGCATTCAATGAGCATGTGCAAATTTAAAGCATGACATGTTAGATATCTATTTACTCTTTTACTTAGTGTAACATCGTCTTTCACATTGTACAAAAAAATTATTGGGCTAACTTGTTTTTAATTCATTAAGTGCATTTTTTGCTAAAAAATTATGTTTGAAAGACCACTGTGCAAATATAGTGTGACATAAAATATTGCAACAATTAACATTTTATTTTCTAGGGTCTCTGCTAAAAAAAAAAATATATACTGTTTGGGAGTTCTAAGTAATTCTCTAGCAAACAATACTAATTTAAACTAGCATACAAACAGTTCCAGAAAAGGCCTGGTCAGCAGGTGGATAGTCCTTAGATGTGGTGGTTGATTACGTTTCCTTTTTTAGGCCTCATACACACAAAAGTATTTGCCCATCTCTTCTAGATGCCTTTCCTGTCAGCAGCATTTTGGCAGAAAAAATGCTTGATGCAAGTAAATGCATGTAAACACATCTAGGCACATTTAGTTGCATTTAGGCATGTCAAGCTCTTGGGCATTAATTTGTTTCATTGCCAGAGAATAACAGAATAATAATTAATCCTGGCCCATTTTTTTGTGCCAAAGTTCTGCTGCTCCTGGATGCATTTGTAGTGTTTTTTTCTGCCTTCAAGTGCCTTTGTGTTCATGGACACATAGGCTAACATGCAGGGGCATATAGAAGCAAAAAAACAAAACAACCCCCCCCCCAACAGCAGCGTCAAAACTGTCCAATGTGCATGAGGCTATTTTCTGGAAATATACCCACTGATCTTGCCAGGGATCCAATGTCCTTATACCTTACTGTGCACTGAACCAACAATTTTATCAACCTTCTCAGCTATCTTCTGTGCACTACAGAACACTCTACTCCTATGACATTGAAATGAGGAAATAGGGAAGGGTAGTCCACATTAGGGAGTAGCGTAAGGTGATAACACTGCTCCTCCATAAATAAAAATACTATGAATGAATGTTCATTGTCACATTGGACAGGCAGTGCATTATCGGAAGGACCACCAAGTGAAAAAAAGGAAAAACTATCTAAGTAACCACCCCTAAGCAGTAGTGTATTTAGGTTTTGTGCTGCACTAGGCTTGACTAAACTCGTACACTCCCTAATTTAAATGGAACCCACCCCTTCCTGTCAAGGCCATATTCCTTGCTGTTTAAGACCTGCCCTGAAATTTTCAAGTGGGGACACTAGTTTTGAGGGCCAGGGGGTGCAATGGAGTCCCTTCATTTTCATAGATTTCCTCTCACTTCCTTTTTGGCAGGACGTGAAGGGAAATCACTGCAATGGGACAGGGATAGTAAAAAATAAACTGTCAGGGGCTATAACCCTCCCTTATTCTATCCAAAATGAAAAAAGTATTGCCTATAGTTCTACTTTAAGCACACATTTCTAATAATTTTAATAGTTTAATAGCCCCCCCCCCCCCCCACAGTTGCGGAATGCCGGCTGCCTGCATACCGGAAGCAGTGCGGCCGCTTTATGGGGGCGCTAGACTGATTTGCCTCTCAGCCCAGTTCGCACCATAAGACTTAATAATCCAGATACAGTTTGTAAGGGCGCTCTGAACTTCAGGACCAAGCAAAAAACAGATGTCTTTATGAACCAGAAAGTCTATAATAGGGTATCTTCCACACTTAGAGGCGCCTTTTCTTTGTTTTTCTGTTTACTATTCAGAGATTGCTTCTCTCCATAAGTGCAGCCCTAAGTGTAGAATTAAAAGCTGTTTAATTTCCCCAAAAAGGGTTAAAAACACTTACAAGATATGTTGCCTGGCAGAGCATATCATTAATATCCATGTAGGTGGTCCGGCATGAATGCAGTGGTCACTGGCATATACCAGTTCTTTAGGCTGTGTGTGTCCAGTAGCAGACTGCTAACAGTGTAGCGCAAGCCGGGGGGACTCTTTCCATGCTGCCCTCCTGCAAAGTGCTGCCCTAAGCCTGGGCCTTGTCGGCCTAGGCCAGCATTTCCCCTAAGGACATGTAAACACAATATATGCAGTACATTTTTTGTTTCTAGAGATTAGATACACTTCAACCACTTTTCACCTCTTCTTCTGTCTATCAAGACTGATTCATAGAATCATACCTCCCTAATGTTATATCTGTTGAACGTTTTACAAGGAACATCATTTCCCAGTGTTGTGTGGCTATACCGTACAACCAACTTGAGCCTTTACAGGGATCCCTCTTCGTAGACTGCAATGCTTAAAGAGGAAGTAAACCCTGATGAGTTTACTTCCTCTTTCATTCCCTGTAAAGGCAAAGCATAATGGACTACTATGCATCGCATAGTAGTCCATTATGTGTCACTTACCTGACACAGGAGCCAGCGAAGTCACCGCTGTCCCCTGTAGTTCCGAGCGTCCATCTTCTTGGTGGGTCTCTGTGGGTCTCGCTGCTCCGGCATTGTGATTCGCCGGAGCAGCGATGACGTCACTCCCGCGCATGCGCACGGGAGCCGAGACTCGCGGCATTGCCGTCATCGACGATGCCCCGCTCAGTGCGCCTGTGCGCCGCTGTGTACGGCGCATGCGCCGTAGATAGCGGTGCCCGTCTTCGGGCAAATATCTCCTAAACCGTATAGGTTTGGGAGATATTTCTTGGACCTACAGGTAAGCCTTAATCTAGGCTTACCTGTAGGTCAAAGTGGTTTGTAAGGGTTTACAACCACTTGAAAATCTAAAGCATGAAAGCAGGATAATATGAATTAATAGTAGAAAACAAACACATGGCACTTTCATAATGTATTTTAATAGTAAAGTTTTTTTTTATTGCATATACAGTACCTGGGGTTTCTTTACTCATGTATGAGCCTGATCTGGTGCCTTGGCCTTTACCACATATTAGGGGAATAAACAATAACATTAGTTAAAAGAGAAGCAAGGGATTTTTTTTTAATCAGTATCATACTTACCTAGGTGGATGCAGCATCGGTCCAATGCTGCATCTGTCCCTTGCGCCTCTACACTTAGAATCAAGTGATTGAACACCAACGATCGCTTGGTTTCCACAGCTCCGTGAGCAGAGAGCTGTAGACTGTCAGTCACAGCTCTCTGCCCTGATCCCTCCTTACTCAATGGAGTGCTGAGCTGTGGAGGGGCAGGGAGAGTCTGTCTCAGGCTCCCAGTGGCTCGCTGAAAGGCTGAGATCTTTGTCAGTGCAGGCACCTGGCGGATCCTGCATTTCATTGTTGGGACAATGTGGTGCCTGGACTGATTTCTGTGCTGTCAGCAGAGATCGGACTTCACAGGAGTGCAAAACGAATTGCACTCCTGTGATCCATAGGAGAAGTCCAGCCAAATCTCCTATACAATTCCAAATATGTCACACTATACAGCAAAAGATGATTTAAAAAATGCATTTTCTTATGTAAGAGGCAGTCCTAAGAGGAAAACATTTCCTCAGTGTCCACATCCCACCAAGGGGATGATCTGAATAAGGCATGTGTTCCTCAGGCCTAAGAATTTAGGTTACTGCACAGAAACTGGTATTTACATAATTGTACTAAGCCTGAATAGTTAGGCTACTGGACAGAAACGGGGAACTTACAAAGTTGTGTAGTTTCTGAAACAGCATACTAGCACATTATGATAATGCCTGCAGGGCGAATATTTTTTCTTTTTTTTACAAAGTTTCCTACCGCTTTAAGATAATGTATTAACTATATAAAATAGAAAGTATACAGCTTTGAAATTCTGGTATTTTTAAAGCGTTATTAACTTAAAGGATATATACTTTGTGAATCATTCATGTCAATAAAAACTATGGAGATGAGATTTTCCTGTTGTTGATGATGGACATATCTGCTTGGGAATATATCCAACACAACAGATGTTATAGGGAACATACCAATAAGGTAAAATTTACCTCATATTGTTCCCAAGCGGTATGCTGCTTATCCTCTGCAATCTGCAGGATAAAAGAACTAGATTATATCAGCAGCCATCATACCTATAGATAAGTGAGCAATCCTGCTGCCATCTGCCACTTCTGCATTTAAATAATTGGAAAAATAATTGAGGATAAAATTCATGTTAATGGTTAGTGGAACTCAATTATCTATTCCTTGCCAGAATATTGCACATTGGTGAATATATCCAGTCTGGGAAAAATGTCACGACCTGTACTTTTTCTCTGCTTGAAAAAAAAAAAAATGACTACCACATGGACTATAGTTAAACAGATTAAAATACCCAAAAAATATTTAAAATGTAAACTCCAGTTAACATGTTTATATTACATTTTGGATAGGCTTAGGAAAATTTTGACTTTTGGGGGGGTTTTATTGATGTATGTGTCTCCTTTGATGAGAGTTCCTCTCACTTCCAGTCTTCAATGAGGCAAGGATTTAGGGGCATGTCTTCCCAGTCAGATCAATGTACATATTTGCCAGCACACCATAGATCTTCAAATAAAATCCAAAGGTTTTATTCCAAAGTGATCACAAAAAAAAAAAAAGTGAAATGTTGCAGGGCCACATAGGACCTCTTCATCGGGCATCCTGCACAGCTACAAAAACATTGCAGTTCTTCTCTGTGATATTATCACTTTGGAATAAGACCTTTGGACATTATTTGAAGATGCATGATGTGCTGACAAATATGTACTTTGATCTGTGCTATTTCCAGTCTCTAGCTGGCTTCAGTACACACTATTCTTAAGCCCATTCCAAGAACATGTGTGATGGGAATATTGACATATGGCTTGGTTTACTAAAACTGGAGAGTGCACAATGTGGTGCAGCTGTGGATGGTAGCCAATCAGCTTCTAACTTCAGATTGTTGGGCTTTGACGAAATAAAATCTGGAAGCTGTTTGATTTCTATGCAGAGCTGCACCAAATTTTGCACACTCAAGTTTTGGTAGATCAACCCCATTGTCTCCCCGGTCTAAACATACACTGTGACAGCAATAACAAGCTGATTGAGAATATAGCCTTCCCTTATTAAACTAAAAAGTGATATTATTAATGTCTCTATGAAGAGTGCTCCTACCTGTGTCATTATTTGAAAGAGTTCCCCTCACTTCATGTTCTGGTGGCAGACAAATGACAGATGACCTCACCCTTCCCACACACTTTTCAAAAAAAATGCTGGAATTGTACTTTAAAGAATAACTGTTAGTTCAAGTAAATTTTGTCAGTGGAATAAAGAGAACTTTGCAACTTTTCTGAATTCTGAATATGCACATATTTTAGTTAAGCACCGCAGCTTCCTTTGCTTTGTGCACCTCTACAAATGCTTGTCATATGACTTGTGTTGTTAAGTCCTCCTCTCTGACAACGACAGTAACTGATGCTTAGAAGCAGGGAATATATGGTCAGGCTTAGAGTACTTTTGAAATATTAAGGATATCAACAAATGTAAGGATTTAGTGGAGCAGTGAACTGCCCAAGATGAATACCAAGATAAAAAGACCACACAGGAGTTGTGTGAGTATGCAAGACACTATCCTAAGTTAATATAGAAATGCATGTAACAAGAAAACATACTGGAGCCAAGTTTAAAAGTCTGAGATACTATCACAAGATGACTTATTCTTCCAGTGTAATGTTTGGATCCCTGCGAGTTAAAGTTTTAGCTGCACAATATTGATAGAAATGTACACATGCATTCCGGATTTGTGCACTTAACAGCTAGAGGTAGAGATTAAACAAAGCAGTTTCACATGATCGTAAAAGTATACATCTGATTAAAAAGGAATCTGCACCATAATCCTAATTTGTATTCTTCCATTGGGAAAACAAAAGCTGTTTAAGCTTCTCATGACTCAAAAATGTGTGCTTTTCTTAGTCTTTTTTTTTTTCTATGCTGAGTATAGACATGATATAAGTAGCTATAAAGCCACCCAAATACTTCTACAAGTGTAAAATGTATGCACAGCAAAACATTTTGTTTGTTTGTTTTATATTGATTGGGAGAAGATTAGAACGCTTGTCAAATTTTTATGGCTCTCTGGGGCTCAGTTTGAGAGATTTTTCATCACTTACTGTCCCTGTGGCAATAGTTTCACCAGACAAGGAGTGAGGGAAAAAGTAAATGAGTTTAAATATATTACTAGTGCATAAGATCAAAAGGTGTGAAAAATGTTATGGTTTGTTTTCGTTAGAAAGCAGCCACAGGCCATTTGTTATTCAAACCTGACTGTGTATAGACTTTTGGACTTTTATATATAGTATCTCACAAAAGTGAGTATACGCCTTACATTTTTGTAAATATTTTATTATATCTTTTCATGTGACAACACTGAAGAAATTACACTTTGCTACAATGTAAAGTAGTGAGTGTACAGCATGTATAACGGTATACATTTTCTGTCCCCTCAAAATAACTCAACACACAGCCATTAATGTCTAAACCACTGGCAACTAAAAAAAAGTGTGTTAAATTTGGTGTTGTCACTCTCACTCTCTCATACCAATCACTGGAAGGTCAACATGGCACCTCATGGCAAAGAACTCTCTGAGGATCTGAAAAAAAAAAAGAATTGTTGCTCTACATAAAGATGGCCTAGGCTATAAGAAGATTGCCAAGACCCTGAAACTGAGCTGCAGCATGGTGGCCAAGACCATTCAGCGGTTTAACAGGCCTCACCATGGTTGACCAAAGAAGTTGAGTGCATGTGCTCAGCATCATATCCAGAGGTTGTCTTTGGGAAGTGGATGTATGAGTGCTGCCAGCATTTCTGCAGAGGTTGGAGGGGTGGGAGGTCACCCTGTCAGAGCTCAGCCCACACGCTGCACACATCATCAAATTGGTCTGCGTGGCTGTCATCCCAGTAGGAAGCCTCTTCTAAAGATGAAAGCAGCCACAGTCTAGAAAAGCCTATCACATGTCAGCATGTTGTTGAGATGGCCCTCTGTTCTTTGTGCGATATGTATACTCTGAAGAGGTCCAACAGGTTCTTCCACTCAGGCTGTGGCTGCTTTTCAAGAAGAATCAACTGTAAGTTTTTGAACAAGTTTATTTAAGTTTTAACATATACCTAGCCTTAGGATGATGTGTTTGATCTCTGCATATCATCTAATAGGTTTTACCTGTTTTTCTGAAGCCCACTCTCCTCCATAGCAATTCAAAGTGCATGTTTTACACAGTATTTCTGAGCTTGAAAAGGCAGAGGGTAGGATCTGATGTCGCACATAGCACGGCACAGAGAGGAGAGCTGAGTCAAATGTGAGACCAGATTGGAAGGAATGGACACACCCCCTTCTACACAGTCTCATAGGGAAACATGCACACCTGCTGTGTGTCGGGGGAAGGGTGGGTTGTCTCCCAAGATTGTGTCAGGGTAAATGATCATAAGTGACTCATGCAGATACCAGAGGGGGAGGAGAGAAAAGTTAGAAATCACACCTGGTGTTTTGGATTTAGACAAGTACACACTATACATGCTTTGTTTGATTTTCATTTTAGAGGTATAACCACTTTAAAATACAATAATTAGGATTGTATATCGCCATGTGGAAGACAAAACTGGTATCTACAGATTTAGCATTTTTAGTATTTTACACATTCCTTTGAAATGCAACTGTCTGTATTTACTATAACCACTTACCAACGCTCCCCACCGATATATGTTGGCACAATGGCAGCGTTGGGCAAATGGGCGTACCTGTATGTCCCCTTTAATTGGCGGGGCTAGCGGCCGTGCACGCGCCACTGGTGTACATTGTGACCGTGCTCACGGGACCCACAGACTCAATGTCTGCTGGTGTACCTGCGATCGTGTCACGGAGCCGCAGAACGGGGAAGTGCCTATCTAAACAAGGCATTTCCCCATTCTGCCTTGTGACATGACACAGATCACTGCTCCCTGTCATCGGGAGCAGTGATCGCTGTCATGTGAGTGGAAGCCCATCCCTCCCACAGTTAGAATCACTCCCTAGGACACATGTAACCCCTTGATTGCCCCCTAGTGTTTAACCCCTTCACTGTGTCACAGTAATCAGTGCATTTTTATAGCACTGATCCCTGTATAAATAACAATGGTCCCAAAATAGTGGTCGCAGAATACCACCATTACTAGTTTTAAAAAATGAATAATAAAAATGGCATAAAACGATCCCCTATTTTGTAGATGCTATAACTTTTGCACAAATCAATATACGCTTATTGCGATTTTTTTTAACCAAAAATATGTAGAAGAATACATATTGGCCTAAACTGAGGGAAAAAAAATGTTTTTTACATATTTTGGGGGGTATTTATTATAGCAAAAAGTAAAAAATATATTATTTTTTTTCAAAATTGTCGCTCTTTTTTTGTTTATAGAGCAAAAAATAAAAACCGCAGAGATGATCAAAATACCACCAAAAGATAGCTCTATTTGTGGGAAGAAAAGGACGTCAACTTTGTTTGGGTGCAACGTTGCGTGACCGCGCAATTGTTAGTTAAAACGACGAATCGCGAAAAGTGCTCTGGTCAGGAAGGGGGTAAAATCTTCCAGGGCTGAAGCGGTTAAAATTAGATCACAATATTGAAGCAATCATGCATAAATGCAGAAAGCATCTAATAATTTGGATTTTTTTTTTCACATCTGTAGATATAAATAGTATACAAACTGTATTCTGTAGATCCATAAAAAAAAGATTAAAAGGAACAGCTCAGTATTCTATACACTGCAAGGAAATGTTTAGCTTTGCATATTAAAGTTTTATTAAACCTGCCCACTCAAGTGACTAGCCACAGGTGATACACAGTGGTGAATTAAATCATTCTACCTAAGCTGCCCCTGTTCACCTGGAGCCCTCTCTACTCCAGAGCTGTTCAAAATGCATAGATTAAAGGGTATTTCTAAGCCTGCAGGAGACAGGAGATGGAGATCTGACATCAAACACTGCACACAGCACAGAGCTGAGTGTAATCTGAGACCTGAGCGGAGGAGAAAAAAAAAACACCCCTTCCACACAGTCTCATAGGGAAACATGCACATCCAATGCGGTCTGCTGAAGAAGGAGGTGGGGCCATCTCCCACGATTGTGTTGTGTCTGGAAAAACTTTCAGAATCGATTAATGTAGATAGTGTAGTTCTTGTCTGCTCTCTCCCTTCTATGCTAAGTGCTATAGATTGAAAAAAACATATCTTTCTATAGTGTGTACTTGCTTCAGTTTCAATTTCAGGGGTTTACAGCCACTTTAAAACATGCTGGGTTTTGTGGTGCCTGTGACATTCAAGAAGGTTTTAATAGAATTATACAGTATCTTTATTTTAATTTCACACTTTGGTTCCATCATTTGAACCCTAAATAATTGCAGGGCACAGCAACAAACTGTATGTGTCATTAATTTAAGTTGTATCAATATATATATATATATATATATATATATATATATATATATATATATATATATATATATATGTGTGTGTGATTCTGCACTTATGCCTAGAGGGAGCCACTTTGGTGGACGGGACTGTCTGTCCGCCGATCGCCACAAAGAGACTCAGTACAGAGATCTGTCTATGTAAACAAGGCAGATTTCCATTCTTACCCTAGTAAAAACAGCACATATAGAATACAAAGAACACTGGCTAGGCACACAGCTAACCCTTGGATCACCATAGATGTTTAACCCCTTCCCAGTCAGTGTAATTAGCATGGTGATAGTGCATATTTTGTAGCAATGATCACTGTATTAGCGTCAGTGGTTCTGCGAAGTGTCAAAAATGTCAGTATCCGATTGCAGTCTCGCTATAAGTCGCTAATTGGCACCATTACTGGTATTACAAAATAAAATAAATAAATAAAAATTCCAGTGCATATATATATATATATATATATATATATATATATATATATATATATATATATATATATATTTACCATAGTTTGTAGACACTATAACTTTTGGGAAAACCAATCATTATACACTTATTGGAATTTTTTACTGAAAATATGTAGCAGAATACATATTGGCCTAAATGTATGAAGACATTTGATTTTCACTTTTTTTTTTATTGGAAATTTTTTTTTTTTCAATGGAAAGTAAAACATATTGTTTGAGTTTTTTTGCTTATAGCGCAAAAAATAAAAAATGCAGTGGCGATCGAATACCACCAAAATAAAGCTTTATTTGTAGGAAAAAGAGGCACAAATTTCATTTATGTACAGCGTTGCATGACCGCGGAATTGTCAGTTAAAGTAACGCAGTGCCATATGAAGGGGGGTAAATCTTCCGGAGATCAAGTGGTTAACTTAACATTAATAATATTATAACTTCTGCTAAATCAGACCACCTAGATTCCATAGTTTATTATATATAGCTGTATCCAATAGTCTCTAATCTTTATAATAATAATAAGCTACTAAAATAGCAACATATATGCCTTAGCTTCATGTGTTCTCATACTTTAAAGATATGATTCACACAGATGCTGTAAAATAATGCTTAATAACTATAGCCCATCATATCTGAAACTTAAAGAGTTATTCACACAAGCTGCTGCTTCCATGTAATGCAACATTCATTTGGCTCTAGTTATCTGTGGGTTCCACTAGCTTTCAACACCTTTTAACAGACCAGCATGAGTAAAGATTTCTCATCGGCCCTTTGATAACACAGCTGCCAAGCAGTATAAAGACTCCAGTATGTATTTGATGGATGCTATTTTGGTCCGATATTTCCAAGCCACTCAATAAGTGTCAGTATTTCAGATGGCTGTTTGCTAGGAAATGGCTCACTACGCTACCCAAAGGCCAAAATGACAAAATATGTGGTAAAAATTTCAAAGCCAGTTAGGCATCATCCGTCTTTTTTTTTCTCCAAGATTTTTTTTTTTCCGTTTGGCCTTGTCGCCTTGTCACCCAGTAATAAAACCAAATGTGATGACTAACGTTCTGAAGCAATTAAGAACAGGTTGCATAATGGTGAAGCAGAGGAAGAGAACATATGGCCACAGGCAGTAACAGCACAATAATAATAAGCATGTAACTTTACAGAAGAATAAATTACATTTGGAAAATTAAAGTAATATAAAATAGACTCTAAAATTTCTAGCACTGTTTTTTTCCATTTTTTTTCCCCCATGAACAAATTCAACTTTTGACATGTGATTGACAGCTGCAGTGCCCCAAGATAGAATAGTTCCTTTATGCCAAAAGCATTTTCCTTGTTGAAGTTGTTCAGAAGTAAACATGTAAATCAGTCAAAACAGGCCAAGAGTCACTAAAAGCTGCCTCATTATACAACACAGAAATCACTGGTATCCTTTAGGATATATGCTGAGGGACATTTTTTTTTTTTCCATGGTGCCTGCCATGTTTAGTAGTATATGCAGAGACCATCTCATGGAAATGTAATCTGTTATGTATTCAAAACCCAAAGGGAAGTATGCTAGAAAAAAAGTTATATGAAGTCAGAAGCTAGAAAAAAATGGAAAAATAGAAAGTGGCATACAACATGGAAACGGTGCGCTAATGATTTACACAAATCCTCCTCCAACTCCCTTACTGACTTAATACTTGGTGAAATCCATAAAACAGAAAATTTCTAGAAAATTGAAAAATAAAAACTCTACACCTTTATTAGGCTTATATTACTGAGCCCTTGTGTGCGATACTAGAAACCAAAAGTGTGTACATATATAGTGTTATGGTGTCTTCTCATGAGATTTGGGATCTTCACCTTTCTCATTATCCCTTGGTAATGTGTAGGGACATAGGTACTTGCAGGAAGAAGCCAGGTTATAAGGTAATTTAAACATTTTCTAGCAATCTAATGTTAGTATTATAAGGTCCACTTTAAACAAAAAAAATGTAAACCATTCCAAGTGGCCTAGTGAGATTTGGTTGTCAGCCCACTTGGTTCTCTGCATACTATTGTCCCCTATCCCTAAGTAGAAAAAAATACAGCTCTGATACATTAGGTGTGGTCTGGCTTTCTTATTACCCAAAAGTCCAGCAGCCCTGGGCCAGTTTTGTAAAAGGACATAGGGCATTATATTTGCAGAGACCCAAGAGCTACAACCCCAGCCAGTGTTCTTTAGGAAAGTACATAATTTCTCCAGCTTATTTTAATATCTTGCAGTTTACAATATGTATTTCAGACATGCTGTGAATGCAACATTTGTAGAGGAAATGTATTGTTGGTTAACTAAATGCAGAATACTATTTGATCTTTACCTGGTCAATCTTCCATAAATATGTTAAAATGTACTTGCATTATGTCATTTTGTATAGATTTTTCTTGTGCCTTTACTTGTATATATAGTATTATCACTATGTTATGTATCCTAGAAATAGTTACTTACTTAGAAAATAATACTTTATTTAGCACGAAATGGCGTCAACACTTTTGTGTTTAATGGGAGAACTTTTAAATATACTTCAACCGTTCCTTCTAGAACACTGGATTTCTGCCTTTTGGTATATCTGAATGAGAGACCTCTGGCACCTTGAAAGCCTATGCAAAATAAAACCTTAAGCCTGATATGCCAATCTATTAAAACACAATTTCAGTAATTCTTTGCATAAATAGAACCCATTCATATGTTAGCAATCTTTTTTGAAGCTGTTTCATTGTGCTGTGGAAAATTTCATCTGCATCCTAATGAAGAGAATGCTAATCTACTTCAGTACAGGGAAGTGACATCATGGATTGGGAGCCATAGTTACTTAAAATGAAATGAAAGATTTATAAGGTAACAGAAAGTGAATTTATATTTATCTTTGCTTATTGCCTGGTGACCTGAATGGGGTTCCCAACAGTGTATTTAAACCCTACATCCATAATATAATATTGTCATGCCCACCATCATTTGACAGTCTCACATAACTAAGGACCTTATTTATAGGGCGGTGGGGGTGAATACTCCTGGGTTCCACAGGACAATGCCAGCGTTTTAAAAATATACTCCAAAGACTTTACTTGTTCGGACTTACAGATCTTGGCTGAAGGACTAACAATGATCCTCAGCTGAGCTCACCAGGTACAGTTGGGCTGTTTGTTGGGTCCACACCAAACACTGCATTGCACCTCAGGGCCATACCTAACCATGTTCTGGTGGCAGAACAATTCATCACAGAGTGTTTCTATCTAACTGTTGCATTTGCACTTGGGACAATTTGTTTTGTTCAGCAGATTAATAGAAGCCCCTCCTGAAGATATTTCCCTGCAGATGCCAAAAAACAGGAAAAGATCATGTGACCACACAGCATTGCTGCAGGAATCAGGTATTTAGAGGATTTAAAAAAATTAAATTATATACATTGGCATGATATATATGATTTATGTGAATGAATTATGACAATTAACATTTCTCTGTTTAGTATCACGTTAGGTTGTAACATATATGGCCAGCTTTAATTGTATTATAATTGTTTTGTGAACATCCTCTGTACTAGACTGTACACATATAAAATAATATTCAGAGCTCTACTGTAGCTCTAAGTCTGGCTGTAAGGGAACATGCCACAGGATTTAACTCCTTTAGATCCACGCTAAAGCCGAAAAATGGCTACAGAGCAGATCTGCTTTGCCGGGAGGGCGTCAATAGACATCCTCCCCTTAGCAAGCTGGCCGCGCCCACCTTCAGGGTGCACACGGCGTGTGCTGTGATCAATGAAACTTGGGTGATCACAGATCAGAGTAAAGGGTCGATCCTGACCCCTTACCATGTGATCAGCTGTCAGCCAATTTCAGCTGATCGCTAAATGTAAACAGAGAATCGGTAATCATGTTTTCTTTTTCTCACGCTGACAGTGCGAGGAGGGAAAAAAAGCTGATCACCGGCTCCTGTAGAAGGTACATCGGTCCCAATCAGGAAGAGGTGAAGCAACCTCATATGTGCCCACAAATCAGTGTCCATAGTGCCCACAGTGCCCACCAATCATTGCCCACAAGTACATCAGTGCCACATATAGATGCCCACCAGTGGTGCCTCATCAGTGCCACCTAGAAGAGCTGCCTATCAGTGTTGCCTACTAGTGCCAATCAGTGCCCATCACTGCCACCCATCAGTACCCATCACTGCCAGCTATCAGTGCCACCTGTAAGTGCCACCTATCAATGCCCTTCAGTGCTGCCCTTCAGTGCCACCCATCAATGCCCACCAGTGCCCCCTATTAATGCCCATCAGTGTCACTTTATCAGTGCCCATCAATGCAGCCTATCAGTGCCCATCAGTGTCGTCGTATCAGTGTTCATCAGTGTAGCCTCATCAACGTACATCAATGAAGGAGAAAAATTACCTGTTTTCAAAATTTATTAACAAAATATAAAACGGGTTTGTATTTTTTTTTTAGTTCAGTATTTTTTCATTTTTAAAAAATAAAAATAAAAACCCAGAGGTGATCAAATACCACCAAAAGAAAGCTCTATTTGTTGGAAAAAAATGATAAAAATGTCATTTGGGTACAGTGTTGTATGACCGCACAATTTTCACTCAAACAATGATAGCACTTAAAGCTGAAAATTGGTCTGGGCAGGAGGGGGGTTTAGGTGTCCAGTAAGCAAGTGGTTAAAAAGCACCAAATACCATGTTAATGGAAAAATTCAGCACTTGACTCATTTTGACTTAGTAAGTTATGGTAACTTACCAAATCAGTAAGATTGGTAAGATTGATCAACCATGCAAGCCATATAGTGTTGATATCAATGGAGAACAAAAAGGTACCCTTTGGTACTAGTGGGACACACACACACACACACATATATATATATATATATATATATATATATATATATATATATATATATATATATATATATATATATATATATATAACTATAGTCATTTCCATGCTGTGGTCCTAGAGGTTCAATGCGTTTCGGGACAAGCTACATCTTTTTATCAGGGGCACTGTTAAATAGGAATCACAATATTCTAGAAAAGAACAACATATCAGTCACAGCATGTGATAGGGAAGATTGAAAATAATTCAACTGTTTATAATATAATGAGAGTGGCAGTTGCCATAGGGATTATGTACCAGAGATAACAGTCAGCAACAATGTCACCGTGTGGCCAGCAGCAGCAGTCACACTGAGAGAACACACCCTATGCTCACAATAGGACAGTTGTAAGGTGAATGGTGATCCCCCAATGTTCCACACAAGTGTCCTGCAAGAAAATAGAGAGAGCCTAAATGTGCCACTATGATAATTATGGAAGGGGTGTACCAACCATTTCCCAGTGCCACAAAGTGACAAAGATAGCAGAATGGGGAACATCTATGGGCACTCTAGGGAATGAAACATCCACTAGAGTGACTCCAATGTGCTCCTAATAGAAGGGTAGTTCAATCCTGTTACCTGCAGCAATTGAAGGTCCATGACTGTGTCACCAGACAGCAGTGGCGCTCCGTGAATTCAGGTGTTCAGCCTTAAATGGAAGCTGTGAGTAGCACATGAAATCATTACATCACACCTGACGATTGCGTTAGTGAGCATCGACTGTGCGGGCCCCAATGTGCATGCATTGATCTGACAGGGCACTCCCCTAGGCTGTCCCATTGTCTAGTACACAAACCGGTGCCTAGCAATGGCATGGGCGCACCACAGTGCACCAGGAGACCTTGGGCCTCAACTGCATGGCACCTCCGCATAAAGAATTAGGGGAGAGTGTCCTGCAGAAGTGGCCCACCGAAGGCAATGGAAGTGTCCCCCAGTGGAAGCAGACCAGATCACACCAAAACTCATGTAGACCACTCCCCTCTGGGCTGCAATAGCGAGAGGCCCCTGTGCAGGGTGGGACCAGAGGCAGTCCAGCCATGGTTGGTAACATCCCAAGCTAGGCCACTGCAGTTGATCACAAGGAGCCCCACCCCCCTGTAAGGGAGAAAGGCAGACACAAAGTCCGCAACTTGGACAAAACATTGTATACATATGTATTTTTAGGTCAGTGTATATTACATTTTTTTACATTTTGAAGCTGAATTCCAGACATAGCTGCATTAATGTGTATCTTCTATGTATTCATTAATCATTAAACAATGATTTTGAAATGCAACTAATATAGACACCTAGAATTGGTTTGCAAGCCCCTTGTAATGCAGCACCGAGTGAGCGAGAGGCAGTACTTGGAATTAATCTGGTGTGCTGCATTAGGTTTGTTGACAAACAGCAATCTGACAAGAGTAGACAACAGACACCACTTTTTCTAAGAATGTTTGCAGTAGCTGGCTGAATTCAGAAATATTGCAACCAGTTATATGCTTTATTAACCAGAGATATTAGTGTGTACAGTAGTTAAATACATATGTTTGTTCTTTTATAGATCGTGTCATGCTCTGAAGTTGCATTCTGTTCTTATTTGTTTTGTTCAAAATAACCTTTACCCATGACTCCATATAACATTCTCTTTCATCCGGTGGTTAATATGCAGGAACCAGCTGTCAACTTTCATAGTTAACAATACAGTTATGACCTCTTAGATACCAATAACAAATAGCATAGCTTAAAAAAGGATTCTACTGTATAAGCCATGAATAAACCCATAGAATAATTGTAAGTACTGTATGTTCTCTTGCTTTAAACTATATACAGAGGTGGAAAATGATCTAAGCATTACCTAAAGATATGCATCAATCATATGAAAGAATAAGTCAGAATAAACCAAAACGAAATGTGTTGCTGCACATGCCTCTTTAATGTCAAAAAGTTTCAACCATGTGTTATATGTTCTGTTTTTTGTGTAACAACTTTTACTCAATTTAGCTTCTACACTGGTATCCTTTACAGCACACTTTGAGTTGTATTACAAGAAACCATGCCAATGCATAGTCAGTGGCACATTATGCCACATTCTGCTGTTTTGGACCCGGATCACATCCATTACACTGCTATAGTCATTGACGCTAGGCTGTGATGTTCAGTGTTGTGAAAATCCATAGCAAGATCCTATGGAAATGAACACAAGTGAAGTATTGTCCATAGCAATCAAACACCATATAAATAAGCAATTATGCCCGTACACATGATCAGACTTTCCGACAACAAAAATGGTGGATTTTTGTTCGAAGGTTTTTGGCTCCAACTTGTCTTGCATACACACGGTCACACAAATGTTGGCCAACAATTACAAACGTAATGACGTAGAAGACATACATGATATCTCCATTACGAGCGCTAGTTTTACAAGACCGAGCACTTCCGGCTCATACTTGATTCCGTGCATGTGTAAACTTTTGTGTGTCGGACTTGTGTACACACGATTGGAAAGTCCGACAACAAAGTTTTGTTGGTGGAAAATTTGAGAATCTGCTAGCCAACATTTTTTGGTGGAAAGTCTGACAGCAAATGTCCGATGGAGCATACACACGGTCAGACTTTCCGCCAACAAGCTCACATCCAACATTTGTTGTTAGAAAATCCAATCATGTGTATGGGGCATTAGAAACATTCTCTTTTAAAGTTCTATTTGAAGATATCAAAAAAAATTAAGACAAACAGAAAAGGGTGCAAATGTTTAACAGGAAGAAAAGCACAAAAAGGATAAGCCAATGAGTGCTGTTATGAATGTTGTCAAGTCCTATTAATTCACAACATAAATTGCACCTTTTCTCAGACTATGAGCATTATTAGCAACAACCAGTCAAAAAATTTAGTCATCCTTGACCTCCCCGTCCAGCTAGCTGCTTGTACTGTGAAGTAATTCATTCTGAACGATTTCAAATGTTATTTACATTTGAATGCTGGCAGATTGGCAAGATTTGCTTTCATAGAAGGTAATAGGAAAAGAGTTCAGATTTCTGTGCTTTCATTGTAAAATTTGAAGAGGGATTTCTCCACAATGCTCACAGGTGAGTGCAGGATTTTTAAGTGTTCTTACAAATGCTTAAAATATGTAAATGCTCTTGTGTGCATAAACTGGGCTCAGGCTCACATTAAAGTGGAGCTTGAGTGCATTACTAAGCCTTGAAAAATGTTACAGTGTACCTAATCTGGGTTGTATGTATACTTAAACCTGTGCAATTAACGTGTAAAGGTACTATCATCCCTACAAACCCTTTCCTTGCCACCATTAATTTAGGGCATCCTCTTTAAACAGCACCAGTCCTACCTAGACATGACATTAGGCAGTAAATCTAGTGCATACAACAAGCATTATATTGCCATGACATCAGGAATAGAGATCACTTGGAATCAGCTCAGCATGTTAGTGAAGTTGTTTCATATATGTCATGCTAACACTCAGAGCTGCTTGCTGTGACAACTCCTAGATGTGTGCGCAGAAATTTGTATTCATTGGAAGGATAAGCTGAAATTCTTGCTGCAAAATAATATGTATTTGTGACTTTTGTTCTGCCTTAAAATCGTCCAACCAGTATGCAGCTTGGGATATCTCTTTCTGCTGCTTGTTCCAGGTCACTGACTCTGATTCCATATGGTTATCATGATAGCCGGGGGGGGTGTAGCACTTTATAAAAAAAAGTCAGCAATGACAACCCCTATATTTATATAATGAAAGGTTTTAGTTCAACAGTTGTGAGTTTGACAAGAGTTGAAAAGATCTGTGGGTAAAATTAAAGGAAACACATTTTATAAAATGTTTTTAACATTTTCTGGACACACAGTATACTCGGTATTTTCTCATGAAGCACAATATACTGTATATCCAGCCACCCAAAAGTGGAACTTCCGCTTTAAGGCATACTGACCCCCTGACATGGCACATTTGGCATGTCATTTTTTTGGGGGGAGAGCGCGTACCTAGTTTTTCACAGGTACCCAGCTCCCACTTCCACCCGTACCACCTAGGCGACTCCTCCTCTCCCTCCCTGAAATGTTCTGGGACACGTCACAGGTCTCAGAAGATTGCCCGACCAGTCAAAACGCACAGTACGACTCGTTAAGCCACAAGCTGTCACAGACAGGTCCCCACACTTGCAATACCGGTGCCCCACAGACAGGCAGGGGAGAGAACGGAGGCTTCGGGCGGCCTAAGTGCTGGTCCATGGGACAGGGGAGTGTGTGTTTATTAAAAGTCAGCAGCTACACTTTTTGTAGCTGCTGACTTTTAATAAACATGGGTCCAGCTGGAACTCTGCTTTAATGGGTCAGAAACTATTGTGAACTTGATTTTGATAAACTGATGAAAGATAATATCTGATTGTCTGCCAAAAATTACTGTACAATATCTCTATTTACATGGTGTTAAAATGATTCCATCTAAATTATTTAAAGAGTAACTCCACTTTTGTAGAGAAAAAAAACCCAAAACATTTCCCTGGGTGATCTATGTACAGTACTATACAAGGATTTTAACAAACGTTGTTGCAGATTCTTACCTTTTGTTATTCTGAAGAAATATCTGTTTGTTCCTCTGTGCCCCTGTGCAAGTGAGTCTAATGGGAGCAGTTTCATAATTATCAACCAGCTTTTCACCCACGCCTCTAATGAGAAAAAATGTAGGGTCAGCATCCCTTTAGCGTGATTTTCTTTTGAATGTATCTCACCAAAAATTACATTTTTGTTGCAGGGAATGTGGAAAATCTGACTTGTATCTTAGTGTAGTTCTGGGAAAATTGGTGAGCCAATCACACAAACAGAAAATTATGTTTCTGGGGGGCGTTCTGTAAACACTGTGCACAGAAAACCTCCATATAGCCATATTGCATTGCATTTTCAGAAAATTAAAGAGCTGCAGATTGAAAAGGAAAGGTCTTTTTTAATAACATTAAATTACAATATGACTTTTGTCTCAATTGTATACGCTATATTATGTTTTCCTTATTTGCTATTGTTTTTCCACACAAAAGTGGAGTTACTCTTTACAGTAACCCTTTTATAAAAAGAAGGAATCCATTTTTATGTACACAAAAATAATAAAAAATATCAGTCTATCCTCCAGGCATAGAAGCTTAAAAACTATTTTATATATATATATATATATATATATATATATATATATATATATCAATTTCAGCCCTGGAAGGTTTTACCCTCTTCGTGACCAGGCAATTTTTTGCAATACGGCACTGGGTTGCTTTAACTGGCAATTGTGCAGTTGTGCGACGCTGTACCCAAATAAATGTCCTTTTTTTTCCCTCGTCGAGATTTCTTTTAGTGGTATTTGATCATCTCTGAGGTTTTTATTTTTTGTGCTATAAACAAATAAGGACTGACAATTAAAAAACAAAACAAAAAAAAAAACAATATTTGTTTACTTTTTCCTATAAAACATACCCAGCAAAAAAATGTAAAAAAATCGAATTTCTTCATCAATTTAGGCCAATATGTATTCTGCTACATATTTTTGGTAAAAAAATCCCAATAAGCGCATATTGATTTTATTTTTTTTGCGCAAAAGTTATATCATCTACAAACTATGGGATATATGTATGGAATACATATATATTTGTTTTACTAGTAATGGCGGTGATCAGCGATTTTTAGCGGGACTGCAATATTGCGGCAGACAAATCTGCCACCAAGTGACACTTTTTGGGGACCAGTGACACCAATACAGTGATCAGTGCTAAAACAAATGCACTGTCACTGTACAAATAATACTGGCAGGGAAGGGGTTAAAATCAGGGGCAATCAAAGGGTTAAATGTGTTCCTAGGGAGTGCTTCATAACTGTGGGGCATGTGCTTTAACTAGGAGAAAACAGAGATATGTGTTTCTGCTTAGCAAAAACAAAAGATCTCCATTTTCCCCATGACAGTACGGAGGTCTGCCTTTACATAGGCAGACCGCCATTCTGCCTCTCCTTAGAATGATTGCTGTGTCCCAGTGGACATCACATTCGCCAGACCCGCTGATTGGCTCCTGCTGTGTCCAACCAGTGGGTCGGTCCAGAAGTGGAGATGTGTATATATATCTATATATATATATATATATACCTCCATATATATATCTCCACTTCTGGACCGACCCACTGATTATAGATAGATAGATAGATAGATAGATAGATATACACAATATAGTTTTTGTGCCTGTAGAATATCTTCCAATTACTAGAATATCCAGAGACTGCAAAATGATAAGGGATTCAATTATATAAGATTAATTAACATGTTAATGAATCTTATTCCAGTCCATTATATTAACAGAATAAAAAACAAGCTGGGTGTTTGCCATATAAATTACGCCTGAGAAGGTCCAGAGGCTAAATAATTTCTTCTGCAGTCCTGCCCAACTCCTCAGTTTTAACTTGGGTATCATTAGTAAAATAATTACATAAGGATCTATAGATAATTGCATGTCATCAATAAACCTCAGGGACTGCATTGCGTTTGTCATGGAGATGGATAACTTGGGTTCTACCGGCCTGATTTCTAAGTTTGGCTGATGAATGAAACCGTGGATTCTATTTTCAGCTTTATATTTTCATCTCTGATATATTTTGCTATTGAAGCTTGAATTATGTGAACTCTGAAGTACCTACCGAAAGTATAAGCAATCAGCATTTCTCTTATTTGTTTTTCAAGAGGTTTTAGGGAGAGACGAAGACAGCATATGCATTTATTCCACTATGAAATCAGTAAGGCCAAGATTTTCACCTAGCCCCTCATGCTACTTTTGCAGATTTGTCACAGAAAACAAAATCATATTGATAAGTGACATTGGTGTTAAAAAATGTCTTACTCTATTTTAATAGTACCTGTAAAAGACATATGAACTGACCTAACAACCTATATGTAACTTTGATGTAGCTGATTAAACTTCAGTGTGTTTATTTATTCAAATAAAAAAATAAGACTTGTGTCCAAAGGATGCGATTTAGCTCCCGGCATACCTCAATGACGATACCTTTTTGGTTTTTTTTCCTATGAAAAATGTGTTTATTGGAAATCAGAACAAGCATACCTAGCATAGTACAGAAATTGAGGAATACAGAGAAACAAACATATCTTCTATTTCCACAAGTAGTATCAAAGGAGGAGTAACCAATATCCGTAGACCTGAACAGGTAACAGTTGGAGGTATACCTTTGTCGATATGTCATACTTCTGTATAAAATAAGTGGCATGGATTTATCATATCTACAGGTATAATGACACTATTAAAGCATGTGTTGACTCATAATATGGATTGTGTCTATTAAGAGTATCAGAATGCCTGAAGGCCTATGGGCCACACTATAAAGAAAACAAAAAAAGAGGAAAGTGCGTAGCAGAAGAAAGCCAGAGATCTAAGAAACAAATTTCCTTTCAGAGGGCGATCATTTGTGACATTGGGGTAATGTTTTAGTATGTATGCCAGGACAATATTATTATTTTTTTCAGACAGAAAGGCTAAGATATGTTGGTGTAAAATAGGATCTACATAGGGGATGATGGGAAGTGACGTTTGGGCTGTGAACCTGTCAGAGACTTAAAACAATGCATATAGGGGGGTCTCTGTATGTCTGGAAAGAAATCCATAAGGAGGAATGGGAAGGGGAGAGGAGAAAGGTTAAAGGTAAGTGGGTAAGGAGGAAGGCAGGCAGGTAGAAAGTAATTGTAAGTGTCTGTGAGGGTTCTGCTGACCAGCTAAGGGGGCAAACTGACACTAACCCGCATTAAGCTGTTGGAGAAGCTGTATAAGCTATAAGTACTTCAGGATAAATGGTGGGCTCCACCATGAGGTGGAGATGCAGAGGGGCTGCCATTCCTCTGGGCTCCCTGGGTGTCTGGTGGAGGAGAGCCTGGTCATAGGGACCCCATTGACCAGCCTCTCTGACATCTTCCATAGAGGTTGCATTTCTCAGTGGAGGTAGGCAAAGTCACTGTACAGGTCGGGTAGATCAATTAGGGGGATATCCAAGGTGTTACAAAAATGCTCCAGGTCCTCCGAAACCCTTAGATTGGCTATGTGGCCTTGGGCAGAGGCAGAGAGGCAAAATGGAAATTTCCATCTATATGTGATGGCCCTGGAGTGGAGGAGTTTCAACAGGGGCCTTAGCTCCCGTCTGAGTTGCAAGGTGATGTTAGAAAGATCTTGGAAGATTTTCACTTCAAAGCCTTGGTACATGATTCGGTTTCAGTTACGTGGTTTTCTGAGAATTTCTTCCTTCAAGGGTAATTTGACAAGGCAGCAGACAACATCCCTCGGCGGGTCTCAAATTGGAATGCATACATTGAGAGTCAGTCTCTATGGGTGCATCTTGTGTTCTCTCTAGAGGAGGTCATTAACCACTTGCCGACCATGTCACACAGATATACTGCGGCACAATGGCACTCCTGAGCGAAATCTCGTATGGGTACAACCTACCTGTTTTCGGCCACCAGAGGGTGCACGTGCCCCCACTGCATGGAGGGGGACCTGATGTGCATGGCTGGCAGCCACAATCTGCGCCAGCCAAGCATGATTGTGTGCACAAGCGCCAGTGCAGGGATTTGTTTGTGTAAACAAACAGTTAGAAGATGATGAGGCAACACACATTTAACCCCTTGATCTCCCCTAGTGTGAACCCCTTCCCTGCCAGTGACATTTACACAGTAATCAGTGCATTTGTATAGCACTGATCGCTGTATAAATGCCAATGATGCCAAAAAAGTCTCAAAAGTCTCCGATCTGTCTGTTGCAATGTTGCACTGCTGCTAAAATCCGCAGATCACTGCCATTACTAGTAAAAAGAAATAATAATAAAAATGAAAAAAATACATAAATCTTTCCCATAGTTTGTAAACTTTTGCGTAAACCAATGAATACACGCTTATTGCCTTTTTTTTTACCAAAACTATGTAGAAGAATACATATTGCCTACACTGATGAAGACATTTGTTTTTTTTTTTTTTACTTTTGGGCATATGTATTATAGCAAAAAGTAAACTAGGTTGTTATTTTTTCAAAATTGTCGCAATTTTTTTGTTTAGAGCACAAAAAATAAAAACCACAGAGGTGATCAAATATCACCAAAAGAAAGCTCTATTTGTGGGGAAAAAAAGGGCGCACATTTTGTTTGGGTACATTGTCGAAGGACCCCGCAATTGTCAGTTAAAGCGACGCAGTGCCAAATTGTAAAAAGTGCTCTGGTCAGGAAGGGGGTAAAATCTTCCTGGGCTGAAGCGGTTAAAGCATGTTGTCACAGTTTGGGATAGGTGGTTGGGCTCTATGAACTCTGGTATACCCCCTTACCCTCGGGCTGTGGCGTCTTCCCCTGTTGTCAAGGTCTTTCAAGTGGTCCTGGAGTTCCCTGAGATGATTTGCGTGGGATTCCGTGACCTGCTGCACATGGCATAGTGAGGCATCATGGCAAGCTGTTGTCTTCTCTACTTCCCCCACTCTGTTAGAAATAGCAGCTATATCAGAACTAAGAGCAGAAATAAGGGCAGACAGGGTATTTATGATGTCAGCAGGTACTTCTCCAAGGTCATTCAGGCTCGGGGTAGGTGCCGCTGGTGAACCTGAGGTGGCAGGGATGCAGTCGCTTGGATGGTTTGGGCTTCTGGGCAAGCGGGATCTTCTGTAATAGGCCTGGGAAGCTGACATGGCATCGCGCTGCTGCTGAGTCCGGAATAACTGCAGTATGTTGCCGCTCAGCTGTGTCCCTTGTTCTTGGGGTGAGCGGAAGCGGGTTGCTGAAACACTCTGGTATGTTTTCCCCATGGCAGTCGACTTGGCTGAGCTGAAAACAGGACCACGAGGTGTCGGAGCTGTGAGACTAAGCGGCCATCTCAGAACGGGTCCAGACCATGCCCCAATACCTTTTTGAATAATTATTTTAGTAAGAATTCATACTAGAATGCTCTTTTCACAAGGCAGTCTGCTTCATAATCGCAGCTACTATTGAACCGTATACACCAAAAAACAAAAGAAAGGTGTAATGGTTCCTTAAAATATAGTAAGTCTGACTTCTCTCAACATCCCATGGATGTTACTTCCCATTCGTGTTACGTTCATATAACTTTGTCAGCTCTGACGAAGTTCTGTGAAAGTAAGGCAATCGGGGAAGGAGCTACGCGCTGACGTCACCCGTTGCCGACCTGCCTCTTACACACTACTCAGCCATCTGTGATGGAAATGTCATTTTTTAAACAGCCGTTTGTGAGTAACCATTTTTAAAATAAAGCTGCTTTGTAACTGATCCACAGTTAGCACTAATGGCGCGTACACACGACCGGACTTTTCGACGGACTAGGTCCGACAGTCTTCCTGACGGACTTTCGGTGGACTTTCTGAATGAACGGACTTGGACACACACAATCACACCAAAGTCCGAAGGATTTGAACGTGATTACGTACGACCAAACTAGAATAAGGAAGTTCATAGCCAGTAGTAGCCAATAGCTGCCCTAATGTCGGTATTTGTCCGTCGGATTAGCATACACACAAACGGATTTCTTGGTCCGGCGGAGTTCCAGCGGGAAAATTTAAAACATGTTCTATTTCTAAAGTCCAGCAGATTTTTGGCAATTCGATTTTTTTTCGAATTGTCCGACGGACTGGTTCAATTGGACCTTTGTTGTCAAAAAGTCCAGTCGTGTGTATGCGGCATTAGAGTTGTTTTTGCTGCACTTTTTATGTGTTCTGGGGAACCTACCAGAGTTCCTGTCTTTGTCTGGACCATGTACCCTATGAATGGACCTGCCTATTTGACCATCTGTTAATTCAGTGGTCCAGTCCTTAACACTTGCCGAGCGCCGCACACCGATTTATGTCGGCAGAATGTCGCGGGCAGGCAGGCTGCCTGCGATTGTGGCTAGGAGAGGCAGAACAGAAAGATGTCTATGTAAATAAGGCATTTGCCTGTTCTGCCTAGCAACATGACAGGGATATACTGCTCCCTGTCACTTAACCCCTTGATTCCCCCTAGCATTTAACCCCTTCCCTACCAGTGTAATTTATACAGTAATCGGTGGTTATTTGAAGCTCTGATCACTGTATGAATGTCACTGTTCCAAAATAGTGTCAAAAGTGTTCTAGTCTGTCTGTCATAATGTCACAGTCCCGATAAAAAGCGCAGATCGCCGCCATTACTATTTAAAAAAAATTATAATAAGAATGCCATAAATCTATCCCCTATTTTGTGGACGCTTTAACTTTTGTGCAAACCAATGAATATACACCTTATGTAGAAGAATATATATCGGCCTAAACTGTGGAAGAAATTTGTTTTTTATATATTCTTTGGGATATTTATTATAGCAAAAAGTCAAAAATATTGTTTTTTTAAATGTCGGTCTTTTTTGTTTAAAGTACAAAAAATGAAAACCACAGAGGTGATCAAATACCACCAAAAGAAAGCTCTATTCGTGGGAAAAAAAGGATGTCAATTTTGTTTGGGTACAGAGCTGCACAACCGCGCAATTGTCAGTTAAAGCGACACAGTGCCGAATCGCAAAAAATACTCTGGGCAGGAAGGGGGTAATTCCTTCCGGGGCTGAAGTGGTTAAGGTGAGCGAAATGATTGCTCTGAAGGTGGAGGGTCTGTCACCAATATCTTCCTTGAATTGTGTGATTGTCATGTGGAATCCTCTTGGTGCTTGCTGGGACTTTTAGTCCTCTTCCCCTCTCTTGTTGGACTTTTTTTGTGATTGCTTTTTTAATACTGCATTTATCATTGCATTTTAATTTACCTGTTCTTGTGCTGTACCTTACCTTATACATTTTACTTTGATTATGTAATGATCTTTTTGTGCTAGCTGCATTCGTGTTTAGGTCATTAGGAATTATTTTTTGCGCTAATTGCTTTATTTGTATTCTGCAAGGAAAGCCTGATTGGCTCTGTGCTCAAAATGCACATCATGAGAGTCTTCTTGCCACTTTAACAACAGTTATATGTGTTTCAGTCCACGGCATGTGCCTTGGAAAGGCTCCTTGGGAAAAGGGCAACTATTTCCCCCTACCTATTGACATTATACAAGAAAAATGTGTAAAAAAAAACACCCTACAACAAACAAAAAAAATAATAATAATAATGTACCCCACTGTCCTTGTTCATTATTAATACTAAATAAATGGATCTATGGAACATTTGGTCTTCCTCAATTCCCACGCTGTTTCTTGATTTATTGAAAACTTACCAGATTTGTACTGTAGAACTTTAAGCACAATTAGTAAATCTAGAAGAAATTCACAGAAGTACTAACTAGACTCATTCAGGAGATCATGCCATATTTGTGCCGTTTTCACATTACCATCTTTTTCTTTATACAGAATATGTCTGACCAATTTATTTTGGGAGAGGGTAAGGCGAACTGTCATTAAAGCAGTATTTTCATATTTATTCAGATTTACTTTAATTTATTTTCAGAAAAAGTGTCATATTGGAGTTGATTTTTTTTTAATCATAACTTTACAAAAATGTTAAATCTTTGTGTAAACTTGCCTGGCCATTTTTTGTCCACATTTTAACAAGGTAAAGTGAAACATCTGCCAGAATTTATTTTTCTTTAGTTTGGAAAGTGTGGAAGTAGAATAGGTTTTTATTGTTTCCTATTTGGACAAAGCCTCTCCTTTTATTAAGTGGCAGGACAAACATTAAGGCCATGATGATACTTCTCCCACAATTTAGATATGCACGTTTATGGGTCCCACTTGCTAAGTAAACTCCTAGGTTGGGGCTCATTCCAGCTAGTAACTTGTTGTTCAATGATCCAAGCTCTTCTAATTGAATTGTGACTCACTTATTTTTCCTGCTTGTCTTTCTCAGTGACGCATATGGCATGTATAATACCCATAAGGCTTGATGTTGGGATGGAGGATGGGGAAGGTTTGAAATGGGGTTGATTTTTTTTTTTCGGGGGGTGGGGGACTGCTTCTTGAAGGGAAGACAATTAATATTTCCTCCTCCTGCACCATTAAACTTTGCTATGTTGAAGAGATACAGCTGCCTGAAAAATCTCCAGAATCTGACACTTCCAGGTATGCTGAATGCCTGGTCCTTACTGCACTCATCTCTTTGATCTGCCAGCCCCTACACGTCTGCTGTGTCCTCTAATGATATAGGCACCAGTGGTAGGAATCACAATGTAGGACTATGCATCTGAAAATGGTATCTATTTGCTTTTTGTCTTGTTTACAAGAGGCACTTTTTTTCTGTTTGAGGGCCATTTCATACCACATGCAGTCCAGTGCATTTTAGTTTTCAATGACATCAGTGCTTTCAGTTTCAGTGCATTCCAGTTCCAGAAAAAGAAGTAGCATGTGTTGCATTGTCCTGCACTGGACTGGACTGAAATGCTGTAAAATGCATCAAAAATGCACTAGAACACACCAGAATGCACCTAAATGCACCAAAAACGTACTGGCACACACACACATGTCCTTATTTAAGGTTAAGGATGCTCTCCGGCATGTTCGCACAGTCCACGTGCAGAGCCCACCAGGAAGTCGGCACTGCGCTGCACTAATCACAGGCAGTGAGACATTGCCCCGATGAGTGGCTGCAGTGATCGGGAAATGTCTCACTGCCTGTGATTAGTGCAGCGCAGTGCCAACTTCCTGGTGGGCTCTGCACGTGGACTGTGCGAACATGTCAGAGCGCATCCTTATTTAAGGTTAAGAAAAAAAAGCATTGGGACTGCATTTTTATGATGTAAACTAGCCCTCAATTTTTATTGAGGTATTTTCACAAAAGAAAATACAAAAGTTATGACAATAAATGCGGATCACAAGGGGGAACTTTTTTTTTAATTGTTATTCCCTAAAACCCATACATCTTTTTATTTATGGAAAAAATAGTTTGCATTATAAGGGACACTCTACTCTAATACCATACTACATGTGACCCATGGTTTACTTATAGAAGCAACTTGTAAACTTTGTTATACTTATTTTTTCTACAAGCTTTGT
This sequence comes from Lithobates pipiens, assembly GCF_037356315.1. Lineage (NCBI taxonomy): Eukaryota > Metazoa > Chordata > Amphibia > Anura > Ranidae > Lithobates > Lithobates pipiens. The sequence continues at coordinate 284,355,885 of NW_027507748.1, read as the reverse complement.
ACTTAACGTGTAATTACACTTTTGTTGAGGAAAAAAAGCACTCCCCTCTGAGTGATCTATATACATTGCAAGGATTATAACAACTTTTGTTACAGATTCCTATGTTTTATTATTTTGAAGAAATCACTGGTTGTTACTCTGTGCTGAGTGGGTCTAATGGGAGTGGTTTCATAATTAAGTGTAAAATAATACCCAAGCTTAGTAAAAATTTAACAAAACAGCAGCTGAACACTATAACCCAGATATTGCTATAAGTCAAAATGTGAAAATATAAAGTGCAGCGCTAGAAATTATACAATTGAAACTGATACAAATGTGTATATAACATATGATATCTATAAAGTGCAAATGTGCAAAAATTTGTGTGTGATGTGAATTTTGTATGTGACCAAAACAATGCATAGATACACACATTATGCTATAAAGGGAAATAATATATAAAAGCGTGCTTAAACACATTTGTGGACTTTTTACTTGCAAGGAATTACTTTTTATCCATTTGGTACTGGAGCCAGAATATTTGTATGCAGCACTGCAATTCTTACCATTAAAATACCTAAAAGCAGGGCTTGAGTTCTGCAGGAACGCATGGGAACGGCGTCCCTGTACTTTTTTCCCAGCAGGAATGCCGTTCCCTTTGCAGGGCTAGAGCTGCCCGAGCCAATCCTTCACTAAGCGGCGATACCCAGCATGAATAAGCAATGAATAAGGGTGGTCGCTGGCTTTCTGCTAAGCCTTTTACCTCACTGTGGTGATGGGTATAACACAGTCAATTATTTGATTCATGCTCCATATCTCAAATGGGATCTTTTTCATTGAATTCCAGCCATTAAATAAACTTTTCACATTTGCACTGTTAAACGATTTATTTTTTGGCACTTTATATGTTATTGTACTTTATAGCATAACGTGTGTATCTATGCATTGTGTTGGTTACATACAGAATTAGTATTGTATAGCAGTTACAGCTACTTTTGCACATTTGCACTTTATAGATTTCATATGTTTTATACACATTTGTATCATTTTGAAATAACATTCAAATACAATATGACTTGAGTCGCAATTGCATACACTATATTTTTTTCTTTATTTGCAATTTTTTCCCCATGAAAGTGGCGTTACCCTTTAAATGTTAACTACCTGCTTAGTTGGATGTCTGTGTTCTTTATTATGTTCTTTTAAAATGTCCTACTTATGTAGATGTAAGTCTTATTCATATTTATATGCACATTCTAGCATGCACCCCTTGGGGCAAACTACTCTGTATATGCATTTTTATTTTTTTCACATATGCTCCAATGCTACATAGATCCAAGAGAAATTTAAATGAACTTTAGAAGTTTTCCCTGAATATGAGCTTTTTCCACACGTTTTAATTTACTGGTAGTTTCTACCTAAAATGAATTCTATAATTTATATGTCTGTGCCTGACAGAAATCAATAGGCCTATCTTCAGCTGAAAAAGAAGTTGATCTGCAACTCATTAGGTAATATTTTTTTAGCTATGTATACAGAAAATAAATTTGAGATAACATCATATTAAAACACAGAAATATACAGTAAGTTTGAATTAAATATTGTATTCCTTAGCTCTACTTGTCATAGTTAGCGTTAAAGACCTATATACACCTCAACGTATTTAATATTTTAAGTGGCTGTATTTCCCCCAGTGCTGCTTTTTTCATAATTACTTGCATTATTGTTATTGATGTTTATCTGCAGAGGTCAAATCAATCCATTCCGAATAATAATTAGGCACTATGCTGTGTTTTTTTTTTCTCAGCGCTGTTTCCATCTTAGGCTCTGATTAACCACTTGCGTACTGGGCACTTAAACCCCCCTCCTGCCCAGACCAATTTTCAGCGCTCTCACAATTTGAATGATAATTACTCAGTCATGTAATACTGTACCCAAATGAATGTGCTGTCCTTTTGTTCATACAAATAGAGCTTTATTTTGGTGGTATTTGATCACTGTTTTTATTTTTACTTTTTGCGATATAAATGAAAAAAGACAGACAATTTTGGGAAAAAAAGATTTTTTCTTAGTTTCTGTGAAAAAATTTAGCAAATTATTAATATAATATAATAAATAATTAATATAATTAATTTTTTTCATAAATTTTGGCCACAATTTATACTGCTATATATCTATTGGTAAAAATAACCCAGAATAACCCAAATTAGTAGATATTATTTGGTCTGTGTAAAAGTTAAAGAGTCTACAAGCTGTGGTGCAAATCATAAAAAATAGATGACACCTGATGTATTGATGGATCTCATTTCTTGCTACGTGAACAAGCCAGGAAAGTACAAATACCCCCAAATTATCCCTTTTTTCAAAGTAGACGTATTTAGTAAGATGCACAGTGAGGTTTTTGATGTTGTCCTTTTTTCCCACAATTCTTTGCAAAATGAAGATTTTTTTTTTCCACAAAATTGTTATTTCTCTCACATGGCATGTGTATACCACAAATGATGACCCAAAATACATTCTGCTACTCCTAAGTATGGTGATACCACATGTCTGGGACTTTTTCACAGCCTAGCCGCACAGAGAGGCCCAACATGCAGGGAGCACCATCAGGTGTTCTAGAAGCATAAATTACATATCTAACTTGTTGACTACCTATTACAACTTTGAAGGCCCTGGAGCACCAGAACAATGGAAAGACCTAAAAATTGACTCAATTTTGGAAAGCTAACATCCCAACGTACAATCTATGAGGCATGATGAGCCTTTTGAATGGTTCTTTTTTATCCAGAAGTTTTTGGAAAGTGTGGGAAAAAAATTAAAATGCATTTTTTTTTGTTTTTACATAAAGTTGTCCATTTACAAGATATTTCCAACACATAGCATGCACATAGCAAAAATTACACCCCAAAATACATTCTGATACTCCTCCTGAGTATGGCAATACCACATGTGTGAGACTTTTACACAGCCTGGCAAGTGTTCTAGTGACACATAGCATGCACATACCAAGAATTACACCCCAAACTACATTCTGCTAAGCAAAGGGTAAACAAAAGATAACCTGTGGTTTTAGTAGCAGAGTTGTCCACAGGAGGAAAGCACTAGTCCAGGCAGCAGGCAGGGACTTGGTCAGCAAAAGCAAACGCAATTGTCCAGACAACAGGCAGGAATACTGTCCATAGTCAGTACAGGCAGCAGGCAGGTATACTGTCCATATACAGTCCAGGGTCAGTGCAGGCAGAGACTGTCAGCAGTGCCAAAATATTGGTCCCGGCATAGGCAGGAACATGGTCCATGTAGTGTCGTTAGTTCATGCGACAGGCAGAGGCATGATGGCATAGGTCCTATAGACAGCAGGCAGGCCTCATTCAGGACAGAATGGGGACAGGGGTAGAGGCTTCAACCACCCAAATCTCTTTGAAGCCTTAGATCGTAATCTAGGAATGAGAAAATGTTTTTTTTCCATCCAGAAAAACAATTCTGGAGCCCCTCACATATGTGAGACCCCTGTGTTATTAATCCCACTAGTCCAGTGGCCGGGTACAAGATCAGTCCAAGAGGCAGGCAAAAAGCATGGTCAAGCAGTCCAGGATAAGTTCCAGATCAGGCAGAGGTATGTACAGAATCGGTAGGCAGAAGCATGGTCGAATAACAAGCCAGGGTCTCTTACAGAGCAAGCAGAAGCATAAGGGGTGTGAACGTAAATGGCAGGAACTGAGGGTTATGCTTACTATACTTCACTAATAATTTAGTGAAGTATGGTAATGGTGGAAACAGTTAACTATGAAGAGACAATAATAAGTGGTGTATCTTATAACTCCTCCTCTGGTGCACACCCGACATTTTTTATGATGTTTTTGGCCTGTTGGTCTGGGAGGGATTTTATCAGGAAAATGGCGCTCGGAGAGACCGCTAATCCCATCGGATCAAATGTTTTCTGGTGGGTCGGTCGAGAATATAAGAGCAGTAATGATTTCCTCCTGGTAACCAAGGAAGGGTTTGGGGCTTTCAGTGGAGTTGCGATAGATAATATATCTGTTGTATATGGACAAAATAAACAAATAAATTGATAGACACTGCTATGTTCGTCTTGTGGCAAGGTAGGGTTTGAGCATTTGCTCATTGAAGTTGACACCCCCAATGAACATATTTTATTTGTGGAACACATGCTGGCCTTTGGATTGGGCCATTCCTCCTAGTGATCTGAACAAATGTATTGTTGTGAATCGAAGAAAGCATGTAGTCATCCCTTCTGGCCCTCCACTTCAAAGCCAGAATTTCCTCATTCCGTAAACTCGCCGCCTCCCCTCTTTGAGGAAAGCCATTCCAGTTCGTCTTTACCGTGCCACATGCTGGAGTGTTCTTTCTATGGAATAGAATAGCATACAGACGAACGGTTTTCCCGATAGGAATTGATTCCGTTGGAAAGATTTAAAACATGTTCTATTTCTAGGTCCTTCAGAATTTTCTAAAGAAAAATTCCAATGAAGCCCACACACGATCGGAATATCCAATGAAATGATTCCGTCTGACCTTTTCTGACAGAGTCTGGTCATATGTACGCGGCATTAGGCACTTTCATATGGGGCAGATCTACTCAGCGGGCTTCCCTAGCTCAGTGGGAGATTGCTCCGTTGATCTCCACTAAGCCGGTGGATGACAGGTCCGTCTCTGCTCACTGAGCCGTCAGAGCCCCGCTGATTTCTATGGGGAGATCAGACGAAAAAGGACAGCATGTCTGTTTTCATCAGATCTCGTCCGATCCACCAGGCAGAAGGCCAATGTCTCGCTATACGTTTGTCTTGAGCGAATCAGATGGCAGGTGAGTGTCAGCAGACAAATCTCCGCTGATATCCACCTGCCCATAGGAGTCAATGGATGTCCCGCTCTGATCCACCTGAAAACTGGACAGGTGGATCCAAGCAGGCTTATTGTGTGAAAGGGGCCTTAGTCAATACGCTCTATGTATTAACACTCTACATGTTAGCTGGAAACAAATAAATCAAGGGCTCAAGTCATTAAAGCAGATTTGTGCTACCCACAGAAACTATATTAAATTTTATTTTGAAAGTTATCAAAGAAAATCAGACAGTTGATTGGTTTCTATGGACAACATCACAATTTTTTTTGTAATTTAAACTTTATTTATGAAAATTATAATACAATGAACATATACGAATATAAAATTGTTGTCATGCTTAAAGGTACAGATGGGTTAGTTCTGCTGGTAACGTATAAGTAAAGCAAGGTATCAGTGAATCTTTATGTTCAAACAATCGTTGACTAATATATGGATTCATAAGATGATAAGGTATTCATAGTATGAACCAGAACATTAGGTTTAAAATATATAGAGAGTAAGTTAGAAAAGAACAGAGGGATTAGGTTGTTTGGGGTAGTGGGTAAAGATAGGGGGAGAGGGGAGAGGAGAAAGTGGGGTGAGGGAGGAAGGGGAGGGAGGTAGGAGTAGTAGTTGTAGTTTAAGTAGGCTTTTTGGTTTGTTTATAATATACTTTTTCAATAGAAAGACTTCTAAGGGACTGTGATGTGTACCTTATAGTTTTGTTCAGGGTGATTGTTGTTCAATGCTCAGGTCCTGGTTTTGTTGCGATAATAAGGTTGATGTCTTCAATCCCTTGGTGGGAATGTGGTTGTGACTTAGTGTGGTAGGTTAGCCTTCATATCCTCATACTTCTGTGAGTACCTGAAGGGGAACGAGGGATACCAGGTTTTGTGGTAGTGTTCAATTGAGTCTTTGACCTGCGCTATTGTCTCCTCCATGTCAAACACGTCTGTAATTCTGTGCAGCCATTCTCTAATGGAAGGAATGTTGGTGGATTCCCAATACAGAGGTATAAGGAATTTGGCTGCATTTAGTAAATGCTTAGACAATACGTTTTTGGAGTTATGGAGTAGACAGCAGGCTGCGTCCAGTCTCAGTGTGGTTTCTGTAATGTGGTGGATAATTGCCTTAACTTCTGTCCAATATGTAGCTATTGCAGGGCATTGCCACCCTGTTCCATGTCTGTGACTCAAAAAGTATTATTTCCAGAGATAGCTGGGTAACAAGAATTTTTAGGAGGCCAGCAATGCCAGCAGCTTCCATACCAGCAAAAAAAAACTAAAATCTCTTTTCTGTCTCCAAAGCAAGAGCTGAACACAGACTTATGCCCTGAACACACGGTCTGACTTTCCGACGGAAAAAGTGCGATCGAATCTTGTTGTCAGAAAATCCCATCGTATGTGGGCTCCATCTGACTTTTCCGTCGGAATTTCCGACACACAAAGTTTGAGAGCAGGATCTAAAATTTTCCAATAACAAAATACGATTGTTTAAATTCCAAAAGGTGTGTAGACAATTCCGACGGACAAAGTGCCATGCTCAGAAAAAATTATGAGACGAAAGCTATTGGCTACTGCCCTCTTTATAGTCCCGTTGTACGTGTTCTACGTCACCGCGTTCTGAGTGATTGGATTTTCCGTCAACTTTGATTTTTTCCAACGGATTTTGGCCCAAACTTGTCTTGCATACACATGGCCTCACAGACAGATTTTGTCGTCGGAATGTCTAACCGTGTGTACAGGACATAAGCGTGATAGTCACAGTTTCCCCATTCTTGAGTAACAGTATTACATAAGACATATGTAGACATATATCTCTGTATATCTAATATGAATATCTTGGGTGCTATATTTTTTACTGTATACCAATATGAAAATTATATATTTTCATACTTAGCCATTGCCATCATATTATGGAGCAACAGCGCCCTTTGTAAAGTCCTTGTTTTAAATTGATCTGATGTTTTTTATCAAATAGATTTTTTTTTAACAAATAAAGACGCAGAAGAAAAAGTATATGAGAAATACATGTACTCTAATTTTGTTCTGAATCACCCATTAAAATACATACATTCTTACCCAATGCTATATGTATTGACTCATGCTTCAACTAAATATAAAGCAGTGATGTCACAAAGAGCACATCAACACAGTGTAAAGGTCAGTGATTTTTTTTTTTTTTGTGTTTTTATCTCATTTGCTTTGCAAAACAGTAGGGAACAAATGTAAATTGCATAAACCACATCCTAAGGTGAAATACTGTGGATGCGAGTCCAGTTCAAAGAGCATGTTTCCAGCCTTTTGATCTAAGTGAATGCTGACACATTTATACTACAAGACATGTTAACTTTCTACTGTTAAAATTAGGCAAATGTTCTGTCTTCCAGTTATATTGTTACTGAATGAATGCAGGTCACTAGGACAGAGTAAATCACTGCTACCTCAACATATGTTTCTATCACCTTAGTGATAATGCTTAAGTGAAAGGCAAAAAAGCACTATGTAAGTATTTAAAAAAAAAAAAAAAAAACAGGCTCTCTTTTCTATAAAAAAAAAACAACTAGAACATTTGATGATACCATGCTCTTTTTGGGGAATACCTCTGAGTCTTTACGGGAGGCAATGTTAGTCATTTTAAATGGTGGAATATATTCTGGACTAGTTATTCATTTGGCTAAATCATCCATTATGTTACTAGATACTGTTCTCGGTAGTCAGGAGTCCACATTGCAAAATATTCCAGTTTCTTCCTCTTTTAAATACTTAGGAATCTATGTCACTCCTAAACCTTTGGATTACATCTCCCTTAATCTATCGCTGCTACTGGGATGTATCTGGGATAAAGTTAAGGTATTTTGCAAACTCAAGTTCTCCGTAGTGAGGAAAGTAAACCTTATTAAGATGATGTTTACTACTTTATGTTTTGCACAATAATTCATTGATGGTCCCCTAAATGTTCTGTATTATCAACTCAATATTTCTGTCCTTTATATGGTTAAGAAGGCCTCTATGGATTAAATTGGAGCAACTTCAGAAACCCAAAGATGCACTTCCCAACCCATGGCTTTACTACCTTGCAGCTCAGTTGCAACATTTGCTTAAGCCATGCCCATAGAACCAGTGGTGGTGGGAGGGAGAGGGAAATCCATTACTGCCTTGGTGTTTCGTGTAACTGGAGTTAATGACATGGCTATGGGCCTGGAGGTATTAGCCTACGCTAAATCTAACAAATGCTTCCCTACCTATGTTTATGTTTATGTTTGTCAGGCAGCACAGTGGTGTAGTGGTTAGCACTCTCTCCTAGCAGTAAGAAGGGTCGCTGGTTCGTATCCCAACCATGACACTGCCTGCCTGGAGTTTGCATGTTCTCCATGTGTCTGCGTGGTTTTCCTCCGGGCACTCCAATTTCCTCCCACACTCCAAAGACATGCAGGTAGGTTTATTGGCTTCTGTCCAAAACTGACCCTAGTATATGAATGGGGACCTTGGATCGTAAGCTCCTCAGGAATAGGGACAATTGTAGACACTCTCTTAGGATGTTTTTATTCAAGCTTACTAACTATGTAACTATGTATGTCCTCATGCAGAAAGCATGGAATAAGACCAGTCGAGTACTGGCTTCATCAGCTACAGTCCAATCTTAGTTGCAATTTGCAAAGTGGGACTAGATGAAAAAAATAACGGAGTTTCATGTTTGAAACATATTTTCTTTACTAATAAGCTATACCCTTTTTCTGACCTGCAAGTTCAATTCCATCTACTGCACACACTATGCTTCTATTATCTATAGTTACAACATGCTATTGGGGCATAATCAGGTGGGGAACCATGGATACAATCCCCGACTCCTATTTTTAATTATATGGCTGAGGTCTCCCATGTTAAAGAATTTTTATCAAACTGTTGTTCTATGTTATCCTTTATATTTCTGAGAGGCTTTTCTGTTGTCAAGAGCAGGTGGGAAAATGATGTGAGTGTATTTGAGGATAAGCAATGGGAGGAGGTCATGCAGGCTGTGCAGATCTGTTCTCTCTATGTAATGCAACGCCTGTCCCAACTTTAGATTGTCCTTCGGGTTCATCTCACGCTTGCTAGACTATGTAAAATGGGAGTGAGAGACGACCCAATGTGCACTAGATGCTCTATGGACCATGGGGATTTAATTAATCTTCTGCGGCTATGCCCAACATTGCATCTGTATTGGACTGGGGTACTTAACAACATTTATAAGGTATTTCAGGTCAGTATTCTTACTGATCCAAAGCCTTGTCTACTGGGTATCCTGGATGAGCTTCCAATTTAGGAAAACTCTAAACAGGCTATTCCAGGCCCATTAACAAATTCTTAAGCACTGGAAAGCAACTGACCCTCCTACACTTAAAGAGTGGATCAATCAGATGGGGGATACCTTGTGTTTGGAAAGGTATATCTTGCAACTCAGGGGGTGACCAAGCAAATTCATCAAACGATGGGACCCATGATTGGATAACCCAGTAGACTTGGTTAGGGATTGGCTGCTGTTGTAAAGCTATTGTCGAGGTGAATCAACATAAAGCACCGGTTAACACTACACTCTATGTCCTGAATTTATGGTGGTGTACTTATGATGGGCTCTGCGGGTGAGTGTGGACCATTTGGCACTGGTATCTGGAACTTTGACATGTTTACAGGTTCCAGACAATATACGGCAAACATAATGTTTGTTTTATGCATTATGTTTCTCAATAAACTTCCTTTTGCTGAAAAACAAATTAGCAACTCCCTACAAAGATAGTAATGCAAACTTACCTTACTTCCTGTACCACCACATTCTGGTTGCAGGACTAAGCTTGCTGAAAGGTCTTCAACATCCAGTACATTTCTGGGTGTATTGGATGCTTGATCACCAAGGGCTATGCATGGTTGCCTTCACTGGCCTAATCTGGTTTCCTCCTGTGTCCAGCAATAGCTAAGGCCTCACAGAGGAAACTAGAGATTGTAACAGGGAATGCCAGAATCCGACACTCCTGGAAGTGTTGAATTCCAAACATTCTTCAACAAAGAATTGGGTTTGGGTTTGGGTTTGGGCTTGGGTCTTCATAGAAAGGAGTTTGGTGGGGCAGGAAACAGAACAGGTAAGTATTGGCTTCCTCTATTTGCACAGATATGCTTTGTAGTCATTGTAAAGCCACTATAATACAGTGGTGTGAAAAAGTGTTTGCCCCCTTCCTCATTTCCTGTTCCTTTGCATGTTTGTCACACTTAAGTGTTTCGGAACATCAAACCAATTTAAACAATAGTCAAGGACAACACAAGTAAACACAAAATGCAATTTGTAAATGAAGGTGTTTATTATTAAAGGTGAAAAAAAATCCAAACCATCATGGCCCTGTGTGAAAAAGTGATTGCCCCCCTTGTTAAAACATACTATAACTGTGGTTGTCCACACCTGAGTTCAATTTCTCTAGCCACACCCAGGCCTGATTATTGCCACACCTGTTCACAATCAAGGCATCACTTAAATAGGAGCTGCTTGACACAGTAAGGTCCACCAGAAGATCCTTAAAAGCTACACATCATGCCGAGACCCAAAGAAATTCAGGAACTATTGAGAAAGAAAGTAATTGAGATCTATCAGTCTGGAAAGGGTTATAAAGCCATTTCCAAAGCTTTGGGAATCCAGCGAACCACAGTGAGAGCGATTATCCACAAATGGCGAAGACATGGAACAGTGGTGAACCTTCCCAGGAGTGGCCGGCCGCCCAAAATTACCCCAAGAGCGCAGCGACGACTCATCCAAGAGGTCACAAAAGACCCCACAACAACGTCCAAGGAACTGCAGGCCTCACTTGCCTCAGTTAAGGTCAGCGTTCATGCCTCCACTATCAGGAAAAGACTGGGCAAAAATGGCCTGCATGGCAGAGTTCCAAGGAGAAAACCACTGCTGAGCAAAAAGAACATCAAAGCTCGTCTCAATTTCTCCACAACACATCTTGATGATCCCCAAGACTTTTGGGACAACATTCTGTGGACCGATGAGACAAAAGTGGAACTCTTTGGAAGGTGTGTGTCCAAGTATATCTGGCGTAGAAGGAACACTGCATTTCATAAAAAGAACATTATACCAACAGTAAAATATGGTGGTGGTAGTGTGATGGTCTGGGGCTGTTTTGCTGCTTCAGGACCTGGAAGACTTGCCATGATAAAAGGAACTATGAATTCTGCTGTCTAACAAGAGATCCTGAAGGAGAATGTCCGACCATCTGTTCGTGTACTCAAGCTGAAACGAACTTGGGTTCTGCAGCAGGACAATGATCCTAAACACACCAGCAAGTCCACCACCGAATGGCTGAAGAAAAACAAAATGAAGACTTTGGAGTGGCCTAGCCAAAGTCCTGACCTGAATCCTATTGAGATGTTGTGGTATGACCTTAAAAAGGCCGTTCATGCTCGAAAACCCTCTAATGTAACTGAATTAGGACAATTCTGCAAAGATGAGTGGGCCAAAATTCCTCCAGGACGCTGTAAAAGCCTCATTGCACGTTATCGCAAACGCTTGGTTGCAGTTGTTGCTGCTAAGGGTGGCCCAACCAGTTATTAGGTTTAGGGGGCAATCACTTTTTCACACAGGGCCATGATGGTTTGGATTTTTTTTCACCTTTAATAATAAACACCTTCATTTACAAATTGCATTTTGTGTTTACTTGTGTTGTCCTTGACTATTGTTTAAATTGGTTTGATGTTCCGAAACACTTAAGTGTGACAAACATGCAAAGGAACAGGAAATGAGGAAGGGGGCAAACACTTTTTCACACCACTGTATATTCATACCATACCATCTGTTAAATAACGATGTGTCCCAGTGTCTGTACTATATAAAAAAGCTGCCGATTTTTACCTTCCATCAGAGCATCTCCCGGTGCTCACGTGACTCCTCTCCCAGTCTGACAGCTTCAGTGGGAAGACCAGAGAACTCACACTGATGTCAGTCAGGAGGAGGGGAAGGAAGAGATGAGCAGTCACGTGAGCGCTGGGAGACGTTCTGCTATAAGGTAGAAATCTGCAGTTTTTATACAGCACAGACACTGGGACACATAACGTTATTTAAAATAGGGAATGGTATGAATATAACTTAGTTATTATTGCAGCATGAGGGAAGTGATCATCACTGTCACGAGCTGACAGGCACGCGGGGGGGGGGGAACAGATGAGAGCTGCGTATGATGGAGGCTCGTAAACTGACCACGGTGTCAGGGCTCAGCAGCCATGATAAACCGGGGTCAGTTTACAGGGGGGGGGGGCATAGCCAGGCAGGATCAGCCAGGTATTTTAGGTTATATAGGGGGCCAGATTACACAGCACAAGCACTGTGCTGTATAACATGCTTTAAGGGAACAGGATTTTTTTTTTTTTTAGGGTAACAAACACTTTTCTTTTTTCTTTAGGGCAACAAAGTCTTTTAAATATACAGTTAAAACACATACAGTATATGTGAACTGTATGTGAACTGTTTTATTTTCCAAAGGACTGAAAGTTGTATTCAGGCATTATTGTTTTTTACTCATCTTGGCAGCACTGTAAAAAAAGTGAAAAGTTTATTTTCTGATTATGATTTGTAGCTTCCCACATCATACCTCTCTTTCATCCTCCACATAGCATAATGAATCAGAATTGTCATTAAGTGTATCAGTGAGGAGACAAGCAACACAGTTCATTGTAAACGTGAATCATAAAAAAATGGGGTCAACTTTCTGGTGTTCATTTTGAAAGAGGTCTACAAACATTGAGAAAGATGGATTCTATCTAGTTTCTTATACAATACTACCTAGTAATATGTACAGTCATGGTATTGTAGATATCCTACACTATGTACATATCTGTACAAAGAAAAAAAATCAGAACAATCTGCATCTATGTTAGGTAATTTAAGTGCACATGAAAAATTTGTGGTCATGTTTACATGCATACAGTGTACATCTCTAATGCACACTACTAGAGCCTGCCTGCATCCTAAAAATGGAAGAACACTAAGTGGCTTCATTGAGAATCATCGAAAAACCACCTGCTTCCTAGCTTCCTAGCAACCAAAGATTGATTGACAGCTTCACTGAGAGGCTGTCTGCATACGAGGAACTTAAGGACTTGAGGTGGCTTCATCCTAGCAATAGGGCCATGTATGCCGTAACACTGTATGCATGCATGTACATGTTGCTCAAATGTTACATGTGTACAGTATACAGAGAACTTTTTAGTTTTTACACATTATCTTGCTGTCAACTCCTGTAGGAAGATCCTGCATACTAGTTGACATATTTTAATATAACCATGTGCATGTGTCCTAGAGAGTAGTCAAGTCCATATTAGTATGCTCTTCCTTTTACTTCTTAACATAGACTTTGCAATATAAAAGTAAAATCTACTTATGCCCTAATGCCAGATTCTGCCTGTGGCACCTAAATGAAGATAACATCATCATGCATCCAGCGAGTACCCATAATCCTTGGACATAGGCAGTTCTGCAATTTTGTTATTTCTGAAACTAGCATTCCCTGTGATCTCGCCATAGGGATGGTAACATTGTACCCCATGGAAGCTGGGGTGAGGTAAGTATGCTTACTACCTTTTTTTCCCCACAGGCTATGTTTACGTATTTATTTATTTGGGGGAAATATTTAAAATGGAGGGGATCAGATTGCTGGGCACAAGTGGACTCTGAGAAAACTATATTTGTATCTGGCTTATCTAAGGCCTTATAAAAGTAATTGTGCATAAGTTAGTTATTACCCTGAAACCATGTAATAAGTTGTGTCTGTAAAACAGCGGTCCTCTTGTTTGACTTGCAAACAATAATCTGTCATGTTGTAAATAAACTTTACTGTGACTAGAATTTTATTTAAACTACCAAGCCTTGTTCAACATAGTCATACCCAGAATTCATACTGTAAGCAGTAGATATGTTACATTGCCTTCAACCCAATGTATCCTGTTTATCCTGAACACTGACAAATTCTATCAGTACTTCTGTCTCTTGTTTTGAAATGCTGCATCCTTGAAAACATTGTCTGTAGCACATGCTCTTAGAGAAAACCATCCATTCCTTTACAATGTTTTCTTGTTACAGCAGGAAACTTTTCAGTATTTACTGTTCTTACTTCTTTGCCCATCAATCATTTTATGGAGTGAGAAAGAAAGTTCAAAGAGAAAGAAAAGTAAAAAAAAAAAATCTTCCATATTATCATATCAAGATCATGTAAACATGTAAAACTATGAATAGAGCAATTACCAAATATTTATAAAAATGCACAATTATTTGACCATACTGTTTTCACTTTTTCAGATTTTTACTTTGTCATCTGTGCCCTATGAGATAGATTTCCTTTTTATAGTTACATAGTTAGGTTGAACTGGTGTCTTTATCCAACCTAACTGAGTGAGTGTCTACAATTGTCCCTATCCCTGTAAATTGCACACACACACATCCATCCCTACCCTCAAGGAGCCCACAATCCAAGGTACCCATTCATATAGTAGGGCCAATCATGGACAGAAGCCAATTAACCTTCCTGCATGTCCTATCTTGTAAACATAACAGGACGTGAGAGGAAATCTCTCCAAAATAAAGTTAATTACTGAACAGGTGCCATATCTGGAAGATTTCTCCTTTATTGCTGTTCTGGCGACAACTCAATATTTTGGATTTTACTTCACAATCAGTTTAGTTGACAATGGTCACGAGGACAAACAGAGAGAGTGCATCTTCACAACAGGAAAACAGCGTTAACAACCTGAGAGGTGTTCTAGCCCCTAGCCACTTTATCCAAAAAAAAAGAAAAGGAAAAAAAGTTGGGTGGAGTATGTAACATGTTCCAAAGGGTGAACTTATCCTTTAACATTGGGTGCTACATTATGTTACATAAGCTCCCACTTTGTGTGTTATGCATTCTTGACCTCTGCATTCTATGCATTATGCGCTTCTGAACCTTGTGATCTGGGCATTATGTACTTCTGACCCGTGCACGCAGTGTGCTATGAATTACTGATATGCACTCTTATGCAGTGTACACACGAGCGTAATGTCCGAAAGAAAATGTCTGATGGCAGCTTTTCATCGTATATTCCGATCGTGTGTATGCCCCATCGGACTTTTTATGTTGAAAATTCTGACGGACCTAGAAATAGAACATGTTCTAAATTTTTCAGACAGAACCAATATTGGGAAAACTGCTTGTCTGTATGCTGTTCCGATGTACCAAAAATGACACATGCTCTGAAGCAAGTACGAGACAGAAGCTATTGGCTACTGGCTGTTGAACTTCCTTTTTCTAGTCCCGTCGTATGTGTTGTACATCACCGCGTTTTTGGCGGTCAGACTTTGGTGTGACCGTGTGTATGCAAGACAGCTTGAGCGGAATTCCGTTGGAGAAAACTTTAGAGTTTATTCCGACGGAAAAAACTATTGTGTGTATATGGCATTAGCCTCTGCACTATGTGCACTATGTACTTCTGGTCCCCTGCACTCTCTGGATTAGGTCTCCTTGATCCTTCTCTGTGCATTATACATTCCCAATGCCCAGCACTCTGTGTGTTATGCATTCCTGATCCCCATGTAATCTGTGTGTTCCATTATTTTGACCCCTGCACTTTGTGTAATGCAGGGGTCAGGAGTACATAATTCACAATTGTGATCCCTGATCTCAGTGCATTACGCATTTCTGAACCCTGTACTCTATGTGTTTTGCACTACTCACTCCAGTGCTCTATATGCTTTGTTGTACAATACTCTTGACCAAAGTATTTCTTGCCTCAACAGTTGGTTGCTAAGTAGTAACTGACTATTTTATTGAAGTGCTATTTAAAATAAGCTTGAGACAAAGTTTTTTTTTTTTTTACTTAAGGCAAATCCCCTTTGCACTGCAAGTGCAATTGGAAGTGTGGTAACACTGTATATCTGAGGGGTACATGCAGAGACAATAAAAAACAGCATCTTTGCTTGCAGATGATTGGATGATAGAGATCAGCAGAGCTTCCCCTCATTTTAGATCTTCCCCTCAAATCTACATTGAGTGCACTTGTAGTGCACAGTGAATTTGTCTTTAGTAAATCAACCCCAAAGTCTGAGTTCTATATTCTGTGTGCAGAAAGGCAAATGAAAAACATTTTTATTTATTTATTGTGCTGAGGATTATCTGTGTCTGTGAGAATGTCACCTATGGCATGGCAACAAATTAATATTTTGTGGGTAAAAGGATGGTGGCATATGTATACTATCTATACAGAAAGTAGTTTTATGTTCTATTTAACATGCCCCTTTATAC
The DNA here is from genome assembly GCF_037356315.1 of Lithobates pipiens. NCBI lineage: Eukaryota > Metazoa > Chordata > Amphibia > Anura > Ranidae > Lithobates > Lithobates pipiens. The sequence continues at coordinate 284,339,770 of NW_027507748.1, read as the reverse complement.
CACTTCAAGCTCAGCCTATAGTCAATTAATGGGCAGGTGGGTACTTTGTATCATATCATATGATACAATGTTGCATGACCGCACAATTGTCATTCAAAGTGCGACAGCACTGAAAGCTGAACATTGGTCTGGGAAGGAAGGGTGTAAAAGAGTGTTTTGACGTGGTTAAGCCCTTCCCACTGTTAGCATACTGAATCCACACCTGCCATTTTCCACAGTACACTACAGGTACCCCATCATTCTACTTCTCAGGATGCACCCATCTTTCACAATCTTAGCAAAGGAATAGGTGTAAACAATACCATAGTAGTTCACATGGCCTCTGTGGATCCCATAGTCTAAGAGAGATACAATAAGTATAGGACATATCCTTCCTCAACTGTCTTCTCTCAGTGAAACTGAACAGCACTGACATTACAGTATATACACCAGTGATGGCAAACCTTGGCACCCCAGATGTTTTGGAACTACATTTCCCATGATGCTCAGCTACACTGCAGAGTGCATGAGCATCATGGGAAATGTAGTTCCAAAACATCTGGGGTGCCAAGGTTTGCCATCACTGATATACACCAAAGGCAGACATCTATCTTTCCATATGAGCAGCATGTACAAATTTGAAATATTCACAGCAGACGATCCTACAACAGCAGTAGACTGTTCCAACCAAAGACACACAATTCTTTGTGAGCCCAGTATAAATGCTAAATCTGTATGGACACTAATAACATTTTTAGGTAAAATGCAATGCCTTTTCTTGATTTACATATAAATCCATTTTTGTTATTAGATTTCTTTTGTTCACTAAATTACTTGGCTTTCCTTGCAACACATTTTACTACAGTTATACGTTTGCTGCTTCTGCTTTTCTAGCAAGTGTGATGATCTGACCTTTCTTAATTTCCCTTGGGCTTTTAAGAGAATGGGTCATCAAGAGACAAAATGCTTTCAAAATACAGACAGTGGCCAGTGAATCAATGAAGGCATTGAGGAAAGAATTGCCTGGTAATTATCTGTATATAGAGCTAAAGGCATAGAGGGGTACAACTCCCCCAAAGTCAAAACCATGTCAACCATGTCACATCAGGTTTGTCAGTCTGTAAAGCTTTCTTTTACTTGCATCCATTTCAGTTCCAAATTTAGCAAATCAGTTGGACGATCCATTTCTCTGTAATCCTACTAAATTATACATTTCAGGAATCTTGGGAAATAGGCACTTTGAGATAAATGTTTTCAATAGAATAACCGTAGACAAAGAAAAAAAACTTTCAGAGGAGTGTATAATGCATGTGATTTTCACCAAAATAGTATATTATAATGTTTACCTGAATGGAAGTATGCGTTTTATACATACATATACATATTATATATATATATATATATATATATATATATATATATATATATATATATATACACATACATACATACATACACACACACACACACACATACACACGCAGTATCTCACAAAAGTAAATACACCCTTCACATTTTTGTAAATATTTTATATATATCTTTTTATGTGACAACACTGAAGAAATTACACTTTGCTACAATGTAAAGTAGTAAGTGTACAGCTTGTATAACAGTGTAAATTTGGTGCCCCCTCAAAATAACTCAACACACAGCCATTATTGGCTAAACCGCTGGCAACAAAAGTGAGTACACCCTAAGTGAAAGTATCCAAATTTGGCTCAATTAGTCATTTTCCCTCCCCGGTGTCATGTGACTTGTTAGTGTTACAATGTCTCAGGTGTGACTAGGGAGCAGGTGTGTTAAATTTGGTGTTATCACTCTCACTCTCTCATACTGGTTACTGGAAGTTCAACATGGCACCTCATGGCAAAGAGCTCTCTGAGGATCTGAAAAAAATAATTGTTGCTACACATAAAGATGGCATAGGCTATAAGAAGATTGCCAAGACCCTGAAACTGAGCTGCAGCATGGTGGCCAAGACCATACAGTGGTATAACACAACAGGTTCCACTCAGAACAGGCCTCACCATGGTTGACCAAAGAAGTTGAGTGCATGTGCCAAGCTTCATATTCCAAGGAGGTTGTCTTTGGGAAATAGATGTATGAGTGCTGCCAGCATTGCTGCAGCAGTTGAAGGGGTGGGGGTCAGCATGTCAGTGCTCAGACCATAAGCTGCACACTGCATCAAAGTGGTCTGCATGGCTGTCGTCCCAGAAAATGATGCACAAGAAAGCCCACAAACAGTTTGCTGAAGTCAAACAGACTGAGGGCATGGATTACTGGAACCATGTCCTGTGGTCTCATGAGACCAAGATAAACGTATTTGGTTCAGATGGTGTCAAGCGTGTGTGGTGGCAACCATGTGAGGAGTACAAAGACAAGTGTGTCTTGCCTACAGTGAAGCATGGTGGTGGGAGTGTCATGGCCTGGGGGCTGCACAAGTGCTGCCAGCACTGGGGAGCTACAGTTCATTGAGGGAACCATGAATGCCAATATGTACTGTGACATACTGAAGCAGAGCAGGATGCCCTCCCTTTGTAAACTGGGCTGCAGGGCAGTATTCCAACATAACAACCCCAAACACACCTCCAAGATGACCAATGCCTTGCTAAAGAAGCTGAGGGTAAAGGTGAAGGACTGGCCAAGCATGTCTCCAGACCTAAACCCTATTGAGCATCTGAGGGGCATTCTCAAACAGAAAGCGGAGGAGCGCAAGGTCTCTAACATCCACCAGCTCCGTAATGTTTTATTATGGAGGAGTGGAAGAGGACTCCAGTGGCAACCTCTGAAGCTCTGGTGAACTCCATGCCCAAGAGGGTTAGGGCAGTGCTGGAAAATAATGGTGGCCACACAAAATAGTGATGCTTTGGGCCCAACTTGGAAATTTTCACTTAGGGGGTGTACTCACTTTTGTTGCCAGTGGTTTAGACAGTCATTTTACACTGTTATACAAGCTGTACACTGACTACTTTACATTGTAGCAAAGTGTAATTTCTTCATTGTTTTCACGTGAAAAGATATAATAAAATATTTACAAAAATGTGAGGGGTGTACTCACTTTTGTGAGATGCTGTATTTTTATATATATATATATATATATATATATATATATATATATATATATATATATATATATATGAAAAAGAAAGCCTGAATTTATGGGAGGCGTCCGGGGGTATTTAAGCAGACCACTCATCTGTGGTCTTTGTTGGTTCCTGTGCGCGATACCCCACACTCTGATCCAGACGACGCTTAGCAGCACTCGGATTCGTGACGACTTCATTCGGTCATTTCATTTAGTCTCCACTTCATGCCATATTTCACAGTTCGGTTCATTGTCAGTCACAATTATGGCACTCCGATTTTTGTCACTGTCACTTCAATCAATTCAGTGGTCTTATTTCTTATTGTCTGTCATGCAAATATGGCACCCGTTTTGTGACGCTTCATTCGTGCATTTTTTGTTTCTTTTTGTTCCATCTCACATGCTCTACAGTTCGGTTCAATAGCGGTCACTTCAGTGGCACAACGATTTACTTAAATTTCAGATCGCTGTACATTATGTCTCATCATTGACAGACACCCAACAGTACGGCTCACCCTATGGTCCAGTTCGAATCCAGTCGCAACCACGGCACACTGGCTCACATAGCTTTCAGGCCAATTGTTCTCAAAGTAATTTTTCCTTCAAATTCATTCCAATTTGTTCGATTTAACAATTGCTTGCCTTCTTGATAAGGTCTTCCCTTGCAGTCATTACAAGCGCATCTCTAGTCACACAATCTGTCATTTCTCCTCTAGGTCAGTCGAGTTCAGTTAGTTCCATCCTGCACCAGGTTGGATGTTATTCCCCCAGGTAAAATAAATAAAAAATACATATAGAAGACATAAAAAATAAATAAATAAACTGGACCTCTATGTCGCTCCCACTATAAGTTCCGGTCGAAATACTCTGGGGGAGTCTCAGTGGTCCTCAAGGCCAAAGACCCCAGACTCAACCACAAACTAATTATTATAGAGTTTGTGTTGACCTTTGGGATGGTGAGAAATGTCCTGTGCTCAGCCAACCCCAGCAGAAGGGAAGAACTGGACTTATTTCTCCACATGGTGGTGGACCTGGGCTATAAATATGGGGGGGGGGGTGCTCATTCTATGATTAACACCGTTTATTTTCGGCCAAAACGGCAGCCAGGCTCTCACAGTTCCATGAGGGCATGGATTGGAGCCTCATTGACACAGAGTTGTTCTGCACTTTGCTGGCCTACGCTCTCCATTCTGCGCTGTATGACAGTCCTCCACCCACACCACTAACTGGTGCTCCAACATAGCAGTTAGACGCCCTCTCAATTTCCCCTCCTTCTCTGGTATCAGTCAGGGCTTGACTGCACCAGCTCAGTCGCCCCAGATGGATAAATTGGGACGCACCATTCTGTCAGTAGGGGGAGCATCCATCTGCAATAACTTTAAATTTCAGGTCGTGCAACTACAGCCAATGCCGGCTGCTCCATATCTGTGCCATGTGTCATAGGGCCCATCCTAAAACCCTATGCCAGATCAAGCAGCAGAAAACGTCCTGACTAGGCCAAATAGATGTCCTATGGCTGGGGTTTTACCTCACCTCCCACCCCACTCCCTCACTGGCCGCCTTCTTTATCCAAGGATTTACAGCAGGATTCCATATCGGCTTCATCACACTACCCCACACGACTCACGAGTGCAGGAATCTCCACTCAGCGACCATCAATGAACAGGCCACAGACCATCTGTTACAGTCCAAACTTGACCGAGGCTTCATCATTGGCCCCTTCGCACAGCCCCCTTTCACCATCTGGAGAGTTAGCCCTATTGGGCTTGTCAAGGGCAAATTTTCTATTAAACTTTGTTTGGTGTACGATCTGTCTGCACCTCATTCTTCCCACATCCCGAGTTTGAATTCCTTAATTCCTTCAGAGGAATTCTCCCTAAAATATGCTTCAGTCAACATGGCGATTCAGGCCATTGTCAAAATAGGCACAGGTGCCTGGCTCCCTAAAGTCGACATATCAGATGAATTTAAGCTTCTACCCATCCAACTGTCCCTCTGGTGCTGGCATGGCATATTACTTTGCCACCAAATTGACCTTCGGCTCTAAAAGAAGCCTGTGACACTTTGACACCTTCGCACAGTCCCTCACTTGGATCCTGTTGCACCAAGCCTAATACCAGATGGTCATTCATTATCTGGATGACTTTCTGCTAATCGAACAGCACGGCATGCCCCTGGTAGACCTAGACAGGTTAAGAGTGGTGTTTGTGTTCTGCTATGGGCACCTTTGAGATTCCCAAACTGGAAGGCCCAACACACTCTATCATCTTCCTCTGGGTCAACCTTTACATTCGTTCCATCTAGGCAAGCCTGCCACAGACAAACTGACCCATATCAGGTCGGTTCTTCATGACTTTACCCATGCTCAACTTTTCAATGAGAATTATTCCCCAGGGACGATCTTTTATTTCATGCCTCTTGATCTTTCTCTCTCAGACACAGGACCTCGATCAAATCCTTAGTCTAGACACAGCAGCAATAGCGGATTTGTCTATGTGAGATGAGTTCCTTACTAGTTGTAATGGCATATCCATGTTTATACCATCAGTATCACCTCTATCACCACAGGTAGTAACGGATGCTGCAGCCTGCACAGGCTTCGTTGCAATTTTTGGCCATCATTGGTTTGCAGGGCCATGGCTTCCAGAGATACTCCTAATCCCCGGTTTCATCCAATCTTCCTCATTGTTCGAACTATACCTCAGCATGGGGTTTCAGACCATATCATCAAGAGATTAGAAAGGTGGAAATCTGCCTGCTTTGCCTGGTACATCCCCAATCCTCAGGTAGAAATGTGGCAAGCATTTACCAAACTTGCTCAGTAAATAACACTAAACCAATAAAGAGCTTTCACCCCTACCTGAATTTTTTTGCCCCCTTTTTTGGCATACCGACCAGCAGACCAGGGCAGGGAACACTTCAGGTCCATTTCCTGTTGTAAGTATTGTGGCTTGTTTATGTGGTTCACATTCATCCCAGTTAAAGGGGTTCAACCATAAATAAGAAGGCCAGTATGGTGGCCTGAATTTATGGGAGGAGTCTGGTGGTATTTTAGCAGCCCACACTTCTGTGGTCTTTGTCGTTCCTGTGCATGATACCCTCCCTCCCATTACCTTTTTCAGGACATTTCTCAATTCACGTATCTCCACAAACATCTATTATTTATCTTGCGTATGCTCCTTTTTTGGTATACAGACCAGCAGAACAGGGTACACTTTAGGTCCATATCATGTTGTAAGTCTTGTGGCATGTTTATGGGGTTCACATCCATATATATATATATATATATATATATATATATATATATATATATATATATACACACACACACACACACACACAATATAGGAAACTCAACAGAGTCTGCATTATATACAAGTAATACATCAGGTATTTGGAAGAAGACTATACATGTAAAACTTAGTTGAAATAGTCTATTACTGCACTTTGGTTACGTTACGTTATGTAATTACGTACTAGGCCATTTTAAATACAAAAGAGTGCTTAGCAGGGTGCATTTTGGATGCTTATTTAGTAAGGCAAAGGAAAAAGTGGATTAATCCATGCAAGCAAATTACTTAGCATTCAGTCATCTGATTTAAATAAAGTAAAATCTTATAAGCTGTTATTAGCTGTTACGGGTTTCTGCATTTTGCGCTCGGAACTTGTTCTTTACAGTCTTATTGATCACACCTAGGATTCAGCAGAGAGGAAATATCAATCTACTTTTTGGCTATCATTCAGCTGCATTGCCATATGCCAGTTTTCCCAAAGATTTAAACAGTTAAACCTTCTGACAAAAATCACACGTAGGGCCGCTAGAGAAGAAATGGCATTGAATATGTTCAGTGTAGGACTTTATGAACAAAATGGGAATAGGGCAATGGGGAGATGGAGATAAGTAGTATTAAAGAGCAACTACACTCAATATTGAGTTTTGCATTATTGCTTCCAAGTTTATTCACATAGTGTCTTCTTATACTCTACTTTTGCTTGGGGGGGGATATCTACTATCCACCAGAATTCCCACCACCACCACACATTGAGTGTCACACTCCTGGGATGGTTTCTCAATATGGTAATAATAATTGTATAATAATTGTAAAAAATTATAGTAGCCCTGCAACAAAATTAAACCTTTGCTGCAGGGATTGAGACTCAAACTACACTGGGTAAATGTTGCTGTTGAAGCCTTCAGCTAGTGTCTTCTTATACTCTACTTTTGCTTGGGGGGGGAATATCTTCTGTCCACCAGGATTCCCACCACCACCACACGTTGAGTGTCACACTCCTGGGATGGTTTCTCAATATGGTAATAATAATTATATAATAATTGTAAAAAATTATAGTAGCCCTGCAACAAAGTAAACCTTTCATGCAGAAATTGAGACTCAAACTACACTGGGTAAATGTTGCTGTTGAAGCCTTCAGCTGTAGGAAAGCTGCAAGAAATTCAACCCAACAGGACCCAAGCTAAACTGAAACTTCAATGCTGAGCAGAGTTGACCTTTTATGCCCCTTTTTTTATCCCTTCCACCCAAAATAATGAAGTGGTGTTCTCTTTGGTATGGTTGGTATTATGTGTGCATCAGAGCTAGTTCAATGTTTTAATACAATGCTTTTAGAATACGCCGATCTCAGGTATCTGTGACAGACCCTCTAAAATGTTATTCCTCTATCTCCTTGTCAGTCATCCTGCTGCAGTCAAAGCTCATAATCATTACACAGGAAATGGGCTCTTGGTAAAGGTTGTGTCATTTTAAAGGAGCAATCACACAGTAGGGAGCCCTGCTGAATTTGCTGTGTCTAGGGACAGAATTTCTGCCTGCTCTTGTCAAGACAAAGTGTATGTGCTTTGATGAAACAGTGAAGGGCACCTTGCATCAAGGGCATTATTCCATCAGTAGCTGAAACTCTGAGCATAGTATATGCTTAGTGTTACTAGAAACAGCAGTTCGGAGCACGTGTCCTAACCTATGTGTTTGTTGATTTGCAGTAAAGATGACAGTGTTGTCCTGTTACCAAAAAATGAAAGACTTGCAAAGTTGGTTTAAAAGACAGAAAATTTGCAAAGCTGATTTTTTTTTTGTTTTGTCTTTTTTACATGTTTTCAAGAAACCAGAATTAAAAAGGGGCCAAAATTTCCACTTTCAAAAGAAATGCATAACAAAATAAAAATACATCTAATGTTGTGACTAAGGCCTCATGTACACTGCTGATGGTATACAGACGTTTAGGAGCAGTTGGGCATTTTTGCCCAACTTTCCTCTGTGTTATCTTATCAGCACATGTACACAGGGTCGTTTATAGTAGTTTATAGGCAGTTGAGTTTAGAAGCAAGAAAATGCATTCAGGACCAATGTTAAGATGCATTTGAAACACCAAATGAGTGTAGCAGCTTGTAAACGCGTGTAAACACACGCGTGTAGACACGTTTTGTTTACAGGCATATTTCACATTTGACTTTTTTTTGTTTTAAATGCTTCTAAACATGGCTAAATGCGGCAAAGTGCAGCTAAACGCAGCATGTAAATACGGCAAAACTGATGTTTTTAAACATCATTTACTATCTGTCAAGTTAAATTATTCAGGGGAGGTTGTAAAATGTCCCGTGTACATTAAGGATAATCTCACACTCAGACCGCCTGAGCGTTAGTGGTTGAGCACCGCAAGTTTTAGCGGAGTTTTACTGTCGGTGTCCGGGCGGGAGTTGGGCGCTTTTAACCCCAAATAAGGGGTTAAAAGCATCACTACCCATTTATTTCTGTTCATCGATTCCCAAGTTTTACACAGCCCTGTCTGATAAAACACAAGACCTGTTTTTTCTATGCTTCAGTTAAAGTGTTTGTTACCCTAAAAATAAAATGGGTCTTGTTCACTTAAAGCATGAATAACAGCACAGTGCTTGTGCTGTGTAATTTGGGCCCCAGTATCACGTAAAATGCCTGGCTGATCCTGCCTTGTTCTGCCCTCCCCTGTAAACTGACCACAGTTTATCATGACTGCTGAGCCCTGACACAATGGTCAGTTTATGTGCCTCTGTCATCCGCAGCTCTCCTCCTCCCTGCCTGTCAGCTCTGTCCACTCCACGATCCTCCCTTCCTGCTGCTATCATATCTATAGTGTAAGCATGCTATCCCCTCTGTTAAATAATATTATGTGTCCCTGTGCCTGTGCTGTATAAAAATAATGCTGATTATACCTTATATCAGAGCATCTACTGGTGCTCACGTGACTCCTCTGGATTTCTCAGCCCCTCCCGCTATAGTTGTCAGCCAGGCAGGGGAGAGAGCCAAGGAGTCATGTGAGCGCTGGGAGATGCTCTGATATAAGGTATAATTAGCATTTTTTTATACAGTACAGGCACAGGGACACACAATGTTATTTAACAGAGGGTATGGGATGCTTATACTTTAGTAGCTTAACAACCACTTTAAGTAACACTTACAGGTCGTGTCAATCCCCAGTCTGTGAAAGGAGTAGCAGCAAACCTTTGCATTCATCTTTCTGCTTTTTCCTCACATCAGTATGTTCCTTGTTAGCATATGAGTGCTGCAACACAACTAAGTGGCTCATCATGCTGTTTCTCCCAGTCTGAGCTCTGTTGCACAGAGCAAGATGAGTCAAGATGAGATACCAATTTAAATCAAGGTATCATATTCCTTCATGTAATTAACATGATGTGCTGCTTTTGGTGGTACTTTTACTATATATGAAAATCCAGAGTCTGCATTTCATAAAAGTAGTACATCAGGTATTTGGAGGAACATATTAATAACATATTAATATTAAAACAAACATACGGTAAACACATATGTACTGGAAGGTGTAAATTATCCTACTTCACATCATTGCTTTATTGTTGTGGAGCATGATGTGTCTATTGACCGATTTTTACTGCTCCTAGAGGTCCAGCATATGCATGATTTTTTTCCCTCCCGTTGGATTCTTAGGTCACTCTGTGAAGGGGGTCTTTGCTAGGTTCGGAGAGCATTTTTAGAAATTCAAGAGCTATAAATGTGGAACGTGGGTGAGGATTCTCCTGCTGGCCATATCAAAATATTATTTTACAACTTCTGGCTAAAGAGCTGGGGGGGGGGGGGGGGGTAAGGGGGTCCTGAGCTGTGTCCATTGTATTATACAGCCTTTATTGTGCCAATTCATAGATTCGTGCAAGGACAGATATATCCTCACCCATCTTTAGGGACAAAGTTCACATGTTCACTGCTATCATGGGCTCAGGGTGAACCATGCATGTTTAAGATTTTTTGCCCCAGGTAATTTGGAATTAATGCCAGTGAATTTCATCATAATATGGTACTGCCAGGCCTCTAAACTTAGGTCAGTTGGCATAGAAGGGCCAATAATGGTAGCTTTGTTATTTACCAGCCTCCTCCCTATAAAAGGGTGGTTTCCCAGCAGCCATTTGCCAATATGCATTGGAGTAATTTAGGCAGAGCTGACAGACTATATACTGTAGTTGCTATATGGTGCTATATAGTGCTACACATGCTTTTGTTCCCCTGAGAGGCCTGGAGCCAAGATAGGGAAAAATGGCCCCCAACTCAGCTTCCATAACATTGAATGATGGAAGCGCAGTCAAATGTCACTTCCACTCAACTGCCTTAAAGGGGGAAAAAAATGAATAGAAAAAAAAACTAATTTAAGTGTAAATGTGAGATCTGAAGTATTTTTGACCACAGATCTCACATTAAAGAGGCCCTGTCATGTTTTTTTTTTCTATTAAAAGGGATGTTCACATCCTTTTTAATAGGAATAATAGGATTTTTTTTTTTTAAGGGACAGTGTAAAAATAAAAAGGAAAAAGTAAAATTAATAAGAAAAAAAAATCAAAGTGCCCCATCCCATCGTGCTCACGCGCAGAAGTGAACACATACGTAAGTTGCGCCTGCATATGCAAACAGTGTTCAAACCACACATGTGAGCAATCATCACGATCGTTACGTCACCTATGGAGATTTTTAAGGGTCAAAATGTGTCGCCATTCCAAGAGTGGGCGCAATTTTGAAGAATGACATGTTGGGTATCAATTTACTCAGCGTAACACAATACAAAAAAAAAGGGATAACTTTACTGTTTTCTTATTTTTTAATTTAAAAAAGTATATTCTTTTCCCAAAAATTGCATTTGTAAGACTGCTGCACAAATACGGTTTGACATAAAGTATTACAACAACCGCCATAAAAAAATAATTTTATATATATATATATATAATATATATATATATATATATATATATATATATATATATATATATATATATATATATATAAAATGTTTGGGGGTTTTAAGTAATTTTCTAGCAAAAAAACAAGTTTGAAAAATCGGCCTCTGCCCATGGGACCAGAGAGACCAGGAAAGGCGGCGGTTGCCACTCAGATTACTTCTGCATTATTGAGAATCAATGGCTGAAAAGATTGATACTGGGATGATGCCTGTATGTGCAGGCATCATCCTGGTATAACCACTGAAAACCGAGGACGTCCATGGATGCCCTATGGGCGGCAAGTGGTTAATATCTCATTTTTCCATTTTTTTTTTAAGATGAATATTCTTTCACTTTTAATTTTAAAACCCTAATCTGACTCTGGGGGTTACACTTTATATTTTTTTCATACTATTAGTATATGTTACTAGATGGGTCCAGGGACCCCTTTAGTGATGTATAATGTCACTGTTGTGGGGAGTGCTGCAATTTGATATTTTAGCAAAAACTACTGAGCATCAATGCATGCTTTTTAATGAGGTGGTAATAGGTCCATTTGATCAGCAGATAAAAATTGGCCAGTGGCAGGGACGGCCACACTGAACAAATTCTAACTTCTCATCACTCCTCTATTGTTAGAAAATCATAAAACTGTATTTTTCACAAATACTGTATAACTTGCTTAGATTTGGAGTTAAGGCTTGGAGCTGCCTCCACTAGTGTTACTTTTTGCTTTCAACAAGAGCACAGCAGCTATAGACTGGGATAATAAATGTCTAGGGTATTTAGGAGTAATTTACTTGAGACAATGAGGAAGAGGAGGACTGAGAGTAAGGCCGCGTACACACGCGGGGACTGTTCGGCCAACTTTGTCCGCTGAACAGTGTTTCGGCGGACAGTCCGCCCTTGTGTGGGCTTTCAGCGGACAGTTTCAGCGAACAGTCCGCTGAACAAGGTTTTTCGGAAATTCCGAAAAACTGTCCGCTGAAACTTTGTTTCAGCGAACAGTCCCCTCGTGTGTAGGCTTGTTCGTCAAACTAAGTTCCGCGCATGCTCAGAAAGGATTTACACGCCGAAAGTTATAATGCAGTGTATAGGACGTCGTATTTTTCGTCCCGTCGTACGTGCCGTTCATGTCATCGCGCACGGTTTCAGCAAACTGTTCGTTCGTCGTGTGTGGCCATGTCCGTCCATGCTAATTTTGAGCGGACTGTTTGCTGAAACTGTTTGACGGACAAAGTTGGGCGAACAGTCCCCGCGTGTGTACGCGGCCTTACCTGTAGTTACGTAAGACTGTCAGATTTGCCATCCTGCTGCAACAACAAAGACAAACACTCTATTCTAGTCAGACTTTTGGCAGAGATGAACTGGCTTGCTGCTATTTTGCTACAAGTTTCCAGAACTACCTGGACTCTACCTAAAAAATTATGACAATCGTGTATAAATCTATCTAAATGTTTAGGTGACAGCCTCCAATAGCAATTCGAGTGTACTTCTGACTGATGCAGTAAATTAGCATGATTCTGTGCATAATTTAGAACCAACATTTCTCAGTGTACATCTGTTAATTCAATGAATGTGTGGAACTGCACTTGCTGAAAAGGTTGCATTTTATTTATGTATAGCAGTGGTATAGCCACCAACCATGTTAAGTTATGAATATTTTACTAGTACATTAAGTGTGGGGATCATTTATATCCAATGACATTGCACGCTTTACTAGATTTGTCATTGTAAACCTCTGTCCCAAAAAATTCCAGATTTTTAACACTGGTAGGATTTTTACTTCTTAGAAAATAATAAGTAGTTATCAGTACTAATTAGGGTATTCAAAATAGGATGCATTAAGACAGCAAAAAATTGTGTTACAGTATGTAAGTAGTACATAAGTAATGATCATCCTCAAACAAGGTTATGGGCCGTAAGCAACTCGTTTAAAGGAAAACATTGCTAAATTATCTATCTAAATGTAATTTTAAATCTGAGCAAGTATGGATGGAGTCTAAACATAGAGGATGCAATAATATGTTACCCAAATATGAAGTAATTAAAAATCATTTTGTTGCGGCACTCTTATTACATTCTCTAGATCTAGACTACACTCTGGATGCCCTTGGAGAACCTCTGGTTTGCGAGAGCTACCTTATCAAAGCCAGTGAGCTTTGGAAATCAGACATAGCCTTGCCAATATTGAAAAGAAGCAGAAGATCCAGCTTCCCATATCTCTAGCTTTCAAAGTATGGATGGAGGGCACTCCAAAAAAAATCTAAATAGCATATTTTGAATTCTTACTAGGTGCAATGTTGTCCTAACTCTCACTACATCGGCAATACATCTAATACATCTTTCTCTTCCAATTTTTGTTGGTGTTAGTATCATATTCGATTTTTACATAGGGCACCTTGTAACCTAATGTCAACTCTTAATGGCCAAAATTACCAGACAAATATTTTCTATACCTACACCTGAAAGTGAAAGAAATATACAGAATTTGAGGAACTGAGCACTTTATTTTGTGTTAAATTAGACCGTGGCCTACCATTTAGTTCTGAGTGCATCTGTATGTACAGCTTTCCTTTATTCCCCTTGCAAATTTTCATAAATAGCTGCTGATCCTGCAAGCGAAGTCTACCACATTCACATTCCCGTGATAGGATGACAATACTACTGCACTGCTCCTGAATTCTGAGCGGTGTCGCTTCTCTCTTGTAGGCTTACACTACTGAAAAGATGTTGCAAGGGCATAGGCATCAGCAATGCCACTGCTGATTCACAAGCCTGTATCTTGTTAATCAGCAGCTAGCCACGCCTAGTCCTGCCCACTGTTCTCTTTATTGACAGCACTTCCTCTGTTGCTGAAATCCTCCCACTATGAGCTGCAGAGCCTGTGAATGAGAGCACGTGAGACACAAATGAAGGACAATTTGGCTCAGTCATGGAAGGTTTATTTTATGAGGCTTGTATATCATTGGATTTAGGACTTGTGTAGGTTGCCTGCAAAAAAGTGCATTATTATAAACATGTCCTCTAAGGAGTATTACACTATATTTTGTTTTTGTATTTTTAAGCTGGTTAACAGAAATGTAAATAAGCCAGAAAGTCAATGTAGTAAATTGCTGCTGCCTTGTATGGAAGGACATGATCAGAAAATATTTTCTCTAAAGGTAGACTAGACATAGATGTTTTTTTCTGATGCTTCTGATTTTAACAGGATTAAGGGGTAATTGTAGAAAAAAATAATCCTGTAATACATTAAAATGAAAATCACGCTTTGCTGCATTGCACAGTTCAGAGAATGTAACACATGCAGCTTTCTGATTGGAGTAGAGAGCACAGAACTGACCTAATCAATTAGCTATTCCTTTACTATCTAATAGCAGTCTTGGCTAAACTGTGTTGCTTTGTGTTGCTTTGACTGCAGAAGAAAAGAAAAGGAACAGGAATTAAGACGTAAAATAATTTTTAAAAACCTTGAATTTTATATTTTTAGGCTGATAAGACAACTCTCACACATGATCTCAAATTTGTATTTAGCTGATTGATTACTCTAATGCCACATGCACATGACCGGTTTTCCCGTTGGAATAAGCTCTGAAGGTTTTTCCAACGGAGTTCCACTGAAACTGTCTTGCATACACACAATCACACCAAAGTCCGATCGTTAAGAATGTGGTGAAGTACAACACGTATGATGGGACTAAAAAAAGGAAGTTCAATAGCCAGTAGCCAATAGCCTCCGTCTCGTACTTGCTTCAGAGCATGCGTTGTTTTTGGTCCGTTGGAACAGCATACAGACGAGCAGTTTTCCGGATAGGAATTGGTTCCGTCAGAAATATTTAAAACATGTTCTATTTCTATTCCGTCAGAATTTTCATAAAAAAAAAGTCTGATGAGGCATACATATTATCATAATATATGATGAAAAACTTCTGTCTGACTTTTTCTGTCGGACATTCCGCTCGTGTGTACACGGCATTAGGCTTCATATACACATTGCCTATGTTGACCAAAAAACACTATTGCGTCCTGATTTTTCCAAGTTTTGCGGTCAAAGCGTTTCTATGCTGAACGCGTTTTTTTCCGCTTTCAGGAGAGAGAGGTTGAGGGAGATTGAACCTCTCCTAACTGTGACAGCTTAAAATTGATACAAAAAGCCTATGTGTAGATGGATACATAAGCTTTTATGGAGTTGAGTTTAGGAGCTTTGGCAAAAAAACACCAAAAGCTTCTGAACTTAAGTTCGTTTAGGAGTTGTAATCTACATGAGGCCTTACACTTTACAGAGCAATCTAGCTTTATGCGAGCATCTGTAGACTCAGAATCCCAGAATCCCATTAACCACTTAAGGACCGGCCTCTTTTTTAGATGTGTTGTTTACAGTTTTTTTTACTAGAAAATTACTTCGAACCCCCAAACATTATACATTTTTTTCTAACACCCTAGAGAATAAAATGGCGGTCATTGCAATACTTTCTTTCACACTATATTTGCGCAGCGGTCTTACAAGCACACTTTTTTTTTCAAAAAACACACTTTATTGAATTAAAAAATAAGACAACAGTAAAGTTAGCACACTTTTTTTTATATTGTGAAAGATAATGTTACGCCGAGTAAATTGATAACCAACATGTCACGCTTCAAAATTGCGCCTGCTCGTGGAAGGGTGACAAACATTTACCCTTAAAAATCTCCATTTAAAAAATTCTGCAGGTTGCATGTTTTGCGTTACAGAAGAGCTCTAGGGCTAGAATTATTGCTTTCACTCTACTGATCACGGAGATACCTCACATGTGTGGTTTGATCACCGTATTCGCATTTGGGCACTACTCACGTTCACTTCTGCACATGAGCTTGGTGGGACAGGGCGCTTTAAATGTTTTTTTTTCTTATTTATTTTACCTTTTATTTTTTATTTTTACACTGTTTAAAAAAAAAAGTGTCACTTTTATTCCTATTACAAGTAATGTAAACATCCCTTGTAATAGAAAAAAGCATGACAGGTCCTCTTAAATATGAGATCTGGGGTCAAAAAGACCTCAGATCTCATACTTACACTAAAATGCAATAAAAAAAATAAGACATTTTGTCATTTAAATTTTTTTTTTTTAAATGGCCCTTTAAGAGCTATGGGAGGAAGTGAAGTTTTGACGTCACTTCCACCCTACAGTGTCATGGAGATGGGTGGGGGCCAGCTGCCCTCTCACTCGCCTCCATGCACAGCCACGGGAAGGATCCGATTGCCTCCGTCGCTGCTGATGGCTCCGATAAGTGGCGGAGGGCACCAGATTGCGGCAGGAGGGGGGCCTCTCCCACCACGGATAAAAGTGATCTTGCGGCAAATCCGCTGCAGAGACCACTTTTATCTTGTACTGGACCAGCAGCTAGCTGCTGCCATAACAACGATATCCATTCTCAAAGTAAGGACGTAAATCAGCGCGCGGCGTTCCGTAACTGGTTAAACTGTATCTCAAAATCCTGGGGTCACATGAGCATGACTTTTTCCTCCCACTGACCAGAGATGCCAAGGTATTCTTTCTGCCAGTGACCATTGATGCCAGAAAATTCTTTCTTCTACTGAGCACCAATGTAAGAAAACTATATTACATACAGTGCCTTGAAAAAGTATTCATAACCCCTTGAAATGTTCTACATTTTGTCATGATACAACAAAAAACGAAAATTTATTTTATTGGGATTTTATGTGATAGACCAACACAAAGTGGCTCATAATTGTGAAGTGGAAGGAAAATGATTAATGGTTTTCAATATTTTTTACTAATAAATATGTGAAACGTGTGTCGTGCATTTGTATTCGCCCCTCCTCAATACTCAGTAGAACTACCTTTTGCTGCAATTACAGCTGCAAGTCTTTTTGGGGACATCTCCACAAGCTTTCCACATCTAGAGAGTGACAATTTTGCCAATATAGCTCAACCTCTGTCAGATTGGATGGAGAGTATCTGTGAACAGCAATTTCCAAGTCTTTTTACAAATTCTCAATTGGATTTAGGTCTGGACTTTGAATAGGCCATTCTTTTTTTTTTTTTTTCACTTTATATCTTTATTAAATTCTTTTAAATTTTTACAAAACAAACATCACTCTCATACAATTAACATTTTGATAAAAACACAAATTGAAGGGAGAGAAAAGGGAAAAAAAAAGATAAAAACACCCCCCCCCCCCCCTTATGAATAACAACATTAATCTTTATATATTGTTCTTTCTTAAAATCGTGAATATTTCGCTAAACCCACATCTCCCACTCCCATTCGTTCCAATACACCCCTCATTTATTATTCCATTCCTCTCTCAAGGATGTTCATTCCCCATTTCACTTCATCTGATCCTATTAACCTTCCACATTTATGCATTAATGTATTTTCTTTTTCTCGCACCATTTTCCATATTTTATCAAATTTCTTGACACCTCCTTGTCTAATATATGACGTCCATCACATTCATATTCTGTTCCCATTCCTTACTGGATGGAGGAGTGGAGGACTGCCACTTCTGGGTAATGAGTTTCCTAGCTTGAAAAGGGCATCTCAAAATTGCTAGTTTGATGTCTTTTGGCTTACCCTTTCCCTCTAGCCACCCCAATACACATAGCAAATGTTCCATATCTATAGAGACTTCAAACACCTGGGCTATAGTCTCCACCACCTCCACCCAGTACCGGAATAACTTGGGACACCTCCAGAACATGTGAATCATGTGGGGGACATCTGTCCTTCCACATCTAGGACAGGAAGCATCCTGTCTTTGGCCAAGGAAAAAAAGTTTTTGCGGAGTGTAATAAACACGATACAGTAAAAATAAATGTTTTAAAAAAATAAAAGTGACATCTTCTGAGGTGGAGAAAGAGAAACCCATGGTGATAGCTCAAGGATCCTTTTCCACTGTGTTTCCGATATTATTCCCACGTCTCATTCCCACGTCTCTTTCCCACTTCTTTCTATAAGGCCTTTCCTGCATTTTTTCCCCACTCTCTGGGGACTGGGCCATTCTAACATATGAATATGCTTTGATATAAACCATTCCATTGTAGCTCTGGCTGTATATTTAGGGTCATTGTCCTGCTGGAAGGTGAACCTCTGCCCCAGTCTCAAGTCTTTTGCAGACTCTAATGCCCTGTACACATGGTCGGACTTTCCGATGACAAAATCTGTTGGATTTTTTTAGACGGATTTTGGCCCAAACTTGTCTAGCATACACACGGTCGCACAAAGTTGTCGGAAAAGCCGATCGTTCTGAACGCAGTGACGTAGAACACGTATGACGGGACTATAAATGGACCAGTAGCCAATAACTTTCGTCTCGTAATTTATTTTGAGCATGCATGGCACATTCTTCATCGGAATTGTCTACAGACCATCAGAATTTAAACGATCTGATTTTGTTGTCAGAAAATTTTAGATCCAGCTATCAAACTTTGTGTGTTGGAATTTCCGATGGAAAAAGTCAAAGTCCGACCGAGTATACAGGGCATAACAGGTTTTCTTTTAAGATTGCCCTTAACTCTGACCAGCTTCCCTGTTCCTGCTGAAGAAAAGCATCCCCACAACATGATGCTGCCCCCACCATGTTTCATGGTGAGGATGGTGTGCTCAGGGGGATGTGCAGTGTTACTTTTCCGCCACACATACTGTAGTATTTTGCTTTTAGGCCAAATAGTTAAATGTTGGTCTCATCTGACCAGAGCACCTTCTTTCCCATGTTTGCTGTGTTTCCCACATGGCTTCTCACAAACAGCAAATGTGACTTCTTATGGATTTCTTTCAACAATGGCTTTCTTCTTGCCCTTTTCCATAATGGCCCAATTTGTGGAGTGCAAAACTAATAGTTGTCTGGTGGATAGATTCTACCACTTAAACTGTGGATCTGTGAAGCTCCTTCAGAATTACCATGGCTGCTTCTCTGATTAATGCTCTCCTTGCCCGATATGTCAGTTTAAGTGGGCGGCCATGTCTTGGTAGGTTTACAATTGAGTCATTCTCCATTTTCAGATGATGGATTGAACAGTGCTCCGTAAGATGTTCAAAGCTTGTGATTTTTTTTTTATAACCTAACTCTTCCTTAAACTTCCCTACAACTTTTCCCCTGATCTGTCTGGTGTGTTCCTAGGCCTTCATGATGCTGTTTGTTTACTAAGGTTCTCTAACAAACCTCTGAGGGCTTCACAGAACAGCTGCATTTATACTGAGATTCAACTACACACAGGTGGACTCTATTTACTAATTAGGTGACTTCTGAAGGCACACCACACTTTTCAGATATTTATTTGTAAAAAATGTCTAAAACCATTTATCATTTATCTTCCACTTCACAATTATGTGCCACTTTGTGTTGGTCTATCACATAAAATTCCAATAAAGCACATTTACGTTTTTGGTTGTAATGTGAAAAAATTAGAAAAATTCCAAGGGGTTTGAATGTACTATGCTCCTAAACATTGCACTTTGTCACACCCTATTGTACGTACTGCTGACCCTTGCACTCTTGAAAATGTTTGTTGGCAACTAACTATCAACCAACAATCGTTAAAACAAGTTCATCTTTAAGATAGGCTCAGACAAAGCTCCAGCTCTAGACTCTATGCAGAAAAGCAAATGTAATAGTTTATATATATATATATATATATATATATGTATATATATATATATATATATATATATATATATATATATATATATAATGATCTATTGTCTTGAGGCACAGTATTTGATACTATTACATTTTGGCATTGATATTGAAAATATGACTGATCATGTCAAAAAACTATCTTTTATTTAAGGTTAGCGATCATATGAAGCCATTTATTATCACATACAGGCATACCCCACTTTTAAGTACACAATGGGATGTATTTACTAAAGCTAGAATGTGCAAAATCAGGCTCACTTCTGCATAGAAACCAATGAGCTTCTAACCCCAGCTTGTTCAATTAAGTTTTGGTAATAAAACCAGGAATCTCATTGGTTTCTATTCAGAAGTGAGCCTGATTTTGCACTTTCCAGCTTTAGTAAATAAACCCCATTGTGTACTTAAAATTGGGGTATGCCTGTAGTTGTTTGGCTCATATTTAGATCATAATGAGAACCTAAATCACCCAAATGGCCCAACATACATACCCTGGAATGTTTGGCCATGGTACAGACACTCAAGTTGACACACACTTGTTAACATTAAAACAAATTAATGGTTAATTGCCCACATCTGTGGCTTTTTAAATTGCAAATAGTGCCTTTGTATAGATAAATGAATTTATTAGCTCTCATATGGATGCACTAAACAGGCTGAATACTGAGCCATGGGGAGCAGAAAAGAACTGTCAAAAGACCTGCGTAACAAGGTCATGGAACTTTTTGAAGATGGAAAAAGATATAAAAATAAATCCAAAGCCTTGATTATGTCAGTCAGTACTGTTCAATCACCACTTAAGAAGTGGAAAATTTAGGGATCTCTTCATTCCAAGCTAAGATCAGGTAAACCAAGAAAGATTGCAGCCACAACTGGCAGAAGAATTGTTCGGGGTACAGATAAAAACCCACAGGTAACCTCAGGAGAAATGCAGGCTGCTCTGGAAAAGAGGGTGTGATTGTTTCAAGGAGCACAATATGATATGTGAACAAAAAATGCATTGACGCAGTGAAAGCAACTTGACTATGCAGTTCAAAAAAAAAGCCTGATTACAATATGCCCGACAACCCTTTCACATGCCTTGCAGCTTCTGGCACACTGTAATCTGGAGTGACAAGACATAAATAACATGACTATAAAGCATGGTGGTGGCTCACTGATGTAAATAACATAACCATAAAGCATGGTGGTGGCACACTGATGTTTAGGGGGTGTATATATATATATATATATATATATATATATATATATATATATATATATATATATTGTACATTCACATCAATCCCTGCCCTCAATGAGCTTAAAATCTAAAGTCCCTAACTTGATTGTAAACAATCATTGTTTAACAACCTTTTCTGTTTAAAACTGAAGTGAAAGGCAACATTTTTTGTATAGATATAAAAAAAACTGAAAAAAGGGAGAAAATGGTATCTATAATAAGTGTTCACATTCTCTCTGTTCCCTCTGTTCTCAACTGCATAAAAACTGGGGGAGAAGAAGCAACAGTACACTGGTCTTCCCATTGAAAGGCTGTGCAGGAGGGGGCGTGTCAGGATAAGATCGATCTTGTCATGCAAGATCGTGGTATATATATATATATATATATATATATATATATATATATATATATATATATATATATATATATATATATATATGCTGCTATGAAGCAAGGCGTCTGATGGTCTCCTTGTGGGACCAGAGCAGCTGGAAAGGAGTTCATTTAATTGCTTGGGGTAATGGTGATTCCTTTTGGACGCACTTTTTCTTTGGTGGTACATGTTATCATCATTCCTTCATGGCAAAGAATGAGGAACTATTAATATTAAGAAAATCTGAGCACCTTTTTGCACTATATACACATATACAATTTTTTTTTTATACAATATTTTTTTTTTCCACGTTTATACCTAGCACAAGGATAGCACACTTTTAATTATCATTTGGTTGGGTGTGTAAAATACCTACTCCTCTGTTGATCACTGTTGTTGCACCTCATCTCATATGGCATTATGAGACATATGATCTGGCAGGAGGTACCATAGAGTGCAGCAAGGGTTGCAGTATTTGACCCTCCAAAAATGTTATATACCTGCAGGACCAGGGAGAAACAAAGCATCAGTGTTTCAATACATGGGCTGCTGGAAAGATAAGCATATTAACCACTAGCTGACCATCTCACACAGATATATTGCAGCAGGTCAGCTGTCCTGCACAAAGCGCCATACCGGGACAGAGGCTTTCGCAGGCACAGTTGCAGGCGGGCTTGCGCCGCCCCGAGGGCACACACTGCAGGAGCATACTCGTGGGTCAGGCGGACTGGATGTCCACCGTTGACCCATGATCACCTAATACAGAGGCAGAAAGGGGATCTGCATTTGTAAACAAGTGATCGGGAACAGTGATCTCTGCCATGCCCCAGTGAGCCCATCCCCCCTACAGTTAGAACACAGTGCATCATTGCATCTTAATAGCACTTCCACCAAGAGAAAGCTCTATTTGTGGGGGAAAAAAAAGTATGTCAATTTTGTTTGGGTACAGTGTTGCATAGCCGTGCAATTGTCAGTTAAAGTGATGCAGTGCTGTATCGCAAAAAATGACCTGGTCATGAAAAGAGAAAATCCTTGCGGGGCTGAAGTGGTTAAAGTGGTATTAGGCTAAAAAACAAAAATGTAATATATTGCAGTTTACCAATCATTAAATGTAGTGGCTGTACTACTTTTATTTATTTTTTTGCGCTTTTGCCATCTGTTTTCACCTGAAGATCTGGCCAGTAACATAATTCCTGTAATAGGTGCCCCCACTCTGGATAAATGAGCACAAGTGACACCTTTGGACAGTATTGTCAGTTTGGGGGGAGGGGAGATAACAAATTGCTGTAACTGATTATAAATGTTAGCTGGAGTTTGGCTTCAAACAGTATTTTTCTTTTGGGATAAATGCTTTAAATAATTAAATAAAACCTGAACATTGTAAGCATCCCTGACAGTGGTAAATGGTTTGTCTCATCCCCGTAAACTGGAACATCTGGAAAAAAGCCTGTGCTTTGAAATTGCAGACTCGCTAGCTGGATCACAAGATAAAAATAAAGGAAATAAAGCCTAAAAAAGACATTACATTTAAAAACTGGTTAAGCTGCAATATAATAAAGGTTTGCTTTTGGGTTTAATACTGCTTCAACTCTCTTTTTCACGCTAGGCTTTCTGTACAAGTGTTGACAAGGTCAGTTTAAATATTGTGTTTAGTAATATTGCATTCCATACATTTTTACTGTATTCCAGGTATTCTGAAGAAAAATTATTATCTATACTACAAAGCATGTACTTAATAAAGATTGTAATCTTAAATATCTATACTACAAAGCATGTACTTATTTAAGTACCAGACAATATATATATTCACATTATAAGCAATGACATTTAATTACAGGTCCAGTTCATATAAACTACGGTGATATAATTACACATGTAGAGATTGTACATAAATATTTAACAAAAATGATGCTAATGATTTTTAATTAGGTTGACTGAAGAAAATTACATTTTGAGTTATACAATGTAGTGTCATAGTATTATTTGGAAGTGTAATTTAAGTGAAATTACAGTTGTATTCCTTTATTACTACATAAATTATTCATTCTAGTTTAGTTATTTTTTCTTTCCGTTATTTTCATATAGAAATATGCATTTTCCAAACGTATCTTAATTACAGCATTATTATGTGTATAATACTTTCCTCCATTAACGTCTCAGTGGGATCACGCAGAAAACAGACCCAATCTTGTATAGACAGTCGTGATCATTGGGATTTATTAATTGGAGTGAAAGGGCTGCCATACCATGCGAATTGGCAGGACAACTAAATGATCCTTCAGATGATGCTTACAAGCTTAGATTCAATACTTTTTAGTACTACATTAATCCTCCTAGCGGTATTCCCGAGTATGGCTCGGGGGTTAAATTTCAGTACCATTAGTGGTAACCACGAACCATACTCGGGATTGCATTGCAGAATTCTGGTACAACATACTTACCTTGTCACCAGAATCCTGCAATGTCCCCCCTGTTGTGTCCTCCGCCAGATCATCCACCCGTTCCTGGGCTCTGTTCCCTGCGAGTACCGCGATGCCCAGTGGAAAATTCTAAAAGTACACAAAACATAACACATACAGTACACTGTAATCTTACAGATTACATTACTGTATAAAATCATTTCACATCCCTTTTGTCCCCAGTGCTTTGTTCAATGCCCCGCATGCACTTTTATATTATAAATACTGTTCATTCTGCCTGGAAACTGGAGATTGTCCATAGCAACTAAAAAGTGTCCCTTTACGTCAAAAGCGGTTTTAGACCAGCTAAAAAACACAGATAGTAAATTAGAACACTTGCAGAATTGAGAGATAGTAAATCGTGGGAAAATTCATTTTATTATTATTATATTATTATTTTTTTATAATTATTTATAAATATACTTATAAATATAATTATTTATAGATATTTATTATATTATCATTTATGATTTTATGTTTCAAACTTTACCATACCATAGGAATTACAGGCCTACAATATATAACGCCAAATTTCGATGCAAAACATTGTACCGCTTTAAGACACAAAAATCAAACCTAATTATACTGTCAACTACCTCATATACCTAAGTGCAAGTGCGGGAGTTGCCAGCAAGGACTGTATCTCTTGCTTCTAGATAATTAACAAAAATGAAAAAATAAATACATATTTTTAAAAAAATCATGTATAATTGAGCTCACCAGTCCGTGTAGAGCTTATCTCCTGGCAGATAAACAGGGCTCTAATTGATGCGGGTCTGTATTTATTAAAACACTGTGAAATGTATTTTTTTAATTGTAAATACTTGAATTTGGCTTGTTATCAGTCTCGTGCAGTCCCTGAACTGCAGCACTCAAAGAAACAAAAGGAAAAGAAGCACAATTTGCCAACCAGGTGTGTTACAGTGCAAGGAGCATGCTGAAGTAGAAGAAAGCAGAGAGATAGAGAGATGAGCTGCTTCTCCTTTCATTGTCCAGTCGTAGGATGGGGTGAAGAACAGACCTGCAGCAGAGAAAAAGCTGATCATTTCTGTCAGTGCTGTGTTAAGGCTAGTACACACGGGCCAAATGTTCAAAGGTTCAATAGAAACCAGTTGACATTTGGCCCGTGTGCACGGCAGCCAGTCCGACAGAAGCCCGCCGTTTGGGGGGGGGGGGGGGCATAAAAAGGGTCCTGACCGAAAAAGTTCTGCCAACCAGTTCTCAATTGCCACTGTGTTGAATGAAATAAAACTGTACGAGGGCTAAATCTCATGACTCTTTAGACAGAAGTACAAATTCTTTAGCAGGTAAAATCATCATCTATTGCATGGATATGCAATTAGCGGATCCCCGGCTGTTGCAAAACTACAAGTCCCATCATGCTCTGCCTCTGGGTGTCATGCCTGTGGCTGTCAGAGTCTTGCTATGCCTCATGGGACTTGTAGTTCTGCAACAGCTGGAGGTCCGCTAATTGCATATCCCTGATCTATTGTATCTGTGCATTTAGCTGGAATTCAGCTTTTTGCTTCCTTGTTGTTCTTTGGGCAAGACATTTGAGGACTAGCTAGTTCAGCCTTCAACAATAGGTTGCATGATCCATGATAGCAAAATACTTGGTCTATGTTTGCAGTAACAGGTAATTATGGAAAATAATAGAGAGATAGCAGACAGTGAATTGAAACATTCTTGTTCTTGACAGTTAATTTGCCACGCATTGCCTAATAATACATTTTTATTTATTTTTTGTTTAGAAATGCAGCAATGGCAATGTCACGCACAAAATCAGTTTCCATGGTTTGTGATACAGAAAAGGGAAACAATGAGAAATAGCAAGGTGTAGCAGGGGCACAGCATGCAGACGATCACATACTTCTAGCAGAGAGCTGACCTCCTACCATCACTGTGGGCATTAGTACAGCTGTCAGGAGACATCAGCAAAAATGGAAAAGGAGCAGGACAAGTGACAAGCTGGAAGCCAAATACAGACAGGGATGGCACCGCTGACAGAGCAACGTGGCACATGAAGCCCTGCTAATCCTACGATCTGTCCCTATGCCAGGTCATAGCTGTTTCCAGGCTCTAAGAAGCACTTGAAGATTTCATTTAGTACATGTGTATTTGTAGATTTACACACATATGTATATGTATATATATATATATATATATATATATATATATATATATATATATATATATATATATATATATATATATATACACACACACACACACATATACGCTGAGCAAAATTATAAATGCAACACTTTTGTTTTCGCCCTATGGGCAGGCAGACAGAACAAAACTCTGGATAGAACACTGGAAAGAGACTTGAAGTCCCATATTTTATCAAAAAGCCGTGGACCACATCACATCAAACAAAAAAAGGGGGTGCAATGAAGCTGACACGTTTTGCACTGAACTGTGTTGCAAGGATCTGTACACAATTCCTGGAAGATGAAAACATCCCAGCTCTTGCATGGCCAGCATACTCACCAGACATGTCACCCATTGAGCATGTTTGGGATGCTCTGGATCGGCGTATACAACAGCATGTTCCAGTTCCTGCCAATATCCAGGAACTTTGTACAGCCATTCAAGAAGAATGGACCAACATTCCATATGCCACAAACAACAACCTGATCAACTGTATGTGATGCTCTGCATGAGGAAAATGGTGGTCACACCAGATACTGACTGTTTTTTGGACCCCCCCGACTCCCCAATACAGTAAAACTGCACATTTTAGAGTGGCCTTTTATTGTGGCCAGCCTAAGGCACACCTGTGCAATAATCATGCTGGCTAATCAGCATCTTGATAGGCCACACCTGTGAGGTGGATGGATTATCTCGGCAAAGAAAAAGTGCTCACTAATACAGATTTAGACAGATTTATAAACAATATTTGAGAGAAATAGGCCTTTTGTGTACATAGAAAAAGTCGTGGATCTTTTTGTTCAGCTCATGATAAATAGGGGCAAACACAAAAGTGTTGCGTTTATAATTTTGCTCAGTGTGTATGTATTATATATATATATATATATATATATATATATATATATATATATATATATATATATATATAATATGTGAGTGTGTGTGTATAGATAAATAGCTATATATATACACTATGTTCTGTGTTTCTCATAACTGAAAGTGCAAACGAAAACTTTAATATTAAGACAATCATTAATAAATATTTACTAAAATTATGTGCTTTATGTGAAACAAGAAACCTGTGTGAGAATCACCCATTCCATGACTCATCTACTATATACCAGTTGTGTAATGGGATCAAAATTATTGGGGCTAGTTTAGTAAAGACAAATGGGATGTCTACTTTGCAAGGGATTTTGCCCTTAGCTTAGTGAAAGTAGTGAAGCGCTGCCTACTTTCATGATTCAACCATGTGCAAACAAAAATTTGGTCCTGGATTCGGCCCTGAAATGGAGCCAAAGATGCACAGCACTCTGGTGCAAGCCTCTCCACAGCCGCAAGGCAGATATGTCTGCCAGCTCCATAGACACACTCTCCTGTCATGTGAATTGGATGTGGAGGAAACCCGCATCCAATTTGCATAGGTGTGAACCCAGCCTTAAAGTGGTTGTAAACACTTACATATACGGAGTGAAGTAACTTGCTTCAGATGATACACAGATGAAACAAAACCTTCTACATAGGTTATACCTGTTTAGCTGCAGTGTTCTCTTCTCTACATCCATTCAAAATGCATAATTTATAAAGTTTTTCTGAGATGTCAGAAAGCAGGGGTGACAAGCTGAAGTTACACTGTGCAGAGCTCAGTGAGGAGAGCTGATTGAAAGGAACACAGCACACAGGAACAGAGCTGACTGCCAATCGCAGGCTGTGTGTTGGAGAATCCCCCTCTGTAACTTTTTTTTTATTGATGCCAGGAAAACTTGTCAGAAGTGATTCATGCAGATGAACGAAGTAGCAGACAGAAATGACAGTTAGTGCTCTTAACTGAGACAAGTACATGCTATAGAGGGATATGCTTTGTTTTTATTTCATGTCTGAGGTTTACAGTACAACCACTTTGCCCATTTCCCATTTAACGACATACCCGTACTTTACTAGATTTTGGTGGGTATACCAGAATGATGCCTGCAGCTGCAAGCATCACTCTGGTATCCCTTTTTAGAGTCGGCTGTTGGCTCTCTTGTAATAGTAGTTGGCGGCTAACCAGCCACTCAATTGCTATTACAAGCAGCAGGAGGGGACAGGCCCCCTCCCACCACCTTCTGTGGCTCTCTCTGGCTCTCCCATCCCAGAGACCAAAGCGACAAGCTGACACATCTGCCAGCTGGCCAGACAGCCAAGCAAAGCTGGGATTGGCTTTGACTGGCTGTTCGTAACAGTAAACCGGCAGCGATGACATGACTTTACTTCCAGTTTACTTGGGAACTAATGGTGCCATTTTTTTAAAAATCAAAAGCATTCAGGAACACAGATCTTCACAGAGCTTCAGCCCCGGAAGGTTTTACTCCTTTCCTGACCAGAGGACTTTTTGTGATTCGTGACTGCATCATTTTAACTGACAGCTGCGTAGTCGTGCGATGTTGCACCCAAACAAGATTGATGACATTTTTTCCCCACAAATAGAGCTTTCTTTTGGTGGTATTTTATCACCTCTGCTATTTTTATTTTTTGCGCTATAAACAAAAGAAAGAGCGTCGATTTTGAAAAAAAACAATTTTTTTACTTTTTGCTATAATAAATATCCCCCCAAAAATATATATATATAAAAAAAAAATGTTTTCCTCAGTTTAGGCCAATACGTATTCTTCTACATATTTTTGGTAAAAAAAAAATCACAATAAGCGTATATTGATTGGCTTGTGCAAAAGTTATAGTGTCTACAAAATAGGGGATCGTTTTATGGCATTATTATTATTATAAATATTTTTTTATTAATAATGTTGGCGATCTGTGATTTTTACCACGACTTTGACATTATGGTGGACACATCGGACACTTTTGACACTATTTTGGGACCATTGCCATTTATAAAGTGATCAGTGCTATAATGCACTGAATACTGTGTAAATGACACTGGAAGGGAAGGGGTTAAACATTAGGGGGCGATCAAGGGGTTAAGTGTGTCCTAGGGAGTTATACATAGGCATCTCCACATTCTATGGCTCCATGGCACGATTGGCGGGAGCCCGGCGGACATGTACAGTTTACGCCCATTTTACCACTGCTGCCATTGTGCCAACATATATAGGCGTTCAGCTTTCAGCAAGTGGTTAATGAGGTCCCCATTATAGACCTTAGATCTTGCCATAAAAAGCACCTGTCACATGTCTATTTCTGTCACAAGGATGTTTACATCCTTGACCAGATAAAAAAATGAAAGCAAAAGTGTAAAAAAAAAAGTAAAGTGCCCCATCCTCCCGTGCTTGTGCGCAAAGGTGAATGTACGCTTTGGTCCCGCATGTACGCAAACAACGATTGTCCTAAACATGTGAGGTATAACTGCGAGTGTCAGATCATCAGATCATGAGCAGTAACCAGACCTCCTCTGGAAAAATAAAGTGGTAACCTGTAAAGGCTTTTAAAGTGTTGCCTATGGATAGTAAAATTTACATTGTTTGTTGCCATTGCATGAGCATGCACAATTTTAAAGCGTGACATGTTTGACATCTCTTTACTCGGCATAACTTTTTTTTATATTTTACAAAAAAATGGGTTAAGTATTGTATTTTTTTGCAATAAAAATTCAAAGAAGTGAAGTAGTTAATGTATTACAGTTCTATACAATTGAAATCGATCTTATTTTCTGCCTTGACTATTATTTCTGTGGCATATTGTAAGCTACCCTATTGTCTATTTGAATACCACAGCAATGTTTACATATTTGAACACCACAGCAATGTTTACATATTTGAACACCACATCAATGTTTACATATTTGAACACCACAGCAATGTTGCATAACAGTTACTATATTTATTGGCGTATAACACTCACCTTAACTTTAAGAGGGAGATTTCATTAAAAAAAATGTGCAGCCTCACCAGTGCCCAATGCAACCTGATCTATCCCCACTATTGCAGCCTATTTAGTGCCTATCTGCAGCCTCTAACGTGCCCATTATTGCAGCCTGTTTAGTGCCCAGCTGCAGCCTCTAGCATGCCTATCATTGCAGCCTGTTTAGTATACATCTGCAGACTCGCCTTTGCTGATGATTGCAGCCGCGCCAGAGCTGGATGACACAGATACGCAATCTTTTGTGTATCCGGCGCTCAGTCACTCACAGTCCCGCCTGGCTCATATGATGAACAGAACAGTGGTCCAATGCAGGGCCAGGGGGGGCGGGACTTTGTGTGACTGAGCGCCGAATACACTGGAGATTGCAGCTGTGTGTAATCGTGGCGCTGGTCCCCTCCTTCCACTCCGAGAAGCAGGAATTGGCATATAACATGCACAGACAATTTCCCTCTGATTTTCAGGGAGAAATTGTGTGTTATACACCGATAAATATGGTACATTCATGTTTCACAGTGGTTTTACATAATAGTTTTAAAAAGTTTTTAAAAGGTTTAATCATCCATCCATACAGGGAAAATATGTAGAGCAAAATATTTTTGTGGGGTGGCTGCTGACTGAGGATATACCAGAGTGGGTAGGAAATGTTTTTTTCTCTTGTGTTTACAAGTGAATGGACCTTATGTCTGAATAAACAGCATGCTAGCAAATACAAGTCCAACAACCCCATCTCATATATTAAACTGTGATTAGTGGTTCTGCAACAAGGTGGTGGTGTTGTGTTTGGCACTTATATAGCATTTTGTTCTCTCTGGTTTAACTACATGCTTATGATGTAATTTCCTGTTCTTATGTCCTGTTTATTTGTCTAGCAAGTGTCTAGCAACATCTTGACTGATAAGTGTCATATCTGCAACAGCTTTTAAACAGTATTTGCAGACATTTCTTTAAAGGGTAAGTTCATCTTTACAGAAAAATCTGTAAGGTGAACTTACACAGGACCCCCACTTCACCCCCCCCCCCCAGTCCCGATGACCTGTATGGTGGCGATCGCTCATTCTGAGCCCCAATATAGCCACCTCACGGCTCAGGGCTTAGGAATCCCCAGAGCTTAATATCCTAAAGGAACCCCATCAAGAGGTATGTTTAGGAGCATTCTAATTGGTCAGCACCATCACAAATCAGAATATGCGTAGCCCATCCTCTCAGTGGGGGGAAGAAGAGGAGAGAGAGTTGGATTTCTAAGCCCTGGAGCCGAGAGGCAGCTATTCCGTGGCTCAGAACGGCCCATTGCCACCATTCAGGTCAGCGGGACTGGGGGGGGGGGGCGAAGTGGGGGTTCTGTGTAAGTTCGATAGAGACCATTACAACACCATTGATGGTTTGACTATGGTTTTAACCTGTCAGACTCACAGTTATCAAATGCCAGTCATTGGTGCTCTCATGTTTTTTCACTGAAACCTCAATACACAGAGCTTAGTAGACACAGGGATATTAATAAAATACCCTTCATTAATTAATTTATTTTTTTTCTGCTCATTTATTTCTGCTCATTTTTACTTTATTTAGTTGCAGTAATTCTACTTAGACAAAGATTAGAAGAACTTAGTCAAATAACACTTACTGTGTTTTGGCGATTGTTTCTAATATTTTTTTAGATAATTCTGCAAATATAAAACAAACAGTTTAGTATTCTGGGAAAATATAATTACATAATGAGAGCTGAATTAGTGCTCAAGTAAATACTTCACATTCTGTGAAGAATAGCGTTAACAGCAATATACTGTACGCAGAGCACCACTTGAGCTGGCTATACTGTAAACAAGTAATGGTTGTCAGAAGATCAAAATGATGACATGGCTTTCTTATAAAAGGCCTCCGATAAGGGGGGTAATGTGGTTCTTATGGACAATTCGAACTATGTACGCATGTGCCAAGAGATCTTAGATAACAAGGAATGGTATAAGACCATTCCGAGTAAACTAATACAGACTTTTTACAACAAATTTTACAATTTGATAGATACAGCCCTGGCCTGGGGTGGTATCACAAAGGACCAACATGCCTTTATTGGAATTAAACATCCAAGGGCAGCCACCTTTTATAGCTTACCGAAGATCCATAAATGCCAATCACGACCTCCAGGTCGGCCGATTGTCTCAGGGAAAGGGGGAATAACTGAAAATCTCAGCAAAGTCATTGACTCATTTTTACAGCCATTTGTTCTGTGCATGCCCTCCTATGTGAAGGACACTACGCATTTATTACAGACAATTGAGAACTATACTTTAACTGCAGATTCCATCTTAGTGGCAATCGATGTGGAGGCGTTATATAGCTCGATCCCACATGATAAGGGGATCAAAGTTATACAGAGCCTACTTCAAACAAGTGGGAGATATAAACATGAAGTGAATGAATTTATAGTAGACGGACTTGATCACATCTTACATCACAACTTCTTTCTGTTCAATGACTCCCACTACCTCCGGGTGCAGGGCGTGGCCATGGGCACCTGTTGTGCCCCGGCCTACGCCAATCTGTACCTGGGGGAGTGGGAGAAATCCCTCCTGGCTGACGAGGGCCTTTTCGAGTAGACGCGCCACATTGCTATGTGGCGGCGGTATATCGATGATGTCCTCGTCATCTGGGAGGGATCGGAGGCTGCCCTATTGGAGTTTAAGTCGTGTATTAACATAAACACATAATACCTCAAGTTTACTATGACATATGACACCCAGAGTATTACATTCTTGGATGTCATAATAGGACGTACCCCAGAAAATTCCATTTTTACCTCTCTATACCGTAAAAGCACCGCGGGCAATACGGTATTGCACGCGGACAGCTTTCACCCCATTGCCTTAAAACGCTCTATACCTTACAGTCAATATCTACGTCTCCGTAGAAACTGTTCAAGTGACAGTCTCTTCAAAGAAGAGGCACATAAACTTCAGACCAGATTCCTTGCACGAGGCTATAGTCGTTCATGCCTTCGCAGGGCCTATAACAAAGTTGCAGTTTTACCCCGTAGGGACCTCCTATTTCCCAAAAGGGAACGCAGTGACCCTACTGTGGATCCACTGAGGATCACTATGCGTTTCACTAAACAACATAATATTATCTTTAATATTATTCAAAAACACTGGCCCATCTTAAAAGACGATCCCAAAATCGGCTGTTTTGTGCTAGCACGCCCCTCTATTTCCTTCAAAAGGGCCTCTTCGCTATATGATAAACTAGTGCAGAGCGAATATAGAAGTGAAAATAAAAGGTCCAAACATTGTTCAGTTCTTGGCTCTTTCCCTTGCAATCACTGCTCGTGTTGTAAATATATTAGACGTGATAAGATCTTCTGCTTACCAAACGGTGTTACCTTTCGACCTACCCATTTTGTAAATTGCCAGACACGAGGCGTGGTCTATCTTTTGGAATGTGAGTGTGGGGCGTATTATGTGGGTAAAACGAAACAAGAATTCCATCGTCGCATGTCTAAACATGTGTACAGCATGGAAATTGGTAACTACTATTTGCCAATTGGACGACATGTCGTACAAGTACACAATTACAGAATGCCCAAATTCACATTCACTGCCCTAGATCGTATACACATACCAGCCAGGGGGGGGTGATTGGAATAAGACCTTATTACAACGCGAACAGAGGTGGATACATAATTTGGATGCCACCTCTCTCCCAGGTCTTAACGAATCGGTCTCTTTTGCTCCTTTCCTAAAGGGGTTTTCCTCAGGAAGGACGCAGTAGAGACCATCCTTTCCCCCTCGATTCCTGGGTGTATTTTCCACCTTTACTCTGTGAGCAGTTTCCCCCTTATACTTCCTCTCCTATCTCTCTAGTAATTCTCTAGCAACATCTCTTGATCATGCCCCTTTGCAAATTGTTGATAACTCTCAACCATTGTGATCACATGGGTTCTAAACAGGGTACCATATATGGTTATTTTGTAATAGAATATATCTCTGTGTGACCAATTGTATAAAAATGTTATTATTATATATATTTTTTTGTTATTACATATTCATTGTAGCTGTATATTTACTTCGACTGTCCTTTAAATAAAGACATGCGTTTGCATGTCGGGAAATGCATGTCATATTTGTATGTGTACTAATATGAAATCTTATATTATAATTGGTTAAACAAATAGACACTATAGCTGATGGTGTGCTGGGATCTGTCGCCTGTCCTTTCCCCCTTCACCCCTCCCCCTTCTTCCCCCTCCCTTTTTTTTTTCTTTTTTTTTTTCTTTTCCCCTTCCCCTTTTTCCTGCCCCCTTGCTCTTCACCCATACACCCCCATCCCATCTTAGCCTTGGGGGCCCGGGGACTTTTTGGACAGTAGTGGCAGACAGAGGCGTAACTAGAAACCTCAGGGCCCCGATGCAAGAAATCAGGAAGGGCCCCCCCCCCCCCCCCGAAAAGCATGATTTTGATACTATATTTTTTTCCACTGTAGAACAAAGTAAAACATTTCTGTGCAGCCTGTGTCCCGAGTGAAACCTGTGTCACCAGTGCAGTGGTGGTACTGGAGGGGGGTGGCAGTGGTACTGGAGGGGGATGGTGGTCCTGGAGGTGGGTGGCGGTGGTGGTCCTGGAGAGGGGTGGCAGTGGTACTGGAGGTGGTGGCAGTGGTACTGGAGGTGGGTGGTGGTGGTGGTACTGGAGGGGGGCTGATGGTGGTACTGGAGGTGGGTGGCGGTGGTGGTACTGAAGGTGGTAGCGGTCCTGGAGAGGGGTGGCGGTGGTACCGGAGGTGGGTGGCGGTGGTACTGGAGGCTGGGTGGTGGTACTGGAGGAGGGTGGTGATGGTACTGGAGAGGCATGATGGTCCTGGAGAGGGGTGGCGGTGGTACTGGAGGTGGGTGGCATGGTGGTGGTACTGGAGAGGGGGTGGCGGTGGTACTGGAGGTGGGTGGCGGTGGTGGTACTGAAGGGGGGTGGCGGTCCTGGAGAGGGGTGGCGGTGGTACCGGAGGGTGGGTGGTGGTACTGGAGGAGGGTGGCGATGGTACTGGAGAGGCATGGTTGTCCTGGAGGTGGGTGGCGGTGGTACTGGAGGTGGGTGGCATGGTGGTGGTACTGGAGAGGGGGTGGCGGTGGTACTGGAGTGGGTGGTGGTGGCACAGTCTGGAGGGGTGGTGGCAGTCTGGAGGGAGGGTGGTGGGCTGGTGGTACTGGAGGGGGGGTGGTGGCACTGGAGAGGGGATGGTGGCATTGGAGGGAGGGGTGGCACTGGAGGGGGGTGGTGGAACAGTCTGGGGGGGGGTGATGGTGGTGGCACAGTCTGGAGGAGTGGTGGTGGTGGCACAGTCTGGAGGAGTGGTGGTGGTGGCACAGTCTGGAGGAGTGGTGGTGGTGGCACAGTCTGGAGGGGGGGATGGTGGCATTGGAGGGAGGGGTGGCGGCAGTCTGGAGGGGTGGTGGTGGTGGCACAGTCTGGAGGGATGGTGGTGGTGGCACAGTCTGGAAGGGTGGTGGTGGTGGCACAGTCTGGAAGGGTGGTGGCACAGTCTGGAGGGGTCTGGAGGGGTGGTGGTGGCACTAGAGGGGTGGTGGTGGCACTAGAGGGGGCTAGTGGCAGTCTGGAGGGGTGGTGGAGGCACTAGAGGGGGGTGGTGGTGGCACAGTCTGGAGGGGTGGTGTTGGCAGTCTGGAGGGGGGGTGGTGGGCTGGTGGTACTGGAGGGGGGGTGGTGGCACTGGAGGGGGGATGGTGGCATTGGAGGGAGGGGTGGCACTGGAGGGCGGTGGTGGCAGTCTGGAGGGGGGGTGGTGGAACAGTCTGGAGGGGTGGTGGTGGTGTCACAGTCTGGAGGGGGGGTGGTGGTGTCACAGTCTGGAGGGGGGGTGGAGGGCGGGTGGCACTGGAGGGTGGGTGGTGGCACTGGAGGGGTGGTGGCACAGTCTGGAGGGGTGGTGGCACTGGAAGGGGGTGGTGGGCTAGTGGCACTCGAGGGGTGGTGGTGGCACAGTCTGGAGGGGGGGTGGTGGCACTGGAGGGAGGTGGGGGTAGCGGCACTGGAGGGGGGTGGTGGTGGCACTGGAGGGGGGTGGTGGCAGAGGAGGGGGGGTGGTGGGCTGGTGGCACTATGGTGGCACTGGAGGGGTGGTGGTGGCATTGGAGGGAGGGGTGGCACTGCAGGGAGGTGGTGGCACAGTCTGGAGGGGCGGTGGTGGCAGTCTGGAGGGGGGTGGTGAAACAGTCTGGAGGGGTGGTGATGGCACTGGAGGGCGGGTGGCACAGTCTGGAGGGGTGGTGGTGGCACTGGAGGGGGTTGTGGGCTGGTGGCACTGGAGGGGGTGGTGGCACTGGAGAGGGGGTGGTGGGCTGGTGGCACTGGAGGGGGGGTGGTGGCACTGGAGGGAGGGGGTGGCACAGTCTGGAGGGGCGGTGGTGGCGAACAGTCTGGAGGGGGATGGGGTGGAACAGTCTGGAGGGGGGGATGGGGTGGGACAGTCGGGGGGGGGGGGGGGTGGAACAGTCTGGAGGAGGGGATGGGGTGGAACAGTCTGGAGGGGGGGATGGGGTGGAACAGTCTGGGGGGGGGGATGGGGTGGAACAGTCTGGGGGGGGGGGGGGATGGGGTGGAACAGTCTGGGGGGTGTGGTAGAACAGTCTGGAGGGGGGGGGCTGGTGACACTGGAGGGGGGGTAGTGGGCTGGTGGCACTGGAGGGCAGGGGGTGGCACAGTCTGGAGGGGTGGTACTGGAGGAGCGATGGTGGGCTGGTGGCAATGGAGGGCAGGTGGTGGCACTGGAGGGGGGTGGCGGGCTGGCACAATCTGGAGGGGGGGTGGTGACTTACCGCCAATCAGTCGATGATGATGATCGATTCCCCCTCCTCAGAATCCTGCAGAGTGACGTAAAGTTCCTCCAGGAAGCGTGCCTCCACTGCTCCTTGCTTCAGAGAGTGCCTTCACTGCATTGGCTGAAGGTTTTTTTGTGTCGCAGAGTCGCAAGTGCGACTGGGCCCTGTAATTTTCGCCCACTTCAGGGGGCCCACCGGCAGCCCGCCCGCTGCCCGAGGGGCCCACCTGACTGTCCGGCCGGGGGTGTGCGTGTGCGGTGTTATTAATGTCAGGTAAGGTTCATGCCGTCCTTCACCAGCGTGAGAGAAGTGCTCGGTTGGCTCCGCCCCCGCCTATCCAGAGCGACTGTAAGGGAGGCGGGGGCGGAGCCAACCGAGCACTTCTCTCACGCTGGTGAAGGACGGCATGAACCTTACCTGACATTAATAACACCGCACACGCACACCCCCGGCCGAACAGTCAGGTGGGCCCCTCGGGCGGCGGGCGGGCTGCCGGTGGGCCCCCTGAAGTGGCCGAGAATTACAGGGCCCAGTCGCACTTGCGACTGTTGCGACCCTGATAATTCCGCCACTGGTGGCAGATCTCCGTATTGATTTCCCCCTGGGTTGATGTTCATTCCTCATTATTACGGTCCCTCTGCTTATTGCCTTCAGTGCTCCCCCTTTTTTTGTATGGGGGAGGTGGATGGGTTGGTGCCCTGGCGCGACCCCCCGGCAAGGGTAGGAGAGACCCCTGTTTGTGCACATGCAGGACTCTCTCCATAGGTCTCCCCTTGTGTCGCTGGGTGGGCTGGTCCTACCCAGCTACAGGGGATACGTATTCCCTTGTCGGCGGCATCCCGGGATACTTCCGGACGTGCCTCGCGTGCGTCGGCTTACCTTGCGGGCGCACGCGACGCATTTACGTCACGCATTTGCGTCGGAAGTGACGTCATTTCGGGGCCGCTCCACGGCCTTCCAGGACGCCGGGGCGGCCACACGCGGTTGACCTAATTAGGCGACCATGCAGGAATGGGTGAATACCGGCCAATGGATGGGCGGCCAACGTCTGTGATGTAATCCCGGGGCACTATATAAACAGCACACTCTGTAGGAAGGGTTACTTCTAACTTATGAACGAGGACTCTGTTACCCTTGAATTTTTGGATGGTAAGTTTGGCTATCTCCTTGGCTTGGCAAGCATGCCTTTATTGTATCTAAGTAACTTTTTTAAACTAGCCCCTAAAAAAGCTTGTTCACTGTTTTACCTAATTTCAGATTGGGTGACTTTATAGAATATGAGTCAGTGACCGTGTCTGGTACTTTTCCCGGGATAGTTTTCCAGTAGCAGCCTTTCTCTTCTCTATTTTGGGAATTTTCTATCAAGCCTACTAACTCAGGTAATAGCCTTTACTCTTAGTATAAACACTGTTCATTATATCTGGATAGCATACCTGTTCGGTTTCACTCCTGCCTCTCTCCCTCCCCCCCCCCTTTTTCACCAGTCACATGCACTTTATTAGTATTTTATGCACTTTTATTTCCAACCGTCATTAGCATATCAATGCACTCACTTAACCTTCGTTAGTATATTCAATGCCCTCACTTTTCAACCTTTTCAGGCATACACACACACACAATTCTTACATCTAATTCTCACTACTATGTATGTAACGCACTCACTTATTTATCTTGGTCACCAACTCTCTGATGCTGATTTAACATTATTACACTTTCACAGTTTTCCTTCTTTTGCTTGTGTTTCGTTGGTTTGCTTGTTTTCTTTATTTTTGCTTGCCTTTTATCGTTTGGTATGTGGTGTTTAGAGTTCGTTTTTTTTTTTTTTCTCTTTTTCCCGCATCTGGGCAGGATGTGCTCTTCCCTTGTTCCTTTCCTCGTAGTATCCCAGATGTAGAGTAAGACATTTGGGGATATTTTCTCTATATACATATAGATTATGTGTATGATAATATTTTCATACCATACATATGTGCTTATACATGAAACATATGTGTCT
The DNA here is from genome assembly GCF_037356315.1 of Lithobates pipiens. Classification (NCBI taxonomy): domain Eukaryota; kingdom Metazoa; phylum Chordata; class Amphibia; order Anura; family Ranidae; genus Lithobates; species Lithobates pipiens. Next base: position 284,300,953 of record NW_027507748.1, on the reverse strand, counting down.
AATCTTATTTATGTCGGGATTTCTATCACAGACGTGGCTTACCATACGGGCCGGCCGCCTATGTTTGCACCTACTTCCTATATTCCGTATGGGACGTATGGTTTTCGTGTGACTTCTCGCGGGCCGCGCCTTTGGGTTTCCGATCCCATCCCCCCGCTTGGCCTTGTGGCGAAACGTACGGACCGTGTATCATCTCCAATATGTGAAGGACACTGAAGCATGAACCTATGGGTGAACTCCACCATTAAGCATTACAACTTACGTTAATCTTTTGGAAATACACCATTGGGTAAACCATACTAACAAATATAAGATATTCCTAGTACAAACATTACTTGATAGATTTATTGAGTTCAATTTTGTTTTTCATCAACAGACTATCTCTGAAGAAGACCCCAGTGGTTGAAACGCGTTAGAACTATATATTTTTACTGTTACTATTTTATACAGTGCATTTATAGTTAAGTCTGTTTAGTGTATGCCCATTGATATAATTGTATTTTGAACATAAGAGCTTGCTCTTCCTCTTCTTTTAATTTCCCAGGTGGAGCTCATGTTTTTACCATACAATAAAATATTTTTCATATTATTTCTGACATGTCATTATCATTGTTTTTTGCTGCCTAAAAACCCCATTGGTGGGGGAACTTGTTCCATTTTTTCGATTTGATAGGGGTGAGCAGCACCCTCCCAGCTCTTTGTAGCAGTGTGTTCTTTCCAAATATCTCTTATAAAAGGTCTTTCCTTGCACACTTTTTTTCAGTTGGATTGACAAATTTGTGGAGTAGCATTTTTTGAAAGATGTATTGTGATAAACTTTTTCCCTATTTAAGCCACAGAGCATGTGGCTTCCACAAAAGACTTGAGACTGGGGTGGAGGTTCACCTTCCAGCAGGACAAAGACCATAAACAGAGCTACAATGGAATGGTTTAGATCAGGTGTGTCAAACTGGCAGCCCTCCAGTTGTTGTAGAACTATAAGTCCCATCATGTCTCTGCCTGTGGGAGTCATGCATGTAACTATCAGCCTTGCAATGCATCATGGGACTTGTAGTTCTTCAACAGCTGGAGGGTCACCAGTTTGACACCTGTGGTTTAGATCAAAGCATATTCATGTGTTAGAATCGCTCAGCCAAAGTCCAGACCTATATCTAAATTAAGAATTTAGATTCTTAATTTAGAAGACCTGAAAATTGCTGCTCACAGACACTCTCTATCCATTTTTTCAAAGAAGAATGGGCAAAAATGTCACTCTCTAGATGTGCAAACCTGGTAGAGACATACCCCAAAAAAATAATTTATCATTTTCCTTCCACTTCACAATTATGTGACACTTTGTGTTGGTCGATCACATAAAATCCCAATAAAATACATTTACAATTTTGGTCGTAACCTGACAAAATGTGGAAAATTCAAAGGGGTATGAATACTTTTTTTAAGGCACTGTATATTTGTATATGATTTTAGATATCTGAATAGTTTTTTTACATTTTGGTGAGGGGGTGAAGAAAGCATAAAAGAAGATGAGCTGTATGGTTTTTTTTGTTTTTTTGTGTAGCTTTGACGGAGACTTCTGTTCAACATCCCCACTAAAAGCTTTATTGAGGTGGCCTTACAATGCAAAGATGTCTTCTTGAGGTTACTGGTGGAGACTCATGATTCTAACACTTTGGTCTTGCCAGCTGTACATTGTGTCAAGCAAAGCAAAATTCATGTAGACATGAAAAATAAATTGGAAGATGTTAATAAATTAAATATAAATTATTATTACAAAGTAAGGACCCGAAGTAAAATATGGCAAAGTCTGAATCTTCACTGTGTGATGTGGGTCAGAGTACAGCTAGAAGAAAGATCAAACATTCCCATAGACACACTCCTAAACCTTGTGGACAGCCTTCCCAGAAGAGTTGAAGCTGTTATAGCTGCAAAGGGTGGACCAACTCAATATTGAACCTACGGACTAAGACTGGGATGCCATTAAAGTTAATGTGCGTTCAAAGGCAGGCGCCTCAATACTTTTGGTAATATAGTGTGTGTGTGTGTGTGTGTGTATATATATATATATCAAACTCACACAGAATTAGTGGCAGAAAACACAACTGATTGTTTTGGCTATAACAAATGTTATATAACATACATGTGTCTGTTTTCAAATTGAAATACTATATACTAAATACACTCTGTACAAGGGAAAAAAATAATAAATTGAACATGCATCTGATAATAAGAACATGTTTCATGTGTGACATGCAGCTTGGATTGCTTGTAAACTGGCTCCACTTTTCAAAACAATGTTCTGACGGCCCGTTCATCCATGCATTGGAGTCTTTCAGAAATGTATCATGTGTACTGTAATTAAACTAGGACAAGGTTTCCATTAATATACCCTCCCACACTCTTCTAATTACCTGATAATTAGAAGGAGGTTCAGCGTGTTTACTGTAGTTGAAACAGCATAAACTGTATCATGGAAGATTAACAGTTATGGAGGAGGAAGGTTACGCTTTATTTAGTCATTCCTGGAGGAAAAAAACATTAATAAATTTAACAGCCTATATGATAAACAAGTTGCACTATATATTAATGTTTATACCCAAACAGTTTTTTAGTGTACCGGGTGCCTCTGACACCCATGACCCCGCCAAGCTGGCCGCCGTGATGTACACAGGCTTTCCTGCCATGAAAGAGGGAGAGTGCACCTGTCATGCCCTTCTCCGCATCATCACTGACTGTTCTGCCCACTCTCTGCCTTCCTCCCATGTGCTCCTATTGGCAGGAGAGGAGCCAATTAAAGGCACAGTTACGGCAGCCAGAGGGACTGTACTAAGCTGCAGGAAGCTGCTGCAAAGGACTTTAGAATATAAAGTCTCAGCACAGAGGAGTTCATTGAACACTGTACACAGACATCATTGCTGGTAGTCCTCTTGCTGACACTTGTAGTGCCACAGGGATAAAGGAAAAGGCCATAAATATCTGGGGACACTGTATACAGACATCATTGTCCTTTTACCTTGCTGAGAAAGATCCTGCCTGCTTCACTTGATAAGCTGGGTCAGTTGTGTTGTTTGGCCCTACTATGCAGGAGTTTAAGTGCACCAACGAAAGTGGCTAGCTGAAAACACAAAGGGGTTGATTTACTAAAGGCAAATCCACTATGCACTGCAAGTGCACTTGGAAGTGCATTCACTGTAGATCTCAGGGGAAGTTCTCAAATGAGGGGAAGCTATGCTGATTTATATCATTCAATCATCTGCAATAAAAAATGCTGTTTTTTTATTTCCCTTGCATGTCTCCTTCAGATCTACAGTGACTGCACTTTCAGGTGCACTTGTAGTGCAAAGTGGAATTGCCTTTAGTAAATTAACCCCAAAGTTGTATCTTTTTTTCAAAGGTTTGAAGCTACTAGTGCCATATGGATCCACACACACATATTGGGGGCTCTGTATATGCAGTGGGTGTGTGTGGGACAGTTTATCTAGGAGGTTAAGCCATTGCATGTTGATTTGAATAAAGTGTTTAAGGTTGGGCCTGTGGTGAGAGAGGCCTGATACAAATAGGGTCAGTCTGCTCTCCTCCTGCCTGGACACATAGAGCCGACCTAAGTAAAGGTGACCAATCCGATTTAAAGTTTTAATATTGTGCTTTATTTACCATTTAAGTGTGTCTCTGCTCTTGGGGACATTCTCAAGTTTGGAATCCCCTGAAAGCAGCTTGAATATAGAATTCGAATTGACAGCTATATTTCTCTTAAATCTCAGTTATGCCTCTCTAGTTGATAATATATATATATATATATATATATATATATATATATATATATATATATATATATATATATACACACATATATATATGTATATATATATATATATATATATATATATATATATATATATATATATATACATTGTTACTGTCTGTTATTCTTTCACAGAAATATGATATAACTCAAATTGTCTTTACTGCAATAACGTGTGTTTTTTTCATTGGTTATAGTTACATAGTTACTTAGTAGGTGCGGTTGAAAAATGACACAAGTCCATCAAGTCCAACCTATGTGTGTGATTATATGTCAGATAAGCACCTGAACGACCGCAACATACAGGGATATACAATGTAATACTAATAGTTTTTTTAAACTACTGATGCCCCTTGCTGAGATTACATGTGGAAGGGAATTCCACATCCTTGTCACTCCTACAGTAAAGAACCCTCTATTTTAAGGTTAAACCCCTTTTCTTCCAATTTTAATGAGTGGCCACGTGTCTTGTTAAACTCCCTTCCGCAAAAAAAGTTTTATCCCTATTGAAATCATATCCCCTCTCTTCTCTAGAGAGAATAAGTTCAGTGATCGCAACCTTTCCTCATAATTAATATCCTCCAGACCCTTTATTAGCTTAGTTGCCCTTCTTTGTACTCACTGCATTTCCAGTACATCCTTCCTGAGGACTGATGTCCAGAACTGAACAGCATACTCTAGGTGCGGCCGGAGCAGAGTCTTGTAGAGCGTGAGAATTATCATTTTATCTCTGGAGTTGATCCCCTTTTTATTGCATGCCAATATTCTGTTTGCTTTCTTAGCAGCAGCTTGGCATTGCATGCCATTGCTGATCCTATCATCTACTAGGACCCCTAGGTCCTTTTCCATCCTAGATTTCTCCTGAGGTTCTCCCCCCAGTGTATAGATTGCATTCATATTTTTGCCACCCAAATGCATTATTTACATTTTTTTTTACATTAAACCTCATTTGCCATGTAGTTGCCATCCCATTAATTTGTTCAGATCTTTTTTAGCTTAGTATCATCCGCAAATACAGAGATTAAACTGTTTACCTCATCCTCCAGGTCATTTATGAACAAATTAATAGGATTGGTCCCAGCACAGGACCCTGGGGGACCCCACTACCCACCTCTGACCACTCCGAGTACTCCCCATTTATCACCACCCTCTGAACTCGCCATTGTAGCCAGTTTTCAATCCATGTAGTCACCTTATGGTCCATGCCAATGGACCTTATCTTGTACAGTAAACGTTTATGGGGCGCAAAAAGAGGGAAGCTACGCTAAAAAAATTGACCTGTGAAGCAATGACCAATCATGAGCTAGTAAATGCATTGTTCCCAATTTTTACAAAGTATCCTCGGATGCAAGCCATCTAGTCCAGGTGATTTATTAATGTTAAGTTTCCCAAGTATAATTTTAATTCTGTCCTCTGTTAACCATGGAGGTGCTTCCTGTGATGTGCATAAGGATAAACACCGCAGTTTTGGTTACTAAATCCCCCCCCCCCCCCCCCGATTCCCTCGGGAAGACTGAGGAGAAGAATACATTCAATACCTTCACCATCTCCCCATCCTTTGTAACCAGATGTCCTTCCTCATTCTTTATGGAGCCAATATGGTCTGTCCTCCCTTTTTTACTGTTTACATATTTAAAGAATTTCTTGGGATTTTTTTTTTGCTCTCCTCCCCTTTCATGTTCTATGTTAGCCATCCTAATTGCACCCTTATATTTCTTGTTGCATTCTTTATAAAGTCTAAAAGCTGATGATGATCCCTCCTTTGCTTTTATATGCATTTTTACATTGGAGTTAAGCCTTCCAGGACTTTTGTTTGCTCTTATAAATGTATTACCTAATGGGATGCACTGGCTAATGTCCTTATTTAATATTCTGATAAAGCAAACCCATCTCTCCTCTGCGTTCTTTGTTCCTAAAATGTTATCCCAATTTTATCCCAATTCATGCCTTCTAACAAGGTTTGTAGATTAGGGAAGTTGGCACTTTTGAAATTCAATGTTTTTTCTCTTTCCACTTATGTTTCCTATTTGTGTGATTTATGCTGAAGCCAATTGACCTGTGATCGCTGTTTCCTAAATTTGCCCTGTATGGTCGTTGCACTAACACTATTGCCAGGTGTGCGAGAAAGGACTAAGGCTGTTATTAGGGTTGGGAGTAACGGACTGAACAAACAAAGCAGCTCCTTTGGGGGTATTGCTACATTCGTTTTGGATAGAATGTGAAAAAAGTTAGAACCCCTAATTGTTTTTATTGACAACTGGGGCTTTGTTGGAGAGTTTATCCCCTGTTTTCTGTTCTGGGCACAACCTTTTATGAGACAGAAAGTCAGGGAAAATCTGAAACAGGGAAACCAACAGTAATAAAAAGTTGACGGAAGTTCTAGCATTCCCCTATATAACCTAAAAAATGTTTTAGCTTATTTCTCATTTGTCCTTCTCCGCTCTATGTTAACATTTAGTGATCGGCTGTGAAAGGATCACAGCTAATCATGTGGTAAACAGCCGCTGGCCAATGGCTGTTTACCAGTGTCAGCGACGAGCAGTGTTCCCGGGATCACACTGCCACTGATGTGCACTCGCAGAGCACTCGTGCTCATACGCCGTGCAAAGTGGGGTGGTACCATCTGTGATTGGCCGTGACTTCATCATGGCTGATCATGTGATAAACAGCCATGCCCAATGGCTGTTCACCCACCTCGGTGATGAGCGGTTTCTCCTTGACACGCCGCTGACAGTACAAGGCGTCATGCACATGATCGTGCGCATGCCCTGTTTAAATGGATGGACTTCATATGACGCCCTCCCAGAACAAGAGCAATGACACCTGGCCATCATATGATGGCTGGCAGGTGGCAAGCGTTTAATTTGTGGCAAATTTAATTCAGGGCTTGACAACTTTGGGTAACCTCACCGTTAACTATGGTCCAAATGACATATGAGACATGCAATAATACTTATCTTTAAACTGCTCTGTCTTTTTGGATACAGTGGGGTTGATTTACTAAAACTGGCTTCTATGCAGAACTGCACCAGATTTTGCACTCTTCAATCAGCTTCCATTTTTTTTAAATTTAACAAGCTGAAGTTAGAAGCCGATTGGCTACCCTACCATACACAGCTGCACCAGATGTTGCACTCTGCAGCCCACTGGGTGTTTCTCTTCACTTCCTTTATGTCCATAGGACCAGGGAAAGAGGGGAAATTTCCCCAGCAGGAACATTTCCAGGGATACAAATCTGACACAGATTCTAATCCGTATCCATTTTATTTAAAAGTTAATAAGAAACAACCCTGGTTATATATATTTTTTTTTCTAAGACGTGAGCCCTGGGCAATCAGTTCCCCTCTCATTACTGCTTTGTGGGCTTCCCACACTGCTTGGTTAGACACCTCACCCGGTATATTAGTTTTAAAATATGATACCAATTTATTATGTAATATTTCAAAGACCTTTTTATCGTCTAAAATAGACTTGTTTAATCACCATACCTTTTCTTTACTACCTACCGCTCTCAGTTTCAGATTCAGCTCTATTGGAGCATGATCTGAAACCGTGATTGATCCAATCATGGAAGATTGCACCAAATGTAAATCAAATTGCCCCTCAGGATCCGTCTTTGTTTCCATAAATGAAAATGGGCATTGTCTGTGAAAAGCTATTGAAACTCCCCTAGCTCCCCGAATAGGAGATGCCGCATGAAACCATTGGTTAAACGGGAAGCAGGGCATCTGAGGGGTCGATCCTGTCGCGAAGTGCATCTCCTGGAGAAATACAATCTTTGTTCCCAGGGTACGCAATTTGCACCAGAGATGACCCCTTTTACCTGGAGAACCTAGTCCCCTCACATTATATGACACTATCTTTATATCCACCATTTCCTATTAGATCTATATACTTCCTTCTCCCTTGTGATTTGAAGGTTCCATTGTCTTTTCCAATGTATATGTCTGGCCCCAAAATATAAAAAGAGGAGGGGAGAAGAGAAGAAAGAAAAAAAACCCTCCCCAACCTATAAAAAACCTGGATGTACCAACTAATAGCAGAATATCCATTACTTCCACTAACAGGAAGACCAATCCCCAGGTGAGAATGCCACCCACCTCTGGATCCGTCCTCCCTTCTGCCTAAATGCAGAATAAAAAGTCCCCCTTCTTGGGATCGTCCTATTGGGGGGAAAATGGTTAATGGTATGGTTGAGATCCCCAGTTCTCCCCTGGGCTCTAAGAAACAAGGGACAGCAATATATCAAAAACACAAAAAAAATATGAAAAGAAGAAAAAAGAAAAAAACAAGGGAACACAGCTTTTAATAGATAAGGAGATACAATAAAGCAAGAGGAGTCATACTACTTTCACCACTCCATCTTGCAATAACCTATACTCCCCCACCTATAACAGGTGGCTACTTTTCCCCTTTTCCACACCCCATCCCCTCACTTCCCACTACTTCTTAATGCCTAATATCTCCATCCTTATCACTGCTATTCCTATGTTCCCCTTTCTTTCCCCCCTCCTCCCCCTCAATTAGGCCCTTTTCCACTTTCAAATATGTCCTTTTGCAGTCGTTCTATATCCTTCTTTTATTTTATCTTCCTCCCTCGGTCTCTAATTGGGATTTGACTCCACTGTTCCAGAAGTTAAAAGGGAGATTTAATACTGTTCATTCTCCAGTCTGCAAAGTCAACTACTGGCAGGTCCAATGTTTCTATAAAATTTTGTAAGTCATCTTTAGATCTGAGGACCGCTGTCTTTCCATTTCAAGTGGCCGTTAAACGAAAGGGGAAACCCCACCTGTATTTCACATCAACAGCCCGCATAGCTTCCAATAAAGGTCGCACAGTCCATCTTTGCATGAATGTACGATATGATAAGTCTGGGAACAAGGATATCTGGCATCCTTCATACTCTATAACAGGATTATTGCGGGCTGCTTTCATAATTGCCTCTTTCACTGTAAACTTGTGCAGTTTGCATGCAATATCTGGGTCTGTCCCTGCTCTGAGGGGAATAAGATAGAGATTGATGAACTCTATTTCAATAGTTTCTGACGATAGCGGCCCCAAAACCTGACGAAAGAGACCAATCACCGTCTGGGGCAAATCCATTGTCCCCTTTACCTCAGCTAACCACCGTATGCAAATATTCTGCCTATGGTCTCTATTTTCCTGGTCATCCAGTTGGTCTAGTAAAGAATTTATTATTTCCTCATGATGTTTTACCGTCTCTTGAGTATCAGCAACTGCCTGCTTAATCCCATCTTGACTTCACTCATCTCCTCCACGCTATACCCCAGAGCTATTTTATCCTCCCTGAGCCCGTCCACCATTTGTTTAAATGGTGGACAGTTCAACAGCAGCAATAAGTGATTGTATATACTTTTTAGTGAGGAGGGCTCTCAGATGCTCTTTAAGCTCTTTATCTAAGTCCATACTTATTGCCTCTGTTTGGGGTACCGCTTGCTCTAGAGGAATGGTTTGGGTCAGAGATATGGGTTGCTGTGTTTGTGTTTATATATTCCCATCTCCTCCTGGGGCCCATCCCTGGCTTACAAACACCAGGTCCCTGCTGGGATTTCCACCCTTACAGTCCGCCCCTTGGGTATTCTCCCTGGGGGAATCCCCAGATCTCATCACTTCAGTTCCATCTGCCTGGGTATCCTGGCCCGTATCCTGCCCCCAAACTCCTATATTAGGTTCATTATCAGCACTCCAGTAATCTTTTTCAGGGCTTTTCCCCATGGCCAGATGGTCATCCCTCATGGACAAACCATCCCGCTCCACCATCCCCAATCCGCCAACCACCAAGTCCTCTGCAATTCCTAGGCTCCTCGAATCCAGGTGGACCACGGCCCTTCAATTGTGTCTCCCTTTCATACCTTTGTCCTCCTTGACCGGCTCTATATTCGGGAGATCTGTGCCTTGTCCCATTCTACTCCGGTGCCTTCTGGGCTCCGTACTCTGCAGTGACAAATAGGCTCTCAGGCCACCCATCTGTGACCCTGTCTGCGGCTTCCCTCTGCCCGGGGGCTGCAAAGCTGTACGCCGGCATGTCGCCATACTAGGCTGCAGAAAATTTTACAGAAAAATTGCATGGTTATAGATGTCTGACCTTAACACTCAGACGTCCAATTGAGGAACGTGTTCACTGATTTTCAATGGATATTGGGGTTGATTTACTAAAGGCAAAGCCACTTTGCACTACTCGCTGTAGATCTGAGGGGAAGATCTGAAATGATGGGAAACTCTGCTGATTTTATCATCCAATCAAGTGAAAGCTAAAATGCTGTTTTTTATTTTCTTGCATGTCCCCCTCAGATCCACAGTGACTGCGTTTCCAAGTGTACTTTTTTTGTGCACTTGTAGTGCAAAGTGGAGTTGCCTTTAGTAAATAAACCCCATTGTGATGTTTTAGTTTGCCATTCAACAGCTTAAAAAAACATTGCTTTTGTGTCTTCTGTTTTGTGCACTGCAGAAAGTGTATATCAGCATTTTTCCTTAAAAAAAATAAATAAACAGAATTGTTTACAAAACAGTGCATGCTGGAAGCTCTATGAAAGTGCAAAATATGCAGTACAATACCCATTCACCATTCACAGGTGGTTCACTGAGGCATCTAACAAATTAAAGTGGGTGTTCTCCCGTTTTGTTTTTTGTTTTTTTAAACTCAGCAGCTACAAATACTGCAGCTGCTGACTTTTAAAATATGGACACTCACCTCTCCAGCGTGCCCGCGATGTCGGCACCCGATGCCGATCTGGCGCTCGGCTTTCGGGTGCTGCCGCGGCCATCTTCAGTATGGTGATCAGGAAGTGAAGCCTTGTGGCTTCACTTCCTGGTTCCCTACTGCACATATGCTGGTTGCTCTGCGCAATTCGGACGGTCCCTGCTGTCTCTGGGACCCGTGTGTTTCCCAGCAGACAGCAGGGAAGGGACAGGAAGTGGCGTAAATACCCACAGATTCTGTGGATATCTATGCCCAGAAGTGGGTGCAAATATCTGTATTATACAGGTATCTGCACCCCCTTCCCCCCTAAAAGGTGCCAATTGGGGAGGGAGGATTCCAATGAGTGCAAGTTCCACTTTAGGGTGGAATCTCCGCTTTAAGGGTTTTTCACAGCCTCCTGTAATGAAAGTCACACATCTTTATTGTTTATGTACACCCAAAATTATGTTTCTATTTTAGACATGTACTCCCATGAAACCATGCTCAGATGCAAGGGATAGCCTCTTTAACTCAGTTTCCCACAACTCCCTGGGTTCACAAAAACACTAAGATACCTTTATACGTTTATCAAACAGAGAAGAGCCAAGATCCTGATGATCATTGTTGATCTCTCAGGTGTGCAAGTTTATGAAGATGAGATGAGGAGTGGAGGACATGTCCTTCACTTCTCATCACAGGACATACCCTTCTAACCAATTTATGAAGGTGATCAGAAGATCTCACTGGCCACCGCTGTAAAATATTTCCGTCCCAGATTGCCCAGCTCAGAGGTGGAGAATATGGGTGATAAGCTACTGTGATGTCGGGAAGAAGAAGGGAAATTGTTATCAAAACACTGAAAGTGATGAAAGCGACAATTCTGCAACTGGGCAAATTTCAGTGTTTTTGATTTGATTACATTATTGAATACATTTTATTATTATTATATTTGATAATTATTTATAGTTATTTATTATATTATAATCTTGTGTTTTGAAACTTTCTCATACCTGAGGTGTCTACTAGACTTTTGTTTGGACAGATTTAAGTGCGTTATTCCTAAGAATTACAGGCCCAATAATATAAAACGCCAAATTTCTATGCAAAACAATATACCACTTTGAGATTCAAAAATCTGACATAATCATACCACCAGGGACGTTAAGATGAGAAAAACTTCCATGAAATGTCCATTGAGGAAAACAGAAAATTAAGGTCGAGGTAAAACAGTTCATGGGGAAAAAAGCTTTTAGTTTTAAAACAACTGGTTTGTTTAAAAAAATAATATTTTTATATATATATATGCTATATATATATATATATATATATATATATATATATATATATATATATATATATATATATATATATATATATATATATATATATATATATATATATATATGCATATATATATATATATATATATATATATATATATATTAGTTTGTCCACGCTATAAATCGTGTGAATATTAATTTCATTTATCCAATCATGTGCAGATGAAATAAATGAAAAGAAATTTACTTTTCACATGACTGACTAATTCAACTGACTATTTATACAACTAATTGTGCGGACATTCTCAACTCCTTTGGCAAAGTTTAGTCTAAAGTTTAGACTAAAGAAAAATAACTGATGTTTTTTTTTTTTTTTTAATTGCTGTAGATTAAATTATATTTATTATTTGCCTGGTTAAATAATCACATGCATGATCTAAAACAATAGAATGCCAAAAAGAAGCCCCTACCTCAAAAGAGTTACTGTAAATTACAAATTTTGAGTTACTTTTGCACCATATATAGCATACAGTACAAATGCAGGCTCTAAATGTTCCAATTTGGAGGGGCTGGCAACATTGTCTGTTACCATGGAAATATTTGCTCATTACCACTGTCTTGAGGTGTTTACTGCATGTATATTATGCTGCTTATAGAGGGGAAAAAAGCTGTGAATCACTGCAAGTGGCTGTGAAGTCCCCAGAGACAATAAACTAATCCTCAGTAATGACAAGTAATTTGCTTTACAACAGCCTCTCATGGTTTCAGTTTTTCCAAATTTATATTTACCCATTTTCCAACACTGTTGATTGTTTTTTTTTTTTTTTAAAGCTAATATCATACTTTTTTAAATCTGGAATCATATAGAAATGTTCTGTTTGTTTTTTTTTTTAAGTATTTTTTTTACATATGGAAACACAAATTTTTTTTTTTATAGCTTTTGGGAGGTATTTCAAATGTTGAAAAAGTAATTTTCTAGTCTGTAAACGTGGCATTGGTTTACGCAATGTATGATGTGTCAATGGACAACGTACTTGGGGGTTGATTTACTAAAACTGGAGAGTGCAAAAATCTGGTGCGGTTGTGCATAGAAACCAATCAGCTTCCAGATTTTTTTTTTGTTTTTTTTTTTGTCAAAGCTTAATTGAACAAGCTCAAGTTAGAAGCTGATTGGCTACCATGCAGAGCTGCACCAGATTTTGCACTCTCCAGTTTTAGTAAATCGACACCTTAGTTCTTAAAAAGGTCTATTTCCAATTCCCAACATTTCCAAAGGTACAGAACACATGCTGAGCCTATTCAATGCGAGTTGGTGGGACAAACTGCAGGTATAGTGACTCAAGTATTGGCAAAAGGATAATATCTATCTATACTTTGTTTAATTAGGCTCACAGCAGTCTTTTGCTGCCCAACGTGTCGTCCTTTTTTAATAGCCTATAGTACTTCACTTAAAAAATAATCCAGGATTGGAGTATGGCTAGATGAATTTTGGAAAACTTTATTTTTTGCAGTTAGGTTTATTGATGGAGTCAGGAGTTAAAGTTAACTCAAAACCAAAAATGTAATATATAGCAGATTACCAATCATTAGATAAAGTGGCTGTATTCGTTTTCTTTTTTTTTGTTAGTTTTTTCCTTTGGTTTTCTTTTTTTTTTATTCCCTTTTTAATAGAAAGAATGTATTATTTTATATTTAAACATACAGATAATATCACTGTAGCAGAAAAAAGCAAAAACCTGGATGTATTGGTTTTCCTTATTTAAACCACTTGCCGACTGCCCGCCATCATTATACATAGGCTATTTGAAGAGGAATACCGTTGTTATAGCAGCAGCTAGATGCCATAACCCTGGTATAGTCTTCTTCAGCGGGCGGTTGGCTTTCAGATAAAAGTGGTCTCAGCGGCGGACACGATCTGGTCCTCTTCCCTCACAGGCTGGATGCAGAGTGAGGGAAAGATGGGCCCTGCTTGGCTTCATAGCATTTGATGTCGTTTCCACCATCTAACGCCACTTCCACCCAATACTCTTAAAGGGCAATCTTTTTTTTGTAATAAAAAAATGTATTTATTTATTTTTTATGGCATTTTAGTGTAAATGTGACACCTGAGATCTTTTTGACCCCAACTCTCACATTAAAGAGGCCTGCCGTGCTTTTTTTCTATTACAAGGGATAGTTACATTCCTTGTAATTAGGGATGGGCTGAACACCCCCCGGTTCAGTTCGCAGCAGAACATGCGAACAGGCAAAATATTTGTTTGAACACATGAACACCATTAAAGTGGTTGTTAAGCCCCTGTAATACAATCTTCTTATTCCCTCTGTATCATAAGAACATGTGGCCCTGTGCTTGTGTAATATAAAAAATCTGCCAATCTGTAACGATATAAGCTCCGCTCCAGGCACAAAGCTGATTCCTCTCCTCTCTTGTGTCTCGGCTCACAGCTGCAGTGGGCAGTGCTGAGTCATTCCTCTGAAGTCAGCCGTGGAGGCGGGGGAGAGAAGAGAGAGAGAGACAACGATCAGCCAATCCGTTTTTACATTACACAGGCACAGGGACAGATGTTCTAATGATACAGATGTGATAAGAAGATCTGTGATAGGTAAGAGAGGAGCAGGGGGGTAGGGGGGTGGGCCAGGTATGAGCAGGGAGGGGAGGGAGAGGGTTGAGGACACAGATGCAGACAGGAGAGCTGCAGCTGATGGAATCAAGCAAATGGACCACGGTATCAGGGGCTTAGCAACCATTATTATTGTGGCCTGGAGGGAGGATATAGCCAGGCAGGATCAGCCAGGGTATACAGGGGGCAAAATGACACAGCACAAGCACTGTGCTGTATGACATGTTTTAAGGGAACAGGATCAGGTTTATTTTCTCTTCGGGTTAACACACACTTTAGTTTTTTTACATTTGTGTCCCATAGACTTTAAAGTGCTAATTTTTAAGGCTTATATGCAAGTTATTGCCATAAAAAGTTTTTGGGGACCTGGGTCCTGTCCCAGGGGACATGTATTAATGCAAAAAAAAGTTTTAAAAATGCCTACTTTTTCGGGAGCAGTGATTTTAATAATGCTTAAAGTGAAACAATAAAAATGAACTATTCCTTTAAATATCATGTCTGGGGGGTGTCCTTAGTATACCTGTCAAGTAGCACATCTTTCCCATGTTTATAACAGTGCCACAACAGAATACATTTCTAAAGATAAAAATATAATTTAAAACTTCTCTTCGCTGTAATGTATTGTCAGATCCCAGCAATATAGATAAAAATATCAAAAATGCCCAAAAAAATGGCGTGGATGTCCCCCCAAAATCCATACCATGCCCTTCAGGTCTGATATGGATATTTAGGGGAACCCTGTACCACATTTTTAAAAAAAATGGTGTGGGGGTCCACCAGGCACTATATACTCTGAACAGCAGTATATATACTATACGGCCTGCCCTATATACTCTGCAGAAAATTGGGCCTTAGGTGTTGGTGGTACCAGAACACTGTAAGCCCTCAAAGTTACTCTTGTTGGATGCAGGAATGGGCCCTGCTGTGAAATATTATATAAAAAATTGTAATTACGTGCCCCTGTTAACCTCCCTGGTGGTGATCCCGAGACTGGCTCGGGTTGGGATTTCAGTACCATAAGCGGTAACCCCGAGCCAGATCACATCCCTGGATACAGGGAGGACACAGGGAGAAGTTACTTACCTTGTCCCCTGGATCCAGCGATGTCCTCCACGCTGTGTGATCGAGCTGTCCTCTGCTCGATTCACACAGTGCCCGAGTGCCGCCGAGCTCCATTCCCTGCGACGTTACGGCGCACGGGAGTAGAGATTGGCGCCAAATTCAAAAAAGTAAAAACACACAAAACACACACAGTACTGTAATCTTACAGATTACAGTACTGTATAAAAAAATGACACACCCCCTTTGTCCCTAGTGGTCTGTGCAGTGCCCTGCATGCACTTTTATATTATAAATACAGTTTTTTTTGCCTGGAATTTGGAGATTGTCCATAGCAACCAAAAAGTGTCCCTTTATGTCAAAAGTGATTTTAGACCAACTAGAAAACAGCGATAATAAATTATAATCACTTGCAGAATTGAGCGATAGCGATTTGTGGGGAAATTCGTCAAACACTAAATCTAATGACAGTGACAATTCTGCAAATGAGCAAATTTCTGTGTTTTTGGATTTGATTACATTATTGAATAATTTTTATTATTATTTATTATATTATAAACTTTATCATACCGGGATGTCTGCTAGACTCTGGTTTGAACAGATTTAAGAGAGTTATTCCTAAGAATTACCAGACTACAATATAAAACGCCTAATTTCCATGCAAAATAATTGTACCGCTTTCAGCACCTAAAACCAGAACTAATCATACCGCCAGGAAGGTTAAACAGGGGCAGAAAAATGTGGCCTTGGGTGGTGGTGCCACAACACTGTAACCCCTCACAGATACTCTTGTTGGGGGCAGGAACGGGCCCTGCTGTGCAACATGACTGCCAGTTTCTGGTCCTTCTGTGGTATCTCCTCTCTCTAGGCTCATGTTACTCCCTTCCTCAACCTGGGGACCAAAATCGGAGCCTTCAAATCACTGCACATCCTTCAGTACCATATAACCGGCACTGGTCAAATAATTCTGGGGACTCCTCCATGCATGATGGTGGGGCTATGGAAGGAGTGACTGTGGACAAGGAGCCAGTGGAATAGGCCAATTTGGCAGCTGCTTTGGAAGGCAGACTACTCTGAGCCTGGGTGACAGAGGATGAGGATGGCTTTGTTATCCACTCCACCAATTCTTCTGCATGTTATGGCTCAATAACATGGCCAACAGTAGCAAAAAAAGGACAAGCGTGTCCCACGGACACCTGCAGAGATTACACCATGTCCACAACCACCTCTGTTGACTGTAGACACAGAGGCTGCTTGCCCTCTTTATCTCATCTCTGTATCTGCAAGAGAACTTTCCATCAAAAAACAACAGAATTACTGGCTGGAGAACCAGATGAAAATAGATGTGATGGCTGCATAAGTTTTCTTTTTTAGGCTTTTATTCTTCTAAGGATTGGTAAGCTGCAATATAATAAATGATTTTGTGTTATACTGTATCATGTATCAGTGTATCAGGGAAAGTAATAGATGTGTCAGGACAAAGGTAATTTTAGGAACTTCTATTAAAAGTTACTATTGTGTCATGAAAGAACATAAAGTAGAAATGATGACAGATCAGTATATTTGACTGCATGCGTTTTAAAAGCATTGTCACTTGGCTTTGGATTTTCACCCTGGCCTTTTTCTAGACAAGGTCTCTTGCTTTACAGACAATGTCTAATTAACCCCATGTATACACAAAGCACTATAGCCTCCTAACATCCACTTATGTTTAATAGCTCTGGCATGTAGTACAAAGCATCAATTGGCATAAGCATGCCCTTTGTGCTCCTTTATCTTTGTCTTGGTCTTTTTTCAAGGGTTTGTCCATTAAACAGGAGGCTTTGAAGATACTTTTAAGATAATTCTTTCAACTGTAAGTTAATCCTTCCCATTTCATTTGGAGTGTCTCTCAAGGGTCAATCAATGAGATAGTTTTATTATGAAAATGTACATACTGCACTAGCAATTGGAAAGGCCGACAGGAAGGTGCTAAAGGCTAGAAGAAAGAAACATTTTTCAGTTGGTAAAAAATTTGAGAAGGAAAGCTTTCAGATCCTTCCAAGCCTGTATTTGCAATGTCTTCTAACAGACAGGGCGGATAGATTTTATGGTAGAAGAGATATTTTATAATAAATAACGTAATGCGAAAACACCCATGGACTTTTTCAGCATTTTTAAGCAGACAAAAATTTGATTTTTTACTTAAAGAGTAGCTACATATAAAGTTGATTTGCCTAACTAAAAATCAAAAAAAAAACACAAGAAAAAATTAATTTTTTTGGATGGATCATTTTTTCAACAAAGATATCGATAGATGTAATGTGTACTATAGAAAACGTAGGTACACACCCTTGCAAATGTTGGCATCAAAAGAGGGTATTGCCCACACAAAGTACAGTAAATGTGAGCCCCCTACCTTAACCACTTGTCCACTGGGTATTTAAACCCCCTTCCTAACCAGACCAATTTTCAGCTTTCGGTGCTCAGTCATGCAACACTATACCCATATGAAATTGTTGTCCTTTTTTTTCCACACAGAACTTTCTTTTGGCAGTATTTAATCACTGCTGTTTTTTGGGATTTTTTTCTGCTATAATAGAAAAAAGACTTCAAATTCTCAAAAAAAATGCATTTTTCTTTGTTTTTGTTATAAAATTTTCCAAATTATTAATTTTTCTTCATACATTTTGCCCAAAATGTATACTGCTACACATCTTTGGTAAAAATAACCCAAATTGGTGTATAATATTTGGTCCTTTTGAAAGTTATAGGGTCTAATTTCTTGAGAGCCTAGCAAGCCAGGAAAGTTCAAATACCCCCTAACTGGCCCCTTTTTGGAAAGTAGACATTCCAAGTTATTTAGTAAGAGGCATGGTGAGTTTTTTTAAGCTGTCATTTTTCCCACAATTCTTTGCAAAATTACGATTTTCTTTTTTTTCAACAAAATTGTCATATTAGCAGGTTATTTCTCACACACAGCGTATGCATACCACAAATTATACCCCAGAACACATTCTGCTACTCCTTCTGAGTATGGCGATAACACATGTGTGAGACTTTTACACAGCCTGGCCACATACAAAGGCCCAACATGCAGGGTGCATCATCAGGTGTTCTAGGGGCATAAATTATACATCTAATTTCCTGACTACCTCTTGCAATTTTGAAGGCCCTGGAGCACCAGGAAAATGGGAACGCCCCAAAAATTACCCCATTTTGGAAAGAAAATACTCCAACATATAATCTATGAGGTATAATGAGTCTTTTGAACGTGTCATTTTTTCTACAAGTTTTTGGAAAATGTGTAAATAAAATGAAAACGCATTTTTTTTTACACAAAGTTGTCAGTTTATACACAATTTCTAACACATAGCATGTACATACCAAAAATGACACCCCAAAATAGATTCTCCTACTCCTCTTGAGTATAGAGATACCACAGTGTGAGACTTTTCCACAGCCAGGCCACATACAGAGACCCAACACGCAGGGAGCACCATCAGGTGTTCTAAGGGCATAAATTTGTAAAATTAGATTTACCTATTACACATTTGTAAGGCACTGTAGTGGCACAGACACGCATAGTGTACAGCACACACTGTACACTATGCACATAGCACACATTGTATATTATACACAGAGCACACACACTTTACACAGGGCGCATACTGTATATTAGACACAGAGCGCACTATACACCAAGAACACACATTATACAAAGCTAAACACAGAGAATGCACACTATGCACAGAGAACACTATACACACAGCACACTATACACAGAGGTGGAGGGGGATCACAAATCGGCTGATATCAGAACTGCAAAAGTGCAGTGCAATGCAGTGCATAGGTGGCCACCTTACTGGAGCTTGTTCCTGTTCCACCATCCCCCGCACCACCCGGTCCACATGCACAGTCCACACCAGTCCAACACACAGCATAGTGAGTGATGGCTGGAAACTGGAAGTGACGCTGCAAAAGGCACCGCCCACCTCATCATCCAGTCCCACCAATCAAACACAGACAAGGAGCCAAAGGGACAAATGAGTGTAGATTGGGGAGTGTTAATGGCACATCGTTTGCGCCCTAAACTCTGCCAAAAAATGGGCAAATCAGCTTCCCAGCTTACAAATTATCAGTTGCAAAGATATAGTTCTTTAGTTTGTGGAGGGTGAGTTATTTTGAGGACTGCTATCCTGTGGGGATTCTCAAAAGTGTGTCCAGGAAGCTCAGGTTTCCTGTATTTTTTTGGGTTGTCTCTAGCCTGGTGTATGAGATTTTCCATCTCTGCTGCTCTATCCACCCACTTGAGCGATTCTGTAAAGGATGAAGGAGAGGTGCTTCTCCAGTGGATTGGGATGCATTGATTGGCCGCATTAATGAGGTGCAAGACAAGGAATTTTTATAAGATGACATAGGGATGGAAGTGTGATACAATAGAAACTGTGCGGGTGTGAAGTCAGGAGTGTATGTGGTAATTTGTGTGATCAGGTTATGAATTTCCATCCAAAATGGTTTGATGAGCGAACATTCCCACCAAATGTGATATAGTGTGCCTTGCGCTGTGTTACATCTCCAGCATAGCGCGGGGAGACTGGGATTAAATTTGTGTATCTTGTCAGGTGTCCTGTACCATCTAGAGAATATCTTGTATCTGTTTTCTTGGGTAGAGACATTGATTGAACCCTTGTGAATATGGCTATATATGCGCTCCTGGTTAGGTCTATATTGAGGTCTGCTTCCCAGTGTCTGACAATTTAGTATTTTTAGATTTTGTGGGTCGAGAAAAGGAGCACATAAACAGTCGAGATTAGGTGTCTGTGGGGTTCTTCGCTAGTACATAGGAGTTCAAAAGGCGTGTATACCCGATGCCAGATAGTGCTATGTTTTGAATCCTGGAAAAAGTGCCAGAGTTGTAGAAATTTAGAGGACATAGTGTGGTGCAACATTCCATTCTTTAAAGTCCCAGAGTAGAAGTTTGTTGTTTTGGAAGAATTGTTGAGCTCTTAATTGGATTTTGTGGGGTGTCTCAGTTGGGTTGTGCAGGGACAGGCCTGGTGGAAACTCAGGGTTTTTATCCAGAGGAGTCATGGGTCCGGGTGTAGGTTGCATATTCAGTTTTTTGCAGGCAGCCCTGAATTGTACCAAGTTGACTTTAATTAGGGGGTGTGAGGAAAGTTATTTAGGGATGTGAATGTGATTAATTCAAGGAAGGTGGCGTAATGGGAGGGGGGTAAATGAGTTTTCAAGATGAATCCAGTCTTACTCTGCTCATGTATGTGCCTATCTACTATTCTCGTCAGAAGACACGCCCAGTGATATTTTTGAATGTCTGGAATGCCAAGATCCACAGTGTCAGTCTCTCCCAAATTAGCCTGGGCACTTTGGAGGACCAAATGAGGTTCCTGCACATTAATTTGTAAGACGAAGGAAGAGGGGAGTGCAATGAAGATAGCCTGAAAGAGGTAGAGAAGCCTGGCCAACACATTCATTTTTAAGATAGCTGTTCTGCCAAACCAATAGAAAGGTCCTGCTTGCCATTTGAGAAGGTCACCTTGGCTGGCTTGGAGAACAGGTTGGAAGTTCTGTGTATATAGGTCAGGTGTGTAGGTGATAGTACGGGGTTTCCGGCAAAAAGGAAAATTACTTTTGCAGTGTGCAACAAGTGCCGTCGGGAGGGTGATGTTTAAAATGGAGAAGGCATTCGACAGGCGGCCGTTAATCCTAATTCTGGTGGTGGGTGATGAGTAGAGAGTTAGGATCATCTGGAGTCTGGAGTAGGCAATGTGGAATACCCATCGCTTGGAACAAGAATTTTTGTGACTTTAGTAACCTATTCAATTTCTACTTGCGAATAGTAAGCAAAAAGATCTGTCGTCCGATTTTCGGATTGTGTGTACGGGCATTAGGGACTTAGAGAGCTATATTGATCCTGGCATAATTACATTGCACATTTTTATAGCAAAGGAAAAACCAAGCACTCCAGCTCCTGAGGTGGCACCCGTACAGGCTGTGGAGAGGGGGCAACATATTGGTATACACATGCCAATTTTTTGGGTTGAGTTTGTTAAAAATATCACTTTTATCTGTAGGCACTACTTAACTAATGAAAATTGTTGACTTTTTTTAACATACTTGAACAGGTAAATGTTAGATGTTTATTCATTTTTAGACTTCAGGTTTAGTTTCAGTTTAAGTTTGACATGTAGCATCATTTTTTATTATAATCCATATTGAAGTTTTGTTATTTTTACAGTATGTTTACGCAGTGCTGCAACAATTAGTGTATGCCCTGTGCAACAAGAAAGTGTGTATGTGTATAGAAAACAAAACAAAACAAAAAAAAGATTATATATATATATATATATATATATATATATATATATATATATATATATATACATATATATATATATATGTGTGTGTGTGTGTGTGTGTGTGTGTGCCCATAAAACTCTCATACAAATAATCACATTTACTTGGTCAAGTATTCTTAGTTTATGTGCTAATTTTGAATCCTTTAAAATCTGATTGGGTTAACTTCACAGATCTTTTGAGAGTCTTGTCATAGGTAATTTCTACCTATATATTGGGATGCAATCACTTATAACTGAGCAGTGATTGGCCTCTTAGAGACAGTCAAAAGTCTGTCCTAAATGCAGGGAAATGATATGAGATATAATTACAAAACAAATGAAAAAAATAAAACAGGAACAAAAGTTGTTGGCATAGATTGTAAGGCAGAATCTTAATGTATATATTCCTTAGTTTGCCCTGTCTGCATATGAAATGCAAACACAGCATTTGCTTTGGTTTTCAATTCAAACAGGAACCACAGTGTATGTATTAAACATGACTCTAAACTTTAACTTATTTATTGAAGGACTGTGTATGTGAATAGTTACACACTTATGCAAACCTGCATGTCAAGTTTACCAATTACCTTCAAAGCAATCACTCTTGAATGTTAATAAAAATGACCTTTCCTTTTCAATCTAAAGCCTCTGTAATTTTCTGAAATTGCAATGCAATATGGCTACCTGGAGTTGTTCTGTACACAGAATGTGTACAGAACACCACCCGGAAGCATAATATCGTACTTGTGTGATTGGCTCATTGATTTTCCCAGAAGTCTGCCTAAGATACAAGTCAGATTTCAGGCATCCCCTGGAACAAAAATTAATTGTTGGTGAGATACGTCCAATAGGAACAGGGCTAAGGGGATGCGGGCCCTGCAGCTTTGCTCATTAGTGCCCTGTAGGTGCACAGCTGATTGATAATTAATGAAACCACTCCCATTAGACCCACTTGCCACAGAGGAACAAGCAGTGATTCCTTCAGAATAACAAAAGGTAGGAATCTGCAACAAAGGTTGTTACAATCCTTGCAATGTACATCACTCAGAGGGGAATGTTTTTTTCTCAACCAAAGTGGAGTTATGCTTTAAATGTAGCCCTTTCCTTAACCACTTGCTTACTGGGCACTTAAACCCCCCCTCAGTCCCAGACCAATTTTCAGCTTTCAGCGCTGATGCACTTTGAATGACAATTGCGCGGGCATACAACACTGTACCCAAATGAAATTTTTATCATTTTTTTCCCAAAAATAGAGCTTTCTTTTGGTGGTATTTAATTACAGCTTGGAGTTTTATTTTTTGCTAAACAAACAAAAAAGATGCAAAAAAAAAAAAATCATGTTTAATAGTTTGTTATAAAATTTTGCAAACGGGTCATTTTTCTCCTTCATTGAAGTGCGCTGATGAGGCGGCACTGATAGGCTGCACTGGTGGGCACTGATGGGCTGCATTGGTGGGCACTGATAGGCTGCATTGGTGGGCACTGATAGGCTGCACTGGTGGGCACTGATAGGCATAGTTAAGGCGGCACTAATAGGCACAGATAAGGCGGCACCGATGGGCACAGATAAGGCGGCACTAATAGGCAAAGATGGGCACAGATAAGGTGGCATGGATGGGTGGCACAGATGGGTGGCACGGATGGGTGGCACAGATGGGTGGCATGGATGGGTGGCACAGATGGGCACTGATATGTACCACTGATAGATGGGACTGATGGGCACTGATAGGTGGCACTGATAGGTGGCTCTGATAGGTGGCACTGCTGGGCACTGATGGGCGGGCATACAACACTGTACCCAAATTACATTTTTATCATTTTTTTCCCACAAATAGAGCTTTCTTTTGGTGGTATTTAATTACAGCTCGGAGTTTTATTTTTTGCTAAACAAACAAAAAAGATGCAAAAAAAAAAATCATGTTTAATAGTTTGTTATAAAATTTTGCAAACGGGTCATTTTTCTCCTTCATTGAAGTGCGCTGATGAGGCGGCACTGATAGGCTGCACTGGTGGGCACTGATGGGCTGCATTGGTGGGCACTGATGGGCTGCATTGGTGGGCACTGATAGGCTGCATTGGTGGGCACTGATAGGCTGCACTGGTGGGCACTGATAGGCATAGTTAAGGCGGCACTAATAGGCACAGATAAGGCGGCACCGATGGGCACAGATAAGGCGGCACTGATGGGCAAAGATGGGCACAGATAAGGTGGCATGGATGGGTGGCACAGATGGGTGGCACGGATGGGTGGCACAGATGGGTGGCACGGATGGGTGGCACAGATGGGCACTGATAATGTCATAAACAAATAAACATATATACACAGGCTTTGGTAACTAACATAAGTCCACATAACAGCTGGACATGGAAAAGACATAAATGTCAGTTATATTTAAAGGGATGGGATTTGTATATTTCACTCATTACTTATATTTACCAGTATTGCACTTATATTTTCTTTATAAATTATGGTAAGACTTAAAAAGAAAAGAAAATATTTTTATTTTTTGAGTAATTTAATATCAAATATTGCTAATAAATGCATTGCATCATCATGTCCTTTCCCTGAAAACGTACTGTAGAGGAGGACCTTTGTTCTCGCAGTGCCTCCTGCTAAGGCAGAGCTATAGCCCTCTAATCAGCAAGGTGCACGAGTATTGATGGTTGCAATGCTATATGTCTATCTCAGCAGGCAGTGATCCACAGAGAGACCACTTATTTTATGCGGAGAGCAGGGGTTTTGCTCTGCAGTATTTTGGCAGGGCACAGGCTTTTCTACTCAGGATGTGGCTGCTTTATAAAGAAAACAAACTGTAGGACTTTGCACACCTTTTATTGTGAGGCACCTGGAATGTATTTAGCTGATTGAGCTGAAAGATCGTTTGGAGTTTGATATATATTTACCCCAAGTTATTTTATATTCGTATTCATGAGAAAGTAAAAAGCGCTATGTTTTTCAATATCCTTTACTAACCAGTTCCAAACTGACTTTTGTTTCATTAAATTGCTAAGTTGTACAAGAATCTGCATAGCTGCAAATGCATGCACCAAATAATTTTTTTGGACATTTTATTAACTAAACCCCTAAGACTAATAATTTGTAAGTATTTGTAATTTATAATAATGTATTAAGTATTTGAGCCTTCACATACCATTACTAGTTTATTTTTCTAATACAGTCTAATGCTTTTTATTCTGCTCCTTATGTGGCTGTTAATGGTTGATACTGAAATGCATAGTCCTTCCAGCAGATTTGGTGATTTGCATACCTTAAAGATAAGTCATTACAAGTCATTCCTTCAGTTGCCCTTCACACAGTTGGATCCTTGGATTGATAACTTGAAATTCTCACCAAGCCATAATCCAAGACAGATGTTCACAGCTGCTTTTCTATTGCACTGCTGCACCACAGTAATTAAACACTGTGCCCCATTGGCTCTGGCATTATTAGCCTGTTAGCCCTGTAGAGAGAATCTTACAAATCTATTAATAATTATTATTCCTGTCATAAAACTCTTTTAGTGCTATTTTTTTCACTGCCGCCTAGGAAATGCCCCACAAACAACTGAAAGGCAGCACAAAAGAATACTACTAACATTTTGTTATATATTTATTATAAATTAGTTTTGCAAAAAAAAGTCTGCTTGTTTACTTAGATGTTAAAAGGAACCTATGGTTCCAACTTACCTTCTGTGGAACATTGGTCTTCCATTCTGTCAGTCAGCTCTCATTCTAGCATTATTCTTCTTTAAAGCCTATTACACGTGCTATAATTATGCTTAAGCATCATCTAATATTTGAAATATTGTATCCCAGTGTAGCCATTAAAAAGATACTCTTCCTAAATGATACATCATGGCTGCTCAAGGTCCTGGACTGACATCAACCATAAGGTATGAAATGTATAGAGAGAGGCAGTGTATCATGGGAAAGTTCTATATGAATCACAACTGTCATTAAAAAGAATGAAGGTGGCTCCTGGTGGATGTGCAAGCCTTTAAAAATGTTAAAATTAGAGTTTCAATGTTCAGGCATCAAAAAGACCCTAGAAGTGAATTTGTAAGAGATCTTTAGGTCGATGCTTTAGGCTAGAGTTAGGGTTAATGCTTTCCTTTCAAAAGTACTCCTTGACATCTCTCTCCTACCCACACTTATTCTCAAATAGTGGAACTGTCTCGGGGGGGGGGGGGGGGTTAGAGTGCCTTGAAAAAGTATTCACACTCCTTGAAATTTTCCACATTTTTTCATTTTACAACCAAAAACGTAAATGCATTTTCTGGGATTTTATGTGATAGACCAACACAAAGTGGCACATAATTGTGAAGTGGAAGGAGATGATAAATGGTTTTCCAATTTTTTTACAAATAAATACGTGAAGTGTGGCGTGCATTTGTATTTAGCCTCCTTTACTCTGATACCCCTAACTAAAATCTTGTGGAACCAATTGCCTTCAGAAGACACCTAATAAAGTAATTAGTAAATAAAGTCCACCTGTGTGTAATTTAATCTCAGTATAAATACAGCTGTTCTGTGAAGCCCTCAGAGGTTTGTAGAGAACCTTAGTGAAGAAACAGTATCAGGAAGGCCAAGGAACACACCAGACAGGTCAGGGATAAAGTTGTGGAGACATTTAAGACATAATTTGGTTATAGAAAACTATCTCAAGGTTTGAACATCTCATGGAGCACTGTTCAATCCATCATCTGAAAATGGAAAGAGTGCGGCACAACTGCAAACCTACCAAGACACGGCCTTCCACCTAAACTGACAGGCTGGACAAAGAGAGTGTTAATCAGAGAAGCAGGCAAGAGGCCCATAGTAACTATGAAAGAGATGCAGAGATCCACAGCTCATCTGGGAGAATCTGTCCACAGGACAACTAGTAGTTGTGTACTCCACAAATCTGGCCTTTATGGAAGTGTGACAAGAAGAAAGCTATTGTTGAAAAAAGCCATAAGAAGTCCCATTTTTTCAGTTTGTGAGAAGCCATGGTCAGATGAGACGAAAATGTGACTTTTTGGCCTAAAAGAAAAACGCTATGTGTGGCAGAAAACTAACACTGCACATCCCCCTGAACACACCATCCCCACCAACAAACATGGTGGTGGCAGCATCATGATATAAGGATGCGTATTCCAGCATGGACAGGGAAGCTGGTCAGAGTTGATGAGAAGATGGATGGAGCCAAATACAGGGCATTCTTAGAAGAAAACCTGTTAGCCCTTGTACACACGGTCGGATATCTTTCCTATTGGACAGTTTTGTTGGATATTCCGACTGTGCGTGGTCTGCATCGGACCAACTTTTCCAACTTGCCGGTAAAAAATTTTGACAAAATGCTCCGATAGGACATACTCCGATCATGTGTAGCCTACTCCGACGGACAAAGTGCCACGCATGCTCAGATCAAATTCCTAGACCAAAGCTATTGGCTACTATCCTGAACGTAGTCCCGTCGTAACGAAATAACGTCATCACGTTATGTACAATCGGATTTTCCAATAACTTGGTCCGACCGTGTGTATGCAACATCACTTCCGGACCTCTTCCGCAATGAATCCGTCGGAATAACCCCGGATGGATTTGGTTGTCGGAATCTCCGACCGTGTGTACAAGGGCTTAGAGTCTGCAAAAAACTTATGACTGGGGCAGAGGTTCACCTTCCAGCAGGACAACAGACTTAAACATTCAGCCAGAGCTACAATGGAATGGGTTAGATCAAAGCATATTCATGTGTTAGAATGGCCCAGACAAAATGCAGATCTAAATCCAATTGAGAATCTGTGGCAAGATTTGAAAATTGCTGTTCAGACACTCTCCATCCAATCTGACAGAGCTTGAGCTATTTTGAATAGAAGAATGGGCAAAAATATCACTCTCTTGATGTGCAAAGCTGGTAGAGACATTCCCTGCAATTACAGCTGCAAGTCTTTTTTGGGGAAGTTGGTTCTACAAAGCATTGGCTCAGGGGGGCTGAATACAAATGCACGCAACATTTTTCACATATTTATTTGTAAAAAATGTTGAAAACCATCAACTATGTGCCACTTTGTGTTGGTCTATTCCATAAAATCCTAATTAAATACATTTACATTTTTGGTTGTAACATGAAGAAATGTGGACAATGTCAAGGGGTGTAAATACTTTTTCAATGCACTGTATCCTGTGACCATTTACACATATCATAAAATCATCAAAACTCTACAGTTTGCTCAAAGACTAAACTTACACCAAGGACCCGTTTTTATCTAGGTTCAATATAATTCTGATTTATCACCCAGCAGATTATAATGACAGAGCAGAATACTTATTTTTTATTACTGTATTATTTTGTTTTAAACCCTAAGATTTGGACCAAAAACCCTTTCACATGTTAGTTCCAGGATCAGAGCCAACATAAGGTAGCTTAGGCAGCCACCATAGTTGACAGGCTGGGGGGGTAAAACCTGAATCCTCAGGGGTGTGTCTTAAGTGGGAGCAGAGACCCCCATCTCTGTCCAGCATCCTGTCTAATATCCTTCCCTGGGGAACTACAGACTTCGTCACACAGAGCTGCTTATACAGGGAGACCAACTGTGCTCACCAATCTCTGTCACTGCTGCTTCACTGCACCAGGAGGTTTGGGACCATGATATCCTTTAGAGAGGAGGGGGAGCCAACTGGCCGGCAGATCCAACATCATCAGAAGGGTACTGCCTCAGAGACTCACCAAGCCTAAGCAGAGAGAGACAGCTTCTAAACTGAGCACGTTTGCTCACTCTCCTGCCAAAACTTGCTCCCAACCCTCTCCTGCTGCACCAGTCTCTTCTCCCCCTGCAGAGTCTTCATGATCTCCGGAGCTGCAAGAGTCATGCTGCATACCTCGGCACCCCCTCAAACACTGAGAGCAAGCAGTAGAAGATAGCCGAGTAGCCTTACTCAGTTACTAATGATGCATCAGAACCTTCTTTTAAAAAAAATCTTGCTGCAGTTCACACTTATGGCATCTCTCTAACTATTCTCACAGATGATAGTCAAGGAGAAGTAGGGCCAAAGCTCTGTTGGCCCTACTGTGCCTGTGGATAACAGGAGTGCACTTTGTTCTGCACTCCTGTGACCCAGTTCAGCCGACGGCATACTAAAGCCCATTGTCGACTTACATCACAGGGCTCCTCCAGGCTCTGCAGGGATCCCAACTTTATTGTCAGGACCCACCCAGACGCCTGACCAGCAGCTGGCTCAGCCTTTCAGAATGCAGCTGAAAGCCTGAGCCAACTACTCCCACCCCTTTCACAGCCAGGAACTCCAGTGAGGTAATCAAAGTTATATATAAAACAATGCCGAGCTGTACCATGTAACAAACAATAAAATTCTACATACAACCTGTCTCTATCTTGGAAAACACTCTCAAATAACAACCCATGTCCATAAATAAAATTCATAAAAATAAAAGTTCTTCAATTTTGTAATGTTAAAATGTCCACCATTAATCCCTTGCCACTTGTGTACGTTTATAGTCTATTGCTTCTGCCAACAGATTTTGTGACTTCACTGAAAGTTACCTTCCACCATTATATTGTGCAAATCCTTGTGATTTGACCCAATAAACATCAGGTCTTGTGTGCTTTCCTTTTTCAACAGGGCAATGTATACCAAGAGCGATGTTCCCCTCTGGTCCAAGTGTCCTTCAATCCACCTCCATCCTCAGCAATTCAGTTGCTGCTAGACACCAGTAATTCACAAATGGTTGAAGTACACCCCATACAGCAGATTAACAGAACAGACTTTGCTTTATCAAACTTTATACTTACGTTTTAATACTATGCATAAACAATGTGAATTTGTAAAAATTTTACCATTTTTACTATACGACCCATTCTCTTGGCATACTTACATACATAAAAGTTAAATATTGTTGCTTTTGAAAGCAGAATAATTTTCAAAGGCCCTGAATTCTAACGCCATCTTTTTTGTGACCTCACTAATTGTAAATGTATGAACAAGAGAACATTTTATGGTGACCAAAATGGTCATTATTGTATCCACAAATGGCAGCTAAGTTACTAGACAAAGTGGGAACAACAAAACCTGCCAGTGTCAAATCAGTTTGTGCCAACACATTTACTTATATGTGTGCACCATTTGACCAGTTCTAAACATTATGCCGTGTGCACGCGACTGGACTTTTTGACCAAACTGGTCCGACAGAACGAATCCGTCTGACAATTCGACCGTGTGTGGGCTTCATCGGACCTTCAGCGGACCTTTTCTGTCAAAAATCAGACGGACTTTAGATTTAGAATGTTTCAAATCTCTCTGACGGACTCAAGTCCGGTCGAAAAATCAGTTCGTCTGTATGTTAGTCCACGGACGAAAACCGACTCTAGGCAGCTATTGGCTACTGGCTATGAACTTCCTTATTCTACCCCAGTCTTACATCATCACGGTCGAATTCCTCAGACTTTGGGGTGATTGTGTGTAGACAAGTCCGGTTGTGTGTACACGGCATAAGGGAAAATTAGTCTTTATCTCTCTATTGTCTCGATTAACACAATTTATCATGTATGGTAAAGTGTCTGCCTTTAAATCCGACAGTATACTTCCTCCAACAACACATTCTGGAGTGAAGTTTCATGTTAACGGTCACATGGCACAAATAGTGCTAACAAGGGTGGAACCTGCATGAAAGCTTGCCAACAGCAAGAGAAAAGAAGAAAGGGTACACGGTGGGTGGTTAAAAAATGTGTCCTTTGAAGTTAACGTTTTGCAGAGCAAAACTAACCTTTTCCTGAAAATCAATGTGTACTAAGCAAGTCATTTTTGAAAAGTTTATCTGCAGCTAGCACCCATGTGTATAAAGCTTACAGTGGACCTAAAGTTATTCCTGTCCCTGTACACCAGTGACTGCTGATGTTAAATAATAAAAATGAAAGTAGATGTAAAGGCTGAAGGTATTTTACCTTTGTGCATTCTATGCATGAAGGTAAAAAACCTTCCGTGTGCTGTTCCCCCCACAGCCCCCCTAATACTCACCTGACACCCCCCCCCTTGATCCAGAGATGTGCATGGGAGCCTCTGCTGTCCTGGGTCTCTCTCTCCTTATTGGCTGAGACATCAGCGGGAGCCATTGGCTACCACTGCTGTCGATCACAGGCAGTGAGCCAATGAGGAGAAGGCAGGGGGTGGGGTTAAGTCACAGCTCTATGTATCTTATGGACACAAAGAGTGGGGCTTGGGAGCAAGCATGCACTAGTGCCCCCATAGCAAATGGCTTGCTTTTGAGGGCACTAGTCAAGGAGGAGGAGCCAGGAACAAGAGGATCAGGGCTGATCTGTGAAAAACCTACAGACATTCGCTAATGATAACACGTCTATTAATGCTACTTATAATTTCTGGCCAACTGCTGTCTTTAGGGACAGTCAATCAAGCAGGTTAGAAAGCCGGTTCTAATTGCTATTGTTTCTATATGAAAAAGTATTGCCAGATGTGTGTGGCCTTCTTGTGTGTGGCTGCATTCTTTTTTTCTGCTCCAAAATGCTGATTGTGCTCATTGTTTAATATAATGCTGAGGTCCAAAGTCCATGAATCCTTTGGTGTGGTGCTAATGAGCTCTTAGGATATCTAAAAGACAGCTTTGTGATGATAATGTCAACTGGGCACCCAAAACACTGGTGTGAGATAGGGCAGCCATGTTGCACAAAATGCATGTTCAGCCATGACATTTCTTTTCTAGTAGCAAAGATCCCTCCCTAGGACTTCATCTTATACAATCTTATACAATTCCAGAACATCGTTATCAGTTTATTGAGAGGACAGCACAGGCCCCCTCAACCCTATTAACACAATACACATCTCAGTCTCACTCTAATAGCCCTCAAAAACCTTCAGTCTAATGGCTAGTACACACTATTAGAGTTTTTTTGTTCAACCCAGCGAGCTCAGGACTAGCCACTGTACTAACTATGTGATGTACAAGCTCCTCTGATTAAATATTGTGTTCTGATAGGCGGACAGCCTCCAACTAGAACACACCTGTCAGCGCTGAGAGCACTGATCAGATACCAATCGGCAGACTTTTTTCAGTTATGCTCCCTAGACAGAAGCCGGCTGAATGACTGGCTTCTGTAAGACTGGCTGCCGTACACAGGGCAGAATTAATTCAAAAAGCAAGCAGAGCAGATATCTACCTAGATAATAGGAATATAGGCCAACCACCCATCGTAAATAGTTTAGCTGGAGTATTTAGTGAATATACATTTCTGTCTATCTCGTTATGAAGAATCCAAACTTCAGTGTATTTCATAACTCCTGAGATAATAACAGTACCACCAGGATAAGGATGTATTTATCATAATCAATTATTTAGCCACATTTTAACCCCAAACACCGCTATATTAGAAGGTACTGGAGGTAAACTGGGCACATTACCTCTCCTAGGTAAAATAGCCACCTGATACCCATCATATTTGCATTCATTAAAACAGTAATTCTATGCTGGACAATAATATACAAGTTACCAGAATGCAACCTGTAAGTGTTTGAAGATATTAATACCCATATAAAACTGTATTTTAGGGAGTGGCCACTACATGGTCATGAACAAAGTGACATCCCATTGGCCACTCCTCAGACCTTCTCATTGGTCAGATAATTTCTGTCCACACCTTCCTCAAGAACCAGAAAAAAAGGGGCCACATCAGCAGTCTGGAGCTTTCCTTTTACCATCAAAGATGGAACACCAACAAAGCCACTGATCCATCTTGCTCACTGAACCTTGTTAAGTATTTTCATTTTTAAACCCTTTTTATTTCTTTGTATTATTGGCTTGTTTTCATTTGCAATACCCTTTTTTGTAAGAATTTTGTTTGCACCATTTTAACTTTTTTAATTAAAAGATATTGTAGAATTATTAATATTGTCTCTAATGCACAAAGACAGAACTTAAAGAATCCATATCTCTTTGAAGAGCATTTCTATATGGTAAATCTTTGTATATACCTGTCTGTGGTGATAGTGTGTGTGTGTGTGTGTTACAAATATTTATCTAAAGTCATAATTGTTATTGATTATATTGTGAACATTTGTTATTTTACCATACAAATATCTGGTGGCAGGCTAAAGAGTTAATTGCTTTGTTAATCAAAACCAGTGTTGATCACTCTCAGTCTGCTGGCACTTTAATGTGGTCCCATGAACTGGAACATTTTTGTGCAAGGTGAGGCTGAGTGCGCCATTGTCATGTATCAGTGACAGTACAGTGTGAGTTTGACCAGCCATTTTTCACAGGTTGGTGAAGGTGGCCAGGGTCAGACCCTCTATCTGTCTGCACATGCCTACCTAACTATAAAAGCATTTTTAATACCTCATAATGATGATCGACTTCCCTTTTTATGTCCAAGAAACCAATGATACTGGTACTACAATGAAGAAAAAAGGCAAATTTCTTTTATAGTCTGTTTTTTCTTGATTGTTTTCTTCTTCATCATCATCAGTTCATACTAGTGTAAGCTGATGATGTTGAAAATGTTAACTGCCAAAACATTTGTAATTTAACATTTGCTATTTGCAGATTGTTTTCTGTATAATTATCTCTGTACATATTTAGTTATACATGTCCAATACACATTATTTAAAAGGGCAATTATTTTTTCTGCTTTTGCAGAAAAAAAAAAGTTGAAACCATCAGAAGCTCATAATAGGAATACCTGTATTTTGCAGAACATTTTCACCTTTAATATCCAATTCATGAGGATGAATCAGGTTAGAGGGATTATTTTTTTTAAATAGTTCATTTCTAGCATAGAAATTGATGATAGTACACAATGTGCACAATTTTTAGCAGTGTACAGCACTGTTAATGCCTTGTTCAATATCCTTAGCAAAATTCTACAAGTTATTATTTTAAAGCAGTAATGGTAGAGGCAAAACTTTTACATTTTTGTTAAAAGGTGGTAGGTGGGTTAATTTATTATCACAGAATTGTTTCATACAACTATTTTTATCTACAGTAAAAAATGAAGTTGCTTGTATTACTAGTGATAGGCAAACAACACAACATTTTCAGTAAAGAGATCCATTAGCTGTAGAGTGCTGTCATAGTTAGTTCCAGCCTTTTAGTCACAGAAACAAAGATAACGAAGAGTAAAAATAAATGGCTAACTACAATGGAAATCATAGCAAGCTATTATAGTTCAAGGCCCTTATTCTAGTTTAACTACTCTAGGTTATTCGCTATACAGTCTGTCAGAAGAAGGGACCTTATGCCTTGAAAGCTTGATGTGATTTTTTCAGCACTTAGCCATTAAAAGTACTACCCTTACTTTTGTTACTTTGACAGAAAGTGCAATCATAAATATATTCAAGCACAATATCACACTACATTTTGGTTTACAATTCTGAGTACTACTGGGTAGATGTGCAATGTAAAAAAAAGGGACACTTTTTTTTATATACTAGGGGAAAAAAATCATTCCAGCTGTGACACCAAAATCCAAAATGCCAAAAAATCGAATCATCCTACTGGTTATTTGTTTAATCATTTAGACTCATTTAGAAAAGTGGTCTTGACAACTAGTTATAAGAATATTTTGTCTTCCAAAAATGGAAAAAGATAGAGTGCTTCTGAGATGTTGATTAATGTGCCAGGAAGACAATGTGTTGCCCAACTAGAATCTTTGTTTCTGAAACAAATTTAGTTGCAACCTTCACTAGCGAAAGAAACTTAAAGCTTTTTTTTCCCAATATGAAAATTGAAGTGAACAGCTATAAGGAGTTATATGAAGCTTATTAGGTCTACAAATCTATTGAATGCAATATGAGTAAATCAATATTTATAAATATACTAGAAATGCTACTTTTTTTCTCTTTTTTTTTCTTAGAGAGAATGTACTCTGACCAGCCTACAGGAGGGTTTTTCTTTTAGGGTCCCTAAAAGACATATGCCCTGCAATAAGAGGGTTTCAAATGCGGTAAACATGCAGGTTCGTTTTTTGGTTTGCTGCCACAACTTAACGTTTATTTGGTAACACACAACAATGGAAAAAGAGGGCTAAAATTGTTAACCTGAATGTACTTGGCAAGACATAAAGGATCTGATTTACTAGAGTGTAAAATGGGATTACGCGAACCTGTGTTGACTTGAAAAAGCTAATCACTTGGAAGGGTATAACAAAAAAAAAAAAAAAAGTTGTCCAAATATGACTGGATGCTTAAAGTCAGCACAGGCTCACATTACAAGTTATGTAAGGTAACTACCCTCAAATAAAGGTCTGGGCCCTGTTTTCTGTTGTACAAGGTATGCTTTTGGAGCTGTCCTGTACAACATTGTTTATGCAGGAATTATAGTGTTGTAAATATTCACTGGGAACTCAGAAGTCACCTCTCCTAGTCTCCTATTATGCACCAAGTCTGTTTTACTACAAGGGGAGTTGTTTTTACTGAGCAGTGTGTTAGGCCTGCCCTACCTTTTATTTTTTCAATGCATGAAAGAAATTACAGGTGCTAATACTTTTTACAATGTGCAAGTAACCCATATACCACCACTGATAAAGATAAGAAAATCACTCTACTGTACACAAATGAAATTCAATAATACTTAACAAAGAGTTTTTTT
The DNA here is from genome assembly GCF_037356315.1 of Lithobates pipiens. Classification (NCBI taxonomy): domain Eukaryota; kingdom Metazoa; phylum Chordata; class Amphibia; order Anura; family Ranidae; genus Lithobates; species Lithobates pipiens. The sequence goes on along the minus strand of NW_027507748.1, from coordinate 284,265,564 downwards.
TTTTTAATTCTGTTGTTTTTTTCTTGCCAAACAACAGTTTTATGTCTGTCTTTCTCAACCAGGTTTCATGCTCTCTCAGCGTCCCTTCTGCTTTCCAAACCGGAAAAGTTTGTATCATCTGAAATTACAACCCCTATATAAAATTATTAAAGGAAACATGTTAAGAAAGAAACACAGAGGATTGCTAGAAGGAGGGAGAGAAGGAAGCGCCAGCTTAATGCAGAGATTTACAATCCATTTATTAGTAGGTTAAAATGCACTTACATAATGCAAGTGAGTTTACAGCTCAGTAGGTGGAAGGTGGGAGGAGGGAAGTCCGTCCTAATCAGTTCATCAGCATAACACCATCCACAGGGATGAAACATTAGATTGCAGGATTCATAGGCATCCTGTGGCCACCAGGAAGTAAAACCAGTGTGGAGCGCCGGTGTAAATGACATTACCAGATAGACGGTAACAGAGAGACAAAACAGTCTAAGCGCTCAGAGCTCCCGCTCTTCTACAGGCCTAGGGGGGAACTGTTCTAGGCGGCAATTTAAATTTAAACACAGCACCGACCTAAAAACAGCAGTATAACTGGACATTTTATTAAAATACACATTTTGGGCCAGCATTTGCACAATAAAAAATAGCTGTACAGAGACAACCAGTATAGGGATAGTTTAAAAATGATATATATCAAACAACAGACATTGATGGGAATAGATAAAAATGATCCATATACATATATATACACATATACATGCACCCCTCTTCCAGAGGGGATATACACACACATATATACCCAAATGCATATAATGGCAACTAAAAACAGTAATAATAAATTTAAATAAAATATAAAAAGAAACACTATAAAAACAAGCAACAGTAGTAATTAACTTCTTCAGATACACATTATAGCCGAATGACGGCTACAGCGCAGACCTGCTTTGCCAGGAATATGTCTATTGACATCCTCCCATGCCTGAGCAGCCTACGTGCCCCCTGCAGGGTGTGCGCGGTGCGCTTTTGGATCAGCGAGTCTATGAGACTCCCTGGATCACAGATTGGAGTATCCCAACCCCTTACCACATGATCAGCTCTCAGCCAATGACAGTTGATCATGTGATCTCAACAGAGCCGACAATTGGCTATTTGTTCTCCTCGCACTGACAGCATGACACACAAATAGCGCTTTCTTTTGGTGATATTTATTCTCTAGTGAGTTTTTGTATTTTTGTGCTATAAATAAAAAAAGACCAAAAATGTTGTATAAAAATGCATTTTTCTTTGTTTCTGTCATAAAATATAGCAAATTTGTAATTTTTCTTCATAAATTTTGGCCAACATTTATACTGCTTCATACTTTTGGTAAAAATAACCCAAATCAGTGTACATTATTTGGTCTCTGTGAAAGTTAGAGTGTCTACAAACCATGGTGCCAATCATTTAAAATTGATCACACCTAATCACACCTTATGTACCTATCTCATTTCTTGAGACACAAACAAGCCAGGAAAGTACAAATACCCCCAAATGACCCTTCTTGGAAAGTAGACATTCCAAGGTATTTAGTAAGTCAATGGTGTGTTTTTTTTAAGCTGTAATTTTTTGCTACAATTCTTTGCAAAATGAAGATTTTGTTTTTTTTGTTTTTTTACAAAATTGTCATATTAACAGGTTATTGCTCTCACACAGCATATGTATTCTTGCAAATAAACCCCAATACACATTCTGCTACTCCTTCTGAGTATGGCAATACCACATGTATGAGACTTTTTTTTTTACAGCCCAGCCACATATAAAGACCCAACATGCAGGGAGCACTGAAAAAAGGAAGACTAATTGATTGGACTTTTAAAGGCACATGGATAGCTGATCTAATAATAATCACACGTATTAATCAATTATATAAAAAAAAAACATAATTACAGATAAAGAATCAATAGAGTTAGAATTGTTGTGCGAGGGTGTATTGATACTGACACCATAGAATAGTAGTAATACAATAACAAACAACAAAGAACCACATCTGTAAACAATGGTCACATTGGAGTTTTAAAGGTATAATCTCCAAGTACAGGTGTGGATATTGTCAAGATGTTGAGTCATTATACCTTTAATTCTCCAATGAGACCACTAACTCATGATGACCCATCATATTTTTGAAGACTCTGGAACACCAGGACAAAAGAAATGCCCACAAAATTACCCCATTTTTGAAAGCAAACACCCCAACATATAATCTATGAGGCAAAATTAGTTGTTTGAACATGTCATATTTTTCCAGAAATTTTTGAAAAATGTGTAAAAAAATAAAAAAAAAATTTTTCTAACACATAGCATGTACATATGAAAAATTGCCCCCCAAAATAGATTCTCTTACTTCTTCTGAGTATGGCGATACCACATGTGTAAGACCAGGGCCAGTACAAGAAAGGGGCAGAAGGGGAAGATGCCCTGGGTGGTACAGTTTATTGCAGGGAGGGGGGGTGCAGGGGAAGTTGGCTTCTAAAAACTGGCTGGATAATAGCTGCAGTTGCAATGATGTGACGAGTGCGCTCCTGCACCCGACACAAGCCAACATGCCAGCCCTTCACTTGCCTTCCTTGTCAGTGGAGATACTAGCAACTCTCCCCCCTCCCCCCAGACAGGTGCTTTGTAGTTTCGGCCGGCCTGGCGTAATGTCACTCACTGAGAGGCCGGCAATGATGGGAGGACCAAGAGGAGCCGAGGAGGAGCCGAGGAGGAGAAACTAAACACTGCATGACTGCAGTGTGTATCGCACAAGTAAGCAGATGATTGCAGCTTAATTAACTCAGTAGATTTGGGGGGCTAATTACCAATGGTATTACATTTTTGTAATATACAGCATGAGGGGGTTAATGTATTGCCATTGGTTACTGATGCATTAGTGACCAGTGTCAGCTAATTAAACCCTTTGTGCTGCATTGGTGGCACCAGTGTTAGTGTTAATTAACACTGACACTGGTGCCACTAATGCAGCACAAAGGGGTTAATTAACTGCTACTGGTCACTAATGTATCAGTGACCAATGGCAATACATTAACGACCCTCCATGCTGTATATTACAAACTGGGTCAAACACCAGTGATAAAAACAAAGTCTTAATTACCAGATTGCATGGACCTCCTATCACAGCTACTCATACTTCTGGGATTTGAGAAGAGCAGTGACATTAGGTGATGGAGCGAATCCTGGAAGGAGAGGTAGCTGCGATTAGACAATCGGCTTGCTTTGATCCTTATGCAATTACATGTTTGTGCTGTAAAAGCAAAATTTTATACTGAAAAAACTTTTTAAAGATTTTTACAGTATGGCTAGCAAGCCTTTTTGTATTTTGGAGACCATCTGTGATATTGTTTCCTTGATGGTGGGTCCACTTGCCATAAGGGGTTTCCCTGGATGGTTAAAGGACCTTGCTGGGTTTAGTGTCACTGACCTTCCCTGATAGGAGGTCTGTGCAATCTGGTAAGCAAGCACTTTATCTATGGTGGAGGTTACTGTCACAGGATCACTCAATTGAAGGTGGCGGATGGTGCGGATGTTACCAAATAATTTTTTTATCGCTTTGTTTTTATCACTGGTGCTTGACTCAATATTAACCACTTGACCACTGGGCACTTAAACACCCTTAATAACCAGACCAATTTTCAGCTTTCGGTGCTCTCGCATTTTGAATGACAATTACTCAGTCATGCAACACTGGACCTATATGAAATTTTTGTCCTTTTTTTCACACAAATAGAGCTTTCTTTTGGTGGTATTTAATCACCGCTGGGTTTTTTATTTTTTGTGCTATAAAAGAAAAAATACCGAAAATTCTGTAAAAAAATGAATTTTTCTTTGTTTCTGTTAGAAAATTTAGCAGATTAGTAATTTTTTCTTCATAAATTTTGGCCAAAATTTATACTACTACATATCTTTGGTAAAAATAAGTACAAATTGGTGGATATTATTTGGTCTTTGTGAAAGTTATAGAGTCCACAAGCTATGGTGCCAATATCTGAAAATTGATCACACCTGAAGTACTGACGGCCTATTTCAATTCTTGAGACCCCAACATGCCAGAAAAGTACAAATACCCCCCAAATGACCCCTTTTTGGAAAGAAGACATTCCAAGGTATTTAGTAAGAGGCATGATGAGTTTTTTGAAGTTGTCATTTTTTCCCACAATTCTTTGCAAAATCAAGATTCTTTTTACTTTTTTTTTTTTTTTCACAAAATTGTCATATTATCAGGTTATTTCTCACACACAGCATATGCATACCACAAATTACACCCCAAAACACATTCTGCTATTACTCCCGAGTATGGTGATACCACATGTGTGAGACTTTTACACAGCGTGGCCACATACAGAGGCCCAACATGCATGGAGCGCCATCAGGTGTTCTGGAGCACCCAGGACAATTCTGACATTTCTCTCCTACATGTAAAAATCATCATTTATTTGCTAGAAAATTACATAGAATTCCAAAACATTATATATGTTTTTTTAGCAAACACCCTGGAGAATACAATGGTGGTCTTTGCAACTTTTTATCTCGCACGGTATTTGCGCAGTAATTTTTCGAATGCTTTTTTTTGGAAAAAAAAACTGTTTTGTGCTTAAAAAAAAAAACACAGTAAAGTTAGCCCAATTTTTGCATAATGTGAAAGATGAAGTTACGCTGAGTAAATAGATACCTAATATGTCACTCTTCAAAATTGCACACGCTCGTGGAATGGCGGCAAACGTCGCTACTTAAAAATCCCCATAGGCGGCGATTTACATTTTTTTTACTGGTTATATGTTTTGAGTTACAGAGGAGGTCTAGGGCTAGAATTATTTCTCTCGCTCTAACGTTCGCAGCGATACCTCACATGTGTGGTTTGAACACCGTTTTCATATGTGGGCGGGACTTACGCATGCGTTCGCTTCTGCATGCGAGCACATGGGGACAGGGGCGCTTTTAAAAAAAAAAATTTTTTTATTGTTCATTTTACTTTATTTATTTTAGTTTGACATTTTTTTCCCCAAAAATAATTTTTTTGATCACTTTTATTCCTATTACAAGGAATGTAAACATCCCTTGTAATAGGAATATGGCATGACAGGTCCTCTTTACAGTGAGATGTGGGGTCAATAAGACCCACATCTCACCTCTAAGCTGGGAAGCCTGAAAAAAAAAAAAGATTCTGGCTTTGATCGTATTAGCGATTCGGTAGAAGCACCGGAGGGCGGAGGGCGGCGGGAGATGTCTATGGCTGGGTATTGCAGGGTATCACCGACTATGGCTGGGTATCTCAGAGCATGGTGTTGCAGAGTATTGCGTTGCAGAGCATTGCAGGGTATTGGCGGGTGTTGCAGAGCATTGCAGAGTGTTGCAGGGTATTGGCGGGTGTTGCAGAGCATTGCAGAGTGTTGCAGGGTATCGGCGGGGGTTGCAGAGCATTGCAGAGTGTTGCAGGGTATCGGCGGGGGTTGCAGAGCATTGCAGAGTGGTGCAGGGTATCGGCGGGGGTTGCAGAGCATTGCAGAGTGTTGCAGGGTATCGGCGGGGGTTGCAGAGCATTGCAGAGTGTTGCAGGGTATTGGCGGGTGTTGCAGAGTGTTGCAGAGTGTTGCAGGGTATTGCAGAGCGTTGCGGAGTGTTGCAGGGCATTGCGGAGTGTTGCAGGGCATTGCGGAGTGTTGCAGGGCATTGCGGAGTGTTGCAGGGCAATGCGGAGTGTTGCAGGGCAATGCAGAGTGTTGCAGGGCAATGCAGAGTGTTGCAGGGCATTGCAGAGTGTTGCAGGGAATTGCAGAGTAATGCAGAGTATTTGCAGGGAATTGCAGAGTAATGCAGAGTATTTGCAGGGAATTGAGGGGTTAATTTTCGGTGAGCAGCGATGTGGGCACTGCAGATGCAGCCCACATCGCTGCTGACACCGATCTCTTCCCCCTCCGCTGTACCGATCGGTACAGAGAGGGGAGGGAGGAACCGGCGTCATAACATGACGCCGGCTTGTTTACAAGTGATCACTCCGTCATTTGACGGAGCGATCACGTGGTAAACGGCCGCGATGAGCGGCCGTTTACCGTGATTCGTGATGCGCCGGGTCCACTGGACCCAGCGGTCACGGATGCTCTCGTGTGCGCGCCCCAGGGGGCGCGCGAGAGCAGAATTCTGGGAGGCCGTTAATTAACGGCCTCTCAGAGTTAAACAACCGCCCTGAAGCCGTTAATCGGGAATGGGCGGTTGTTAAGTGGTTAATTAGCGCAACTTTGTTTATGAATTTATGATTTGGTTGCTTTAGATGTTTATGTTTATTTTAGAATAATTAGCACTGTATTTTGGTTTATTTGATGTATATTACAAATACCATTGGTAATTAACCACTTGCCGCCCCATCACAGTACATATACTGCTATGGGGTGTCAGCTACGGGCGTATGATGCTGCCTGTTTCAGGCGGTCGGACGCATGCTCCCACTCACCTACTCACCTGTGATTTGACACATCAGGAAACTGTCAGCAGATCCCAGCCAATGATTCATGGCTAGGACATGCTGATCGGCTGTGTCAAATCACAGCCCAGAACTCTGTGTTGACAATCAATACAGAGGCTCTATAAAGGGAATGATTACTTTTTTATTTTCCTTGCAAAGCACTGACTCTTTGTTTACATGGGGAGGCGGGCAGCGCAGGTTGCCATCTTCGCCCTGGGCACCAAATGACCTTGTCCCGACACTGTGTGAGACTTTTACACAGCCCGACCATATACAGAGGCCCAGCAAAAAAATGCACATCTAATTTCCTGACAAACTATCATTTTTGAAGGCCCTTCATATTTCTAACACATGCCAAGAATTACAATCCAAAATAAATTCAATTGAGGAAAGGGTAAAAAAAAAAAAAAGAAGTATTACCTGTGCTTTTAGTAGTGCCCACAGAGGAGAGCACTGGTCCAGGCAGCAGGCAGGGATTTGCTTAGTGATAACAATAGTAATTATCCAGACAGCAGGCAGGAATATTGTCTATAGTCAGTACAAGAATATTGTCAGCACATCCAAAGCATTTGTCCATAGGAGACTCACTGAAAGGCATTTTTTCACAGATAATGTAAACTCCAGAGTAAAAAAACAGCATTGTAATGGAGGTTAAGTATCTGAGGAAGAGAAGGAGAGTGGGGGAGGGGGTAATACACTTTATTTTGGGTATGCTGGGCATGGGACAGTTAGCAATACTATAGTTAATGGTTGACATGTCAATTTAACACATGACTATCTTCTTCCCTTCTTAATAAATATTCACTTTGAATGTCTAGATTTCTGCTTACTTTCCAACCCGGTTAATTAGAAATCAAGTTCCAATAAGTAAACCTTAAAAAGTAAGGGGATAGTAAAAAAAATTGCAGTAAAGATGTTCCCTTTCCTTAGTCCTCCTGACTATAGCTAGGCAAGTTTTTTTTTTTTTTTTAAAGAAACTTTATTGAGTTTTACATCGTAGGAATCATAGACAATAACACCAAGAGTATTAACTGATGCAAATGCCAAATAGCACAAAGTTAAATAACAAGGGAAATGGCGTAATAGAAAGAAGGGGTGGGATGGGGAAGAGGAGGGGGAGGATAAAGGGAGAAAGGTCATGAACCTGGAGATAAGCACTTCCAAACCTGGAACTAACAGTTAGCCCCGATACAACACAGATGTACACATGAAGAATACAATGCATAATCTAGTATCATGGGATACTAGTGCAATACAGCAAATATCAAACAATACTATAGCCAGATTGTCCTTTCATTAGTGGCAATTTTTGTGGAAGATTGGGGGAGTAAGATGTAGGAGTAATGGCTAGAACACTGTCAGAGGCTAGGAGGACTTTATCACTGTACAGGTCCCACTTGTGATGGAAACACAGACTTAGATCCTGGTGAGACAGGGTTGCATCCAGTTTGTCTTTACGAAACAATCCCAACAGATCTGTTTTCACATCTGTAATGTTTGGTGGGGATGTGGAAGTCCATTGTTTGAGTATGGCTCTTCTGGCCACAATAAAGCATGTCACAAGCTAGGCTTTGTTTTGTGGTATGATTGACCAGTTTTCATTCAAGTGGCCTGGGCGGTGGCCATCTAAAAAGCCGAAAAACAAGACAAAGGGCTTTTTTACAAGGTTGGTAGCCTGTGATCGTGGCAGTAAAGTTCTCTACTTGGTCCCAGAAACTGGATTTCCGCTGGCAGGACCACAGTCTGTGGGACAATGCGGGTTTGTTTCATCTGCACCAAGGACACTGCTGTTGCCCCATCATTTTAGAGAATGGCAGAAATGAGATGTAGGCATGATGCATAATTTTAAATTGTTGCTCTTGCCAGAATTTGTTGGTGGTATTACAGGCGGCAAGGATAAAGTCCACAGCCTCTGGTGAGTTGAGTTCCTTGGCCCAGGAGGCAATAGAGCAGAGGTGCAGTGGCTTGGTGAGATGAGAGTTCAGGGGTTTGTAGACATTTGAGAGCTTAAGACAGTTGTGATGTATGAATGTAAATAAAATTTGTTGCGCTAAAAGCATAAAAAAACGATATAAAAGAAACGTAGCAGCTAACACAAATATTGCTGGAAACAATATAAACACAAATATAAATTATGATATAGCGCTCTTAAAAAAAAATTATTCTTGAATGTAATAATCGGATTCATACGTAGAAAAGAGGGATGGTCATATTCCGTTTCATATGCAAAAAATGGGGGGAACCGTCACCAACACCCAAAATCACTGACTCTTACCATCAGTCTGCAAATCTAAACGCATGTCAGAATGGATCAAAGAAGATTTATATCCCGATTTCCCTTTATCGACACGAATGTAATCCTCTCAGAGAAAATCATCCAATGGGAAAATCTCTTTTTCCTGCTTAGTTAACACTTCACTTCCCAGGAGTTCCTCAGGTTTTTAAGTTTCAGACAAATAATTCTCCCAATAACCATAAAAAATATAAAAAGAGTGGTCTCATTGCGCAGATTTAATGATAGGCCAATAACTTTTTATTAAATAAAAAGATGTTCAACTCACATTTATGATGAGGTAAAAAGGCATCAAATAACATTCAGCAGCAAGTAAAAAAAGGATGAGGACCACTCCCGTACTCCTTCTAGTGTCACAAGTCTCAAATACGCCCGACGTTTCGCCACCAACGTGCGTCCTCAGGGGCATGACCGTGACAATAGAGAGAGAGCTATATATACAGATAATACCAATCAATCAATTAGAAAATTACCCTTATGCAGGTGTCATTGTGTGGCTGTGATGAGCAGCTCCATTCAAAAGCCCGCATTCCCGCCATATTAAACGTGCTTTCCACCACAAAAAACAATGAAATAGATCGAATGAACAACATCCGGTCCGTCGTGCGCTTCAAAACACCGGAACTTCCGGTTCATGATGCACTCCAGCGGCCGGAAATAACTAGAGCCTCCGAAATAAAAAGTTCCCTATTAAATTAAATGAATTGCCCCTTGTATTCCGAAGCTGGTCAGCTCTTGGTGTCAGACAGCTTCGGAATACAAGGGGCAATTCATTTAATTAAATAGGGAACTTTTTATTTCGGAGGCTCTAGTTATTTCCGGCCGCTGGAGCGCATCATGAACCGGAAGTTCCGATGTTTTGAAGCAATGCCTCCATCCATGTCTGCCACAGGGCACGCTGGGATTTGTAGTCTGAAGGCAGGACTGGCAGGTGCAGAGGATGGGCAGGATCCTGCATAGAAATCAATGTGGCCCATCCATTTCAGGGTTTCACTGTGTGTTCAGTGGAGGAGGGGAGGGGATCTCCCCTCTCCATCGAACACAAGGGGATTAGTCCTCACGGCGGCCATCTTTTTGTAGCCTGCAGGAAGTGACTTTGTTCTCACACTGAGAACAAAGCTCTCGGCCGGGCGGATGCTGGTCGGTGTGATCGATTGCGTCGCAAAGCAGATCCAAACCCCGCCAATGAAACACCGTATCTGCAACCTCGTGATTGCATTGACGTGGCACTTCCCATAGTGGACTGTGTCCGGCAGCCAAAAACACAGAGCACTATGTTAAAGGACTTTTTTTCCTTTCCTTTTTCCTGTGAAAGCTGTATTTTGTGGCCATCCTCAGTGCTTTCTAAGCATTAAAGGTTTTTTTCTTTTTTTTTTTATATATACTCCAAGAAATAGGGTGGGGGTGGGGGAGGGGTTGTAGTATTTATTTATTTCTGTATTTTTGTATTTTTTTTTTTCATTGTTTTATGTAGTGTCTGGTTTATGTGATTCTGTTTGCATAATTTGTTTGATTTTTGTTGAATCAGATTCATTTTGTTTTTATATGCAAACGTTAAAACGATACACTTTTGGAAAAGCTAATTCTTAACTCTGAACAGGCCCAGAAGTGAGAGAAAATATTTCTTCGATGTGGAGCATATCTGACTTGGGGTTAGAGGTAAAAGGAGGAGTGAGGATATCATCCGTGAATAGTGCTGTGCGGAGTTCGCGACTGCCCACGGTGTTCACATGTAGACAGGAATGAAAGAAGAAAAATCGGAACAGGGTTTCTAAGGCTAGGTTAAAAAGGGGTGGGGCAGGGGGCACCCTTGCTTAGTAACAATACCAAGTGCACAATGTATTGTGTATTGTTACTGGGTATTGTTACTATCCACTCGGGTGGGTTTGGACGTATGGATGATCGGGGCTGCTAGCCCCTCCCCCTCCCACACTTATACTTCCGGGTAATTTTCCCTATTTAATCTTCACACTCATCTGACTAATCAGTAACCTGAAGAAGGGGCATGTCCCTGAAACATGTAGTGTCTCCAGTCAGCGATGTGTGACTTTCTTTGCTTCCTTGGTATCGGCAGTTCCTAGTTGGCCCAAGCAGCAGGGTTTGCCCATACTCTTTGGATTCCCTTGGCTGACTTCCACCAGGCTGTGAAATCACTTCCGGGCTTCGTACACAGTGCGAGCAGCTGCTGTATACTGGCCCCAACAGTTCCTGTGCCTGTAGTTTGGTTCCCCCTTCATCGGACCCCTGGACTTATGGTCCTGGGCGGGCCCCCTGCCAGCGGTGCTTCTGTGTTCTTTGTCCAACGGCTTTGTGCTGGGTTTCCCTAAGCCCCTGTGTCATCCATGCGGCTCCAGCCTCCATGTACTGTCAGTTTTTTAATCCAAGTCTCTGGGTGACCATCAGTTGACTGCTGTGTTGCTTGGTGAACATTTTATTATTTTTTTAACAATAATAAAAAGTTTTTACTTTGCCTCTGAGGGTCATAATTATGTCTGCTGATCAGCACTGTTCACCCCTTTGATTATATCTTCTGTCCTCATTTGTCTATGAGTTTTGGACAGCAGCGGCCACAGCTGCATTTAATTTTTCTTTTTGACTTTTCACTTGGCCTCTGGTCTGTGCGCCTGGATTTTTGGTTTTAACCCTCGCTTAGTGCCTTTGTGTAACTGGATCTCGTTAAAGATGTGACCCACAGCAATCACAAACGCTGATGGGGCAGAGTACATAGTGGATATTAGTTGAAGGAATGGGCCAGACGTTGTCAACCACTTTCTCTGCATCAAGAGTGATAATGGCTACATCACTGGAGGTGTTTGTCCTTGCATATTCCAACACTGCAAGTACTTTAGGGATATTAGCTGTGGCTGAGCGCCCTTTTATGAAGCCTGCGCTGGGCGAATCAGTGTTGGCAGTATTAAGGCTAACCTGTTGGTAAGAATTTTGGAAAGTATTTTGAAGTCAATGTTTAGTAACGAGATTGGGCGTATGATCCCAATTCCATCGGGCCTTTCCCTTTTTTATGGATTAATTTGATGTGAGCCTGATAGCTGGAGGGGAGGTACTGTCCTCCATCTAGGATTGGTTTATGTATACACTAAGATTGGCGTCAGAGAGACAGTGCCTTAGGCTAATTTGTAGAATTCTGCCGTATACCTGTCAGAGCCTTGCCATTAGCCAACGTTGCAATAGCTGAGGAGACCTTGACAAGGGTGACTGGGGCACTCAGTTGGTTTAGGAGTGTCTGGTCTACCTTTGGGAGGATAACTTGAGCCCAAAAATCTTTTGTAACCGTGTCATCTATGGGGTCATGGCCATATAGATTAGCGTATAAACTCTCAAGGATGAAGCTAATGTCCTTGGGGACTGAGGTGAGTTTCCCTTGGGTGTCGTTCAGAGCTTGAATGTGGGTAGTGGTATGGAGTCCCTTGCAGAGACAAACCAACAATTTTCCTGTCTTATTTTCAAATTTGTGATGTTGGAGATCTGACAAAGATTCATGGATCCTTTCCTGAGCATCCACCCATAGGTCAAAGCATGCTTTAGCCTCCCTCCAAACCTGTGTTTGGAGGAGTTTGCACTCGCCTCACTGTATTGTTTGGTAATGTTCATTTTGTAACCTATGGAGAATGCAAGGATCCTGACACATAAGATCAGTCCAATATAACGCCTTTCGCCTGCCTAAACCACAACTTTATTTCACATGTAAAGTCCCACAGGTTCTACTGTATATAAATTGTAAAATACCTGAGAATGTGCCTTCATACATTTTCATTATCAAGCCCATTTAGCCTACAAGCATATAGACATTTTCTGACCAGCGTCACCTCAATTCACCCCCCCCCCCCCAAGAAAAAAAAAATGCAGGCCAGAGAGTATTGCAAGGGCACATTCATAAAAGGAACTTAGCCTCCAGGAGGCCTCCCAGAAACAGGGCTATATACCAGTGTACAATTACAAGCACTGAGTCACCTGTGGGTGATTTTCCAGTGCTTGTTTCAATTTTATAGCTGTTGACAGTGACTTAAGGGAGCATTGCAGCCTGCGTCTCTGTCTCGTGTAAGCGCCACGCAATTTAATCCTTGTATTTCAGACTCCGGTAGTACAAAAAACAATTTGGCAGTCAAACAATGCTTATAGCTGTGTAAATTATATCAACAAGTTTCAGTATTGTACATTTCATATGGTTGTTAAATTAAACTGGAGTGGTTAGACTGGAGATATAGAATTCGCTCTACCAGGGCTATTGGGTTAGTAATGCATACGGAAATTCAGTTACATAACATGTCTAAGTGTGTTTCTTTTGCCCCTTTGCTTCCACCATCCCTTTTTTCTTAACAAGAAAGTAGTGTCGGTATTCATAAAGATACATAATTTCACACCTATGGCAGTGCCACAGCATTTTACAATGTTGTTAATGTTTTGCTTAAAATTAAATCCCTCTTCTTTGCTTTATCTCATCTTGCTGTGTTTTCTATGCATATATTTAAGGTCCTATGCAGTGTTTCAATTGTTCTGGTACATAAGGGTATCCATGGTGATGATGCCTTTTATACGTGTGTCGAAATGGATTGGAACCAATCAGAGGCAGGTGCAGATAAGACATTTCCAGCAGATGTCTGCCAAGGAGCCATGTCAGAAATGACATTGATTTTGACTCCCCTTTCCGCTGCCCATGGGAGAACCTTGTCTGCTCTATAAATAGAAGCTCTAGTATGCGTGCTGCTAATAGGCACCACTTGTCAATTTCAAGCACAGTAGGGACCAGATTATAATAAAGTCACTGAAAATGCTTCTTTGGGTGAAGCTGGTCTGTGTCTAGTCAAATAAAGCAATGATGTGATAAAGGGATATTAAAAAAAAAAAGACAATGGAATGGTTTGAAGATAGCCAGGACTCCCAACGCAGCATAAAATGACTTTAACAGCCAGAACGTGATATGAAAGTGTGCAAGCAAACCTTTTCCTTAGGCATTACACTTAATGTCTTTGTGAATATGATAATATGACTGTGGTGTGTTTTTATTTTGTAACCACCATTAGAGCTGTGTTTATGTGACCTAAGATAAATTATTCACTTGAAAAAAGATAGATATTTGCACGCTAATGACAGCGGTCTGAGCAATGCAAAAGGGAGCATTAACAAATTCAGTCTATAGCCATCTTCTTTAACACTGTCTGTGCTGGAAACTCCAAAATAATCATCCTTGGGGCATATTAAGAATGGCCGTCACACAGCCTCAGGAGTTGCCATAGAAACGAAAGAACTGTAAATAATTGCTGCTTGTTCAGGGAATTTGTTTTAAACTGTCTTCTATATCAAGGTATTATTATCAAAATATATTAGTAAAGGATTTAATACAATAAATGCCTGAATATGTTTGCCTTTTCCTGATCTACCATAACTCATTGCTCTAAATACATGTTTTTGTGATCTCCCACTGTGAATAAAATTAACAACTCATAGCAAAACAGAGCTTAATAAATAGAGATGGAAATATGCACTTTTTCAATAACTGTGAAGTATGTGAAAAACTAAAGAACATGAAAAGCTAAAATCTAGGTGAGCAGATAAATAGTTGAAATTCACATATGGAAACTGTTTTACTTGTCAAAAGAGTTGTAATTCCGTCCAGCCAGTCTTATGATCAAGGCAACACAGGCAAGTACTTGACCTTGACTGCAGCAACGGCATAATTTGGTCATAAATGTGCATATTTCAATGTCATCCTGCTAACTGGGTAATGATGGAGCAGCAGCACAGTGATAAGGATTCCTCCTGCTCTTTCTCTTGATTCCAGCATATGTGCCCTGCTGTACAACCTGATTGTCTCCTAGTCCAGGTCTTCCCTTTCTTAGCTGTACTGCATAGGAGATTAAAGAAGTGTGGTATATTGAAAACAAATTCTTATACTTTCACTAGTTGAAATTAAAATGTATTAATAGATAGAGGAGGAGATGTGGCCGGATGTGAGATGCGTAAGGACGTGGAGTGAGAGCGAAAGGATATTTGTGGGTTCTCTCCCTGCTTCTCCCAGATTTAAATGGCATACAGAGGCTGCTGACAAGTGGGACAGAGAGTGCTGTGGATGCTGAGGCTGGCTGAGCTTCTAGCAATCCTAGTGCATTGCACTTCACTATTTAAATGCTCATCAACTACAGGGCCTAATACCCTAGTACTCTAATACCTTCAATATTTGTAGTGTCATCTTTATAGAGTGCAGGTATTTCAAGGTGAAGAGGAGGGGACCAAACACAGCAGCAGCATGTGGGGACACAACAACTATGCACTTCAAAAGAAAAGGGTACCCAGCTAGCGTGGCATCAGCAGAAGGGCGACTAAATTAGAGCACTTTGTCCATACTCCGGCTCAGACACAAATGAAAGGGGGAAAACAGGTACAAGCAAAAACATAGCAGGGTGTACCAGCAGACAGAAAAAGCCAGGGTCATTTTCCAGCAGTAGTATCAGCCGCTTCAGCAAAAAAAAACTGTGAGTAATAAGAGACTGGGGATGACTGAGCAAGATCTTGAGGTAATTCCTGACCCTAGTTCCTCTACTGAGAAAGAACCATCATTGAAAGATGTTTTTCAGCCTGTGAATGCATGTCATTTTTCATTGGGGGAATTATGTGACCAACTGAAGGGCGGTGAAGGAGGAATTATTACTGGTCAGACAAGATTTGCAAAAGACAGCAAAAAGAGCAACAGTTTTGGAAGGTAGGATCAGTCAATTAGAGGATGATTTGCACCTGCTAAAACACGAGATTAAAATTATGAAAGAGCAGATGGGTTTATATGTGTCAAAAGTGGATGAAATGAAGAACAGGCTTTGCAGGGACCATGTGAGGCTGGTGGGCTACCTGAGAAGAGTGAGGGTCTCAATCCCATAAAGTTCTTGGAAAAATGGTTCATAGAATTGTTCGTAAAAGAGACTTTCACACTGTTGTTTTCAATAGAAAGAGCTCATCAAGTTTCCTTTAGAGCTCCACCACCAGGAGGATATCCCAGGTCATTATTGATGAGATTTCTTAATTATAATGATAAAGCCTATATTGCTGTGGAAGGCAAGAGAGATGGGGACTATTCTATACAATGGAGTCAAGATCTCACTATATCCAGACTTTTCACCTGATCTGCAGAAGCGCAGAGCTGAATTTATAGAGATCAAACATACTTTACACAAATTTTAACTTACATATGCATTACAATACCCAGTGCGGCTAAGGGTAGCCGCGCTGGGAGGGATTCCGATTTTTGACTCTCCAGTTGGAGCGGCATTATGGTTGGAGGACAACAGGGAGAAGCTGCAGACAAATTAAAAAGAAAAGGAGGGAAAGTGGGGATGAGGGAGGAGAGAGGCTGGGGGGGGGGGGAGGAACAGGGAAGGAGAGGGGGTAAAGACTGGTGATATACTCTATAATGTGTAGAAAAGATAATGCATTGGAAAATATGTTGATTGTAATGTTTTTTGCTATTTTCTTTTTAATGATGTTTTGTAATTGAGGATAACATTTAATAAAATATAAATAATAAAAGAATTATAGATAGTATGTAGTGTTATTACTTGGTGTTTATTACAATTGCCTGGTGTACAGCCTTAATGGGCAGTAACGAATCACTGAAAGGTGAAACAAACTTTTTAAGTCTTATGGACATGGGCACCTATGGACATATGGCATTAAATTCCCCACCCCGGAGCATGGGGTGGCAGCATGGCTGTACGTGGGTATGTGCCCACACTTATGTAAACATGTACATGCCCCATAAGATCTTAATCTGACACAAGATCAGCTTAGTGTAATGAACCCTACTAATGCATGTCACAGTCCAGCTCTAACAAAACATATTTTATTTTTATTTTTAGGTTTGGATGAAAATACTTAACATTTACCAGCATTGTATTTCCGTTTTTATAAATATATACAAGGCATTGCATATGCAGGCTTTGGGCTTCTTGTTGAGCAATGCTGTTGAAACCCTCTTCTGTTTCATAGCATAAAACAAGTATAAATATCCTGGTCACCAGAAACAATCTGATCTTGGCCTAGACTTTATACATCACATGGGTGACATAGGTAGCAACGTTTTATTTTTTTTAATAACTCATGTCTATTGGCATAACTAACTTGTTTCCTAATGATTCACGTAGACTTTGAATTCCAAGAAAAATTGTGAAAATATTTTCCAATTCTGCCTGTCAGATCCATTGTCAGTTTGAGCACCCTGGGTGCACAGTGTCCCTGAGCGCTCCGATATGCATGTACTTATTAGGTCAGTGGCTCAAAATCTGGTTTCACCCCTCTCACAAAATAATACTTGCCATTAGTCCTTTGTTGTGATAAGTGGTTTCAGTGACCATTATAAGAATTAAGCAATGGAATGGAGAAAATAAAATAGTGTACAGTACATATAAGAACACCTTAAGATTTTTTCCACCCTTGATCTCTAAATTATTCAACAGGATTCTCCAGCACCTTGAGATGTTGATGGTTTAGGATCAGGTAAGTAATTTACTTTCCGGGTTCACTTTAATGACATGTCTGCTTTAAAATATGCTCATCAGTTTTTGTTTAACTATTTTCAGATTTTTGTGTAAGTTAGCAAAGTAAATTTGAACAAGCAAATTACTATTAGTAGAAGATAATTAGCACATAAATTTGACTGAGAACTGGAAGAGCTGCACACATCTATCTTCTTTAGACAATATAAAGTAAGAAATATAGAACAATGTTGCAGAAATAAAACGTTGTTTACATTTACAAAGTAATACAGCCCATAGCAGAAATGTTGCTGTGACTTTTTTTTCTAGTTTTGCGTGAATGCTGGTGGGAAAAATTACTTACAAGCTTATTATACCTCACAGGGACTGCTCTGCAGGTGAGATCCATTTTAAGGGGGACTCATTTTCTCTATTGAACTCTCCATTTATTTTCCATTACAGAGAATGCTACAGGAGGAATAAAATGCAGATCATTACTTTGTACCATCTATAGTGTGGATGGGGAGCAAGACTAGGAACTCTGATGGGATTGTCACTAAAATTCCCAAACAAAAAATGTAGGCCCACACTTAATTAACCCACTGGCTTCCAGTTTAAAGTAATGTATCAGTTTTCAGTGGACATTGGATTGAATAGTGTTATGGAAACTCTTATAAGTTTATAGATATGGTTGTACCCCATTACAATTTAAAGTAAACCATATAAGTACTAGCTTTCATCAATGTATACTGTCCCTTCACTAGCATTAAAAAAAAAAAAAACAACACCACACACGTATCTTTCACTAAGTGTTTGACCTTCAATCTGATCGTTTTAATCAACCTTGATGATGCACAAAGGTAAATTTGATCACTTTTAATGCTAACAATTTGTGAAAAACAAAAATCAAACAAAGTGGTCATTTTAGAATTTCTTGCTTGTTCCTTACACCACAAAATTTGTTTGAAAATGGCTAAGTTTAAGCCACTTGATTGCTTTAACCTTCAAGTTGATCCCACAGAATTAGACAAAAGCAATCAAAGTGGTAATGTAGGATGACCGATAAGGACTGGATTCAATAAGAATATAAAAAAATTAAATAAAATGATTAAAAGATCAGATCAGATGGCATACAATTTCCTATTAGTTGTAAAGCAATCCTATCTTTTCATAGCACAGCCTGTACTTCATCTGAGCTAAAAACTGAATGCTATCCTATGGATTGTGTTAGAATAGGGAACTGCCATCCATATACAGTTGTGCTCATAAGTTTACATAACCTGGCAGAATTTATGATTTCTTGGCCATTTTTCATAGAATATGAATGATAACACAAAAACCTTTCTTTCACTCATTAGTGTTTCGCTGAAGCCATGTATTATCAATGAACTGTGTTCACTATTTTTAAATCATAATCACAACAGAAACTAGCCAAATAGCCCAGATCAAAACTTTACATACCCCAGTTCTTAATATTCTGTATTGCCCCCTTTAACATCAATGACAGCTTGAAGTCTTTTGTGATATTTGTGGATGAGGCTCTTTATCTTCTCAGATGGTAAAGCTGTCCATTTACAGATCTTTACATTTCCAGTTCATGTAAAGTCTTGGGCTGTCTTGCATGAACTGCACATTTGAGATCTCCCCAGAGTGGCTCAATGATATTGAGGTTAGGAGACTGAGATGGCCACTCCAGAACCTTCACTTTTTTCTGCTGTAGCCAATGAATTGTTGACTTGGCCTTGTGTTTTGGATTATTGTCATGTTGGAATGTCCAAGTATGTCCCATGGGCAGCTTCCTGGCTGATGAATTCAAATGTTCTTCCAGTATTTTTGGATAACATACTGCATTCATCTTGTCATCAATATTGACCAAATTTCCTGTGCCTTTGTAGCTCACAAATCCCCAAAACATCAGCAATCCAGTTTATTTTTGTGGCCAAAAAGCTCAATTTTGGTCTCATCACTCCAAATGACTTTGTGCCAGAAGGTTTGAGGCTTGTCTCTGTGCTGTTTGGCGTATTGTAAGCGGGATAATTTGTGGCATTTGCATAGTAATGGCTTTCTTCTGGCGACTTGACCATGCAACCCACCTTTCTTAAAGTGCCTCCTTATTGTGCATCTTGAAACAGCCCCACAACATGTTTTCAGATGGTCCTATATTTCACCTGAAGTTATTTGTGGGTTTTTCTTTGCATCACGAACAATTTTCCTGGCAGTTGTGGCTGAAATTTTAGTTTACCTGACCATGGTTTGGTTTCAACAGAACTCCTCATTTTCCTTCTTGATTAGAGTTTGAGCACTGCTGATTGGCATTCTCAATTCCTTGGATATCTTTTTATATCCCTGTTTTATACAGTTCAACTGCCTTTTCTCGCAGATCCTTTGACAATTATTTTGCTTTCCTCATGACTTAGAATCCAGAAACGTCAGTGCAGCACTGGATGAAAGATGCAAGGATCTGTCAACAGTCCAGAAACTCATTGACCTTTTATACACACACACTAATTACAAGCAAACAGATCACAGGTAAGGATTGTTACTCTTAACAGCCATGCAAACCCCTTTGTGTCAACTGTTATTAGGCCAAAATCACCAGAGTATGTCAACTTTTGATCAGGGTCATTTGGGTAGTTTCTGTTGTAATTACGATTTAAAAATAGTAAACACAGTTGATTGATAATAAATGGCTTCAGCCAAACGCTAACCATGAGTGAAAGAAATGCTTTTGTGTTATCATTCATATTTTCTGAAAAAGGGCCAAGAAATGATAAATTCTACCAGGGTATGTAAACTTATGAGCACAACTGTAAGGTATTTATGGTCCGCCACTGAATTTTCTAGACTGTATGTTGACAGCTTGGATAGAGTGCATGTAGTGCAAACATTTTTTTGTTGGTTTGAGGTTGTGAAAATGGCATTGATGAGCTTGTTATTTTGTTATTTTAGTTTATTGTTGTTTAAGCTGTTCAATACTTCAGATTTGTTATTCATGAATAACCGATGTGCACCTGTCTACGCCGCTCTCTGTTTGTTTTTTTGGGATCCCTTGCTTGTTTGCAGTGTGGTAACCTGGATCAATAGTAAATCAGTCTGGTAATGTGTTCTGATTGGCTGGTATGGCTTATGCCATGTACACTTTGTAGACTTTGTGACAGCAAAGGTCCGACAGAGCGAATCCGTCGGACATTTCGATCGTGTGTGGGCTCCATAGGACCTTTGCTGTGGAAAAATCTGCTGGACTTTAGAAATAGAACATGTTTCAAAATTTTTTGCCGGAACTCCATCAGACCCAGTTCCTATTGAGAAATCCGCTTGTGTGTATGCTAGTCCGATGGATGAAAACCAACGCTAGGGCAGCTATTGGCTATTGGCTATGAACTTCCTTATTCTAGTCTGGTCATACGTCATCACGTTCGAATCTGTCGGACTTTGCGAATGAATGGACTTGGCCACACACAATCACACCAAAGTCTGTCGGAACTTCGCCGAAAGTCCGTCGGAAAGACCGTCAGACCTAGTCCGTCAAAAAGTTTGCTTGTGTGTACACGGCATTACTGTGCACAGAAAGTAGCACTTTTTGTGCGTAGCATTTCTATATTACAGTTTTTCCTAAAAGAAAAATATAAAACTGGACAAAAATACCATGGTTATGTTGCTATTCAGTGGCTGAAAGGAAGGCATACTTCCTTCTGAGTTTTGTGGCAACCATCTGTGTATGTAATGGATGTTGTTCATGGTTGAATATATGTTGGCCCTACAGCAATTGTTTTAGAAAGTCAAAGCTTATTACAGAGTCTTTACTCAATGTAACATAGATGCTATTAGATAAGTGAACGCTCTCTTAATTTTTGTTGGGGATCACAAGCATCAACAAAGTGCATACTGTTTCATTCCCTCTGTCACCTTTTCCATGTTATCCTACATGAATTTGCAAATTAAAAGTTTTAAAAGCAATAGAAAATTTAATGAGGAACACATTATGTTTCAGAAATAGATAATTATCTGAAACCATGCATCAGTAAATTATAACCATGACAAAGAGAATTAGAATTAACTTTATTTTCTCATCCAGGCAGAATGATGATCACGATATGCAAATTTTATAAATGCAGAGAGAAAATGCTGAGTATATTTAAAGAGGTCCACAGAGTCTGTATTTATAGAAGTAACATTCAAACAACTGTTTGGAGCTATTTTTCAGAATTAAGCTTATTTGTGAACACATGCTTATATTTTTAAATGGCATCCAGCATTGGCTATAATTTTTTTTTTTTATAAGTGCATGCATCCATAGCAATGTGTAACTGTTACACTTACCGGCATCAAATACCCCTGTGCAATAACCTTCAGCTACTATACTTTTCTCCCCAGAATGATGAAGAGTGTTTTTAAGGGAACTTCCTTGACAGGGATAGATGATGACATTATAATCTTAATTCTGGTGCCTGTGCAGTTCTTAGCTGTACTTACAAATGTTTATTGCAGTGGAGTTGATTTACTAAAGGCAAATAGACTGTTCACTTTCCAAGTCAAGTTGCACTCATTTTTCCCCAGAGCCTAGATAATGTGGTGAAGCTCTGCTGATTTCCATCATCCAATAATGAGCAAGCAAAAATGCTGTGTTTTCGCACCTGATCAGGTATTCTTTACAAAGTGAACCACATTCACTAAGCTCCAGGGAATACTGTATGTGTGTGTGTGTGTGTGTGTATATACTGTATATTAGTATTGTGAAAAAATGCTATAAATTAAGAATGCTTTCAGAAATAAAAGCGTTAATAGTTTATTTTTATCAAATAAAAAAATTAAAAGCAAATGAACAGAAGAGAAATCCAAATCAAATCAATACTTGGTGTTTTCCTTAAAAACAGCATAAATTCTCAAAGATACACTTGCACACATTTTGAAAGAACTGATAGGTAGGTTGCTCCAAACATCTTGGGGGACTAACCACAGATCTTCTGTGGATGTAGGCTGCCTCAAATACTTCTCTCTCTTCATGTAACCTCAGACAGATGTTGAGATCAGGGCTCTGTGGGAGGTAAACCATCACTTCCATGATTCTTTGTTCTTCTTTTTGCTGAAGATAGTTCTTAATGACATTGTCCTGCTAGAGAATAAATGTGGGGCCAATCACACACCTCCTTGATGGCATGGCATGATGGATAAGTATGTGCCTGTAATTATATAAAACTATATAGGTAAAGAAAATTGCAGCTACATTACTAAAATAGCATCCTCACTTTAAAAATATACCTGTCATGACAAAAGTATGTAGGTTTCCATTTCTGACCTCTCCTTCTGAAAATGTTTATTGTCTACTTATCTACTAGTTCTTTGGCTTCAATGATTTCTGAAACATCAATCTAGAGCAAGAATAGACATGTAGCACCCTCCTAGTTTGGTGCTAGAATATTAGGTAAATTTAGTTCTTTTTGGTCTACTCTGTAAATCAGTGAAGCAGGGGTTGACTGTTTTGGTCTGATCTGGGTCTCATGACTGCAGGTTTGATTGGATCTTCCTGCCTTCTGGAAGGCTCTAGAACATAGGGGTGGAGCAAGTCAAATGAGCGGTCTAATTATGGGGCCTCAGTCAATTCCTGGGGAGGTGTGCCCAATAGGTGGCTGAAGAGCACATAGTCTGGAGCAGGGGTGTCTTGTTCGGAGGGGGCTAGTTTTTTGAGAATTCTTGGAGCTGATGGAGGAATTTCTCTGGGGAGCTCACAGGTGAATGTCTGGCTGATATTGAAAGAAGGCAACCAATTATTCAAGGACATTGTTAGTACAGACCTGAGCCTAGAATACTAGTGATTATTTTGCTGCTCTCCCTAGTGCATGAAGGCCAATGGTTTCCTAAACTGAGACAAAGCTTACGTTTCAGTGTTTCTTATTTCCTGAGCTTCTACTAGAAGGACTATGCTATGAAGTGTCGATAGAGAGCAGAGTGTCCTCTTCTATTTGTACAGTACTGCTTGAGCATCCCACAGATATCTCCACCTGATTCAAGTTTCATTTTCAATAAAACATAAAAAGACACCCCCCTTGACTGATCAATGAGCCAGAGTGAGCAGCTGTTGCTTTGTGCCTGGCTGCCTCTACACTAATTTGTGAAAAGAACCTGTGGCAATTACTGGCCCTTTTGGGGTGAGTGCCTCAGACATAAGGCATTCCAACACTGTTCTGACACTTGCGCTGTATGCTTGCTTTGGTTCAAACATGTTTACTGCACTATTCTCAGTAAGTTGCATATTTTGGACCAAGAGGACAACTGTTTCCCAAGAGGTGTGAAAGAAACCATGTCATACTGTAAAAGCCATTCATAAACTTGGGTTGGGGCCTTGAAAACCATATGTTGGCCACATATAATGCTGTTTCAAAATCATTACACTGGTGATTTGACAATAATTCACATCTTCAGCCATGTAACTTGAACAATTAACTCCTGCCTATACTTCAAGGCACATTGGTTTCATATACTTTCACCTCTCCCATTCTGTTCTTGGACACCCAACATCTGCCTTAAAGCACTGACCAATAAGAGAATTTTTTTTTCTGTCCTGAAAGTTAAGAGAGACTCCCATTGGTCAGCACTGCCATTATGGCGCTACACAGCCTTCGGGGGTTGTGTACAGAATGTAATCTTAATTTTTTAGGTATAAGGGTGAAATTACACATTCCATTTTGATTGATAAGCTATGTGCCCATATTTCTATAAATTCTGGGGTATGTTCCTTACACTCAGAACTAAAGAATCTGCTTGGATAGGTAGCAAAATAATATGGATGTGACTAACTGCTACTTGCTACATTATAGTTTTTTTTTGGGGGGGGGGGATCTTCATTTACAGTCTTCTGTGCAGTGTGCTGTATGTGCGACAAACAAAAACACCTTGCCCTGAGTGTACAGCAGTGCATGGAATAGAAAACACATATTTTCCATGATGGAAGAAAAGGTAGGTGAACTTTTTGGTCCTTGGACATGCAAGTATTGACACACTAAAAAAGTTCACCTAATTGTGCTGGTTGCCCTGATGATTTAGTGACTTCAATATTTTCTGCAGCACCATTCTGAAATAAGTATGCAAATCAGTTCTGACTTCATTCTGCCTTTTACTGGACATGCTTTTTGACCGCCAGGCCACTTATATTCTCAAAATGCAGTTGGCTTCAGCAGTTAAACGTTTCCTTTAAGAACCCTGACATTGCAGCCTGGATAAAACTACCATGCTAACAAAAAGATAATCACACAACATTAGTACAATGTGAAGCAGTTTAATAATCTTAATTGTAATTTAATTTTAAAAAAACACCCACCGCAACTGCAATGGGAACAAGTACAAATAGCTTGCCATTACCAGTATCTGGGCAAAGAATTTGTGTAAAGGTTTACTTACTTACGTATTATTAATGAAGACACATGGAAATGGCATATAAAGGGTGTATAACTAAACCATCATTCTACCTGCTGCTACTTGCAGAAATTGGACTGGAGATATCAGTCATTCAGTCTGAATATACAGCTTAGCAGGCTTCCAGGTCACCCGCAGCTCTGATTGTATGCCGAGATAAATGGCATTCTGGATGGCAAGTACATTCACAGACACTCACGGTATCTCCAAACCTGCGAAAGCAGAGCTTGGCCGTGTAACATCTCCACCAGCACGAGAGCCAAAATAAATAAGCCTCAAACAAGATTCCTGATGCAGTATGTCATGCTGCTCCAGGTAATATGTCTGTTGAAAAAGAGAAAAATAAGCCCAGCTTTTCATCTTTTGCAGGGGCTCAAGCAGCTCCACAGATGCTAAAATTAAATCCATCTAAGCTCAGCTGGTAGGCCAGCCCGTGCTAAGCTGGCTGTATATCTGTGTAGGAATGAATTATGCCTACTAGAGACTCACTTCATCTCCAATGAAGACATAAAAGAATAACCTCTTCATTAAAGGACACCATTAAAGAATATATTACCTAATGCAGGTTTTATCTGAAACCGCTACAAATTCTCAGCTATAACTTCATATGTGGTATGTTCAACAATAGGTATCAAACAGAGGTTAATATTCAGTCATAAAAGCACTGTTAGTCATTTAGAAATAAAGGTTCAACCTTTAGTAAAAATCATATCTTGGACCACTGCTTTTATGTACATTTGATAAAAAAATTGTCTTCATCCCCTCATGACAAGGACATTTTTTGACAGTAAGAAGCACATTTTAGAGTTGACCTTGCTTGTTACATAATGCCACTCCACCATCTCAAATTGCAAAAATAGTTTCTGGGGAAATTTTAGAAAATATACTTACTTTACTGCTGGCTCCTGCATTGGAGAGGGTGATGTCATGATACTTCAGTCAAAACCTTGGGAATTATGAATATCTCAAATATTAGAAAGAGATGCTCCTCCATGGTACATTAGTATTTTCCCAGGAGATTTGAGATACTAAGAAGTTCCAGCATTTTGCAAGAAGGAACAGGACATCACATTCACCTAGGTGTTGTGGGCAAAAACCAAGGTTAAGGTAAGTATATTTTCTTGTTTAATGTTTTTATTAGATAAAAAGGAAAAGGTAGTATAAGAATATCCAAACATAGACAGACGTTATAAAACAAAGACATGTATTGTAGTATATTCAAATGCATATCGCTGAAATTACAGTACATTGTAGGACTTTAATAGAAAATCTTCTCAAGGCTTCCTAAAGTCCGTGGTGAATACACAAAAAAAACACGTATAACAATAACATGTTGTCCCTAAGATGCATGGCAGATACTGTATATTGAATTAATAGGAATGGGAGGTGGCTGAGGTAGTGGAAGGTGGTTATGGTAAAGCATATGCCAGTTGAGAGTTTAGGGAAGGCAGTAATTAGCTTCTGAAGGAAACAAGGCCAACTGAGCAACTGTGATCAAAAGGAGGGTCACTGTGTACAAAACTTCAATGATTCTACAGCCTCAATCTTTCAAGTTGTGGCATATGGTGGTAATTGGAGTTGTCTGTATGTAGATAGTGGGGAGTACCAAAAAAGTGGAGTAGCCATATAAGATGAGGAGAGATAACTGGAGGGAACAGGAAAAAGTAGAGGCATAAAAGGGGCATGAAGGGAGGTGGTGGGGGGGAGGTGTAAGGGGGAATCCCAGAACTCTGCAGAGGAGAAGCCCAAAGAGTATGTTGAACAGGTAATTGAGTTATTAATTAAGCTATAAGCAAAGAATTATCAAATGTATATATATGGACTGCGCCAACTAAAAACGTATATCACCACTTCTGTGTGCAAGATCGTAATATACCTACTAATAAATAGTAAAAACGTAATAAAAAAGTTTTTTGTGTGCTATATACCAATGTTACTGTAAAAGAAAATATTTAGTGAACAAAATCAATTTCATCAAAAATGAAAAAAGTACAATAAAACAATCTCATAGATATTTCTAAGTGACTGGTGTGTGCCACACAGGATGGCCCCAGTGCGTGATCAGACTCCTTTTTTTGTTGCTTAAAGTGGTTGTAAACCCTTACAACACACTTTGACCTACAGGTAAGCCTAGATTAAGGCTTACCTGTTGGTTCAAGAAATATCTCCTAAACCTACACGGTTTAGGAGATATTTGCCGAAAGACAGGCACCGCTGTATACGGCATGCGCCGAAAGACAGGCACCGCTGTCTACGGCATGCGCCGTAGACAGCGGCGTGCAGGCACACTGAGCGCACCACGGTCAACGGCGATATGCCGCGAGTGGTGGCTCCCGTGCACATGCGCGGGAGTGACGTCATGGCGGCTTCGTCGAAAGACAGCGGGGGAGCAGCGAGACCCACCGAGAAGATGGATGCGCCAGACTACAGGGAACAGCGATGACTTTGCTGGCTCCTGTGTCAGGTAAGTGACACATAATGGACTACTATGCAATGCATAGTAGTCCATTATGCTTTACCTTTGCAGAGAATGAAAGAGGAAGTAAACCCATCAGGGTTTACTTCCTCTTTAACAGTGCAGCTAAATATCACCCTTAAATTGTGATTCCACCACCGCTTATGAATTGGCCACTCATCAGAAAAAGGTGAATTTGCGCATTAAGTATATTGGTTGGGTAACCACTCCAAGCCCTGGATCTCTCTGCACTCACTCCAACTGGTATGTTTAGGTAGATGGGTATCCCATTCTCAGGAAAAAATAAATCGCCATCATGGTGTAATAGATTTAAACTGCATTTATTTTAAAATGATAAAAAATATTGCACTCACATACTATTGTGCCCTATGCTGGCACTAAGCTGTTCCAGCCGTGTGTGTACGGACCACGGTGTTAGCGTGCTATCCCCTGTGTACTTCCGTGCGTTCCATGCCTCGATCCCGTCGGACAGAAAAAACTCACAGCAGCCTCTACGCATTTCGCAAACATTAATTGCGTCATCAGGAAGCTGCTGGAATAATAAACTACACTACCTTTATTTATTTATTTGCTCATGGCGCTCCGATCTCCTATTATAATAGGTCACTTTCGTTTTGCCGGCAGCGCTGCAACCGCCATTATAGTTGTGGGAGGCTCTAACCCATTACTGTTTATTCCCATATCTATTTCTAATACTTTTAACATACCCGGATGTAATCCAGGCATATTCACCACCCATTATCTTATTTATGCTGCCAGATCATCTTTTCAACCATTATTTTTATGGGGATCAATGTCTGTCCTCTCTATGTGTTACGTATATATCCTTTCTTTTCCATTCATTACCACTTCCCTTCCTTTCTTTAATAAAATATCCCGGAATTCTTAAATACCCCCCCTCCTAGTCTATAAGCTCTGATATATATGCCTTATACATGATCTCTCCGTTTGTCGGGTCTCCCCACTCACACAGCTGGATCACTTTTACACTACAAGCAATTTTTTTTTTAAATGTAAAAAATATTATGTATATGAATTCATAAAAATTCCTCAGTATAAAATATACATTAAACAACTATATTCCCCTATAGGCTACACATAATAATTTATTGCATAATATATAAATTCATAAAAGTTCATTCCCATGAGCTCTATATATACAGAACTAAATTTCTATCCATTACACATTCCCCTACGCGTGCACATAATCTAAACATATAAATATATAAATTATGGATTTATGAAATATTTATTATGAGAAAAGTTATATATATATATATATATATATATATATATATATATATATATATATATATATATATATATATATATATATATATATATATATATAATAAAGCATATGAAAAAAATATGAAAACAAATATATATATACATATTCCTATCTTCCTACCCATAAAAGAAAAATGATTAAAAAAAATGAAAAAATGAAAAAAATTGAAAAAAATTAAATATAAAAGAAAATAAAAGAAAAAAAGAATGAAAAAATATATAAAAATATGAATAGAAAAAAATATATAAATATAGAAATCAAAACAATATAAGATATATAATAAGAAATGTAAATAAAAATAAATGTAAATAAAAATATAAAAATAAAAATATAAAAATTAAAATATAAAAATTTAAATAAAAAAAATATAGAACTCAATAATCTTCTAAGAAACAATTTACATCAAGTTACACATTAAACCCCTGAGGTCTCATTGTCTAATTTGAACATCCAATGCATTTCGTTATGTGATACTTCTCTTCTCGAGTTCGAGTTCCTCCAGTTTCGTTCTATTCTATCAATAGCATAGAACTTTAGATGTGATGGATCTCGCTTGTGTACATCTCTAAAGTGTCGAAACAGTATGATATTTATATCCCTTTTTGATATTTCTGATGTGTTTGCCTATTCAGACTGATAATGCTCTGATAATGCTCTAGTGGTTCTTCCCACATACTGTAGCCCACAGCTACACTCCAAAGAATTATCAAAGTTAGTGGGGAGATAAAGTTCGCAAGTTTGAAGCCCTATGTTGCCCATGGGTGAAACATTATCCAGTATATTGGCTTCAATTTTAACGTGTATCATTGCTTGGGTAATTTAAGTTTTAGCTGCTAGGATACATAAATTGTTTTCCAAGCCTTTGCCATTACTTGTTTGGTCACTGTGGTAACCTGCAGGAGAAATTTGAATTGCTGGGAAGTCAGGCATGAGAGTTTCTTGTTTAGAAAAGACACAGTGGGGTCAGGGAAAAGGGTATCTTCAAAATGAGTGGATATAATATTAAAAATGTTAGTCCAGAATTATTTAGCTATGGGACAATCCCACCAAAGGTGTAGGTGTGTGCTCGGAGTAGCAAAGTCTCAAAAGCAGTGAGTATTGAGTTACATATTTTGCAATCCTGGCAGGAACAAGATACCATCAGGTTAAGACCTTATAATTGAATTCCAAAGCAGCAATGTTTTGGGAGGAGGATTTGGTGGCTTGCCTTATAAAGGTCCAATCAACTCGGTCTATAACTCCGATGGGGGTAGGTCATAAGTTTCTGAGAGTGACTGGAAAGGTGTAATGCCCATGGACATTTGTGGGCTGTAAGAAGGCCTGCCGTTGACCAATAAAGGAAAGATAATGGGGAGGTCCAGGCTAGATAAAATGTTGGGTTACATAGGAAGGAAAGTAGGGGATTGTGAAAGGATTGGAGATTAAAACTGAGTTTAAGTAAGTCCCAGAGAGTAAGAGAGTGGTGAGTAACTCGGTTCTTTAACATTCAACGGTCGGAAGAGCGAAAGACAGAGAAGATTTGCAACCAAAAGAGAATCACAGTCAACCGATTCTAAGGCTAACTTCTTTGGTGGCGTGGTATTTCGGTAAGGAGGCTAATTGTGCTGCGTAATAGTATTTAGTAAAGTTGGGGAGGCCTAGACCACCTCATATTTTGGGGGTCCATAAGGTATGATGTGGGAGACCTGAATGAAGTGTTCCCCAGATATACAACGAGACCCGGAGCTGTAGTTCATGAAGATAATAGGCTGCTACAGAGATAGGTAGAACTCAGAAGAGGTATAATATCTTTGGTAGGATGGTCATCTTGACCGCTGTGATCCTTTCCAACCAGACTAGTGGTAAGAAAGACCATTAGAGTGGAAAGATGTGCTAACATAGGGGGATAGTTTGCGAAGAATAGATTTTTGTGATTTCCTGTTAGTTTTATGCCTAGGTAGGTGAGGTAAGAAGTGGGCCATGAAAAAGGAAGTACTGTTTTCAGTTGGTCAAACAGGGTGTTAATCCAAAGGTGGTGTTTACCAAAAACTTCCTGACACAAACCAACAGTTTGCACAATGCTTTACAAAATAAAGGGAGACAAAACAAATCAATACAATAGGGTTCAGTGGGCTCTGCTCTTGGGAGATTACACTCTACATGCACATGCTAATTCCTCAGTAAAAAAAAAAAAACAATGTTAGATGGCTCTAGACATTTTGGAATTTAGAGAAATTTTGATGTGCACTGTTACTCAGCCTTCTCAGAGCTTAATAATCTTCCTGGGAGATGAGATAGATTACATCAAGCAGGGAGGATGAGAAAAGGAGAGGGAGTAGGTACCTTTCGGACACTAACAAATCAGTTCTTCTCTTTTGCATCACGGCACCAATCTAGGAATGAAGATTCACTGACTATGGTACCATTGCATTGCCATGGCAACATTGCATTATTCTGTTAACAGGTATAAAAATTCTCAGAGTGAATCTCACATTGCTCAGTTAAAAGTATTTCTTCAGCATTTCTCCTGATATATGTGTGTAGAATTCATATCGCTCTATTGGATTAGCATATCTGTGTTCTATATATCAAGCACATACCACTTCATGTTGTGAATCCAGCAGTGGTCTGATGGGTGTATTTACATTTAAATGTATTTTTTCTTTATTTCTTTCTTTTTTTTTTTAATGCCTAAAATAAATTGATAAAATAGTACAATAACACAACACCCGGTGGTTGATTGCTGTGCTTGCAGAGAGTTTGCAATTCAAGTCGTTATAAAGAATAGCAACACTGGAGCCAACGTATTCAGAGGAATTAATCCATCATTAAAACGTCAACTACATCTACATCTTGGCATTAAGCTTAGTTTCTGTAAATAGATAAGCAAATCATGACGCTACTTGAGTTATCCTCCCACATGAAGTTATATGTAAAGAGATAGTACTATTTTTAGCCTGGCTGAGAATAATTATATCACATATGCATCTTCCTCATGCCGTTTGTTTATTCCATTCCATGTCTTAACCAGTTCAGATTGAGGGATAAGCAGTGCAATCAGTTAATTACTTGTGCAGCAGTGTTCACTGTACTAAAAAGGGACATGCTGATAGGAGGAGAGAACAGAGTTGACACCTACAGTTTGGGGGGGCAGTAAAACAGGCAATTGGGAAGTGTTTTTTGCCCTCCCATCCTCCAAAAGCCCCCTCTAACCTAAAAAGGAAGCCGTACAGGGTATACATATGCTGTGGACAGGGTACTTTGCATGAAGGTGCCGAAAAAAAAAAATCCCCATCGCATTCGGTGGGCAGTTACGCCCACTGAATGCAACCATTCATGTTAATGGGGTCACATCACAACGACGTGGTTGCTGGACCGTGGTGTGGGCTTTTAGGGGTTAAACAGGCAGTGAAATGGGGACATAACACCTCTTTACCAAATGTTAAAGGCCCTCTGCAAGGCTATCCACC
This sequence comes from Lithobates pipiens, assembly GCF_037356315.1. Classification (NCBI taxonomy): domain Eukaryota; kingdom Metazoa; phylum Chordata; class Amphibia; order Anura; family Ranidae; genus Lithobates; species Lithobates pipiens. Next base: position 284,233,690 of record NW_027507748.1, on the reverse strand, counting down.
GTGGACAAGTGTTACTTAAACGGATAACTCCACTTTTGTTGAGTAAAAAACTATGACCTCTGGGTGATCAATGTACATTGCAAGGGTTTTAACAAACTTTGTTGCAGATTCCTACCTGTTTCAGCTTTGAAGAAATGTTGTCTGCAGAGTGAATCTCAAAGGGAGTGACATTTTCATTCTTAATTAGCTGATGCAATTGCAGTGTTCAAAAGAGGAATGCTTCAGTGGCAGCATCACTTTAGGAGTAAATAACCCTTTGGGAGTAGCTCACCAAAAGGGAAATTTTTGTTGCAGGGGATGCCTAAAAACCTGACATATACTGTATCTTAATGCAGGATTCTGGGAAAATCAATGGATCAAATCAATTATAATACTGCAAATTAAATAGAAAAAATACACTTTTTAATAACATTCAATTACAATATGGCTTTCGTAGAAATTGTATATGCTATATTATTTTTATCATTTGCTATATTTTTTTCCCACAAAAGTGGAGTTACCCTTTCACTACAGCAGAGAAAAAACAGGTCTTCTGCTCTACCACCCATGCTGTACTGTGTGACAAATCTGCTGCGACTGAGTGTTAATCTCAGAGCTGAATGGGCAAGAATACAAATCTTTGTCAGGTAAAACATCTCTCATTTATGTATTTAATATGGGGTTTTTTTTGTGGTTTTCCTGAAGTTCAGCTTTAACCACTTCCCACCAGGCCTATGGCACAATGACAGCCAGGTGGTGGCTTTAAGATCCTGACTGGATGCCATATGACATCCTGTCAGAAAGCGCCAAGCAGCGTCGTGATCTGTCACCGGCCATGGCCATGGGCTCGCTGTCGGTACCATGTACCGCCGGGACCAATCACAGCAGGTCACATGACAGTTCTACAGAATTTATGGCTTTCCTTTCATGCCATCCATTTTGTACAATTGTGATGCTAGCTGTGATTGGTCAATTTGATCACATGGCACAGACAGGGCCGATCACAATCTGTACCATGTGATTAGCTTTGACCCATTACAGCTATTCACAACAAAACAAACTGAATGAATCAGTTTCATTCAGTAAAATGCTTGCATAGCAATGTAATTCACTGCTATAAGCAAACATAATGTGTAACTTCCCCAGAGTAGTAAAATGTTTCTATGGGAACATTATATTGCTCTGGCCACAGTGTGTTTAAAAAATTTTTAAAAAAAAAGAAAATAAATGATACCCTTTTTTTCTGTACTGTCACCAATTAAAAATGTCACACATCAGTTATATGATGGCGCTGTACTGCACTGGTGACATAATATTTTAGAAAAAAAAAAAAACATACTGACAAAAAATTATACATTCAAAAAACCCTCCATGCCTCTTACTAAATACCTTGGACTGTCTACTTTCCAAAAAAGGCTAATTTGGGGTGCTTTTGTACTGTACTGGCATTTTTGAGCCTCAAGAAATGAGATCTGTCGTCAGTACACCAGGATTGATTAATTTTCAGATATATACCATAGTTTATGGACTATAAACTATCCTACAGACCAAAGAATATACACCGATTTGGGTTATTCACACAAAAAAAAAGTAGCAGGATACATTTTGGGCTTAATTTATGCAGAAAGATTATTTATTTGCAGGATTGTATAACGGAAAAGAAGAAAAACTTGTTTTTTTCAAAATGTTCAGTCTTTTTTAATAAAAAAAACCCCAATGGTGGTTAAATACCACCAAAAGAAAGCTCTATTTGTGTGATCAACATGTTAAAATTTTGTTTGGGTACAGTGTTGCATGGCCATGCAATTGTCATTCGAAGAGCGATAGAGCTGAAAGCTGAAAATTGTCTAGGGCAAAAAGGGGGGAAAAGTGCGCTATATTGAAGTGGTTAAGTGAACACTCCAGTCAAACCAAAGCACAATCTTTTTGTGGATATTCCACTATGTAGACTTAGTCTACCACAATAACTGACTGTACCATCTATGCTACCGTTGCGTCTTGCAAAACTTGGAACGCTATTTGCTAAATTCAAGATGCTCCCTATTTTCTGTATCATTTTAGAATAAGGCCAGTGAAAAAGCAGGCCATGTTTATCCTGTTTTAAAGTGCTGTCCTCTGTTCTTCTCATAAAGGGAGGATTTACTGCAAGGGGTATTGTATGCATTTTGTAGTATTTACTAATGTCCAACTGGTCCAGACATCACATAATAGGTCGAAAGTAGAAATGTTCATGATGATACTTTGGTTTGAATTATAGGTATCAGTGTTTCAATTTGTTTGCCACTGAAAATGCATGAAGAATGCAATACCTGGTTAAATATATACTGATTAGTAAATCAAAAAGTATTGTATACTTTATTAACTATATCGTTTTTATTTGTAAAATAATGTTTGTATGGTCCACCATAAGGGACATTGTTTGCATATTGAACAGTTTACCTATATCCAACTGGTAGGGGCAACAAATCATAGGTTGAAAGCAGAGACCTTCATGATAACAATTAGGTTTGAATGCTACATATCATTGTCAGAGTCTTGATATGTTTGTCCCTGAACATGCATGAAAAATGCTTGAAAGAAGCAGGGACATTTGTAAAAGTTTGAATGTTTTGTACCAACCAACAAAAGAACAATTACTCAAAAACAGTGCTCAAGGTTTCTTTGCTGGCTATTGTTATCCATAACATTTCCCCACTCATTTACATGTTTTCCCTGCCAGAGGCAAGGATACATATGTATTTGGTGGGAAATGTTATAAAGAATATGTGTCTCTTGAACACTTTTAAACATAAGAAGCTGCCCTCTTGAAATTGCTTTCCTAGACTTCAGAAGAAACAGCATGATTTCCATTTCTAGAAGAATACACTAAACTTCAAAAGACAGCTATTCTTAATATTTATGCATAATGCAGAAATACAGCAAGGAGTGGATAATAGCAATCCATAGTTATTACTTCATCAAATAGTTGTTCAGCAGCCATTCTACCATATATGTAAATTTATATGGACAAAAAATTCAGAATGGGTAGTACTATTGTTGGCAATAGTAGTGAAATGACAAAGCAGCAACGCAACTTCATTTTAAGGGGGTCAAAGCTGTTTATAACTTTTGTAAACCGCATTGTAATAAAGCAAGTAGGGCACTGAACACAACAAGTATTAAAATAGCATTTAATGGACCTTATTAAAATAATGTATTGTGTTGTACAATGATATGCTAGATAACCATTGACTAGATTTATGCTTTTGAAATCATTAAAACGGCCAGTGTTCACTAAAACCTACTAATGAATGTCTAGGCCAAGAACAAAAATGGAATATAGTGCAACATACCAACCCTTAGTTGTGGTGGCTACATTATTTTCCTTCTTTTTTTTAACCTGCTGATCCTGACAATTTTTGGTTTACTAAAATTGGGGAGTGCAAAATCTGGTTCTGCTGCACCAATCAGCTTCCAGGTTTTTTTTTTTTGTCAAAGGGTTGAACAAGCGTTGAAGAAGCTGATTGGCAACCCGATTTTGCACTCTCCAGTTTTAGTAAATTAACCCCGTCCAGTACTAGGGTGACAACATTCACTCACAATACTGTATCTACAGCATTGTCGCCACAGGACCGGACGTGTTTTAGAATTACAGAACACCCCCCACGCATAGAATGGCAGGGGGTGTTCTATAGTCCAAAATTAAAACTGAGAAAAAATGTTAAATTAAAACATTCAACAGAAGCAGGGAGTGAAGGCAGTTATTAGCTCACATTATTTCTGCAATTATCAAACAGATCTAAAAATCTTTTAAAGGCATATTTACTGTATATTTACAGACCCAAAGGAAGTTAATTGGAGAAGTTCATTAGGCTTTACATAAATTTTACGAGAACAGTTCTTATACACAAGATGGCTGTTATCCTTTATAACAACAATATTTTCATTCCCTTATCACTATATCATCAATGAAAGACCATGAACTATATACAGTATATCTATTGTTAGGCCTTGTAACAAATATGTGAAAACATTTACACGCAGGCAGCAGCAGTTATATGAATCACAACCTAATGACAAAAGTGCAATAAATTGATTTTATGTGCCCTCTTGCCCAACCACAGTCAAAGACAGCAGAGGTTCTAACCTTTTTCTTCTCTATTAAAAATGTTTTTGTGGCTACCTCTGTTCCCTCCGACCCCTATTACTACAACTAGAAGGAAAGGAAAATCTTCCCTTTGGAGACAGACAAGAATAAAAAAACCTATGCTGAGCCAGAAATCATATTTAGTAAATTCACACTATCTTAGAATTGCTTGCTTCACCTTTGTACTGTATATTAATACTGCATAGGGATAAATAACCTAGGTGATTACTAGCAGCAGTTTGTGCTTTCTGTGCCTTAGGTTTTCTTAATAGAAATCAGTGTGGTGCTGAATACCGATCGTATGCCAAAGTTCCGCTATTGAAAGCATTCGTATGCATACCAACTGTCAGAAAAAAAAAATATTTTTGCAAAAAATCATAATGCAATGTTGGTAAAATGGTATTAATGCAAACAATCATAAAGCAAGATTACCCACGCATACGTGTACACAAATATTCTTAGCTTCAATCACATGTGAAGTATTATAGCAATAATTTGAAAAAAAGATTGCAATATCAATATCAAAGTGCTGGAACAAGGTTCCAAGGTAAAGATGCTACTTTTTTACTTAAAAAAAGATTACATACTAAAAAAAAAAAAAAAACGCAAAATTATCTGCAACAGTCAGTTGGCTCACAGCAACTAGCGGCGTTCATCGGGGGAACTGTAGACACAGCCCACCTACTTCCTGGTATTAACAGCAATGAATTTTTATTATTAAACGGAATCACACTAGGGCTGGCGTGTGCACTCTTATATTTATAGTTACACAAATAACGCATCTCTGCATGGCTCTTGCAGTATAATCTGTAGGACTGAGCTGTCCATTGGACAGTTCAGTCGTGCATAGTGCAGGGGACATCGGGCAATGCAGAGGCAGGACAGGCTCTCCTTGCTACTGCACTGGAAGAATTGATGGCAACTAAAACTAGTCATACTTTCTACATCAGGGGTAAGCAGCATGGAGCTGTTGTGGAACTACATTTCCCATGAGGCATTGCAAGGCTAACAGTTCCATCATGCCTTTGGGAGCAAATGCGACTTGTAGTTCTGCAACAGCTGGAGAGCCCCAGGTTGCCTACCCCTGGTCTACATCAAACCATTATTCACTCAGTGTCATCCTTTCTGAAGAAGCATGCTTCCTTTAATCCAATTCAAAGCAGGCATCCTGCTCAAATCTATTGGATTATCCTAGTTATTTGAAATCCCCCTAGGTTCATGAGTTGGTCTCAAAGTTTCAACAAAGGGTTCAAATGCAGCACTGTGCAAGCAGAACTTTGAGTAGTAATACCAAACTGCAGTACTTGAGCAGAGTTTTTATGTTGAGGTGATATTTTAAATGCCAGATTAAATATAAAGCTCTATCTTTCTTTTTTGTGCTTTAACAAGGTACCATAAAACTTTAGCAGTTTTAGATATGTGGGTTAAAAAAAGGTTACATGAGAGTAATGTTGCTGGACTTTGCTTGCTGTATCTCTCTTCTTGTGTGAAGGTTTAAAGCGGTTTTGCACCTAAAAAAAACATTAAAAGCCAGCAGCTACTAATATTGCAGCTGCTGACTTTTAATAAATGGACACTTACCTGTCCCAGGGTCCAGCGATGTCGGCGGCAGATGACGAGCGATCGCTTGTCTCTCTGCTGCCCCCGCCGCCATTCTCTGTCAGGGAATCGGGAAGTGAAGCGTCGCGGCTTCACTGCCCGGTTCCCTACTGCGCATGCGCGAGTCGCGCTGCGCATCTCTTCTGGTCCCCGCTGTGTCCTGAGAACTGTGTGTTTTGCAGAACACAACGGGGGGGCGGGGCATCTGCGGGGGTCTGCGGCGGTCTGTCCCGGAAGTGGGGTCAGAGAATCGGGAAGTGAAGCATCGCGGCTTCACTGCCCGGTTCCCTACTGCGCATGCGCGAGTTGCGCTGCGCATCTCTTCTGGTCCCCGCTGTGTCCTGAGAACTGTGTGTTTCGCAGAACACAACGGGGGGGGGGGGGGCGGGGGTCTGCGGCGGTCTGTCCCGGAAGTGGGTGCAGATACCTGGATTATTCAGGTAACTGCACCCCCTCCCCCCTGAAAGGTGCCGATTGTGGCACCGGAGGGGGGGAGGGATCAGATTAGCGGAACTTCCACTTTAGGATGGAGAACCGCTTTAATCACTGTTTGACTAAGAAGTCTTAAGTAAAGACTTATTTTCACACCATAATGGCAGTATTTTCCTTTGCCCTGGCTTTTGCATTGCTTCTCAGATTTCTGCATCTTGACAAGCCCTGCTACAGTACAGTACAGTACAGTACATAACTCAAAGTGTTTGTAAAGTCTCTCTTTTTTTTTTTTAATAAGACATGTTATATTTACATTCTCTTTGCAGTTGGTTTTGCACTGAGCAGCCTGGCTCCTTCTCTTCTTGGGTCCCTCTTCGCTGCTGCTGGCCCCTCCCTCCTGTCGAGTGCCCCCACAGCAAAGATCTTGCACCCGAGCCGAGTCACAGCTCTGTGTGTCCATTCAGACATGGAGCCCCAACCCGACCCCACCCCCTCCCTCCCCTGATTGGCTCCCATGGCTGTCAAAGTAAGTTAGCCAATGACCCCACTGCTGTGTCTCAGCCAATAACTAGGGATGAGCCCACGGTTCGACGCAAACATTGGGTGTTTGTTCTAAAAGGAACCGAACATATGAGGCATTCAAGGAAAAGTTGAGTGCCTGAGATCGCAGTGCATTGCTGTATGATGATTGGCCAAAGCATGCACCTGACCTGCATGCTTTGACCAATCACAGCACGCTCTGTTGAGAGAGCCATTTGGCCAATCATGGCTGAGGGAAATAAAGCTGCTTACAGAGTGGCCGTGTGTAGTGTTGTTGGCGTGGACAGAGATAGCTTGAGTTAGATTAAGCAGGCAGGTTATTCAGTTAGTAGCAGTGTATTTGACACACACACACACACATATATATATATATATATATATATATATATGTGTGTGTGTGTGTATGTATATATATATTTATTACAGTTAGTCTAATAAATATATATATATACACACACACACACACTGCATTTAAGACTATATATTCAGTGTTTACACTATATTCAGTCAGTTCCAGCAGTGTATTAATATATATATATATATATATATATATATATATATATATATATATATATATATATATATATATATATATATATATATATATATATATATATATACACAGTCTAGTACATTTATAAATATATATATACAGTATCTCACAAAAGTGAGTACACGCCTCACATGTTTGTAAATATTTTATTATATCAAAGTAGGGAGTGTACACTTTGTATAATAGTGTAAATTTGCTGTCCCCTCAAAATAACTCAACTCACAGCCATTAATATCTAAACTGCTGGCAACAAAAGTTAGTTCACCCCTAAGTGAAAATGTCCAAATTGTGCCCAATTAGCCATTTTCCCTCCCCAGTGCCATGTGACTCATTAATGTTACAAGGTCTCAGGTGTGAATGGGGAGCAGGTGTGTTCAATTTGGTGTTATCACTCTCACTCTCTCATACTGGTCACTGGAAGTTCAACACGGCACCTCATGGCAAAGAACTCTCTGAGGATCTGAAAAAAATGTTGCTCTACATAAAAATGGCCTAGGCTATAAGAAGCTTGCCAAGATACTGAAACTGAGCTGCAGCATGGTGGCCAAGACCATACAGCGGCTTAAAAGGACAGGTTCCACTCAGAACAGGCTTCGCCATGGTTGACCAAAGAAGTTGAGTGCACGTGCTCAGCATCATATCCATAGGCTGCCTTTGGGAAATAGACGTATAAGTGCTGCAAAGGTTGAAGGGGTGGGGGGTCAGCCTGTCAGTGCTCAGACGATATGCCGCACACTGAATCAAATTGTTCTGCATGGCTGTTGTCCCAGAAGGAAGCCTCTTCTAAAGAAGGTTATCTGTGTTTTGTTTTTGTTTTTTTGTGGTTATCTGTGTTTTTTCCTTTCAACAACTTTCTGTTTTTCAAGTGCCAGAGCTGGTAACTGACTGAAAATTCAGCCCAGTTCTCCAGGAACCCAAACCCCTCCTTTCTACACCAGCACCCTAGCCACTTGTTTACTGCCCTACTCTCCCGCTGCCTTTCTGGTGTGGCTTAAGGTACCGGTAGTATTTCTGAAAATGTAGCTTCTAAATCCCTAAATTAGTTTTTTAGGACACTCCATCTTCCTCTGACTTTGTCATTGGTGACAACATACACCATGACAGCCAGGTCTTCCCCAGCCCCCCCCCCCTGTAATCTGTCCACCAGATCCGTGATGTGCTGAACCCGAGCACCCAGTAGACAACATACAGTTCAGTGCTTCAGGTCCTTGTGACAGATTGTCCTCTCTGTCCTTCTGAGAATTGAGTTCCCACCACCAAAATCTTCCTTTCCTTCCTTTTGGCTTCCCCCCACTCTTACACAAAAGTTAAAATATATTTTGTTTCTGTAGCAGTAACAAGTGAAAAGACGCGCTTACAATGCAAACCAGAAAACGTTATTATTTTTTGTAAATGAATGTGATGAATTGTGTTACATAGTCTGATTTACCATGTATAAGGAAAAATAACAGTATAAGGAATCTAAAGCCTCGTACACGCGATCGAATTGTTTGCCAACAACACCGTTGAATTTTGTCCGATGGGCATTGCCCAAAGTTCTATTGGCAGATAGCATGTCTAATTTTTATTTTGTTTTCTTTTTTTAATGCACAATAACAAAATAACAAAATTGTGTAGAATAATACTTGGCTATGTGTTTTACTTGAAACAAGGGACATTAACATAGTTGTATCTTTGATCATAAAAACTACGGGATAATGGTGTTGTGTTAACTTTCCTAAATAAAAAAAAAAAAAGAATAATATTATTCTTGATATCACTAGAAAACAAATGTTTGCAATAACTCCATCAGTATCACCAGCAAAGCAGCTTCATCATTATCCCATTTTGAGATGTCATAATTTGCCACGTCACGAATGTTAATTCTCCATTATGAACGCTAGCTTACAAGAACGACCGCTTCTGACTCAACCTGCCATCCAACATTTGTCCACCGAAAGTTTGCCAACAATTGTCTGATGGAGCATACACACGGTCAGATTTTACGCCAACAGCCTGTCATCCTCACACATTTCCTGTCGGAAAATCCGATTGTGTGTATGAGGCTTTACAGTATAGCAGTACATGATCGATAAAGCTGTGTATTCAAGTTTTTGCTCTGTTTTTTATGTGTCCTGTTGCTGTAGTAATTTAGATTGCAACAGATCTTTGGTATTATTACAGTTTCACCCTCGCTTTTTTTTTTACAGTTTAACAATATTTTTAGTATAAGAACAACTAGCCAGTGAAAAAGTCAGGTAATCAATGTCTAATTATAACTTTGAGAAAGTCTACAGTAGAAGGATTTTATGCTCCCTGTTGGCTCGCATTCAGCTGTGTTGTACATGCTCCCTTGTGGTATTCAAGTCAGTTTTGATATATTTTGCCATACTTCCTACTGCTTCCTAGAGCGTGTCAAGAGTCAGTTCTGCTGCAACTGTCTACACAAAAGCCTGTTAAAACTGTATAATAAATTACCTGTGGCTTCTTCACTAGTTAGACACAGCACACTTCTCAGATGTTTGGTTTGTAAAAGATAAAGACTTTGGCTCAATTTGTCAAGATCTTGATCAATATTCTTAAAATTTGTGTTTTACCCCTCAACCAACCAAAAGTGTTTACTATACTGTGTGGCCAGGTACTACAGAGTGGTACAATATATTGTGTACAATATCAACTTGCTCAGTCTTCAGCCGACCTTGTTTGTGCTTACCTGTAGCCTGTAGGAAAATACTTGACTGTCTATTTTTACTGCCTTTCAGGGATAAATGTCTTTTCAATAAAACAGACTTGTTTGTTTTATTTCCATAGCATTTTTGCAATGATCTGATTTATTAAATATGGCAATTTAATAGAGCAATTTTAAAGAACACTAACGCTATACTCCCAGAAACCTGTCAGGATTCATTCTTTACTTGCTAAAGTAAATGGCAATCAGAACTGTCACTGTGTTGGTGATAAAGGCAAAATGTCAGAGCACATAAGGGTCAAGCTTTTACAAACCAACATGGTTTTGACCAAGTAAAGCCATGTTTAGTGGCAGTGAGTAGATAAGGATTTGATTAATGTCCTCGTCTTTGGTTACAAGAATTTAAGCTGTAGGAATGGTTAATTAACTCATTTTGCAGAGGGTAAGATCTAATAAGAAACCATTCCTAAGAGTCTTTTTACAGAAACAAAATTAGACAGAAATAAGTGCTCTATATGGATCAGTTTATTTTGCCCTACTTGTTTTAGTTTTTTGAATTCGGTGTCTTACCTGTGATAAAATATACTTTGTTAGTAATGAATTTAACATGATTCAAAAGGAAGAAAAAATAATAAACATATCAATGGATTTTCAAAGAGCAGGCCTGATCCTCCTGCTCTGGGGTCCCTTGTCAGCAATCTTGGCTCCAGCACGAACAGGCAAAAAGTTCTAGCGAACACGAACATGAAAAATCTAAAGTGCTCATTTTAAAGGCTTATATGCAAGTTATTGTCATAAAAAGTGTATGGGGACCCGGGTACTGCCCTAGGGGACAAGTATCGATGCAAAAAAAAAGTTTTTGCAAAAATCGTTTGTTCAGGAGCAGTGATTCTAATAATGCTTAAAAGTGAAACAATAAAAATGAAATATTCCTTAAAATATTGTGCCTGTGGGTCCCCTTAGTCTGCCATTAAAGTGGTGCATCTGTGCAATGTGTACAACATGCCACAGCAATAATGACATTTCTAAAAGGAGAAAATGTAAACTAAACCTGCTGTAGCCTGCTGTAACCTGTAATGTATTGCTGGCTCCCGGCAGTATAGATGAAAAATCAAGATAAAAAAAATTGGCATGGGGTCCCCCCAAAATCCATACTAGACCTTTATCCGAGCATGCAGCCTGGCAGGTCAGGATGGGGGGACGAGTGAGTGCCCCTCTCCTGAACCATACCAGGCCACATGCCCTCAACATAGGGAGGGTGGTTTGGTGCAGGGGGTGCTCTGCGCTCCCCCACCCCAAAGCACCTTGTCCCCATGTTGATGGGGATAAGAGCCTCTTCCCAATAACCCTGGCCATTGGTTGTCAGGGTCCCTGGATGAGGGGCTTTTTGGAATCTGGAAGCACCCTTTAACAAGGGGGCCCCCAGATCTCGCCCCCCATGTGAATTGTTATTGGGTACATTGTACCCCTACCCATTCAGAAAAAGTGTAAAAAGGTAAAAACCCAGCGATGTACTGTCTGTTTTGGTTTTATACTTTTTGACACTTTTTTTGGTGAATGGGTAGGGGTACAATGTACCCGATACCCAATCACATAGGGGGGCTGGGATATGGGGGTCCCCTTGCCAAAGGTGGCTTCCAGATTCTGATAACCACCCTGCCCGCAGACCCCAACAACTACTGTCCAGGGTTGTCAGGAAGAGGTCCTTGTCCACATCAACACCCACCCCATGTTGGGGGCAAGAGGTCTGGTATGGTTCAGGAGGGAGGGGTGCTCACTCACCCCTCCCCCTTTTCTGGCCTGCCAGGCTGCTTGCTTGGATGAGGGTCTGGTATGGATTTTGAGGGGAACCCCACGCCAATTGTTTTTTTACATTTTGGCATGGAGTTCCCCTTAAAATCTATGCCAGACTCAAAGGGCCTTGTATGGAGTTTGGGGGGGGGACCCCACACTGTTTTTTTTCTTAATTATGTCATAGAGTTCCCCTTAACCACTTCAATACACTGTATTATATATTCTGCACTGTACTATATATTCTGCAATAATAATTTCCCCATTCTTTTCACCATTATATTGTTGCCCATTGACTTCTAGGAAACCTGAGCAGCTGCCTATTTGGCATGATAACATTTTTACCATAGCTCACATGCAACAATATGTTGAAATTCATAAAACATCACTGGTTTGATTACAGCAAACTGAAATCTGATGTGTATCTAGCATGTATGCTGTTGTGTTATATCTGTGAAATGCAAGCATGCAAATATGCTTTTAACTTCTAAAAAGACAAGGTGGAGCAAATGACTGCATAAATTAAATTCTGTATTTGTGATACAGTAGTTTACATTTGCAGAGTAAACTACATTATCTTTGGTATCTGGCTTTGTGTTGAGCTCCTTCATATTAGAATTGCTTTGTAAACTATTGTTGTCAGTCTTCTAGCTGGATGAAGAAATTAAAGCTGTACGTGATTATTGATTATATTAGAGTCAAGAAGACTGTAGTGCTGGGCAATTCAGAACGGACTTCTGACATGCCAACTGCTTGTAGCTTAATGGAAACAGAAAGTGTTCATTTTCCAGAAGAATACTACCAACACAACCACAAACAGTCCAGCATTATTTATTTAGTGCAACAAATTACAGATTTTCATTCAAACCAAACAAATAATGTTGCAACTAAAATTTGCAGGAAATGCTGAACCCCCATAGCGGACTATTTTCCAGACCTTTTGTTTTTCAAAGACCCCCCCCTAAAACATGGGGGTTGATCTACTAAAGGCAAATCCCTTGTGCACTACAGGTGCACTTAGAAGTGCAGTCGCTGTAGATCTTTATCATCCAATCATGTGCAAGCAAAAGTGCAATTTTTTATTTTCCTTGCATATCCCTCTCAGATCTACAGCGAATGCACTTCCAAGTGCACAGTTGATTTGCCTTTAGTAAATAACCCCCATTGTGTTATTACCGGTTGATCCTGTCAGTAGGTCAATTATTTTAACTTTTTTGTAATAGGGTGACAAGGCAGTTTGTACTGCAGTTAAAATTTATTAATGCATTCCATGCACTCTAACACAACCCCTCCAGTAGGATAAAGTTACCAGGTATCAAGGTAGGAAAAGGAACCAGACAAGAATACCCCCTATCTCCCTTATTATTTGCCCTAGCGACTGAACCCCTAGCTGCTGCTATTTTACAACACCCTGATATAAAAAGATATATCTCTAATAAAAATACATACTAACTTAGTATGTATGCAGATGACATGATCTTATTCCTCACCCAACCCAATATAGCATTACCAAACTTACTGAACACACTTAAAATTTTTCATTACTATCAGGATTATCGGTAAATGTCTCAAAATCCATTGGCATGCCAATAAACATTATCCAAGCACAATTAGATAACATATGTACCTCATTCAACTTCACATGGGCTATAGAAACTCTACCTTATCTAGGTATTCACCTTACCCCAGACATGAATAATTTATCTTCTAAAAATGATCTACCCATGTTGCAAAAAATAAGATCAACGTTGAAAATTTGGAAGTCATTCAATATATCATTCTTAGGTAAAATAACAGCCATAAAAATGTTAATTCTACCATATTACTGTATTATACCTATTTAGGGCACTCCCAATTAGAATAAATAAAATGATGATTACCAAATTTCAATCAGATGGCCACAAATGTATCTGGTCAGATTCCCACCCATGGATATCCAAAACTGTGTTATACAAATCCATGAAAAATCGCGGTTTGGATCTCCTGGACTTTTGGTCCTACTATTTAGATTCAAGATGGTCCCAGATAGCCCAGTGGCACATACACAACTCAAAAATGCCATGGGTCATATTTGAAAAAGACTCAGTGCTACCCTACTCTATTGCTGGATTATTATGGAGCAATAAAGTTTCCAATCGCACCTTAGAAAAATTCAACCAATTAGTAGCCCATTCATACCAATTATGGAAACTACACAATAAGAAATTTGCAATGACATCCTCAACACCTCCCCACACCTCCTTTATAGGAGACCCTAAATTCTTAACTAACCACCTAGACTCTGAAGAATACACATGGTGGATTAATAACAACTTGACCACTCTTAAAAAATGTATAGATAATGCCTCATTCACCTCCTTCTCATCACTAAAAACTAAATATAACATCCCCAACACTGAACTTAGAAGATTCTTCTAGATCAGAGACTTCTACAACACACATTTTCCATTATCAGATATTACATCAGCCACATTTTATGAAAATATTTGTTCCAGATCTCCAAGAAGATCAGGCTTAATATCTGAAATATATTTAATCTTAATCAATACAGATGACCAGGAGAAATTACCCTACATGCACAAATGGGAACAAGAATGTGATATCTGACTTTAGAAAAATGTTGGTATTATGGTATTATATTATGGCATTATACTCCAGTAAAACTCCACTCTATTTTTTCCTTCAGTCCCCCAAGCATGCTTCAGAGACTTTTTCGCACATTTTTTGGGAATGTGGAAAGGTATCTCTTATATGGAGGCAACTTGAAAAATTTTCCTCCAGAATTTCAGACAACATAGCATGTACCCTCCCCAATTGCCTATTTTTCACCTCAATCACAGGCTTAGCCACTCATCACTTAAGACTAGTGCATACAATTTTTGCATTTCCATACATTGGAAATTCCCATTGTTGCAAATAACACAACTGAAAACTAGAATCAATAATATTTACTTCATGGAAATAAATGTCCACATCCTATACAATACCACACATATACTGGAAAAAAATGGAGCCCTTGGTTTAAGCACTCAGAAATCCTCTTAAATCCGTAATAAGAATCTTTATTCCTACCAAAATCATTCAAGAAAGAAAACAAAACCATAATCTAATTTACTACATGATTACCACTGGTATTAACCATAAGAAAGAAGCTGTTCATCCGCTGTAATATTTTGTCACACACCCCAACCATGATGACTCGGATATTCTGTATTTCTCTTGTGCCATGATATAATGTACTGTACCATTATTTTGTACCCAGTAAAAATGTTTGTAAAAAAAAAAAAAGAAAAAAGAAAAATCGCACAGCAGCTATAATCACACTGTGGACAGGATAGATGTAGATGGAAATTCAAGACTTTAGGAAGGGACTTTACCTAAGAGACAAACTAATTAAAGTCTAATTCCAGCTAACACATTTTAAGCAGTAACAGCAACAGTTTTTTTTTTCTTCTGGAAAAAGGTTTTAACCAAATGAATAAAAGCTCTTGTAAATACCTCAGTCAGTGATAAGTGTATGTAAATCCAAAGTTCTATGTTTGACATCATGCCTTATTGCATATAGTTTTCTTAAGCATTTGATTCCCTGGGCCTTTTTCTACCTTAATCCCTTTAAGTCCTAGAGGGCTTTTTTTTTTATTTTGCAGATGTCTCAGTTCAGCATATTATGCCCCTTAGTGTTTTTATCCTACCCTAACACACAGTTTATATAATTTTTTCAGGAGAGATAAGGCTTTAACTTGGTAGCATATTTTTATGAATAGTGACATTTTACTGGGTGATTTACATACCAACAGATACCCCAAAAAATGTTGGTCGATGTCTGCCAATTAACATTATATAACATAGGTGTAATTTCTATGTAACATAGCAGAATGGTAAAGCTTGAACTAATGTTTCTGTTTTAATTTAGATCTTTTTTCCCATTTCAATGCTATGCTGCAAAGAAAGCAGGGACAAAAAGTAGTTAATTGGTTAATTGTTAACATTAAGATGAGATCAGTTGAGTTGGTGAGGATACAAATGAACAGTGACTTTTATGTGGGTTTTTAATTGCTTAAAAATGAAAAATGCCAAATGACATTACATTAATTTCTGTGGCACTCGCCCAGATCATCCAGATTATCTAAAGTCATTGTTGGGACCTAGGAATTAATTTGGAGTGGGAATACACACTAGAAAAAGTAAAAAAAAAGAAATTATATATATATATTCATATATATATATATATATATATATATATATATATATATATATATATATACATACACACACACAGTATCTCATAAAAGTGAGTACACCCCTCACATTTTTTGCAAATATTTTATTATATATTTTCATGTGACAACACTGGAGAAATTACAATGCTACAATGTGAAGTAGTGAGTGTACAGCTTGTATTACAGTGTAAATTTGCTGTCCCCTCAAAATAACTCAACACACAGCCATTAATGTCTAAACTGCTGGCAACAAAAGTGAGTACACCCCTAAGTAAAAATGTCAAAATTGGGCCCAATTAGCCATTTTCCCTCCCCTGCATCATGTGACTCATTAGTGTTATGAGGTCTCAGGTGTGAATGGGGAGCAGGTGTGTTAAATTTGGTGTTATCGCTCTCACTCTCTCATACTGGTCACTGGAAGTTCAACATGGCAACTCATGGCAAAGAACTCTCTGAGGATAAGGAAAAAGTATTGTTGCTCTACATGAAGATGGCCTAGGCTATAAGAAGATTGCCAAGACCCTGAAACTTAAACTGCTATATGGTTTTGCTACCATGCTGCAGCTAACAGGACAGGTTCCACTCAGAACAGGCCTCGCCATGGTCGACCAAAGAAGTTGAGTACACATGCTCAGCGTCATATCCAGAGGTTGTCTTTGGGAAATAAACATATGAGTGCTGCGAGCAATGCTACAGAGGTTGAAGGGGTGGAGGGGTCAGCCTGTCAGAGCTCAGACCATATGCCGCACACTACATCAAATTGGTCTGCATGGCTGTTGTCCCAGAAGGAAGCCTCTTCTAAAGATGATGCACAAGAAAGCCTGCAAACAGTGTGCTGAAGACAAGCAAACTAAGGACATGGATTACTGGAACCATGTTCTGTGGTCTGATGTCTGATGAGACCAAGATAAATTTATTTGGTTCGGATGGTATCAAGCATGTGTGGCGGCAACCAAGTGAGGCATACAAAGACAAGTGTGTCTTGCCTACAGTGAAGCATGTTGATGGGAGTGTCATGGTCTGGGGCTGTAGGAGTGCTGCCGGAATTGGGGAGCTACTGTTCATTGAGGAAACCATGAATGCCAACATGTATTGTGACATACTGAAGAAGAGCATGATCCCCTCTCTACGGAGACTGGGGCGCAACGCAGCATTCCAACATAACAGCCCCCAAACAAACCTCTACGACAACCACTGCCTTGCTAAAGTAGCTGAGGGTAAAGGTGATGGACTGGCCAAGCATGTGTCCAGACCTAAACCCTATTGAGAATCCGTGGGGTGTCCTCAAAACGGAAGGTGGAGAAGCGTAAGGTCTCTAACATCCACCAGCTCTGTGATGCCATCATGGAGGAGTGGAAGAGGACTCCAGTGGCAACCTGTGAAGCTCTGGTGAACTCCATGTCAAAGAAAGTTAAGGCAGTGCTGGAAAATAATGGTGGCCACACACAATATTGACACTTTGTCCCCAATTTGGACATTTTCACTTAGGTGTGTACTCACTTTTGTTGCCAGCAGTTTTGACATTAAGGGCTGCATGTTGAGTTATTTTGAGGGAACAGCAAATTTACACTGTAATACAAGCTGTACACTATTTTACATTGTAGCAAAGTGTCATTTCTTCAGTGTTAACACATGAAAAGATATAATAAAATATTTACAAAAATGTGAGGGGTGTACTCACTTTTGTGAGATACTGCATGAGTGTGTGTGTGCGTGCTGCCTTTTTTTTTACATACTTTTCTTCTTTTGTTCATGGGGAGGGGGGGTCTGTATCCGATTGGTTGTAGATGTGCAACTACGTATCCCTTCTAATGGTGATCTATTGCTGGCTGAAATCAATTATAAAATGGTGATGGACAAATGGGCGCATTCCTTATGCCATTTTGAAATGGCACCGGGGACTCAAGTGGTTAAGGAAAACATTTTGTGTAACTCTTACATGGAGTGCCAATAATAACATATACTGTTGACAGTGCTAAGCCATTGCCTTGCAATTATCCTCAACATTATACGCTGCTGTGAAAACTTCTTTAGTTCGCCATTAGGCTGCCTATCTGATCTGACTTGATAGGCAGCCTAACAGCCAACTGAATGAGTGCTGACAGGAGTATACTGGCAGGGTTACTAGGTAATACAATTATCCAAAAAAGCTCTTGACAGTCTGTATCATATCTTTTATTTACTTATTTTGCCCATAGTTCCACTTTGAGCTTGTAATGTCTGTGCTACAGATTTGTAGTATCAGCAGGTGATCCATGGGGGAACAAACCTTTATATACCTCATTATAGAAAAGTATACCTGGATTTACGTGAAATTCAAGTATATTATAAGGCAGATCGAGTAATCCTTGTATGTCTAAAAATATTGTCATGACCTATCCTTGACTCAGATAAGTTCACCTTTGTACATAAAATAATAAATGCTCATCTTTTTGCAGGTAAAACATTTTGAATGTATTTTTTTTTTACTAGGAGGCTGTAAAGGATTGTACCCATGCATCAGCAGATCGCAGGTGCAATGTGGGGCTTTGTAGACTGTCCATGTAAGCTGCCTGCTCATACCTTATATGAGCAGGCAGGTACACATGGACAGGAAGCATCAATGACCTACCTAGAGCGCTCAACAGCACCCTAGTAGTTGTTTGAGAACTACGTTGACAGCTCAAAAGGGTTTCGGTACTTGTAGTTCTCACATTCACAGAACTCTGTGAATGAATGATGGAGCCAGGTGGATTGCTGCATCTGTAACATGTTACACCCTAAATATAGGTGTAACATGTTACAAAAGGTGAACCTTTAAAGTGTTTGTTACTCCAACATCACATATTCCTGATATGTGCCTGTTGTACTATGTACTTATGATGAAAAGTATCCTGTTTCCTTTGTGTGAAATACATGGTGATCCTGCCTGTCTGCTTGTTTTCCTATTTTAAACTGACCATGCTAGGTATGAGAGCAAATCTATCCCAATCTGGTCAGTTTTCTGGCTGTGTCAGTGTTCTGTCAAATTCTCCAACCCATCAGAAACGCCAACTACTTAACATACAGTTTCTTTAAACCAGCAGCAATTGGAGTTTTTGATGAATTGGTGGCTGCACACAACACCGAAAACCAAATAGAGTCTGGTGCAGGATATTATGAGCGGAGAGTCTTACTCAGCTCCAATACTAGCCAACAAAATAGCGGCGACAACTTTGTCCTCGTTAGCCGCTGTGCTGTCAAAATAGCTCAGTCTTCCTGTACCGGGCTCTATTCAGATGCCAGTGCTGTGTCCAACCACCAACTTGTCAAAATCTCCAATTACTAAGGGTTTAAATAAACCAGAAGTGACATGGTTGGCATTTCTGATGCGTTGGACAAATTGACAGAACCCTGGGAGTGCAGTTCGCCTGTCCTCCAATAGACACAACTTGTGCTGATATGCACCCTCCCCTCCCCTTTCACAGCTGTTCACTGGGAAGATCAGTGTATTACTCTTCCTCTGTCTCTTGCTCTAACCCCCCCCCCCCCCTTTCATGTCTCCACCTCCATCTCTCCAAGCCTCTTATGCAGCTGAGAACAGCGATTATGTGGTCACATATAAAAATGTATAAATATATTTATATATACACACACACACACACACACACACATACACATTTTTTTTCTTTAACTATACACAAATGTTGTGGCTTGTATTTCTATTTTAAACTGAATGGGTTGTATTAAAAGGCAGGGTTAACATGTACTTTAAGATGTTTTTTTTAAATAAAATACTAGAAATAATGGTGATATATAGTAACCCACGACATACACTCACAACTTTGGATAACTACAAAACCCTAAGAGCCATTATCTGACTGGGTGATACAGGTTATTAAATACCACTGTTTCTTGCATTATTATGTTAAATAATCTCCTTTGTGTGTCGATCTTGTAACTTCTGCTAAATCCATCTTTCTTTTCTTCTACCTTTTGATCGTGATATTGTTTGAAGTTAATCTTCTGTGTGGCTTATACAAGTGTATTACCAATAAACCCTCTGTTGTCAAGACATTCTCAGTCTCTGTCATGTTTAAAAAGGGTCAGTAATAATTTGACCCTTAAAAAACAGTATTTAATTTACTTCTTAAATTTGTGCTTATGAACAGACTTAACAGAGTACCAGAGATGCTTTTATACAATATAATGATATTGATACAGTGGAATATGACTGAATTTTTATAGAAACTCTTATCAGGTCCAGGTCAAGTCAGTTTAGTGAAAACATGAATGAATTGTGCTCTATGAATGGAGGAGGTGGAACTTTCATACATCCTCCCAACCTCCATTTCTAGAGCACTTTTCATTAATGAAATCTATAGCACACATCGGCGGATGGTCCATAAGGGGCGCAGAGTGCTACCCCCCTAGTCTCCATGCACCAGCCCCTAAGCTATATGTGTTGGCCACTAATCTCCATGTGGGGCACTGGACGCCTGGATTTCGATATTTTTTTTTCTGTGAAGCAAATGATTAGAGCCTGAGGCTCTAATTGGCTTCAAAAAGGTTGGTCTCGGGGCACAGAGGATTTTGGGTGTGCGTAGGAAGGGTTTGTTTGCCGCCCCCCACCCAAAAACAATGGAGCATCAGCCGCCACTGATAGTACAGCTTCTGTGTATCTCTATTGACAAGTGCGTGTGACAGGTCTATCAGCTCATATTAACCCCGCAGCTCTGGGAGATTATTGCTGCGGGGGGTGGGGAGTGGGTCAGAGGACTGAAGATTTCAACTAAAACTGCAGCCAGCAGCAATTCACATTGATTGTAGGTACTCTCCCGTGTGCTGATTTTTTAAAATGCTTTGTATTATAATATAAGGTTTTAACTGGTTGTCATGGCGTCACGTTCTTCTTTTCTTTTTTAACAATAATTAATTACTTATGAGAACCATAGGTTTATTTTAATGAGTAGGCATACCTGCACATGCCTAGCTATTTAAAGTGAATGCATATCTTTACTTCATCACTTTCCCACCACTAACTTCATACTTCTTATTAAATTGGGCCGTGCCTTTTGTTTTCCCTGCATGGGTATACAATGTATACCAATGCATTGAATGCTGCAATCCATTGTAAAAGGCATCTCAGTGCTTGTTTTTTTCCCTTTAACTTTAAATTGACAATTCATTTAACTCTGAGCAGTCAATTTCAATGTGCTATAATGTTAGAATGTACTGCACAAAATTGTAATATGCAACACTGTGTGTTAATGTGAACGTAAGTGATTCTAAAGATTTTTTTATCTTTTATTTAGGTAACACACATCATACTTACCTGCTCTGTGCAATGGTTTTGCACTGAGCAGCCCTGATCCTCTTCTTCTCTGGTCCCCCGAAAATGCTCCTGCCTTCCCACCCTTGACCAGTGCCCCCCAATAGCAAGCTGCTTTCTATGGAAGCACTGGTGTGTGCTCGCTTCCGAGCCCTGCTCTATGCTTCAATAAGACAAAAGAGCCATGGCTTGGCCCAGCCCCCCATTCTCTCCTCATTGGCTAACTGCCTGTGATTGACAACAGTGGGAGTCAATGGCTCCACCTGCTGTCTCTCAGCCAATGAGGATAAAGAGATCGGGGACAGTTGAGCCTCCTGTGTACATCGCTGGATCAAGAGAGGGCTTAGGTGAGTAGAAGGGAATGGCTGTGGGGGGAGCAGCACACAAAAGGTTTTTTTTTTTTTTTGCTTTCATGCATAGTATGTGCAACCACTTTAAAGTGTAATTTTTTATTTACTTTTGGATAGAGTGAAGAGGGTTTAGAACACCTGTCAGTTTTTATTGCTGTCTGTGCCCCCATTAGGGAGGCCCTATCTTATCTTTCCAGTTTACAATTATCATCTAGTTACCAGGGTCACTAGAACTAGTGAATGATGATGACACCCTGGGATTTCCTCTCACTTCCTGTTTTGACTATGGGACAGGAAGTGGAGGGAGATCTTCCCTACATGACACAGGTGGCAAAAAATAAAAAATACTGACATGGGTCAATATTTTCATACCTTTCCATACTCTATGCAAACTGAAAAAAAAGTTCAGTTACGCTTTCAGCAATAACACATGAGACAATATGCAAGTGTTGAGAATGCACTGGGCACCACTTCTCAACACACCCCGATGGGGCTGGTGTGAAGAAGCCCTTTAGCAGATTTTGTTAGATGCTTGCAATGCACATTGTACCATGCAGCTGCATTAACTGTTTTGTTTTTCTGATCAACTTTGGCATTTACAATTATAAAGGATAAATGCTTTTATTTATGCCTGATGAAACAATGGCTGTATAACTCTATTTCCATAATCAAAGCCTGTAGGCACTCAGTAGACACTGAACGTTTGCTATCTTAAACATGAGCTTTAACTGGAGTTGTTAGTCTTCCTTTCTTACAGCTGAATTTAGTTGTGTATGCTACATATACTCACATATATTTTGAAGGAGTTTGCAATTTTTAAATTAAAGTAACAATCATCCTATAATCACGAAGGATGGTTCTTTTGCAAGAAATTAATTAACTAAAAATCAGAAGAAAGGTAATAACAGCAAAGTTACACCTTGAAATCTGTACCAATATGTTCTCTGCTGAAATCAATGAAAGCATCACCCTACACTGTAACATAGAGGAAGGTTGGAGACCAAAGAAGCTTACAACATAAGAACTACTTTTGTCATAATGGCCTGAATGCCCCATTCGTCTTCTGTCATTAAACTGCTTTTCAAGCCCTTGCTTTCATTTCCAGATAGCTTTCCGAAAACAAAGGAGCTTTTATATTTTCTGATAGCATCTAGCTAGTCTACTCACCAAGATTGGAACACTAGCATTCAGATTAAAGTATGGTACTTTACGGAGGAGGAATTCACAAAGCTACTGCTATGGCCTATAAAGCCAATTTCCATCCTTTCTTGAACAAGACCAATGACACTCTCCTTTCCCAATTAATTGCTTTATTTGCTCATTGACACTGTAACACTGGCGTATCTCAAGATAAAGCCCAGCATATTTCAAATGGCTGATGGATCAACTTCAAAGTCGACCTGTTCTTAAAGTATAGGACAACCTTTACCTTGTAAAACAACCCATTCAGTTTAAAAAAGAAATACAATGTATACATATAAAAAATATCACAAATACAGTTTTTTCTCTTTTTTTTATAACTATAAGTCACATACCCTCTGTTTTCGGCTGTGTAAGGAGTTTATAGAGCCGGGGTTGGAGAAACAGCAGCACACTGGTCTCCCCATTGAATAGCTGTGCAAAGGCAAGGGGGATGTGTCAGCACAAGTCTGATCATTGGGAGAACATGCTGATCCCCAGCACAGCTAGAAAACTGACCACATTGTGCTCTCATGCCTGGTATGGTCAGTTTTTAATAGGAAAGCAGAGGAACTGTCAGGAATACCTGGTATTTCACACAAAGGAAGCAATACAAAGAAAACAGGATACATTTTATTAGTAGTAGATGGTACAGCAGGCATACATCAGGAAATTCAAATGTTGGGTTAACATATTCTTTAGATGTTAACCTAAAGCTGGGCTAACCATCTTGCTAGGATTGGGGAAATTGATAGTTGCTGGCCAGGAGGTGCAGCTTGCAGCTTGAAAAGTGACAGTCTGCTGATCGATAATGGGAGGCATCCAATAGAGGGGTGTTAAAAGATATCATGGGTGCAAGTACTGAGTTTATAAGGATGCATGTAAAATGTGTGGAGTGTATTAGGGTGAATGCTGTGGTGTCTTCTCCATACACTGTGCTGCACCATTATATACATTCTGCAGTACATTAATACTCATCGCTCCCCTGTAAACTTTGTGCCCTAGGCTATATGCTCCATACCTCTAACCATATCTAAGTCATATTAATAGACAGACGGTTTTTGTAATACAGGGGCATACAAACACTACCTTGTTCAATGATCAGACAACATTTTTAATTACTGTCTTCTTAATCTAAGCTTCCAGTAATACCCAGTGCAGTGTATAACATATGTATCTAAACCATAATTACAAGACTTTGCTAGACATTTTAACTTGATTACATGTCAGTGCCTCCATCATAATCATAATCTTCCCTAGTTCCCCGAGAGATTTAAAAGTGTCCTGAATTTCAGATGCCACTGGATACATCAGAAGAGGTCTCTGTTGTGTGGGTACAGTAATTCCATTCTCTGCAATATAGAAATGAAAGCCTTTTTCCACTTGTGCCAGCAGAAGTTAAGACAAGTCTGAGCTCTAGAAACAACAAATTGTCCAATTGCTGGCACATCTAGGAAGTTTGCCATCCTCATTGCCAATATGTAGTGCATGAGACAGGTAATTACACCATAGACCGCTTGCTTTATTTCTCTAATCAGGCAAGACCCAAACTGAACAATACTGAGAAATCTGAAATAAGACATGCTAAAATAACCATTTGTGCTGATCACAGTTTAAAACACTGCTATTCAAACCAATTCTACACTCCAGTAGCGGGGAGGGTGTTCCAGAACTAGGAGACATCTGGCTCTGCTGTATGCGCATGTAATGACAGATGCTGGCATGAGCAGTGGGTAGTTGGATGATCTCATCAATATGCTGCCTCTCCCTAATTTTCCAGTTGGAAGGTTGGGGTGTATCCAAGTCTGGAAAGATAAACTGTTTATAGGGTGAGAGGAAGTGGCATGTTTTGTGCCGTGGATACTTTTTTTTAGGGGCATGACTTAATTCGTACCATAAAAGCGAACTTACAACGTGTGAAGGTTCACAAACCTGGGTGGATAATTTCTTACCTCCAGGTTTTGACTCTCTTGACTTTTCTTCTTGAACCTTGCTTTGGCATTTGCCCACTGGGTTACTGAATGCTCCCCTAGCCCAGTGAGGGCAGTAGACCTCCTCCCCTTTTCCCCTGCCTCCTTATCTACCTCTACCCCGCTTTTGCCTTTTTGCTCTTTGGCATATGCTACTTGGTGTTTTGCATACTGTACTTTGCACCTCAGACACTCTCTGGATTGACTGTTGTAACAGTTTTTATTGTCCAGAAGCTATACTGCTTTAAGGGTATACACGGGCCAAATGTCGGGAGACATTTGCTGGTTCAAAAAAAAGGCTGACATTCAGCTTGTGTGTATGATAGTCTGTCCATCAGAAACTGACCGGCTCCTAAATCAGCGCTCTCACCCAATGGCAGAGAGTGTTGATCGGATTTTTTTGGTGGGGGGCTGTCTCCCTGTCAGAACACAACAGCTCAGCAGGGGAGATCGTTGTACTAATGTCAAATGCTTAGTACCAGGTTGCACAAATAAAAAATCTTAGTGTGTACCAGGCTTAACTCTGCAGGGCCTGAGGCCCTAGTCTCTACCCTCATGGGTGGGTATCAGTCAATTTTCTGTGTTGCTGTTCTAGCTAATCTGGGGTAGCACCTAGCAGCAAAAAGGGTCATTGGTTCAAATCCTGACCACAACATCATCTGCCTGGAGTTTACATGTTCTCCCTGTGCCTGCGTGGGTTTCCTCCCACACTCCAAAGACATGCTGGTAGGTAAGTCAGATCCTGTCTAAATTGGCTCTAATATGTATGAATGTGTATTAAGGACCTTAGGTTGTAAGTTTCTTGAGAGCAGAGACTGATGTGAATGTACAATATATATGTAAAGAGCTGCGTAAATTGACGGCGCCATATAAGTACCTGAAATAAATAAAAAGTTACAACATACACATCACTTGAAGTGGGTGCGTATTCCGCTTTCTATTGTAGTTCTGCCAATTCAGTCAATGTTTTTGTTCTATTTGCTTTCAATAAAAAGATTGAACAAGAAAAGCGGACTTACAAATGTGCACTTCAAAGAAAGAAAAAAAAGGAGATTTTGATCAGGAAGTGAAAAAGAACAGATACCAATGATTACTTCCAGGATGTTACTTAGAATTACTCCCAGCATGCAGAACAAGATAAATGATATTGTTCTGCACTCATATATAAAAGAATAAATACTAATACCTAGAATTACACCTGGCATGCAGAACAAGGGAAATCATGGTGAGCAGCAGCCATGTATACAGAATAGAGACAGATTTAAATAGATTACACACAGCATACAGAAAATGTGAAGCCGTACTATGTCACCAGAAAATTATATTGCGTGTGTATTACAAAAGAAGTATTATTATGCAGTGTTTATACAATATATCAAATTTTAGAGACAATACCCAAAACAGCAACCTATGTATACTTACAGTTGTAAGGCAAATCTTTTCATCTGACAGGGTATCTGGATCATTAGATTAGCTGAACATAATTACAAGTCCTTTAACAGGTAAATAGTTTTCATATGTGCATTGCAACCAAGTGTATAGCTGCTTACCAGTCAGCTAGTACCTTTTTCTTTTCATAGAAACATTTGGCATTTCTGCTGCACTTCACTTGTACTTTTTCATGCATTTCACATCCCCCTATTGCTGCCATATGTTTGTTGATTCTTTGAATTTACATTTCCAATAAACTTCTCTTTTGCTCAGAGTCAATAACACTGAGCAGAAAGTTCCTAAGGGAAATGCAAGCAATTATGGATCACAGTTTTATTGCTGATATACATGAGATGACATTGTAAGATGCAGATGGTTGGAGTCAGGGTATTGACTTAACAATGTTCATTAGCCAATAGGGTATGGGAAAACCCAGGCTGACAACCCCATCAAATGGGACGTTGTGCAAAACTGTAAAACATAATTATCGGGAAAATTAACTTTCGTTCTTGGAACAAAGGAAGGAATGAAAAAAAAAATTATGTTTTTATAGATGGGAGGTAAACATATGTAAATGTGAAATGTCAATTAATTATAAAACATATTAATAATAGATTCATTTTATAAATAACAATACATCATGCACAAATCAATTTCTATGGTGATTTTTAACAAGGGCCTAGGTTAAAGGCACTGTACAATATAAAAATGGGATATGCAAAAGGCGATGACAGATACAATTTATAACAATTGCTTATTGCTGCCCTCTGCTCATTTATGAGTGTATCAGCATCATTCATTAAAGTGTTTGTTACCCAAACATTTCATATTCTTGATATGTGTCTGTTGTACCATGTACTTGTCTAAGAAAGTATCATGTTCTCTTTGTATTGCTTCCTTGCTAGTTCCTGCCAGTCCCTCTGCTTTCCTATTAAAAACTGACTACGTTGAACAGGGGAGCACACCGTGGTCAGTTCTCTAGCTATGCTGGGAACTCAGCCTGCTCTCCTCCAATGATCAGTCTTGTCCTGATACGCCCCCACTGCACAGCCATTCACTGGGAAGCTTGGTGTGCTGTTGCTGCTCCTCCCCCAGCTCTTATGCAGCTGAGAACAGAGGGAATGTGATCACTTATAAAAAAAAGGAAAAAATAATAATATTGATCATGTTTTTTATTATCTATACACAAATGTTTTGCCTTTCATTTCTGTTTTAAACTGAATGGATTGTTTTACAAGGTGATATTTACAATCACTTTAAGGCAGTATCAAAACCAAAAGCAAATATTTATTATATTGCAGCTCACCAATTCTTAAATGTGATGGCTGTATTAGGCCGCGTACACACGGGCGGACTGTCTGCCCAACTTAGTCCGCTGAACAGTGTTTCAGCGGACAATCTGCTAGTGTGTGGGCTTCAGCTGATTTTTTCAGCGGACAGTCTGACGAACAAAGTCTTACGGAATTTCCGTAAGACAGTCCGTTCAAACTTGGTTTTGTCCGTCCAAACTTGGTTTCAGCGGACAGTCCGCTCGTGTGTAGGCAAGTTGGACGGACTAAGTATGGCGCATGCTCAGAAAGGATTTACACGGCTGAAGGTTGCATTGCAGTGTATAGGACGTCGTTTTTCTAGTCCCGTCGTACGTGCTGTACACGTCATCACGAACGCTTTCAGCGGACTGTCTGCTCATCGTGTGTGGTCAAGTCCGTTCATGCTAATTTTGAACGGACTGTCTGTCGGATTGTCTGCCGAACTTAGTTGGGCAGACAATCCGCCCGTGTGTACGCGGCCTTAGTTTCCTTCTTTAGTCTTTCTTCTATTTTCATCTGGTAATTCAGCCAGCAGGTCTGTTTTTCACAGCACAAACTCTCCAGCAGAATGTAGCAGTTTACATGGATGAGACAAACCACTGGCTCAGCTTTCATTTAGTCATGCAAAACCCAAAAGGAAGAAAACAGTTTGCTGTAACCGACTATAAAGTGTGAGGGGCTAACCATTGGTAAGCTGCAACATAATATCTTTTTGGCTTTGGGTTTAATACCACTTTAAAGAATTCCTTACCTCATTCCTTAGGGAATAGCCCATCGCAGTATTAATCAGGATTTATCATTTGCTGGCTTGACTTCAAAAGTGTGGTAACTGTGGGTTACAAGGTTGTAAGAATTAGCACAAACATTTGAATTTATGATGTATGTCTGGTTGCTATGAGTTATTTGGCTTCACATATTCATATACTTATACTCTGTTGATCCTAAAGTGTATATAAACCCCAACAATTAACTTCTCTGAATTGCTCTATTTTTGGTCTGTTAAGTATACCATTGACCTCTGGAAGGTTTTACCCCCTTTATAACAAGAGAATTGTTTGCTATTCAGTACTGTACTGCTTTACCTCGCAACCGTGCAGTCAAGCAACACTGAATGCAAATTGCATTTTATATAACTTTCTTTCAGGGGTGTTTGATCACCACTGGGTTTTCTATTTTTTATTAAAATTATAAAAAAAAAAAAAAAAAATTAAAAAACAAACTATATTTTCTCATTTCTGTTATAAAACATATCAAATAAAAAAATCAAAAAATAAAGTTTCTTCATCAATTTAGACCAAAATGTATTCTTCTACATGTCTTTGGTAAAAAAAAAAAAAAAAATCCCAATAAGTGTATAATTGGTTTGTGCAAAAGTTATAGCATCTACAAACTATGGTATCTATACTGGAATTTAGGCAGCTATAGACGCTACACTGTAATGGTAATGATCAGTGACTTATAGTGTGACTGTAATAGGGTGGAGGTGGTGGTGCTAACAGACACCCGGCAGGGTCACTAATTGACACCGACATTGCTAGTGACACTAATACAGTGATCATTGATAATACTGTACACTGACATTAACCCCTTCCCAGCCAGTGTCATTAGTATAATGTCTAGAGTTAATCAAGGGATTAACAGTGTGCCTAACAATGTGTAATGTGTGCTGCTTCTTTACTATCTGGCTGTTTTTTCTACCTAAACCAGGGGTGTCCAAACTTTTTTCAAAGAAGGCCGACTTTTTTGCCTGAAATTCTTTGAACCATTAAAATGAAATGCAAATAAACTAATACACTACTCAACAAGAATTCTCTTGCCTTTGTGGCTTGTGTGTGAAGAGTCTACAGAAGAGAACATGGAGGCGGGACTTTAAATGAAGTACGTGGAGGGTCAAGTGTTGTCTGGCATTATAATTGACATATCTATAATATATGTCAAGGAGTAGGACATTTGTCTCATAATGCATATTCAATAGAAGCTTGATTTACTACACATATAATGAAATACCTGCATGGAGTAAGATAATAAAAAACATTATTTCATACAGCAATGCATAAATAATCCAAAAAATTAATGGCCCGAAATTGAATAGCAGATGATTAGAATATAGTCAGATACATTATACATTAACAAAATCCACAATAACGTGGTAGGATGAGGTATGCGATTTGAACACAACATCTGTTAGCTCAACGCATTTTGTGACTTGATGTCACTCATCAGGAGAAAGCGTGTACACGTGCAAGGTATCTCTGTAATGATATATTGTGCATTTCTAGTTGGTCTATTATAGTCACAGGTGTGAAAAATATGAAAAGTAATGGGGGGGGGGGGGATAAAACACCCTATATGATACTTACAGGGCATCCATGTACAATTGGTATGGCATTGAGGGTCATGAATACTTTCACATGGGAAACATCTCCTGGTGAAGAGTCTAAGAGCGAGCTTGGGTGTATTTGGATATACCGTGTTTATCCACGTATACACGCACCTTCACTTTAAGAGGGAAGTTTCAGGATTTTTTTTTAATTCTAAATAAAAGAACTGTGAAGCAATATAAGGGGCAGTGCCCATCAATTCAGCCTCGCAAGTGCCATGAATGCAGTCTCTGAATGGAGCCTCAACATTGCAACGAATGCAGCCTCTGAATGCAACCTCACCATTGCCACAAATGCCGCCTCTGAATGCAGCCTCACCATTGGCACGAACTCCACCTCTGAATGCAGCCTCGCCATTGCCATCAGTACAGCCTGATCCATGTCCATCTGCAGCCTCGGAGGGGACAGAGAGGGGGGCGGGATGAGTGCCAACAGATTACACACAGGAGAATCTCCTGTTTACTCGTGGCCTCTTTAATACAAAGTCCTGCCTCCTATGATAGACAGAACAGTCATCAAATGCCAGCCCAGGAGATGAGAACAGGAGATTCTCCTGTATCTAATCTGACAGCACTCGTCCCGCCCCCTCCCAGGCTGCCAGAACTGAATGATAAATATGGTATATATCATTTGTGCCCCCCCTCAATGAATCCCAGAGTGCTGATTCATTGGGGGGGCCACAAGAGATATATATATATATAGATTACCAGTGGGGCCATATTAAACTGGAACATGGGCTGTATTGGCCAGACTTTGGACATGCCTGCCCTAAACAGTATGTGGAGTTCAGCATTTTTTTGTAAACACAGAACTCAATGTGTGGTTGAACTCGGCCAAATCATTGACTGAAAACAGCTGCCAAACTGCTGTGCCCTATCACAGCACAGGTCGACCGTCAACGTACAGGTATGTTGTAAGTAGTTAAAGTGGAAGTAAACTCAGTTTTATTATTTTTACCTACAGGTGAGCTTATAATAAAGCTTACCTGTAGGTAAAATGAATACCCTCCTAAATGTATACCGTATCTAGCAAGCAACCGGCGATGTCACAGCACATGCTCTCTGAAGTAAAATGGCAAACCCATGCCGTTCCTTCAGAGCTGCATGGCGAGCGTGCATGACATCATTGCAGCTTTGCCAGTCAGAAGGCCAGAGTCCCCGAAGCCGGAAGACCGGGTGCAGATGAAAGCCTCTGCATCGGTGACAGCGTGCTGCTGGAGGGCTTTGTTTAGGTTAAAGGGGTTGTAAAGGTAAATTTTTTATTTTCTACATAGGTTCCTTTAAGCTAGTGCATTGTTGGTTCACTTATCTTTTCCTTCGATTTCCCTTCTAAATGTTTTTTTTTCTTTGTTTTCTTTGTCTGGATTTCTCACTTCCTGTTCCTCCTCAGTAAGCTGTTCAGTAAGCTGTTCTGGCTGACTAACCACCAGCTCGGATGATGGTGTGAAGTTTACTGAGGAGAAACAGGAAGTGAGATATTCAGACAAAGCAAAAAAACATTTAGAAGGGAAATCAAAGGAAAAGGTAAGTGAACCAACAATGCACTAGCTTAAAGGAAACTATGTAGAAAATAAAAAAATTACCTTTACAACCCCTTTAAGTCTTTTATGCAATGCATACTAGCACATTATGAAATTTCCTTGCAGGGTAAAACTTTTATTGTTGACTTTGCTACCGCTTTAATAATTGCTCAATAAAAAAAAAAAAATACTTGTTAATTCTGTGAACTACTGGACACCGTGAACAATGTGCATACTTGCATGCTATGGTAAAAGCTCTAGGGACCCACATCACCATGCTAGTTGTGTTTAGATACATTTTAAGGCAAAGAGCCAAAAAAAACATTTTTCTTTGCTGAAGTGTAAAAGAGAGGTACAGAAGTGCAGAGGATTAACCACTCAGGTTCCACAGTGAGTATAACAAGCATGCTTTACTGCATATTCAGATTGATTTTACTGTTGTGGGTTTAATATCACTTTAAAGCTGAATTTCAGGTATAGCTTTTTTTGTATAGTTACATTGGTCTAGTTTGGACTAATGTAGGTATGCATACTTTATGCCTGTGGGACAACTGTGGACATGCGTCTCTGTTACTACAGTGATTGCCACGGTCTTTCAGGTTCTGTGTCAAGCGAGCAATCCCCTGTGGTTACTATGCAGCAGGGCAGACACTTGCTTGGCACAGCCACCATTCAGAGAACGCCTTGCATTTTTGTCAATAAATATTCTCTGACTGGATGAGGTGGATGGTGGGGGGGGGGGGGGGGGGGCTTGGGGGGCAGTAATGCCACAATCTTACCCTTGTCCACTTAAATATTGCTTTGCATTTACTGCGAAAAATTCAAGGTGTTCTGTGAATAGAGGCCATGCTGATCAAGTGAGTTCCTGTGATAAATGTGGAGCAGGGCAACTGCCAATAAAAGTTACTGCTTAAGCTCAAAATGTTCACTTAGGCTGGATTCACACCTATGCATTTTTAGTGCTTTTTGCATTTTGCAGATTTGCACTACAGAACGTGTTCTATAGGAAACCGTGTTAAATTGACTGTAGTGCAAATCTGCAAAATGCAGAAAGCACTAAAACTGCAATTCAGCCTAAAGTGGTTCTAAAGGCTCAGGGTTTTTTTTTTTCTTACCTTCGTGCATTACATACATGAAGGTAAAAGAACCTATGTGCAGCAGTCTCCCCCCCCCCCCCCCCCATACTCATCTGAGCCCCATGGCCTTTTCAGGTACTCTCTATTCTCATTGGCTGAGACAGCAGTGAGATTGGCTCCCGCCCGCTGCTGGTAATCACACAGCCAGTGAGCCAATGAGGAGAGAGAGGGGACTGGGCTAGGCCATGGCCCTGAATGTAAATGGACACATAGAGGAGCAGCTCGGGAGTTAGCCTGCTTGGGTGCCCCCAAAGAAATCTATTTGCTGTGGGGGCACTTGGCAGGAGGGAGGGACTAGGAGCGTGATCAGGAGACCCAGAAGAGGAGGATTGGGGCTGCTCTGTGCAAAACCACTGCACAGAGCAGGTAAGTATGACTTTTTTTTTTTTTTTTTTAATGTGCCTTTAGATTTTAAAGTGATATTAAATATTAAACTTTCCCTAAGTCTGAAGATCTCTAAAATACAGATAATTTAGAAAGTAAACAATTAGACATTATGCTTTATCTTACAAAAAAAAAGATATAAGGCCTGGGGCCACTCAGCTGTTGTGAAACTAGCATACCATGTTCATAGAAGGGAGCCAGAGCTTGTTGGAACCAACAGTTTTAAGTTTAATGTAAACATGTTCTTCTCATGAAATGCTTTGAACAGATTTATTCAGCGTACACTGGATTGACCTGGTTAGCAGTGTTCCATAGAATTTAAAGCTAGTCAAACACACTACGCTTCTGATTTATTTGCTGATGTATAGTTTAGGTGACTCTAAGTGGTTTCTCTGCCAGGCTGCACACAGGAAATCTTTGAGATCATTTTATCTTATCTCAAGTTACATCTGGATGTGTTTTAGTAGCTAATGTTATCAACTTCTCTGGTTGTAGTGTATTTTTATGTCACCGTGAGACCTATTTATAAAGACTGGGGAAATGTTTGCTTTTCATTTGATCGCACTTTGTCCGATTGTCACACATTTTTCTCCAGTTGACATCGAGTTTTAATGAAAGTTCAAGAAAACAATTTCATCAGTAGACACCGGTCAGAAAAAAAAAAAAAATAGCTTTCAAATTATCCGTTTCTAGCGCAAAGGTTTTATTAACCAGCAGCGTTATGTTTTAAATGTTTTCTCATGGTTTTCTTTTTTCATTCTAATCAAAATATGGTGAAAATTAGTGGAGAAATGGCCCAGAGCAGTTTTATAAATAATAGTCTTGTAGCAATACAACCATTTTTCCAGAATGTGGTATGGAAATAACAAGCTGCAGGGCAGGAAAGGATGCGGAAAATTCAGGTTGATGGCTCTTTCCTGAGCTGGCTGTACTTTTCTTTTTAACCCCTTCAGGTTCAGTGTTAT
This sequence comes from Lithobates pipiens, assembly GCF_037356315.1. Classification (NCBI taxonomy): domain Eukaryota; kingdom Metazoa; phylum Chordata; class Amphibia; order Anura; family Ranidae; genus Lithobates; species Lithobates pipiens. The sequence goes on along the minus strand of NW_027507748.1, from coordinate 284,199,867 downwards.
TCCCAACCTTTGAGACCAAAGCAATATTTGCCATTTTTGCATTTTGCTTAACCCAGTGGTTCTCCACTCCTTTCCTCAGAGCCCACTAACAGGCCGGATTTTAAGTATTACCTTGGGGAGATGCCGACTAGAATACTGCAATCACTGAGCAGCAAATTATATCACCTGCGATGTATTTCAGTTATCTTGCAAGCCTGGCCTGTTAGTGGGCCCCTAGGACAGAAGTTGAGAATGAGAATGATAACACAAAAACGTCTTTCATTCATGGTTAGTGTTTGGCTGAAGCCATTTATTATCAATCAACTGTGTTTACTCTTTTTAAATCGTAATCACAACAGAAATTACCCAAATGACCCTGATCAAAAGTTTAAATACCCAAGTCCTTAATACTGTGTATTGTTCCCTTTAACATCAATGAAAACTTAAAGAGCCTTATCCACAGATGACTTCATCTTCTCAGATGGTAAAGCTGCCCATTCCTCTTGGCAAAAAGCCTCCAGTTCCTGTAAATTATTGGGCTGTCTTGCATGAGCTGCACATTTGAGATCTCCCCAGAGTGGCTTAATGATACTGAGACTGAGATGGCCCTCCATAACCTTCACTTTATTCTGCTGTAGCCAATGACAGATTGGCGCGCAAAGTCCTTTCCTGTATTAAGAGAGGTATTGACTCCAGAGAGAGAGATATCATTTTGCCCCTGTTCAAATCAATAGTAAGACCGCATCTGGAATATGCAGTTCAGTTTTGGGCATCAGTTCTCAAAAAGGATATCAGGAACTGGAGAAAGTGCAGAGAAGGGCAAACAAACTAATAAGAGGCATGGGGGAGCTCAGCTTTGAGGAAAGATTAGAGAATTTATTCACTCTTAATAAGAGGAGATTAAGGGGGGATATGATCAACATGTACAAATATATAAGGGGTCCATATAGTGAACTTGATGTCGAGTTATTCACTTTACAGTCAACAAAGAGGACAAGGGGGCACTCTGCATCTAGAGGAAAAAAGATTTCATCTCCAAACACGGAAAGGTTTCTTCACAGTAAAAGCTGTGACAATGTGGAATAGACTCCCTGCAGAGGTGGTTCTGGCCAGCTCAGTGGATTGCTTTAAGAAGGGCCTGGATTATTTCATATTTCAAGTATACATAATATAACTGGGTACTAACATGTATAGGTAAAGTTGATCCGGGGAAAATCCGATTGCCTCTCGGGGGATCAGGAAGGAATTGTTTCCCCTGCTTTAGCAAATTGCATCATGCTCTGCTAGGGTTTTTTGCCTTCCTCTGGATCAACTGTGGGTATAGAATTGGGTATATGGGATTGTATCATATTATTAACAAATACTAATATCACTGAAAAGTATATAAAATATTCCTCACTGATCCCAGCGCTCAAAAAAAAGGAGGTTTATCAAAATCTAATTGTAAGCTGCTATCATAAAATAAAATCACATGGACATATAGTATACGTCATCCGTTAACCTCTCATAAAATATACTATATTGACAGCGCTAAATATCCAATAAATTTCAAAATAAATATACATAAAAAGAATGACAGTTTGTGACAGATGACAGTTTGTGATTTTCAAGGAATCCACCAAAACTGTTTTTTTAAAGTCCAAAAACGTGAATATGAGCTATCCAGTATAGTGTTCACAAGATGATGTAAAAGAGAAGAAAGTCCATCTCTGGTGTCTCTGGCTTGGAGATGGACTTTCTTCTCTTTTACATCATCTTGTGAACACTATAGTGGATAGCTCATATTCACGTTTTTGGACTTTAAAAAACTGTTTTGGTGGATTCCTTGAAAATCACGAACTGTCATCTTTTTATGTATATTTATTTTGAAATTTATTGGATATTTAGCGCTGTCAATATAGTATATTTTATGAGAGGTTAACGGATGACGTATACTATATGTCCATGTGATTTATGTATCGTATTATTATTATTATTTTTTTGTTTTTTGTGAAACTGGATGGACTTGTGTCTTTTTTTCAACCTGACTAACTATGTAACTATGTACTATGTAACTATGTGACTTGGCCTTGTGTTTTGGATCATTGTCATGTTGGAATGTCCAAGTACATCCCATGCTCAGCTTCCTGGCTGATGAATGGAAATGTTCCTCCAGCATTTTTTGATAACATACTGCTTTCATCTTGCCATCAATTTTGACCAAATTTCCTGTGCCTTTGTAGCTCATACATCCCCAAAACATCAGCGATCCACATCTGTGTTTCAAAGTAGGAATGGTGTACCTTTCATCATAGGCCTTGTTGACTCCTCTCCAAATGTAGCATTTTTGGTTGATGTCAAAAAGCTAAATTTTGGTCTCATCACTCCAAATGACTTTGTGCCAGAAGGTTTGAGGCTTGTCTCTGTGCTGTTTGGCATATTGTAAGCGGGATAATTTGTGGCATTTGCGTAGTAATGGCTTTATTTTGGAAAATTGACCATGCAGCTCATCTTTCTTCAAGTACCTCCTTATTGTGTATCTTGAAACAGCCAAACCACATATAACTTCCGGTGAAATACAGGACTCTCTGAAAACTTGTGGGTTTTTCTTTGCATCCCGAACAATTTTTCTGGCAGTTGTGGCTGAAATTTTAGTTGGTCTACCTGACCGTGGTTTGGTTTTAACAGAACCCCTCATTTTCCACTTCTTGATTAGAGTTTAAACACTGCTGGTTGGCATTCTCAATTTTTGGATATCATTTTATATCCCTTTCCTGTTTTATACATTTCAACTACCTTTTCCTGCTGATCGTTTGACAATTATTTTGCTTTCCCCATGACTCAGAAATGTCAGTGAAGCACTGGATGAAAGATGCAAGGGTCTGTCAGGAGTTCAGTAGCTCATCGACCTTTTATACACACACACACACACAAATTACAAGCAAACGGATCACAGGTGAGGATGGTTACCTTTAATAGCCATTCAAACCACTTTGTGTCAACTTGTATGCTTGTTATCAAACTTTTGATCAGGGTCATTTGGGTAGGCTTCAGCCAAACACAAAAACATTTCTTTCACTCATGGTTTATGCTATCCTTCATATTCTCTGGAAAATGGCCAAGAAATCATAAAATCTGCCAGGGTATGTAAACTTATGAGTACAACTGTACCTAGCATTTTGCTTTTAGGCCAAAAAGTTCAATTTTGATCTCATCTGACCAGAGCACCTTCTCCACATGTTTTCTGTGCCCCCACATGGATTCTTGCAAATTGCAAGATGTCTGTCTTTCTTGTCACTCTTCCATAAAGGCCAGATTTGTGGAGTCCATGACTAATAGTTGCCCTGTGGACTGATCCCCCACCTGAACTGTGGATTGTTTGCAGCTCCTCCAGAGTTACCATGGGCCTCTTTGCTGATTCTCGGATTAATGCTCTTCTTGCCTGTCAATTTAGGTGGAAGGCCATGTCTTGGTAGGTTGGCAGTTGTACCATACTTATTCTATTTTCTAGATAATGGATTGAAGAATGCTCTGTGAGATGTTCAACGCTTGGGATATTTTTTATAACCTAACTCTGCTTTAAACTTCTCCACAACTTTCTCCTTGACCTGTCTGGTGTGTCCCTTGGCCTTCATGATGCTGTGTGTTCACTTTAACAAACCTCTTAGGGCTTCACAGAATAGCTGTATTTATACTGAGATTAAATTACACACAGATGGACTCTATTTACTAATTAGGTGACTTCTGAAGGCAATTGGTTCTACTAGATATTAGTTAGTTGTATCAGAGTAAAGGGGACTGAATACAAATGCACGCCACACTTTTCAGATATTTCTTTGTAAAAAAAAATGTGAAAATCATTTATCATTTTTCCTTCCATCACAATTCTGTACCACTTTGTGTTGGTCTATGATATAAAATCCCAATAAATACATTTATGTTTTTAGCTGTAAAATTACAAAATGTGAAAAGGGATATGAATACTTTTTCATGGCACTGTACTAGATGATACTATATGCTATAGCAGTATACTGTATATCCCCACTTTCTTTAGCAGTAAAGAAGCTTGCATGCTCTTGTACACATGAAATGCTTGGCTGGACTTCTTAAATATTTTACATTAAGTAAAATAAGTATTAAAATATTAACTGCAGTTCGTAATGTAGGTCATAAGAGTTAGCAGGGAGTTGCAGCACACTGAATGAAATAGATGGATTCTAACCACGTTTTTTGTGTTAAAATGGATCTATAGGGAGCAATAATTTCAATGTAATAAAGGTGCCTGTTTTCTATAGCTCTTACCATGCCCCTAATGATGCACATTTTATTGGCATTGTGTTTGTGAATTGCAGTTGAGCTACCAAATAAAATGACTAAATAGATGGCAGCAGCAGTTATTTAAAGTGTGGCACAAATCCACAGCAACAATACCAATTTCACAATAAATATTACTTTGCAATTACAAACAGCAATTTGATTTATTGGGCATTTTAAATGTTCAACACAACTACACATTCCAAGAGCCAGTGATTGACTTCTTTAGATTTTATTACCTTTTTAAAAGATTGCTGATTAAACATGTAGAGGGGTCCTTTTTGTTTGGTTAGGTTAATTAAATAACTTAATAGCAATATATGGCAATAAACAAGTCCCTATTTTCGAATCTGCTGTTATCTAACGGAAGACTATGAGGAGATCATTTGCGAGTTAGAAAAACCTTTAGAGACTTACATTACAACACAGAGGTTGATTTACTAAAGACATATACACTGTGCACTTTAAAAAGTTCAGTTGCTCCAGAGCTTAGTAAATGAAGCAGTTTTACTTTGCAAAGAATACCCAATCACATACAAGAAAAATGTAAAAAAAAAAAAAAAAACAGCATTTTTGCTTGCACATGTTTGGATGATGGAAGTCAGCAGAGCTTCTGCTCATTTACTAAACTCTGGAGCAATTGCACTTTGCAAAGTGCGCAGTCTATTTGCCTTTAGTAAATCAATCCCAGAGTCTGCTAATATACACAGTTTTTCAAGACATTGGAAATCTCTAACAATCTTCAATGTAATAAGAGGCTGCTGACATGTTAGATTACCAGAGTGCCTAGACATGTTGCTAAAGACTGTTATGGATTGCTAACATGGTTTAGACTAGAAAGAGATTGATATCCGAAAAAAAGTGATTTCAAAATCTCGTGCAGCTGTGCATGGTAGCCAATCGGCTTCTAACTTAACTTGTTCAGTTACGCGTTGACACAAAAAACCTGGGAGCTGATTGGTTTCTATGAAGAGCTGCACCAGATTTTGCACTCTTCAGCTTTAGTAAATCAACCCCTTTAAGCCTAGGTTCACACTATGTTTTTCATGCATTTTTGTTTTTGCCAGTGACTAGCAATATCTGCTGTGACAACTATGTCACATAGATGCGGAAGACCACCATAGAAAATAATGTGATTTCCTTTGTTGTGCATTGCAGTGTGACAGCAAATGTATGACAAATCATACCAGTGGGAACAGGGGTTAAGGGACTACTGATATGTTTTTAGATACCACTAGAAAATGCTAATGTTTTATAGCTTCTCATTATTGATACAGCCTTCTAAAGTGAGTCCAGGTTTCAAAGAGAAAAAACAATCCTCTGTGTCACCAATAGGCAGCAGACGGCTCTTACTCAGGTCAGGATCCTATATTTTCTGGTCTTCTCCAAAAGCATTTGGCATGCAAATGTTCTGCTGCAGAGAGATAATAGAGCACAACCCCCTGGGAGTAGGTGGGAGGCAGAGTGCATCAACAATAAAATGAAAAAAACTGAGTGATAACCACAGGCAACCAGAAGAGCCATATTTTAAGGATAAGGTGAGATGCCACGTACACATGACCAGTTTTTCCATCAGAATAAACTCTGACGTTTTTTGCGACAGAGTTCCACTAAAGTCCGATCATTTAGAACACGGTGACGTACAACGCGTACGACAGAACTAGAAAAAGGAAGTTAAATAGCCAGTAGCCAATAGCTGCCCTTGCGTAATTTTTGGTCCGTCGGAACAGCATACAGACGAACAGTTTTCCCGATAGAACATGTTTTAAATCTTTCCGATGGAATCAATTCCTATTTCTAGGTCTGTCAGAATTTTAGAAAAAAAAAATTCAGCTGAAGCCCACACACGATCGGAATATCCGATGAAATTATTCCATCTGACTTTTTTCTGCCAGAAAGTCTGACCGTGTGTACACGGCAAGAGACAGATAGTCTATACAAGCTGAATTGTAAACAGAAAAACAGATCCAAAGTTCGCAGATGCATCCTGGCATATAAGGATACAAATACCTTTGATTAAGCACTTGCTGAGTGTTCTGCTCCCAATTTAAACACCACTAATTGAGGCCAGGCATTTGACTGCAGTGTGAGCAAACCACAGTGCTGAATGTCATCCAGCTGATGGTGAAGACGGCATTTAAGCACAGCAGGTGAGAACACCTAAGGAAGGCTGTGAATAAGTATGCAACTTGGACATAATATTCCATGTACTTACATCCAGTGCATAAACTATACAAAGCATGCCTATGATAAAAATAAAACTTCAATCTACCAGGGTGTGTAGAAGAAACTATAAGCAAAGAAACAGTAATTCAGATAAAACATAGAGGACTAATCATCAGAAATAGTAGCCTCTCAGAGATTCAACATCTATTAATACAAAAAAATAAAAACACTACCATATACGATTCACCTGACCTGATGGAAGCTTTAAAGATTTAATGAATGCAGTGTCTCTGAGAACCTCTTGAGTGAAATAACGATTTTCTGTTTATATTGCACACAAATTACCTTGCTACGGGCTGAAGGTAGGGTCTCCGAGTTAACCATGGCAACACATTACTGGTCCCCAGCAACCAAGATACTGTTTCCTTGGACAGCTTTGCATGTGTAATATTATTAATAATGAACAGGAGCAGTAAAAAAAGGGTCACTTAGCGGTAGGACAGGAGACCAGGAGGCAGGTTTGGAAACCAAGTGAAACCTTATTAAGACGAGTGAGTTTCAACTACTACTGATATTGTAAGTAGATGCTTAGCAGTTAAGGGTTGTTTCCATGTACCTCTAATATATTAAGCACTTTATCTCATTTTGACCACTTGATTTTAAATAACTTACTTAGCCTGTTGAATTGTAGATTCCATTTTTTTCTCTACTTATAGAAGTGTTTGATAGGAAAGGGAATAGACAAAGCTGGTGACTCAGACTGCGAATAATACTGTGCTTCAGACAATCTGTATTCTCATGGAGATGCTATGTTCACACAACGGCAGAAATATAAAAAATTGAAAAACTCAAAAATGCAATTTCTCCATTTCTTATCTACATTTAAAGGAAATGATACAGTTTTAGAATATATGTGAGCTATTTCCTGTGATTGTCTGTTCTAACTTTATAAGTGTACTCCCCTTTATGTTCAAGGCTAATAAAGCTGTCAAATATTTTTTTTTCCATAGGATATGGTCTTTCCAACACAATCTGGTACTGAGCACTTGCTTGCGTTCTTTGGATGGGTTGTATTTGAAAAGACACAGTCTGGGGAATTCAACAAAGCATTAAAGGATAAGTTCACCTTTTGTAACATGTTACACCCGTATTCAGGTACGGGCACACAGATACACTGGCAGATCTGCTGGAGACCTGGTGCAATGCTAAATAAACACACATTTTTTACCTGCAAAAAAAGTACATTTATTTATTTATTTTTCTAAAAAGAGAACTTATCCTTTAAAAATATTTTTCTGGAGATAGTTTTCTTTAGAAGCGCCTGCGACTAATTCAGGCAAGCATTTGTGACAGTTTTGGTAACATTACTGACACGTGTGACAAATTTAGGTAATTTTAACTGCAGTCACCCCCCTGCTATGACAGCTACAGATTGTTAAATACCACCAGTTTGTATATTCGGAAACTGGTGGTAATTAAGGCCAGATCTGAGCTGACGTATGGAGGTATATCAGTGCTCGGGCAGCGTTGGGCATGTCTGTGCTGGGAATCTGTCATGCATGTGACAGCTTTCTGAACGGGTTCTTTCCCCGACTCCATTTAGCTGTCTGCCAGGAGATTCCCTGGCCAAAAACTGAATGTAAACCAAGGAACCAAGGATATTGATGATGTCAATGAATTTAGTTGGACAATTCCTTGCATCATTGCATCACTGGAGCCTGATGGGGAACTGAGAAACTTTACCTTTGATTGAGCAGTGGAGACGGTGGAAGGATTCAAAGGCTACTATTGAATTGAATAGCTAAAATGGATCCGTTCACTGCTGTGTGCTGTCAATCAACAGCAGGGTGGGTCTGATGGGGAACTAGTTTCTTAGGCTTGCCATACACGGAATAAATTTCTTTCCTGAAAAGAAGGGTTAATTCAGGAATCCCTCCTGCCAAGTCATTGTCTGCTCCTGGCGAGGGCAGCCGTCCCCGCTGGGAGAAGATAGTGATTTAATAATTGCAGGTAAAACCCAACATGCTGGTCATACCCAATTTGATCACTCGATCAACTTGGTACATTTATCCTGCCCATACACGGTTTGAATCTCGGCCGGTTCAGCAGGAACCTGCCAAGATTCGAACCGTGTATGGCCTGCCTTAGTTTCTTATATGGCTCTGTCCACCCACCATACTAGAAAATACATCAGCCGTGTACTTATCTGTGTGACAGGAGCAGTGGCCCAGGAAGGAGCACAGTGAAGAAGCAATGTCCAATATGGACCCTCTAACCCCAGTGAATTTTATGTAAGCAGCAACAATTTTGGTGAGGTGACCCAGTGGAATTTTAGCGGTTGTGTATGACACACTTTTTGAATTTACTCACTGTGTTATAGAGTAATAAACAATAAAATACAAATATGGGTGGTGTTATTGATACAGTGTATATTGCTTTTTGGTATGTGGTATAGTAATATTTCAAAAGTTAGCTTAAAACCCAGCAGTACACACAGGTTTACATACACTTTAAGTTTCAAGGTCACCATTTACCTGAGTTATGAAACTTGAGCTGGGCACATGTATCTGCTGTTGTTTTTTTAATCTCTCTTCAAAGCACTATCCACTAGCTGTCTCCTGCTCCTTTCTTATGTTATCAGCCTGATAACTTCTGACAGGTTCTACATCAACTGTGATAAAAGCAGCCTGAGTTTTGTGTTGGGGAGGATGCTATAAGTAGATTAGCAGAGTGCTGAACTATTCAATGAATAGGTCTGAAAGTCTCTACCTAATGAGGAGAGGGGGTATGTGACTTTCCTCCAATCAGCTGTTTTGGCTGTATGCCCAGGCTTCAATGCAGTGCTGGACAGGAAGAGAAAATCTCCTAACATGATCTGATTTTTCTAAAGAATATATAAAGCTGAAGACAGCAGATATGCATGTAAAAACGTATGTAGGAGGATTTGTTTAATCTCTGTATATCATCTGAGGCTGTTCACTTCACTGGGGGTATGTGAGGGTTTACATTCATTTTAAGTGAACTAAGGACAACAAAAAGTTGACAATAAATACTGATATATTATGTAGACATGAAAAACTGCACATATAATCCATTAATAATAATTCACATCTATTTTTTTTTAACTGTAAATCACACAGGCTGTTTGTAACTATTTTCCAAAAACAATAATTTTTAAAAAAAATCTGCTTTACCTAAATGCCAGCAAAATTAACCTTTGCAATATAGCAGCAAATTTGTGTCATGATTATGCAGTAATCTTTCTCTGTCAGCTTACCTCTCCTCCATGGGTTCACCTTTAGAGGCCAGCCCCCCTCAGAAGGCCTCTTTCATATGCTTCTTGCTGTATCTCCTATGCCTGATTCCAGTTACCGTTCTTAGCCTGTTCTTGACTATCCCTGTCTGCTTGTGACCCTGACCTTTGGCGTGTTCTATGTTTATCCTTGTCTGCTAGTTGCCCTGACCTTGGCTTATCCCTTTACTATCCTTGTTGTTCCAGCCTACTGCTTCCTTCCTCTTTCTCCTATAGTCTACCATGAGCATGAGCTATGAGACCCTGGAGGCTGCGACCTGGAGCCAGACTGCAGCACAGTCCATCCTCACCACTAGAGGCTGCTGGCTCTTAGACTCCGTGCCCTGGGGAATCTATGCTCTAGCTCCCAGTGGGATCTGTGTTGATGCTCCCGTAGAGATGCTTCCTGAACCTCTCAGAGTTCAATCTGCAGCAGTCAGTCCTAGAGACCACTACCTTAGCGGTGCACTCCTGACTCCTACGGTGTGCATCTGTCACCTGAACACAGGTGACCAGACAGTTTGTTTATTGGCTTGGATTTTATTTAGCGATTCAATTAACCTACTGAGGAGAGAAGTTCTAAGTGGGTACTAAGTGCTGAATGAAGCTTTCCTGGAGTCTCTGGAAGTAGAACCACATGTCAGATGACAGTTTATGGGAATGTTCCACATCATTCATCAGCCAGCCTATGAAAAATCTTCATCTGCACTGGGAAGATATAAGGTCATTCCATTATTCTAATACATGAACATAATTTGCATGGACGACTTTCTTTAGTAAAATGTCATTACACTCTCTCTTGCATGTTCTCTGGTAACATGCAATGGTCATAGTAGTCTTTTTTTGTATGAAGAACATCATCCCTGTAACATGCAGTTATATTTGCTAATAAACTGAATCCACCATTATTTACTATTATTGGGTGATAAGGGGGTTATGGGGTAGAAAAGTGAATGGCTAATATTCTCAGGCAGAATGGCAAGGAACAGCCCTAGATGTTTTATATGACTGTAGGGATACTTAATTGCCCTTTTAGCAAATTCTTAGACCCAACTTGTTGATTTATTCAGTAAATATCCAGGTTCAAAGTGCAATAGTAGAAGATTACCACTAGTTGCCACCACTCAAGGAAGCGAGTTACAGAACTGCATACCAGTAGCAGACACAGGATCTCAATTTTAGGTATTGATAATAGTGGCTCAGCTATCATCTACATATACCTTCAGATGAAATTCTCTTCATCGCTGACTGTGCTTATGCAATGAACCCTCATTGGCGTTGATTGACCCATCAACAAAGCCTCTCCAGTGTTGAAAGAAAGCCCCATACAAAACAGAACTCAAGGTGAAGGAGCTACAATCAGATGTTTTCAACCTGACAGGGTCAAAGCAAAGAAATTGCTTAGAGCAGGCCATTTGTGCCTTACAGAGGAAACTAAGCAACCAGGATATAAAATGTAGTATAATTATCAGAAGGGCTATGGAGGAGTATGTAGTGTGTTTTTTTTTTTTCCTATGCACCCTTACAATTTAGAAGAGAAGTATGGGAATGTTTTGCACTGTGTATATAGGATAAAGTGTTGTGAAGCTGTCAAATAAATAACAATTTAACAAATATGAATACAGATATAGGTGCATGGGTTGCTGCAATCCTAAATTGTGTTCCAACAATGTGACAGGATAATAGTGTAGAATGGGGTTGCGCAGCCTAAATCAAATGCGTGAGCATCAATGTATTAAAACAATAAATAAACAACATAAGTGCAAGTATCAATTCTTCATAAAAGTCCATTATAAAGTGCAAGTGCTAATAGTGACTTCACTGAGGTAATATATAAGTTGAAATAAAATCCATGCTCCAAACGTGATATAAATCAACCACTGTCATAAATAAACAATAGTGAACTTCCACCCCTGTGTACCTTTCTCATAAAATAAAGACAAGCCTTTGATCAATATATTCAGTAAACCCTGATGAAGTCACGTGGCGTGACGAAACACATAGGGCCCCGAAACCTGAAGCGATGCAAGATACTATGCAATGCTGAGTATACACCAGATCACATGTGCTTTTTTAATGCATTTTATGTAAGAGGCTTTCATAGTACAATAAAAGGTTGTTGTTTGGCTGTTCTTCTCCTGTGGATAAGTTTGACATTTTTTACACTATGTGAGGCATGTTTATTGTGTTCTAACAAGCTTTGGCTGTGTTTCTCTTTTAAATTCCAAGTGCTTGGACTACACTATGATATATATATATATATATATATATATATATATATATATATACACACTTTTAAAACTATGGGTTAAAAAAAGAGATTCAATCAGTTTTACATCAGCCCAGAAAATTTATTTTGCATCCTATGTGGGTCCCTCTAAGTAAGATATTTATGGAATTATAGCACAAATATCAATAGACAGGAAGATGTATTCCAGGGCTTATTACTGAAAAGACAAGTGTTTAGTTTGATATATCTGCTTGCTTCCTTTTAAGGAAAAATTTGAGTTCATTTCTGCGTTTTGTCTTCTTAACACACTTATATCCTAAACAAGATGGTTTGATAACCTGACATTTTTGGTGCAGTTAAAGAAGGACAAGAATTACATTTCTCCACACTGATCCATTCATTTTTCACAGCAGAAACATTTTTTTAAATATAGATTTGTTAATACTTTAAACTTACCCTAATAAGTCAACATTTAAAACAGCCCTCACTCTGTTAACACAGATGGGAAAGGGTTAATTTATGTTGGGACTACAAGATGTGGTATTAAAAGAAACATTATGTACTCAGATAGCAAAACTACAAATGTAATTATGCAGCAGTCAGAAATCAATTTACAACAGGTTTTGTTGTGGTGTTTGGCAGTGTTGGAAAGATGCATCCACAGGGGAAAAAAATGAAAAACGAAATAAAAAAAATACATTAAGTATATTATTCAAATTATTTTCCTGGCAAAACGTAATTAAAGTTTAAATAGAGTAATTTCCTACACAGTACATTTTAAAACAGTTTAAAGATAGTATTGAAAACATTTGCGTCACAATCTATTTTAATATTCATGAAGCTGTCTTAATTATTACACATGCATATATTTATCTATTGAATGGAAGGCAGAAAAAAGAAAATTAACTGCAAATCAACATTTCAGTCTTTTATTAGGGACCATTATTAAGAACGCCAATTATCCTTATTTTAGGAGAAGACACTTGCAGCATAGACCAGAATTGTTTAAGGAAAGTAGGCTGCAAAATATCCACTATTTTCCATCTAAATCAGCAGTGTTTTGTTTACTGTGGTTGTTGTGCTCCCAGACTGTCTAAATTTTCTGACACCCATAAAACAGACATGAAGAAAGGAAAAATCTTACAAACGGGTACACCAACAGCAGTACAAAATTGGGTTCTATCTCTTGCACACCCTATCCAAAACAAACAAAAAGAGCTTGAACCTAGAATACACAATTAACCTGGTTCATAATGCTTATTTGAAGGTTAAACAGTTAGCCCTTGTACACACGGTTGGAGATTCCGACAGAATGTGTCCTATCGGACCGTTTTTGGCGGATAATCCGACTGCGTGTGGTCTCCATCAGACTATTTCCATAGGAGTAACCGACGGACCAAGTTTTCCAACTTGTCCGTAAAATTTTTCCGACAAAATGATCTGATCGGACATACTCCGATCATGTGTAGCCTACTCCGATGGACAAAGTGCCGCGCATGCTCAGATCAAATTCCTAGACCAAAGCTATTGGCTACTAGCCTGAACGTAGTCCCGTCGTAACTAAATAACGTCATCATGTTATGTACAATCAGATTTTCCGACAACTTTGTCCGACCGTGTGTATGCAACAGTTTCAGACAAAATCTGTCACAGAAAATCCAACGGATTTGGTTGTCAGAATGTCCGACCGTGTGTACAAGGGCTTAGGCTGGGTTCACACCTCGGACAGATGCGGCTCACAGCAGGGGTCTGGTGCGTCCATGTTTTCCGTTTCAGGGAGGAATCAGGGATGAATTTTTGCCTGATCTCTGCCCTGAAATGGAGCCAAAGATGCTTCGTAGCCATAATGGAATATGTGAACCGGCTCCGTAGATAGAGTATCACAATCTCCTGTCAAGCAAATTGAATGCGGAGAAACCCGCATCCAATTGGCATAGGTGTGAACCCAGACTCAATATTAGCAGCCAATTAACAAGAGTACACACCTGAAGGAGAAAAGAATTAGACCCCTTTCACACAGGCTTTCTGATCAGGTCTACCTGTCAGTTTTTCAGGTGGACCTGATCAGACGCTCCATTCACGTCTATGGAGACATGTCCGCTGACACCCGCTGCTATCCGATCTGATCCTGTCAGTGAAAACCAGATGGATGAAGACCCTATTTTTCATCCGTCTGGAGGATTGGATCTGATGGGATTGGATAAAAATAGACAGGCTGTCTGTTTTCATCCGATCTGCCCATATAGGAGAGCAGGGCTCTGACAGGTCCATCTCAGCACAGTGAGCAGAGACGGACCTGGCATCCGCCTGCTCAGTGGGGATCAGTGGATGGATCCCCCATTAAGCAAAGGGGAGTCCATCGGGCAGACCACCGATGTAAAAAAGCCCTAGAGGGGATTGGAAAAAAAACTAAGCAGGAGTTGGGTTTTTAGAGATACCTGTTATGAAATAAATACATGGGCTGACAATTCTCACTACTTTCTGTTGTCACACTGATCCTCTGATTTCAATACATGCCAAGTCGCCAAACCCTAAAAAAGTATACAGGTTAAAGTAGTAATAAACCCAGTTTACCATGTCAGTGCTTCTGACTCCTGTTCTCTCAGAGTTGTGTCGCTGAATTTCCAGTCGTCACAGGAAATAGTTAACAGTAGACACTGCAGTCATGAGCCAGTATATTACCTTAGAGAAGGTCATGGGGGCTAGGAGGGTGGAGCAGTGAAGTGCCTTGCCAACCTAGGCTATAGGGTTGGGAGTTTGCATGGACCAGTTGTTTCCCCATACACTGTTTGCAAGGGTGGCTCCACAGGACGCTGAGAGTGAAAAGGAAGCACCCTGAATAAAGAAACCTGGGGCAGCAGTCATGACACCAGCTTTAACTGGAACATATGTAAGTTTTTAATGATAAAGAAGCTGCATACTCAGTAAGCTATTAAATCATCTGTCTAAAGTGATTAACAAAACAGAGGGCTTAATATCACTTTAAGATTTATGACTACTTTCTGATGCTACTTGCTGCATAATAGTTCCAATCCACAGTCCCAGAATTGCTTGCACAGTTATGTTTTTTATATCTCTGTTCTGCTCCCTACCATGCCTCAGACAAGCTTTGAGCTAATACGATTTATGTGTTTAATGCAATCTGGTCACATTTCATAGCCAAAGTAATGTACTCATTGTTTCAGAAGAAAGTCAGAAATGGCAATCTAGCTTTGTGGGACTGCCCCCCCCCCCCCCCCCCACACACACACACACACACACATTTTTTTTGTAAAATTGTAATAATTTATCATGATATAAAATTATGACTGAAGGCTAATGTAAAAACAACACAAAATACACATTTTACCAGTATCTAATGCATTCTAATAGTAAACTACATTTTTGAGCATTTTTTTCAAGTAATGGATTTTTTTCATTACAATTTATAAAGTTACAGATATACTTCTGAAGGTGCCCTTAGACACCAGATGACAGTTGCACATGCAGAAAGAAATCTACCCCCTTCAGGAAAAACTAACTTCAAACTTTTCAATAAACATGCACTTTCAGCTCAAATGAGAATTTACACTTAGTTATTAATAGTCATAGATAAATTCAGATTAGATTGCAATACTGGCTGCTAGCTATATTGCTCTGTTTTTTTCAAAAGTGGTTCCTGAATTCCATTAACAAAACAAAATGTCTTACATTAAATAAGCAACTGATCCCCCATCTGTGATGAATAGATCAATACAGATATTTCATAAAACAATGAGAGACTTGCTAATGAGTAATTGGAGAGGATTTGTCAAAGTAGTTTCTACAGAAATTTGTATAGGCCTTTTTGGAGATTACAGACACTTTTTGATAAGGAAATGAGGCTTTAGTGGGTTGTAACTTCATTAGATGAGTATTTACGATTATTAATGAAAAAACACAGAGAATTGAGGATAAAGAAATTCTGACTTGCGCGTTAGAGATGAAGCCTTCACAAATCAATCTCAATTGATACCGTCTTCAGATTATTAGAGATAATAATTAACTGTAGGAAATTGTTATTGGAGAGCTCTTTTTTAGAAATGCAAAAAATACAGATGGATTTAGAAGAAATTAAAGGGACAGATGGATTCAAAATGCAATGCCACTTTAAACATCATAAAAGATACAAGACTTTTGAAGAAAAAGTATATAACTGGAACCATTACTCTTGTTGTAGATGGTCTATGCCCAGTGGATCTAGGATTCAACAATCTCTATAAAATGTTCTACTCCAATTGCAACTAGTAAAATTAGTCAAAATGTGTTTCCCACACACTGACGGAGAAGCCTCTATTGCATCAGTTTTCCCATCTAATTCTCACTCAGGAACAGCAGACAAAAATTACAATTAAAGGATATGTTTGCCAATGATCCTGAACAAAATGAGGTCCATACACTAGAAATACAAATACAAGAAAAGGAGATATAAGGAATGTTCAGAAATGGTTCACATAAAACAAATGTCTTAAATTTCTCAGCTTTTAAACTAACTTAATAACAAATGCATTTATTATAACTTTGTTATAATAGTGCACATCACAAAATATGTGAACCTGACTGTCTTAAGGGCTCAGCAAAACATAAACCAGACTTTTATCCCATTCATCCTCACTGAGAGGATAAAAGAAATTCATAATTAATATGGTATAATATGTCGAGACAGGGCAAGGAAGCTTTAAGAATCCTTAAGAAGAACTCTGACATAACCATCAAACTGTCAGAAAAAAGAGGAAGCAGCTGTAGTTTTAAACTGTATTTTATTAAAAAGGGGCTCTTAGACAACTTAGTCAGGGAAATTTTATAGCTGTTTAGGTATTTATCCCTCTGTTACCTTCAAAGAAGAATTGAGTTTTGTATATACTGGGCTTTTGGATGACATGCTAGTGTAGAAATTAGTGCCTGCTTGTTCAGTGCCCCCTATATTCCATCAATCGCCCAAAGGGATACCTCTCACTTGCTTGACAGGCATACTGTTGTCAATATCAGGTCCCTTTGTGGACCATTGGAAAATGTGATTGACAGGCTACATCAACCTTGGTGTTAGGATAACTCTCTTACATAAAAGACAACAATTTCTTTATTGAAAAAGAAAAAGGCAGTGAAACATGTATGGGACAGGAAAGTACATTAGTTCTAACTGGTTGACATGTGATGCCTCAGCTTTATATTCTTGAATTCCTCACAGACAGGTTAGGTTTGAAAGCTTTACAACATCATTGAGGATATAATACTGAATATGCACTAGACATAAATTCACTTTTGTTAATCCACAATTATTTTTTGTTTGTTGAGAGTTGGTATCACCAGAGGTTTGGTGCTTGATGACAATTCCTTTTAGATGGAACATTAAGTTGTTTTGCTAGATATATATATAGACATTCTTATATTTATTGTGGATCAAAGCATGTACACAGTCGACATTCTTCATTATTTGAATGTCAGTGTTTATCATTTTTAATTATACTTTTAAAGAACAAAACTTTCACACTATGTGGATTTAATCTTAATTGGTTCTTATGTTGATTATAGAAACTCTGTACAATCTTATCATAAATCAATTTCAAGTAATCCTTTGCTTAATGCTGGGAGCTGTCATCCACCTCATGTCATTAGAGCAATCTTCAAAGGACAGTTTATAAAGAGCCCAACAGAAGTGCTCTTCATTGTAAAGCTATGAAAAAATAGGTAGTTGACATGAAATGTAGGTTTGGTGACAAGGGTTACAAAAATAAAGTAATGAAACAGACTTCTCATTCTTTTAGAAATAACAATTGAAAGGGTATATATATATATATATATATATATATATATATATATATATATATTGTAGACATGTCACTGGAGAAGTGATCGAGGGGGTGTACATCTCACCTAGGTTGCTACACAGTGTGAGATGGTAAATCCAGGATGGATCAGTTTCTCAGCAGCGATATGCTGCTGAGTTGTTATTTAATTTTGCCGGGCCTGGGTTTATATGGAATGGCAGGTAGGTTTGGTAGAGGGACCTGTCATTCCACATCCCCCGATCCAGTTCTGGGTTTGGGATCAGGTGAGCTTGGATCCTAATTAGCCTGGGAAGCTAAAGGCTCTGTAGGGTCTGCAGGTGATTTGCTTCTCAGCCAGGGAATGAACAATCTGTGTGTTGAAGGAAGCTGCAAGCACTGCCACTGCTGGAGCTAAAACTCACCCTGCGATATCCAGGTGAAAGACGCTGTGTTTGTAAGTGTCAGATAGGTGAGCAGAACCTGTTAGTAAGCGCCCAGCCGGGCTAGGACTTTTATTTTTGTTGTACTTAGAAAGCACGGTGTTGCTGTATATTTTGTTTGCTGGACTGTTTGTACCACGAATAAACGCCAAGATCTGCTTTATCAAATTCCAAGTCTGCTGTGAACTGTGTCCAAACACACCCTACCCCGGGAAGATCCCTTACAATTGGTGTTCGAATGCGGGCAAAGTCGGTTGCTAGGGGCAACGGTGTGGACAGACTTGGCTACAGCTGCTTATGTCTTGGGTGAAAGCTGCAATGACACTCCAGGAACAGTCCAGCAACATGGAGGAGATGCTGAAGCAGTTTATGCAAGTGAGTTTGCAACAACAGCAACGACATGAACAGTCCATGGCTGCACAACAGCAGGCTCAGATAGAGGCCAATAGACGACATGAACAGTCCATGGCTGCACAACAACAACTTATCGAGCACCTGATAGCAAATCGAGAGGCGCCTGTGGTGATGGGAGCCGTTCCAGAGATTTTTTCTGGGAGAAGGACTGTGCAGAAAGCGCTGCAAAAGATGACTGCTGAGAACGATGTTGAGGCCTATCTAACAGTATTTGAGCG
Organism: Lithobates pipiens; assembly: GCF_037356315.1. Taxonomy (NCBI): domain Eukaryota; kingdom Metazoa; phylum Chordata; class Amphibia; order Anura; family Ranidae; genus Lithobates; species Lithobates pipiens. Next base: position 284,181,049 of record NW_027507748.1, on the reverse strand, counting down.
CGTGGCTGAGCGAGAGAAGTTACCAGCCGCTGAGTGGGCAGAGGTAATTGCGCCCTATTTAACAGGTGAACCCCAAAAGGCCTACTATGACCTCAGTGAGCAAGAGGTTAAGGACTATACTCGGCTAAAAGAGGAGATACTTGCCCGACTAGGAGTTACTACTGCAGTCCGTGCCCGGAGGGTACGCAACTGGAGCTACAGTCTGGACAAATCAGCGAGGTCCCAGATGTATGACCTAATCCATTTGGCAAGAAAGTGGTTGGAGCCAGACACTTCTACTCCTGCACAAATCCTAGAGAAGGTCGTGATGGATCGCTACCTCCGAGCCCTTCCTACTGACTTGCAACGCTGGGTGGGACAAGGTGATCCTAAGAATGCAAACGAACTTGTCAACCTTGTGGAGAGGTTCCAGGCGACTGAGGACTACCTCCGTGATGTTCCTGCAGCATCTTCACCTCCCCGGAGCGCCAGATCTGTGCCGTCAGCTGGTAAGAGACTTCCATCTGTTGGGGGAGTGTGGAGGGGTGCTGATGGGGGGAAAAGGGCTCAAGTGGTGTCTCAGGGACAAAAGACTGGTGATGGTCCCGGGTGGCTAAGGGGCTCTGAAAAGGACTCCTTGCCAAAGAGACCAGGCCCTATCCAGTGTTGGAGATGCCATGAGGCGGGACACGTGTCGGCCCATTGCCCTCTTACCTCTGAACCCATGGAATGTGACGCTAGCCGGCGTCAGTCGCTATTTGCGGAACCATCTTGTGCTGCAGTTCCTGGACTAGAGACTGAACCGCAAATCTGCGATATTACAATCAATGACTTTCCTGTTAAAGCGTTAATGGACTCAGGAAGCCTTGTAACCTTGGTGCATGCTAGCCTGGTGACTGGGGACTTAGAGTCTAAAAAGCATATGAGTGTTGTGTGCATACATGGTGATACAAAAATGTACCCTATAGTGCTGGCTAAAGTCGGGACTGAACAAGGCACCGTACAATATGAAGTGGGTGTGGTTAAAAACCTCATGCATAATGTAATATTGGGGCGCGATTTTCCATTATTCTGGGCTCTCTGGGAAAAAAGAAAAATCCCCAAAAGGAGTGAGGATACCTCTAAGGGGGTTGCCTTGTCCACTGTGAATGATAAAAGTATGCAGGATGAAAATGATTGTTTTCCTTTACAGGTCCTGGCTGGGGAGGAGGAGGCTCCTCCCACTGAGCAAAATATACTAGACTTAGAGGTGTCTAGAGATAATTTTGGGGCTGCACAATTACAGGACCCCACTCTCAAAAATGCGAGAGAGCAGGTTGCTGTAATGAATGGGGTACCTCAGGAACCAGATGCTGAAAAAAGATTTCCACATTTTTCGGTGACTAATGATCTTTTCTATAGGGTTAATAAGGTTAAGGATGAGATTGTGGAACAGCTTCTGGTACCTAAGCCGTACCGGCGTCAGGTGCTTGACATGGCACATAACCATGTTCTTGGGGGACACTTGGGGACTGACAAAACGCGAGAGAGGGTTCTCCAGAGGTTTTTTTGGCCGGCCATATATGATGACATTAAAAAATACTGTGAGTCGTGCCCCACATGTCAGGTTAGTGCCCCAGTGTCACATTTTCGCAGTCCTTTGGTTTCGCTCCATATTATAGAGGTGCCTTTTGAGCGTATTGCCATGGATTTAGTGGGTCCCATTGTAAAGTCAGCTAGAGGACACCAGTATATTTTGGTAGTCCTGGATTATGCGACCCGCTATCCTGAGGCTGTACCCTTAAGAAACACTGCATCTAAAACAATTGCACGTGAGTTGTTTTATATGTTCTCTAGGACTGGGATCCCCAAAGAAATCCTAACTGACCAAGGTACGCCATTTATGTCGAAAGTAATGAAGGAATTATGCAGACTATTTAAAATCTCACACATCCGTACCTCTGTGTACCACCCCCAGACGGACGGATTGGTGGAGAGATTTAATAAAACTTTGAAACATATGTTGAAGAAAGTGGTGGCAAAAGATGGTCGTGACTGGGATCATTTATTACCCTACCTCATGTTTGCTATTAGGGAGGTGCCCCAAGCGTCCACAGGGTTCTCACCATTCGAGTTGGTCTATGGTCGTCACCCTAGGGGTCTACTGGACATTGCAAAAGAGACATGGGAGAGTGAGTCCACCCCATACAAGAGTGTTATTGAGCATGTAGCACAAATGCAGGACCGTATAGCCACTGTAATGCCCCTGGTAAGGGAACACCTCCAGAGAGCTCAAGAGGCCCAAAGTAGAATTTACAACCGGTCCGCAAGAATCAGGACATTCAACCCAGGCGATAGGGTCCTTATACTAGTCCCCACTGTTGAGAGTAAATTCTTGGCGAAGTGGCAAGGTCCTTATGAAATTGTTGAAAAGATCAGTGAGGTGAACTACAAGGTGCACCAACCAGGTAGAAGGAAGCCTTTCCAAGTTTATCACATAAACTTGATCAAGCCCTGGAAAGACAGGGAATCCTTGGGGGCGACAAATACTGTTAATAATTTGTCACAACCAATCCCTCCAGTCAAGGTAGGTGATACTCTATCAGTGTCACAGAAACAGGAGGCTCAGGAATTTCTACAGAAAAACAAAAACAAGTTCTCTGACCTCCCAGGGCGTACACACCTCATCCATCATCACATTGAAACTGAGCCTAGAAGCAGAGTAAACCTTAAGCCCTATAGGATACCCGAGGCACGTAGGGAAGCCGTATCTGCCGAGGTAAAACGTATGCTTGCTCTGGGGGTAATTGAGGTGTCACAGAGTGAATGGTCCAGCCCAATTGTGCTAATCCCAAAGCCCAATGGAACTTGGAGGTTCTGTAACGATTTCAGAAAGTTGAATGAGATCTCCAAGTTCGATGCGTATCCTATGCCCAGGGTAGATGAGTTGATTGAGAAGTTGGGTAACGCCAGGTACATAACCACCCTCGATCTCACAAAGGGCTATTGGCAGATTCCACTTTCTGACGAGGCTAAAGAGAAAACTGCTTTCTCCACCCCTGATGGGCTATTCCAGTATGTAGTGATGCCGTTCGGGTTACATGGAGCGCCTGCAACTTTCCAGAGGTTGATGGACTTGATTCTGCGACCACATCGTGATTACTCAGCCGCCTACCTCGATGATGTGGTCATTTTTAGCCCTGATTGGGAAAGTCACCTCTGTAAGGTACAGGCCGTGTTGGATGCCATAAGTGATGCAGGGTTGACCATAAATGCCGAGAAGTGTGCTCTAGCCCTAGAAGAGGCCAAATATCTGGGCTACATTGTTGGAAGAGGATTGGTTAGGCCACAGCTAAATAAAATTGAGGCAATACAGAATTGGCCTAGACCCCTGACAAGGAAACAGGTTAGAGCTTTCCTGGGTATTACGGGTTATTACCGTAGATTTGTGCCGAACTTTGCCTCAGTTGCTGCTCCGCTAACTGACTTGACAAAGGGCGGAAAGACAGCAATGGTCACGTGGACCCCAGAGGCCGAGGAGGCTTTCCAAAGCCTTAAGTCTGCCTTGTGCCAACCACCTGTGTTAGTCACCCCCGATTTCAGGCGAGAATTTCTGGTCCAGACAGATGCCTCTAGCACAGGCTTAGGTGCAGTACTCTCACAAGTAGTGAATGGTGAGGAGCATCCGGTGACGTACTTGAGTAGAAAACTAACCCCGGCCGAGAAAAATTATGCCATTGTGGAGCGAGAATGTTTGGCAGTGAAGTGGGCCCTAGAATCTTTAAAGTATTACTTGCTAGGCAGGAAATTCAAGTTGGTGACAGACCATGCCCCCCTAACATGGATGAAGTTAAACAAGGAGAGAAATGCAAGAGTGACTAGATGGTTTCTCTCCCTTTAAAACTTTAATTTCACTGTGGAACACAGGCCAGGGAAATTACAGGCAAATGCTGACGCATTGTCAAGGGTAAGTTGTCTGTGGGGACAAAAGGCTCAGCCCTCCGGTCTGAAAAAGAGGGGGGGGATATGTAGACATGTCACTGGAGAAGTGATCGAGGGGGTGTACATCTCACCTAGGTTGCTACACAGTGTGAGATGGTAAATCCAGGATGGATCAGTTTCTCAGCAGCGATATGCTGCTGAGTTGTTATTTAATTTTGCCGGGCCTGGGTTTATATGGAATGGCAGGTAGGTTTGGTAGAGGGACCTGTCATTCCACATCCCCCGATCCAGTTCTGGGTTTGGGATCAGGTGAGCTTGGATCCTAATTAGCCTGGGAAGCTAAAGGCTCTGTAGGGTCTGCAGGTGATTTGCTTCTCAGCCAGGGAATGAACAATCTGTGTGTTGAAGGAAGCTGCAAGCACTGCCACTGCCACTGCTGGAGCTAAAACTCACCCTGCGATATCCAGGTGAAAGACGCTGTGTTTGTAAGTGTCAGATAGGTGAGCAGAACCTGTTAGTAAGCGCCCAGCCGGGCTAGGACTTTTATTTTTGTTGTACTTAGAAAGCACGGTGTTGCTGTATATTTTGTTTGCTGGACTGTTTGTACCACGAATAAACGCCAAGATCTGCTTTATCAAATTCCAAGTCTGCTGTGAACTGTGTCCAAACACACCCTACCCCGGGAAGATCCCTTACAATATATATATACAAACCCAGAGATTATAACAGAAACAGGTCTTCAGAATCACAAGGTATCACATAATACAGAGTAGAATGTGGGGAGATAACGTGGGTAATTCTAGGACATTTACCCTTTATATATGGGTATATCACAGGAAAAAATTCCAGAATACTGTTTGTTTCCACAAAAGTTACAATGTTGGGGGATAACATTATCCCCCATTTTAGTCAATAAAAAAAGAAAAAAACTCTTCACCTGGTTACATATAACTTTATATATAGTATATGCAATAGAGTAAGATGTCAATGTTCCTCCTATTTAGGGGATGCTCATGCTATGCACGCTTATAGTATGGGTACCTCCTATTATTAAACACTTAGTTAACTTGCACACAAGATATGCAATTTACGTTATTTCTTGTGGGTAGGGCGATAAGAGATGTTGTGTGCTCATTTTGGTAACCATCTTTCTAATATCAAAACTATTACAACTTTGACTGGACCTTTTTATTCACAAACATAATTCAAATACAGAGTTCAGGAAAGTACACATTATTGTAAAGAAAGACACTACAGTGGGGATGATTAGATTGATTTTACTTTGTAGACAATACATTTATTGGATCTTTATGCTTGGAACTAGGCCATTGGCTGAAAGTGCTGATCGGCAGACCTTTTTCAGTCATGCCCCTTCACCTGGACCGGCTGCAGTACACACAGGCTGAATGTCAGCAGGTTTCTATTGCCCAACATTCAGCCCCTGTGTACTAGGCTTTACTCTTCCTTTCCCTTTTCTTTCCTTTATAAATTAACATGTGTCATGCTGTATGTATATGAGTTTTTGATTCCAATACCAAGCATTTCATTTTCACATTTCTTGGTTTTTCACCAAAAGATATAGTATTTACAGTAGTAGAAAGGATCTAATCATGTCAACATTTATAATACTGCTGCCTATATATATATATATATATATATATATATATATATATATATATATATATACTGCTTTAAAAGTCATTAATTAGCAGCCATACTATTTATTGGACTCTTCGTTTTCTCCTTGGCCATAACAGCCAAAACCAGAGATGATTGAATCCCTGTAGCTTCCGTACTAGCTATGTAGGGTAATATACATTTTCTGGTCTCCTTCCCCTCCGTCTGATGACATCTGCCATACAGATCTCAAGCCCACAGGAGTCCAGAAAACATTGGGGGGAGGGGCACAGGTTCCTGGCCAGTGATGTCACAAGTGGGTGGTGCCACCAGGTGACATCGCCCCTTATCTATTTAAGAACTGACAAATGCCTGAGCAGGCATTTGGCGGTTAGCCTGTGTTGTGGGTAAAGCATTTTTTTTTCAAGTGCGGCGGGCATCATTATTAACTATGGATCTACATCAGGATTTTTTTTTTCTTAAAGACAGGAGGCAGTTTTTGACAACTCCTTTATTAATTTTTGACACTTTTTTGTTGAATGGGTAGGGGTAAAATGTACCCCATACTCATTCACATAAGGAAGGGGCTTGGACCTGGGGGCCCCCTGCCCCCCACAACCACAGCCCAGGGTTGTCAGGAAGTAACCCTTTGGGATAGGTGGGGGAGCAGAGCGCTCATATATCCCCCCTTTCCTGACCTGCCATGCTGCATGCTTGGATAAGAGTCTGGTATAGATTTTGGGGGCCCACACCATTTTTTTTTAATTTTCGCATGGGGTTCCCCTTAAAATCTATACCAGACCCAAAGGGCCTGGTATAGATTGGGGGGGGGGGGGCACACGATTTATTAAACATTTTTCTATTGCCGGTAAATTAAATTTTATTTTTTATCTTTATAAATGTCAGTTTGGTTGCAGCAGGTTCTATACATGGTACAGGTGTGCCACTTTACAGGCAGACTAAAGTAATCCCCCTGGCACTATATTTAAAGGAATTTTTAATTTTATTGTTTCAGTTTAAGAGTCCGTAAAATCACTGCTCCTATAAAACCGATCCTCTTTATAAAAAAAATAAATAAATGCATTGATATATGTCCCCCCAGGGCAATAGTCGGGCCCCATACCCTTTTTATGGCCAATAACTTGCATATAAGTTTTCAAAACAGGGACTTTTGATTTTTCAAGTTCGGGTCTAAACTTTTGTGATGTTCAAGAGTTCTAGTGTGAACTGAACTGGGGGGGTGCTCGGCCCAACTCTTTTTGGGAGGAGCTGCTGTACTAACTATGCAATATTAGTATAGCAATGTCCCCCCCCTGAGCTATTGTGTTCTAACAGGGGGGAAAATGCTCCCATCAGAACACACCAGTTAGTGCTCTCAGAAAAAGGTCTATCGATCAACAATCTCAGCCAATAGCAGCAGTATGGCCGGCTTCTTTTGGACCAGTTGCCATACACATGGGCCGAATGTTGGCATTTTTATTAAATTAGCAGATGTCACCCAATATTCGGCCCGTGTTTACGGCCCTTTAATCTGGCTCCATGATCTAGAAAGTATTAAAGCCACTTAAAAAGAATTACAACCAGGCATATAACATTTTCACTACTTTTCAATCAATTGTGTTTTAGGTAAGTTTCAAATAGTTGTTTTAGATGTAAACATATAATACATCACAAATGGTTCCCAGAGCACTGTGGTTAGCTAAAGAAGCAGTTGCTGCCTGCTTCATGGATGGCTTTGTTCACCTAAAACCTTGGACTGAGCCAAATGATAAGGGATAACTCTCTGACAACTCATTCCATTTATTGTATTAGTTGCTGCTTTAGCTATTGAACTCTGGAAAAAAAGCAGGCTTTTATGTGAAAATGAGCCAAGAGATTTACCTGCTATCTAAAAAAAAAATCAAACTATTGATTTCAATTATTTATTTTACACCAAAAAAAAATGTTTTTAACATTTTAGGCCTATTTGTGGTAATGCAAGAAAATGTGTAAAAACAAAAACAAAAAAACAACACAATTTCTTTGAAGTATAAGTTAACGTCAACGTGGTATTAAACCCAAAACCGAAATTGTAATATGTTACCACTTAGATGTAGAGGCTGTATTAGTTTTCTTTATTTATGCTTTTCCCCTCTATTTTCACCTGGTGATCTGGCCAGAAACACTCCTCCTGTATTAGATTGACCCCAACCTGGATGAAGGAGCACATTGGGCACCTTTGGACAGCAGCACTGTCAGTCTGGGGGTAGGAAAATGTTAAAAGTACCAGCAGCTTTAACCACTTAAGACCCGGACCAATTTGTAGCCAAAGGACCAGGCCCCTTTTTGCGATTCGGCACTGCGTCGTTTTAACTGGCAGTTGCGCGATCGTGCAACGTGGCTCCCGAACAAAATCGCCGTCCTTTTTTCCCACAAATAGAGCTTTCTTCTGGTGGTATTTGATCACCTCTGCGGTTTTTATTTTTTGCGCTATAAACAAAAATAGAGCGACAATTTTGAAAAAAATTCAATATTTTTTACTTTTTGCTATAATAAATATCCCCAAAAAATATATTAAAAAACATTTTTTTCCTCAGTTTATGCTGATACGTATTCTTCTACATATTTTTGGTAAAAAAAAATCGCAATTAGCGATTATTGATTGGTTTGCGCAAAAGTTATAGTGTTTACAATATAGGGGATATTTTTATAAAAAAATTTTTTACCAGTAATGGTGGCGATCAGCGATTTTTATTGTGACTGTGACATTATGGCAGACACAGCGGACATTTTTGACACATTTTTGGGACTATTGTCATTTATACAGCAATCAATGCTATTTAAATACACTGATTCCTGTTTAAATGACACTGGCAGTGTAGGAGTTAACCACTAGGGGTCAGTGTAGTGCTATGTATGGCACTATGTGTTTTTTTTTATTGTAGGGGGCATGGCCTGGCATGTGACATCATTGATCGCCCGTCCCTATAAAAGGGAAGACACGATCGGTGACAGCTACACAGGGAAGCAGGAGGAGAGGTTTGTTTACACAGACCTCTCCTCGTTCTTCAGCTCTGTGACCCGATTGCGGGACACCAGTGGCAATCGGGTCCGCTGGTCCCGAGGACACAGCCACGGAGCACAGGACCAGGTCGGGACCCACGGCTGGGCACTTAAAGTGTCACGTACCGGTATGTGATTGTGCCCAGCCGTGCCATTCTGCCGACGTATATCGGCGTGAGGCAGTCCTTAAGTGGTTAAATAACACTAACAAATTGAAGCTGAACTCAAGCTAATATTTTATAATTTATTACAGAAAATATTTTTTTATGGAAGGCTTTAGCCTACAAAGGAAAAAAAAACTAAGAGCTGATGATTTTAAGCACCCCTGCTATTGTTTTGTTTGTCCAGTAACTGCAAGAGAGCTTTTCTTTTGAAAAATAACAGACTTACTGGCCAGATCAGCAGATGAAAATAGAAGAAAAAAAGCATATAAAAGGAAACAATATAACAGCCATCACATCTAAGAATTGGTAAGCAGTAATATAATAAATGCTTGCTTTTGGGTTTAATAATGCTTTAATGATATTTTTTTATATACAGTATATATAGCATATCTACTGCGTGTTTTTTTTTTTTTTTCATGTTATAGATATTTAATAAACTAATTTCTCTGGTTTCTCAGTTCTTTATTTTTATTTGTCCTTCTCGCTCCCTGCCTACCTTTCTGGATTTTGCTGTGCCTCTAAGTCAAAAGACAAAATGACTGGAGTCACACTAATCTCTTCAGAACAATAATGTACCATCTCTTTTGAAGAAGTGCAGGTCATATAAACATAGCAGCAAAGCTTTTTTTTTTTTTAAAAACATTAAAGAAAATGTGTCAGAACTGGGCAATGCAACCTAAACATATGATTACACAGGGCTAAGCAGAAACTGCTTTAATTGAAAACTGTGTTTCAAGCCAAAATTACCTTTTCATTTCAGCCTGCAGCCTGCTATGAATCTTGAAGTTGGCAAAAAATGTAAACGTTGCTTCTTTGCAACCATGGCAACTTTGTGGGTATTTTGTACCCTGTGTAGAGAATCACCCCGTAATAAATAAATCAGACCCTTGAAACCTCCTCTCATGTAAAAATGACATTAAACAATTAGGCAAAAACCTAAAAAATACTGTATATACTTACTTTATACTTAGAATACTTTCTTGGTCCTTTTGGTGAGATCTCGGGAAAGCGAAGGATGACCTTAAAGATGTGATGTAATATGCTGGAGCTTATTCCATGAATACTCATGTTCTATTTTAATATTTTCTACTGATCTGTGTTTCTTTTGAATGTATTACAGTGTTTTTTACATGGAGATTGAATTAATACAGTACAGTCCACCCATGTATGTTGATGCAAGCCCCAATTTGTTTTGTTTTTTTGGAAACATGCACAGTAGTCACAGAGTAGGAATAGAAGAACATGCAATGAGGGTGGCTAAAATGCCATTCATTTACGGATATGGAAAGGATTTTTTTCCCCAACAATAATTGTGAAATGAGTTCACTGTAACACAAGTGACATATCAATTTCTTTAATGTTTTTAAATTGCAAAAGTAAACTCAAAGTTTAAAAAAGAAACTTAGTTTAAGGTGTAATTAACCCCAGACTATAAAAAAAAACTATTTGCATACTATATAACAAAGTGTGCATACTCACAAAGCCACTAAAGCACTTGTTTTTTGTAAATTCTTTATTTATCAAGGCACAGCATGCAGAAATACGGACAGTTCATCAAAGACAAATATGATGACAGAACATTTTATGCATCACTATATCTGTACTGTATGCAATCGTAATAACACAGTACGTTAAGTTTCTTAAGTAATTAGAGGCATAGTGAAATACCAGAGAGTAGGAAACCTCCGCACTCCGCATTGCACCCTCAACTTTTCTTGGCCTTTAAAGCACTTGTTTTGTGTAGAGTGAAATATACCTGGTTGATCCTGCCGTCAGCTGTCCCTCTGATCTTCTCTGTGTCCCCACTCCAGCCTGACAACGTGTAGACAAGCTGTTGCCATATACTGAGCATGCTCCAGTTTTTGTTCCCTTCTAAGCTTATTTCCTCTTTTTTTTTTTTTTTTTTATCTGTGCAGCCCACGTGACTATAGAGTCACATATGGCCATATACACAGTGGTAAATTACAATTCCCTCCTCCTGTATGTCCTCCTTTTGCTAAACACTATGGGGACAGGATATAGTATTTCTTAGTGAATGTAATTAATCAGAACTCACAAAAAAGCTTAGTTTTAATATAAATCAATATTAAATATATCAAATGTAATTGCTAATAGACATGTGCAATTCGTTTAGTTCCAAATTAGTTTTTTTACATTTCTGGACTTTTCAATTTTTGAATTTCTGAAATTCAAATTTCCGAATTTTCAAAAATTCTAAATTTTGGAATTTCAGAAATTTGGAAAATCTGAAATTTGACATTTCAGAGATAGGAAAATTCTAAATTTCAGAAATTGGAAATTTCTGAAATTCAGAGATTTTGGAAATTCTGAAATTTCGGAAATTCTAACTTTTGTAAATTTGAAATTACGAAAAAGTGGAAATTTCAGAAATTGTAAATTGGAAAATTTGGGAAATTGGAAAATTTTGGAAATGGGAAAATTTTGGAAATTGGAAAATTTCCGAAATTGTAAATGTCGGAAATTCGAAATTCGGAAATTGTAAATTTCATAAATTTGAAATGTCGGAAATTCCAATATTCAAATTTAGGAAATTTGAAAAGTCACAAATTTGGAAATTTGAAAACCCAAAAATAATAATGAAAATCTGAACATTCAAAAGAATGAAAATCTGAAAATTTAAAAACCCAAAAATCTAAAATAATAACTAATAATAAATATTAAATTATAGGTATTGGAAAATTCAAATTTGGCTGTTAGTGAACGTAATGAGTACGACTTTATCCAAAGTTACGAATCATCTGAAATAATGAATGCTGTATCTAAACGAATTGAATGTAACAATCTAATAATAATAAATATCATAATAAAAACATTTTTTATTATTATTATTTATTATTAATTTGTTCCATTCCATTTGTTTAGATATGGCATTCGTTATTTCGGACAATTCGCAACTTCAGATAGATTTGTATTCATTATGAATGTTAATAGTATGAGTGAAAACAGTCTCACAAATGAACACAAGTGGTCTGAATTAAACTTTTGCCATTTCTGATCACAGAGGAAGCCATCTTCATTTTGTTTTATTATACATTGAAGCATGGTTTAATAATTATAATAAGCAAACTGGTTTTCCCAGCAAATTAGGAAAGATTCATCAATACCCACTATACATATGCGTAATTTAGATCAAACCCCAGTTTGTGTGAACTGATTCACTTATCACACTAAATATATTGTCATTATGTATTAACGTCTCAAAACTGATGTTTCTATGTATAGTTTTTAATCGTGTATGTAAATAAGCCAGCCATGGTTGTGGATTATATTTACAAAATTGACATGCTGTGTTTACTATGTTGGGGCTTGTTTACCGAAGTTTGCCCTCAGACAGTGAGGAGGCAACATAATGCCTGCTCATGGCCTATCAATCACCCTTCTGTTTTAACCCCTAAAAACCCTCACTACCGTGCCACAACCGTGTGCATTGCATGTGGTTTCCGGGTGGTTCCAGCATATTCTCATCAGTTGAATGGGTTGTGTTGGCCAAATGCAAAGGAGAAGAACATTTTTGTTGTGACACAATGCAAAGCATCATGGCTGCAGCATGTATACACCCCTATCTGCTGCTGCCTTCGCACCTTAAAGGGGAGCAGTGTAAACATAGTATAATAGTGATCTTCAAATCTTCCAAATATGGGTGAGAGTTATAATCATGCAAATATGTTACGCCCCCTCCCTCTCCCACCTATCCTGTGTAAAAAAAAGAGCTGTATACTTACCTTTTTTAAAAGGCAAAGCAGATTGCAGTGCTTCAACCCCTATCCTACAGACGGAAGGATGATGATCAAATGCTTGTGCCTGGAAACAAGCTGTACATACTGTCCATAAATTCAATAAGAAATAGAAGTCCAGCACCAAAACATCTTGAAGAAAAATCATAGACCTTATTTTTTTATTTTTTAATCCATCAAGACATAAAATAATAAATTCCTATGGTAAGACTGACACATTTCAGCCACCTGTATGAGCCTTAGTCATAATAAAATACTTACTTTTTTTAGTCCGGCCTGGTCTAGTCATGTGATCTTGCAGCTCTAGCTCCCCTTTGTTATGGAGCGCTCCCTCCTTCCACTGCAGCCGCAACTCACTAACACAGGAGGGCCGGAGCTGTGGAATCGCATAACCGGACCAAACCTGTAAAAAAAAAAGGTATTATGCAAATCTTTTTTTACACATGGTAGACAAGAGAGGAGGGGGGTACATTTTTAAAAATAGTTAGAGCTAGGCTATAATTCCACTTTAACCACTTGCCACCTGCCTACCGTCAAATGACGGCGGGGCGGTGCAACTCTGGTTCTGGGTGGACGGCATATGACAGCGCCCCGCGAGGTTGTGCAGCATGGCGTTCTCAGTCGCACCAAGTTGCACCGTGTTGCTGCCACGGCTCTTTAATCATGTGACTGGCTGTGTCAAATCACAGCCAGGTCACATGTAAACAGAGTGTGTGGCGAGGAGAGCCGATCAGTGTTATTTCCTCGCAGGGGACAGTGAGAGATGTAATCAGGGCACTGATGATCAGTGCCTTTATTACATTAGAGTGCCACTAGTGCCAGCAAACAGTGCCAAGCAGTGCCAGCAATTAGTGCCCACCACAGCCAAAAATCAGTTCCCATTAGTGATGCCAGTCAGCGCTGGCTTTCAGTGCCGCCTATCGGTCATTCATGGGCATCACTATCAGTGCCGCTATCAGGGCCCATCAGTGCCACCTATCAGTGCCACTCATCAGCTGGCACTGATGAGTGGCACTGGTGGGCATTGATAGGGGGCACTGATGAGCACTGATAGGCAGCACTATCAATGCCCATAAGTGCAGAATATTAGTGCCACCTAATCAGTGCCCATAAGTGCTGCCTCGTCAGTGCCCCTAAGTGCCACCTCATCAGCGCACATCAATGAAGGAGAAAAATTACTTATTTACAAAATTTACTGACAGAAACAAAAAAAACATTTTTTTTCAACATTTTCAGCTTTTTTTTTTTTTTTTTTTTAGGAAAAAATAAAAATCCCAACAGTGATTAAATACCATCAAAACCATCAAAACAAAGATCTATTTGCGTGAAGAAAATTATAAAAAATTACACATGGTTACAGTGTTGTATGACGCGCAATTGTCATTCAAAGTGTGACAGCGCTGAAAGCTAAAAAATGGCCTGGGCAGGAAGGGGGTGAAAGTGCCCGATAGATAAGTGGTTAAACACATGCTTTATATTAATTTAAAATGTGTACTCTCTGAAATGTCACAATAGTTTCTTTATCATACATAATGTTAAAACGGATTTTGCAACTTCCCTGCTTAGAAATAGTGCAGCTCTATCAGGCTTATTCATTAAGGTAATGCACAAATAATGTGAAAATTAGATGGTACAACAGCCGGCAGGGCAGATGGAGACCCAGTGAAAAGCAATACACAAAAGAGCAGTTGAGAGGTGCATATTGGTCCTTCTACAAGAGATGTGCAGGGAAATTGAGTGTACAGACCTCTTCAATTCATTATAATAAAGACTGGGAGCTAGGAGAAAAATCTGTGCAGACTTCTGGTCCTGCATGATGGTGTGCAGATTGAAAAACACACATAAGATTAATAGAAAGATACAGCACAACACAAGCATACATACAATTGTAGGAGAAATCTGTATGCTGTGAAAATACCTGGAAACCATAATATGCAATGGATTTACTTATATTTCTGACTTCAAACTTTATAAGTCACCAACATATCCTTGTTTTTTCCTGCACTGATTTTTTTTATAACATTTTTACACATAAATAATGTTGTGTGTGTTTTTTTTTTTTTTTTTTTGTAGTGAATGTATTGTGAAAGGTTGATAATTATTTTTTCATTTAATAAAGGATTGTGCGCACTGAGGATGAAGCAGTGAACAATGCAGAATTTATTTTTCCTGATGCCATTTTTCATAAATGACATAAAACCTGGAACAAACTGTACCTATACTGAAAATGACAAGCTTACACTGTTACAGGAATAATGGAAAGTCTGAAAGTGCTTTTGCAGTTTATCTGATGAACTTCCCTGTGTTGCCCTTTGTGTGTATACCATAGCTGTAAACACCGCCTGTTCTCATCTGCCAGACCCCCTGGAACACACAACTGGCGTGTCCAAATATGGGTAGAAGAAGCTTACCCTTTATGCTTAGAGCTAATATACACTGTACAGTCTCCGGTCTGAGTACAAAGCGCTTACTATATATTCATTATATGGGTGCTTGAGGTTACTGAACTCTTATCAATAAATATAACTTTCACTACCTCACTGTACAGTGTTACACACATTTAGAGATTACACAATAAAAAAAAAAATCACATTGTCTGCAAAATTAAAGCTGAGGTTTAGCTAACAAAATCCTTACAGCTTTAGTCACATCACTTACAGCTAGATCCTGTAGCAATCTTCACAGCAGGGGTGTCTGTCCTCTTCATGGTTCTGAATGTCCAGGGCTGCAATGGTTAATAGTTTCAAGATTTTAGGCAGAACAGCATTACAGATGATCAGATGGAGATGCAGCTCCGCTCCTCCCCCATCCTCCATTGGGATACATTCTTTCATTTATTACATTGCTTATAACACGATCTGTCAATGAGGGTGGAAATTTTTGTGACTGATCAGACACTCCCCATTCAAAGATCACGTTACAAGCAGAGTAATTAGTTAAAGAGCTTATCTCAATGGAGGAAGAAGAGGAGGAAAATGAGGAGGAGGAGGAAGGAGGGGGTATGTCCTTGTCAAACCATCTGTACTGCTGTTCTATCTGAAAACCTGCAGTTGTTAACCATTGCAACACTAAAATTTCAGAGACAGGAAGAAGACCAGGCATCCCTGTAGTGAAGATTTCTCCAGCATCCAGCTGTCTGCACAATGCGAGACATACTTCATTACAGGCAAGTGATCTGACTTAAGCTGTAGGGATTTTCTTAGCTAAACTTTAACTTTAAGCTAAAACAAAAAACAAAATTTCTCACCTCGTCTTTCAGGACAGCACCTGGAGAGAGCGTAGCTCCACCTATTTTCCCAGGAAACACTGCAGTCAGTTTTCTTTATAGACTGGACACTTCCACCATGGCCTCAGTTGTAGTGTTTCCTGTATGCCAGTATGGGGCATACCTGTTGTCCTTTTTTAGTTTGTGTCTTCAGGCCAGCCTGGCATCTTCCCTTACATGTGGGGAATTCTCGGTGCCTGCTCCCTTTCATACCCGGCAAGGGTCCTGGCTGCACGGGGTCCCGCTCTCATTTGACCGGCGCTGTGGGCTGGTAGAGGATGGCGTGCTGCACAGCGGTGTAGGCAGCTCCTCCTCTGTGTATTGGCCTCCATGCTTATTCCGGGTCCCGGCGGCGAGTGTGTCACTCTGGGTGGGGGTGGGACTTCCGGCGGTGCAGCGCGGCTTCCGGTTCCGGGCCGCTGGAACACAGGGGGAGGAGGGGGCCTCAAGCTGGTGTTCGATTTCCGGTCCTCGCAGCGGCGAAAGGACCAGGAAATTCAAAATAAAAGCAGCCAGACGCCGCTACAGCCTCGGCACTATGGAGGAACAGATAGCGGTGGCAGGAGCAGGAGCCACTAACACCAGCCAGACTCAGGTAAGCAGGGGCAGCGGTCCCTGTAACTTATCTAAGGGTCTTGTTTTCTCCCTCCCTTGTTCCCCTGGGGGAGGCAAGGGAGCCTGCACCACTCTTCCTTGGTTTTTAAAATGTTCTAAGGAGAGTGTGTATTATATGCTTATAGGTGACTTATGGGGAAGAGTCACTGAGGTTAAGCTGCAGTAACAAGCATGGGGGCTAAAGGGTTAGCTCTTTTTTCCTTAGCAGCTTATTGTTTTTCTCTTAGGTAATGCTGTTAATCATTTATTATGTGATGATTTAATAGGGGTTTGTGTTGGTGTATTTCAGGCTAAAGTCAAGGAAAAGATCAAACATTCCTCCCCTCCTCCTAAGAGGAAATGCCCGTCTTGCAAAAATATGCTTAGAGAGTCATGGGCTAAAGCGTTATGCTAGACATGTATAGCAGACCTAGTTAGGGATGAAACCTCCCCCGCTATACCTGCTACCCAATCAGGAGAACTATTAAGTTCCTTACGGAAAGAACTAGCGGATACATTTGAGTCATTCCATTCTTTCTTGGGTAAACATCCGGTGGCACAGTCAAACAGTGGTGGCATTTCAGCATCCTGTTCTCGTCCACGTATCTCTGCGCCGAGAAGTGACAGTGATTCAGAGGATGAGGAGAAAAGTGTTTCCCCAGGTTCTGAGGAAGAGGAAGAAGAAGAAAGAAGTTTCTTCTTCTCGCTATAGATTGTCTTTGGAAGATGTAGATGATCTGTTAAAGACAATACATACAACCTTAAACATCAAGGAGGACAAGGCTCAACTGTCCTTGCATGACAGGATGTTTCAGGGCATGGGGGAAGTAAAACACCGGGTATTCCCAGTCCATAAATTTATATCCAAAACGTTTAAAAGAGAATGGAAGGACCCAGAGAGGGCTCCTTTTTTCTCTAAATCTCTTAGAAGAAGAATCTCCTGTCGAGGATGACAGTGATCAGGTCTGGAATAAGAAGCCAAAGCTTAATGCGGCCTTTTCACAGGTGTCCATGAACACGGACTTGGCCTTCGAGGACATGGGTGTCATGAAAGACCCCATGGACAAGAGAGCAGACTCCCTATTAAAAAAGGCATGGGATTCTACTCTAGCCAATTTAAAACCAGCGATGGCATCAACTGTAGTGGCTAGGAATCTGGAACATTGGCTTGAGCAATTAAAAATGCACATTGAAAAGGAACGTCTCGCAAGGACCTGTGCTGCAGAAGGCAGTTGGGTACATGGCAGATGCCTCTGCCGAATCTATTAAAATGTCGGCAAGGTCTGTGGCCCTGGTGAACTCAGCCTGCAGTGCCTTATGGGTCAAGACATGGGCAGGGAATATGGCTTCAAAAGCTAAATTATGTGAGTTACCTTTTGAAGGGAACTTAGTTTTTGGGCCTGACTTGGAAGCCGTGCTCGACAGAACGGCCGACAAGAAAAAGGCATTTCCAATAAAAAAGAAGGTTATGCCACAGACCAAGAAGAATTTTCGTTCTTTTCGACAGGCCGAGGAAAAAAAGGAGACAGGATATAAAAGACCCTGGAGGTCCCAAAGAGGAAGGGGGAAGTCAGGAGTATTATTCCAACCTCCTGGCCAAACCACAAAGAGCCAGTGACTGTCATCCGGCTGTGGGAGGAAGGCTACAGACCTTTTTTCCACAGTGGAAGACAGTGACCTCCAGTCCATTCGTCCTCAAAATAATTGCAGAGGGCTGCAGACTGGAGTTTTCGCAATCCCCTCCAAGTCGCTTTTATGTAACCCAGGCTCCCCAGGACATAGAAAAATCTCTAGGGATGTCAGCCCTACTTCAGGAGCTCATCCAGCAGAGGATGATTGTATTTGTTCCCCCCACAGAGGAAGGGAAGGGGTGCTATTTTCACATCTTCCTAGTGAGGAAGCCATCGGGGAAGTTTTGTTTAAATTTAAACCTGAAAATTCCGATCAAATCAATAAGATACAAAAGGTTCAGGGTGGACACCATTTTTTCAGTAAAAAACCTTTTGACCCCAGGCTGTTTTTTGGCCTCAATAGACCTGAGGGATGCGTACCTGCATATACTCTTAGCCCCGACATCACAGAAATACCTCAGATTAGCGGTAAAGATGGGAGAGTCGATCACACATCTACAATTCAGAGCCCTCCCTTTCGGCCTGTCATTCTCACCAAGGATATTTACAAAAATGATAGCAGAGGCCCTAGCACCCCTCAGATTAAGGGGGATATCCATAGTTCCATACCTGGATGACCTCTTGCTATTTGCCAGAACAAGGAAGCTACTGGAGAAAGATCTGGAAGTGACAAGGTCACATCTGGAGAATCTCGGATGGATCATCAACAAAGAAAAATCAAATATGATCCCGTCCCAGACAATAAAATTTCTGGGGTATTCCATCAGTTCCATTCGGGAAATAATTTTTCTCCCAGAGGAAAAGATAGAAAAGGTACAAAAGTCAGTAAAAGGGACTCAGACAAATCTGCCAATCTGAATCAGGGCAGCCATGTCAGTTCTAGGCCTCCTCACGTCCTCAATTCCAGCGGTGCAATGGGCACGTTCCCATGCAAGGGACCTCCAGCAGACAATTCTCAGGAATTTGTCCTACGGAAAACCTCTAGAGAAATTGATCAGGATCCCCCCTCAAGTTCAGAGGAAACTATGGTGGTAGAGGAATCGGTCAAATTTGATCAGGGGTCTACTTTGGACTTTTCCCATAGAACAAAGACTGACAACAGATGCAAGCTTCTGGGGTTGGGGTGCCCATCTGGATGGGCAGATGGCCCAGGGAGCATGGACAACCAGGGAGGACAGGAGATCCTCCAATTGGAGGGAGCTGAGGGCCATTCTCCTGGGACTAGGGGCTTTCAGAGACCAAGTTCTGGGTCACCACATTCAGGTGCTATCAGACAATGCCACAGCAGTGGCCTATGTAACAAGACATGGAGGCACAAGGAGCAAAGTGTTGCTTACCTCAGCCCTTCAGATTATGTCCTGGGCAGAATCCAATCTTGCATCCCTGACGGCAGTACACCTAAAGGGAGATCTAAATCAGATCACCGATTTCCTAAGCAGGAAAAGGATATTGGAATCAGAGTGGAGTCTGAATACAGAGGTTTTTCAGAAGATAGCAGAAAGATGGGGAACTCCTACAAATAGACCTGTTCCCATCCCACTCCAATACAAAGGTAGAGACTTACTTCTCCCTAAACAGATGAGACCAAGTAAAAGGACTAGACGCACTAGTGCAGCCATGGACTTTCCACTTGTGCTACCCCCCTTCCAAATGATTCCATTAGTGCTAAAAAAGCTGCAGAGGGAATCCACGACCATCATCCTAGTAGCTCCATTTTGGCCCAAAAGGACATGGTTTTCAACTATACAAAAGATGGTGGTGGGACCCCATTGGTGTCTTTCTTTACAGAAAGACCTTATAACCCTGGGGCCCCTTCAACATGCCAATATCGGGCACCTAAGTTTAGCTGCCTGGTTACTGAGGAGCAGATCCTAAAAAATAAAGGCCTGTCTAATAAGTTAGTTTCAACACTACAAGACAGCCGAAAGAAGGTCACTAGATCAATTTATTTTAAGACATGGAAATGTTTTAACTCCTGGTGCGTAAGTAAAGTTTTCTCACCAAGGGAAGTTGTTCCATGTTAGAGTTCCTACACGAAGGAATGGAAAAAGGGTTAGCGATTAGCACCCTAAAGGTGCAAGCAGCCGCCCTCTCTGTGTTCCTGCAGAGACAATTATCCCAGGACCCCCTTATGGTTAGATATTTTAAGCCACTGTCTAGAGCTAGGCCAGTACCTCTTAAGTTTTTTCCCCAAAATGGGACTTATCTCTGGTATTGCAAGGTCTGACTAAAGGGCCCTTTGAGCCTCTAGAGGAAGCATCAGTTAAATTCTGGTCGCTTAAACTAGCACTCTTAGTAGCACTCACTTCAGCCAGAAGGGTGAGCGACTTGCAAGCCCTATCCATTATTGAACCTTTCTGTTCTATATTTCCGGAACGGGTAGTGCTGAGAACTGACCCAGGTTTTTGCTTAAGGTTTCAACGGTATTCCACAGGTCACAGGAGATAGTTCTCCCAACCTTCTGCCCTTCACCATCCGGCAGGAGGGAGAGAGACTTTCACAGCCTGGATGTAAGGATATGCATACTACACTATCTAAAGGTCATTAGTGAATTTAGAAAATCAAATTCACTGTTTATACTATTCTCTGGCCCACGAAGAGGATACGGGGCTTCCAAAAACACCATGTAGGTGGCTGCGAATGGCCATCTGTGAAGCCTACAAAACTTCAGGGGTAGATCCTCCCGCAGAAGTAAGGGCCCATTCAGCCAGGGCAGTAGCAGCCTCCTGGGCAGAATGGGCAGGGGCTTCTCCGGGATGGATTTGCAAAGCGGCTACTTTCATCCACCATTACAGATTGGATTTGCTCTCTGCATCAGAGCAGTCCTTTGGCAGAAAAGTCCTACAGGCCGTGGTCCCACCCTAGAATAAGTACTCTTCTATCATCTCCAGGTGCTGTCCTGAAAGACGAGGTGAGAAAACCTTAGTTAGACTTACTGGTAATGGTATTTCTATGAGTCTTTCAGGACAGCACCGATGACCCGCCCTAAAGTATTATAAAATATGGTGTTATTGCTATGTTCTGCTTATCTCATTTCAGCATGGCTGGAGGTACTCTAAAACAACTGAGGCCATGGTGGAAGTGTCCAGTCTATAAAGAAAACTGACTGCAGTTTTTCCTGGGAAAGTGGGTGGAGCTACGCTCTCTCCAGGTGCTGTCCTGAAAGACTCGTAGAAATACCGTTACTGGTAAGTCTAACTAAGGTTTTTGTCACATGTAAATTACTAAAACAAAGCTCCTACATTTTTTTGTAGTGTTAAAACTTGTCGGCCTCCCAACAATTCATATTGTCCCATCTATATAATGGGCTGTATGGGCTGTCGCCTGGGTGAATAGGCATGAGTCAGGAAATGAATAAGCTTCAACACTATCAGGAAGAACGTTGCCCGCCACAATAACCTAGAATCAAGATATAACAGTGGTGCTTGGAGGCTGCTGGGAGGTTTGTGCAGACACCTCTAGGTGCACTTTACCCCTATGGGTGTTTTTCTTTTTTATACTTGTGACAGAGTTGCTTATTTGTAGCAGAAAATCATCAAGTCATCCGCTTGGCTATTGCTGTCTTGTGGGACTGTGCAAGGCTGGGTTCACACCATTGTGAATTGGTTGAGGGTTCTCTGCATCCAATTTTCAATAGTAGGAGATTTTGATCGGCTCTCTATGGAGCTGGTTTACATATTTATGCTGCGACTCTGGTGCAAATTTGCACAGGAGCCCTGTGCATCTTTTGGTCCATTTCAGGTCCGAATTCAGTCAAAAATCGGACCTGAAACAGTGGACGGAAACGCACAGGACCCCTCAGTATTATCTGAATCTCAGGACTGTCTTGATTCCAGACACCTCTTCCTAAGCCATTATGCAGTGTAATGGGAAAATGTTACAATTTCCTCTATGAGCGAAGCTAATACCCTGCCCTGTGAATAGATATTTTTCCCTGTTTCTTTCCCATCTTCTTGGGCACTGGTCTACCCCCCCCCCCCCCCCCCGAGTTCTCCTGCCCCTTGAACCTATGAGAGAGGACCCCATTGTTGGAAATGTCTGCTATCAATAGGAGGTGACCATGTTATGCACGCAGTGATATGGACATCCCAAGAAAGACCCCAGTAAGTAAACAGAAGGATCCTCACACGACTAGGGCTTCAGGTAAAATAAAGAAACTTTTTTTTCATGCTACATATCAGCGGTTAGTTAGAGGTTGAGTGAGTTGCTAATATCTTAGATCTGGATTTTAAAAGGAACTTCCTCAAGGGGATATTGTCCCCTGCTTCTCTTCCATGCCTCCATATTTAGCCATTCCGCACGTGCACAGATGTGCCACCAGTCTATGCTTGGGTCTTTCCACATGTGCACATACATGCCACTGGTTTCTGGTATTAGACCTTGTACAGATTTGCAGCATGTGTAAACATGTGCAGAAGTTCCCCTGTGTGTGGGCCCAGTTAGTTGGCATCCAATAGAGAAGAATGACATTTAGGGACCAAGTAAAGTGGCACAATTATTATTTGGTTAAATGACGATAACAAATGACACGTGGAGAACAGCAGCAAGGTACTTGACCTAATAGTTCCAGAACATTATGGAGTCTCCTCTCAGTAACACAAAAACAGGTGCAGAAGTTCTCAGCAGTCTTAGTGGCACATTGGAGTAGTCCCAGCACTAGGGTTGTTAGGCTAATAGGGCTTGAATTACTGGAACAACATCTCTGTAGAGGGATGACTATTTGGCAGTAGACTGGTTCTACAAAGGTTGCAGAAGAACAATGTTTCTCTCATCCTCCATTCCCTCTGTACAGTCGCCAACAACACAGCGCCACCTACAGTGGGGATGGTAAACTGCACTTGCCTTCACCCCTGCATATGCACAGATGTGCTGCACGTTCCAAAGACCTGCACACATCTGTGCATGCACAGAATCTTGTGACACACATGCAGCCCTCAGTACAATACATTGGGGGTTATTTACGAAAGGCAAATCCACTTTGCACTGCAAGTGCACTTGAAAGTGCAGCCGCTCTAAATCTAAGGGGGAGATCTGAAATGAATAGAAACTCTGCTGATTTTACCATCCAATCATGTGCAAGCTAAAACGCTGTTTTTCATTTTTCTCGCATGCCCCCCTCGGAAGTAAAGTCGCTGTAGATCTGAGGGGGACTTCCATTCATTTCAGATCTACCCCTTATATTTAGAGCGGCTGCACTTTCAAGTGCACTTGCAGTGCAAAGTGGAGTTTCCTTTAGTAAATAACCCACATTGCCTCCTGGGGTGTGTGACATCCCAAGAGACAGCAGAGGCCCAATGCCATTCTCACCTAGGCAAAGACGGAAAAAATGCTGTAGCGCAGCACAAAAAAGATAATGAACCTTTCTAATAATGTGGCAGTATATAAGAGGGTAGCGGGTGAAGGTCCACTTTAACCAATGTGGCCAGGTCACTTCTCTGCCCTTAGCCTGCAATTGGTTAATGAAGAGTCAACAGCAGACTGATATGCTCATCCCTGTTCATTCTCCTTTCTCCTTTCAGCATTTTCCTTGTCATCACATGTGCACTGCAGCTCACCCAGTTGGCTCCTAATGCTGCCCCTGCCCCTCCCAAGCTAAATGCTGCTGTATAGAGATTACAGGACACTCATACCAAATCAACATTTGGTGCCTAAACTAGCTGCTTATTAAAATATACTTCATTTTTTAAGAATTTAGAACTATTTTACTTTGCATTTTCTTTAAATGTGCCTGGACTTCACCTTAAAGCAGTCGTTTAACATATTGACAACTGTACAAACATGGATTTGGGTTAAACATCAGTCAGACTTGAAAGGAGTGTCTAATAATACAGGCAAAAGCACTGTTAGTCACATTTGGAAAAAAACATTTATTATTGCAAGCTAATATATTAGCCAGCAAAATGTGCAGGACTGCGAAAACTAGTCTAGTACCCCCACATTGCCATTAAGTCAGTTACATCTGCAGCTTATTATGCCGTTTTGCTCTTTTGTTAATTGTGTAAACACTTTTCTTACTAACTATGTCAGCATTGTGCCTTATTGACTTTAAAAAACTAACAGGGTATCCATTGATTATGCTAATACTGCCACCCAATGATTATGCCACCACACTGTTTTTATAGTGACATTACCAGGAATATGCGATGCACAATAAGCCAACATCACATAAACCACTGATTTTTCACGGATTCATTAACATCTCAATGCCGTTTGTGTATTAATAGTGATCCCTTTGCCAGAAAGCACAGCAGAGATTAATCAAGCAGATCTTAAAAATACACAACTGGATATTGTCATTTGGTTGGTTAGTTAAGTCTTGTTTTCAGTCATGAAAACATTTAAATGTTTCAACAGGATATGATTAGTAGAACTTTTCAATGAATGCACTCAGTTACACCTCCCTTATCCCCAGCACAACATAATGAACAGGTACATTATTAGGTCATTGTGAGTGACACCATTTTGTTGTGCTCCCCAGCACCAGTGATTCTAGCAGTATTGTTCCCTGAGGCTACCTTCCCTGATACAATAGTCTAGTGCTGTCAATTCTTTTTTTAGAACTGTTTTAGCTGCAAAAGTATTTGAAAAGTTGTCTATCCAGTCCTGGTTTTAACACAACCCTGCCACTCAGTAGTGTAGAAGATTTTTCTTTGCTGTGGTTAAAGCAGAACTAAAGGCACAAATACTCACATATGCTTCATCAGTCCAACACACCCGCAAGGTGCCAGTATTATCTCCCTGGCTGGCTTCTTCTGAATGCTGGTCTTCAGTAGTCTTGATTGGCCACCACGTAATGACATCACTCCCTGGCATGTGCGGGAGTGCGGTAAGCTGACATAAGGGTGGTGAATCTACAGCTCAGTGTACATTCTGCAGGGGATTGCAAACAGGCAGGTAAGTGTATTTTATTGCAGAAGAGATATTGCATGTTTGCAATAAAGAGCCTGTCTGCTCACATTTTTTTTTTTTTTTTTACTTCAGTTCCACGTTAAATAACACTTACAACTCTTGTCTTTCACCTAGCCTGTGACTGAATCATGAAGGGAGAAGAAGCACACTGCTAAGCTCATCCTATCAGCATGCTCTCTGTTAGCACATGGGCACTGCAACATAACTGATCAGCTCTATATTCTTCCTTTCACAGTCTAAGCTCTACATTACAGGAACTCCAAGAGGCTAATAGTTGATTCAATTCAGGTACTGAAAGTAGAGGTGCATTGATTTGTGTATTTTAGCCTCTAAAGGTAAAATCTTGGATTGCAAGCATAATTCGTTCCAGAAATATGCTTGTAAACCAAAGCACTCATATATCAAAGCATATTTCCCCATAATAAATAATGGAAACTCAAATGATTCGTTCCACAACCATTTATTCATAGATACTTCAGTTTATAGTCCATATAAAAAGATTATAGCAATGTGACCAGGTTGTGTGACCATAAAATGTCCATCCATAAATGGAAGTCTCCACAAGGGGATTTTAAGCAAAATCCAGCAGGAGCTACAGAGTATAAATAGAAGAGAGGTGACTCTAATGCCGGACTTTTCGACGGACTTGGTCCGGCGGTCTGGGGTCTCTGTCGGACAATTCGATTGTGTGTGGGCTCCAGCGGACTTTTTCTTCCCAAAAGTCTGGCAGACCTAGAAATAGAACTGTCTTCAAATTTGTCCGTCAGACTCGGCTTTCTAGTGGACAATCCATTCGTCTGTGTGCTAGTCCGACGGACTAAAACTGACGCTAGGGTAGCTATTGGCTACTGGCTATGAACTTCCTTATTCTACATCATCATGTTCGAATCCACCGGACTTTTGGAGTGATCGTGTGTGGCCAAGTATGTTCCTTTGAAAGTCTGGCGGGCCTCAACTGCAAAGTCCGTTGAAAAGTCAGTGTGTACACGGCATAAGTGTAGCAATATGTTGCTAAATGTTGTACCTTCATTAAATGTACCCATATTGCTACACTTAGATGTGACATGGCGCTACTTGTATATCAAGACATCGCTTGTATATAAAGTCAAAATGTATTTCAAAATTTAGCTTGTCTTGCAAAACGCTCTCAAACCAAGTTACTCTCAAACCAAGGTTTTACTGTACTTGCTTCCACCCAAACACACATACATTTCACACCTCCATCCTTCCAAATTCTCTTCTACCTGCACATTTCCACTTCAGAGTGGTAAAATTTAGTTACTTACTCTGGACAATGCAGATCTTTTGAAAACAACCTGAAAAACAACTACTCTAGGACTCACACCCCATAGCTTTCAACCTTCCCAGTTGGACTGATAAACATGTGTGGTCCAACTTTCCTAGTGGAAATGATCTGTCATAACCATGCCGTGTTTGGACAGAGTATGTCACAATTCTCTTATAACAGGGGTCTCCAAGCTTTCTAAACAAAAGACCTGTTTACTTTCCCTTCAAACTTTAGGGGGACCGAACTGCAAGCGGGAGAAAAAAGTGTCCTGGTGTCAGTGGAATTAAAGTGTTTTTTATAGAAAAACAAAATGAGAATTTACAGTCAAACATGTTATACTTACCTGCTCTGTGTAGTGACTTTGCACAGGACAGTCCAGATCCTCCTTTTCTCAGGTCTCTCTTTGGCTCTCCTGGCCCTTCCCTCCTGTTGAGTGCCCCCACAGCAAGTAGCTTTCCTAAGGGGGCACCCGAGCCAAGCCACAGCTCCATGTATCCCCTCAGACATGGAGCCGTGGTTCAGCGCCGCCCCCTTTCTTTCCTCATCGGCTAACGGACTTTGATTGACAGCAGCAGGAGGCAATGGTGCCGCTGCTGTGTCTTAGACAATCAGGAGGAATAGTCCTGGTTGGCTGAGGCACTTGTGGACATCGCTGGACTGAGATATGACTCAGGTAAATATTAGGGGGGCTGCTGCACACAGAAGGCTTTATATCCCAATCCATAGAGTGCATTAAGATAACAAAAAAAACCTTCTGCCATTACAACCACTTTAAACAATGCACCATGATTGGTATAAGGGGGAGTAATGCTGCCCCATTGTTCGCATCACAGAGGAATAGTGTCCCATCATTGATGTCAGTGGGAGCAATAGTGCCCTAGCATTGGTGTCAGTTGAAGAAATAGTGCCTTAATGCTAATGTCACTGGGAGGAATAGTGCCCCATTATTGGTATCAGCGGAAGGAATTATGCCTCACTGCTCATGTCAGTGGGAGGAATAGTGCCCCATTATTGGTATCCATGGGAGGAATAGTGTCCTGTCATTGGTATCAATGGGAGGAACAGTGTGCCATATTTGGGGTCAGTAAGAGGACTGGTGCCCCATTGTCAGGGTCAGTGGTGTGAGCTATGCTGCACTGTTGCTGACAGTGGGGGGAATAATGCCCCAAGGACTGGATAAAAGCAAGAAAAATGGCAGCATCTGGACCCCCGGCCACAGTTTGGAGACGACTGTTTTATAACTATTTCTGTCTTTCTGTACTTGTACAAATGATTAATTGCACAATTAATTGCACACACTCTCCCTAGTAGCCACAACAGTCATACCAGATTCATGGTCTCTCAGACTTACATTCCCTTCTTTGTCCCCGTGGTCATCCACACCAATCTGTCTCTATAACTTGTAGACACAGACTCCCTCTAAATGCATACACCAATCATTCCATTCCATACCAGGCCAGTTGCACAACAAACACTTTTAGACTATGCACCCCAGCTCAAACCAGTACAGCTTATCACCTAAAACCCAGTCAACACCACCAAACTGGAAAATATCAATGACCCTTACACCTTCCCTAATTATCTGTGGCCTCTAGGCAGATCTCTTCCTTTTTTGACTGGCAACTACAACTGTCAGCAGAATCACTTATCCTCTGGCTAATAGACAGTTACACAATAAAGATACTTGGAGACCAACCATACCAACCATACAGCAAATGACGAGCATCTGTGACCTGCTTAACCTTAGCAAGTGCATGTCAATAATCCTTGCGCTGCTGAACATCCACAAATAGGTGATCTGTAACCCGTGGAGAACGCATTTGTAGGATAACTGGGAGCACAGGATGACATCCTAAAATCCTGTGTTCTAAGATATTGACAGATGATTTGTGTTGACAAACTAATACATACTAACTGTGCTTGTTCATTAAATGTATAGCAGTGTTACAATACAGCACTGTTTGATATGTTTTAAAACCACCGAAAAGACAGGAAAAAGTGCAAGAATATTCCAGGAAAGCAAAAGGGGAAAATTAATGAATTTATCATTGTACAATTTCTGCACCTTAAGGTCAGTCTGGCACCAAAATAGCATTCATAAGCTAAATGGAACACAGGACCAAAAATAGATTTCTAATCTTATCAACACTCACTGGGTGTAGATCTCAGCCTGATAATTTGATTAATGTGTCACAAGCTGCAGCCTTTTGTAAGGAGGGCATACAGAGATGCAAGATGAACTATTATTCAAGGTGACATCACTGTGCTGGATACCTAGTGGCAATATCCAGTGCAATGTTTTGCTTCAACACTCAGTATGAGCTCACAGTATTATACAACAAGATGAACAAACTGATCCGCCTATGTCTGGGAACTGACCTGGATTAAGATGATTAGCGAATAGTATATATATTTATTTTATTTTATGTACATCTAAACCCTACCTGGATTACAGTTAGTTTGCAAAAGCACTGTATATAAAACAGTTGCCATGTTTTTTTTGTTTTGTTTTTAAATAAAATATTAAATAATATTTCTTCATTCTTTTTGTACTTCAGTTCTGCTGACCACCTCCAGTCTTTTCTTTCATCTTTTGTCCGCATAATCTCACTGCATGTGGTTGCTCAGGTTCAGTTTCCTAATGGTGAACATGCTTGCTTGTAGCCTGCACCAGCAGCACATTTGATAAGGTGGCAACAGAGAAGCAACACAGTTGTCATCATTAACAAGAAGTGTCTGAACAAGTGCCTTCATAAAAGGATCAACAGGCAATTTTTTTTCAGGGATTTCAAATTGCTTTTAAAATTACATTAACATGTTAAGGCTTATATGAGATTTTAGTGAATTTTTAGATTTTTTGTAGATCTACTTAAAGGAGAAGCTTTTTTTTGTTTTGATTTTTAATCATACTTACCTAGGTTGATCCAATTCTGCATCTGTCCCCCACCACCTTTAAGACTGAGAACTGAGTGATCAAGCACCTATGATTGCTCGGTTCTCACTGCTCCATGAGCAGAGAGCTGGAAACAGGGGGGGGGGGGGTGGCTCAGTCTCTCAATGGCTCACTGAGTGGCTGAGCCAGGTGCCGATCCAGGCAACTATGTGGATCCCAACCATATGGTCACAACCTTTTCTCAGCCTGGACCGGCTCTGTGACGTCAGCTGACAGCAAGCTTTAGCCCAATGTCTACTGAAAACAGGTCACATGAGTGCAGAAAAGACTGCACTCCTGTGATCCACAGGAGAAGTACTACCAAACAAGCTTTGGCTGTACTTTTCTTTTGATATTTTTTTTTTAAAGTTTACCCCACTTAAAGACACAAGCCTACTACACCATAGCAAAACAACCAAAAGCAGTACTTTCTCACAATATGCACTCTTTTGGAGCCTCAAAGGGAATGTGCAAAATAAGTTAAGCAGTTGAGATGCACAGTAACTTACCTGCCTCAGATGGAGGCAAGTACTGTAAGTTGCTATTTCTTGCCTTGATAAGCTTCTAAATCCATCCATCCTGCTCAACTATATTCACTACAACCCAAATAATTTGTTAGAAAGTACACAATGTCCAAGAGTTCTTTCAGACAAGTGGAGGATCGCTTTTCAGTGGGCAGTATAGCCGTGGCTGACAGGCATTCAGGATTCACTAAAATACAAAGTATTATTTTGCCCTTAGTGTGAAAAAGTGTACACCGAGCAGCACCCACTACACATCTAAATAATGGATGTCAGAATCTAAATATACACATACAAAGAGTCACAGCTCTCTGAACGGCAGTCAAAGCTCGTCATTAGATAAAATGGTAAGCTTACAGTCCTGTTTACACCTTGATTTTGCTTGGTGTCTCGATGGGGCTTTGGTGGGGCTTTGGTGGTGCTTCGATGGGGCTTCCATGAGCCTTTGCTGGGGCTTCGATGATCTTTGGTGGGGCTTCCATGAGGCTTCGAGGGGCTTTTAACGAGTTTTGCCATAGACTTTTATGAGGCTTTGAAGACGCTTTGACGCACCACTAAAGCTACATGGGGTATAATTTTTGAAACAAAGCCGAAGCAAAGCAAAAACAAGGTGTAAACAGGATTGTAAGCTAACCATTTTATTTAGGGAGAGAAGCTTTGACTAGCGTTCAGAGAGCTGTAACAAAGCCTGTCCGAAGCCTTGTTTTAAAACAAGTGTAAACTAGCCATTAATGTGTGTTGAAGCCAAAGCAAGTGTAAATGAGCCCTAATAATGAATGAAAGGCTGCCCTGAGCACATAGAATAAAGGGGACATGACTGGGTGGAAGGAAGGAAAAATGGTTAGTATAACTAATGCAGGCCATACACGGTCGCATTTTGAATGAATTTTCTTTTCAAAATCAGAAAATTTGTTTTTTTTGTGATCCGATGATGCCACCATTGATTTTGGAAATTCGGCCGACCAAGCCTTCAATTTCACCTCATATTGCTACAGAAAATAATTTTCTTGGCTGGGAATCTTCTTTTCTCTCCATAAATTTTCTTTTATCTCCGTACATTTTCTTTTATCTCCGTACATTTTCTTTTTTTATTACGTTTCTCGCACGATTCTCCCATCATTGATTAGAAAATCGTTTGTTTTTCTAAAAATTTTCAACATGTCCGATTCCTCAAATTTTATTTCCGCACGAAAATCGGCTGTTGCTGCAGCCCACTAATGGTGCGAAATTCATACGAAAATTCTAAAGCCGCGTACACACGGGCAGACTGTCTGGCCAACTTAGTCCGTCTAAACACATTTCAGCGGACAGTCCGCTCGTGTGTGGGCTTCAGCGGACTTTTTCAGCGTGCAGTCTGGCGGACTAAGTATTTCGGAATTTCCGTAATATTGTCCGTCGTACTTTGGTTTCAGCGGACAATCCACTCGTGAGTAGGCTA
The DNA here is from genome assembly GCF_037356315.1 of Lithobates pipiens. Taxonomy (NCBI): domain Eukaryota; kingdom Metazoa; phylum Chordata; class Amphibia; order Anura; family Ranidae; genus Lithobates; species Lithobates pipiens. Next base: position 284,149,993 of record NW_027507748.1, on the reverse strand, counting down.
GTTCGACGGACTAAGTATGGCGCATGCTCAGAAAGGATTTGCGAAAGGTTGCATTGCTGTGTATTGGACTTCCTATTTCTAGTCCCGTCGTACGTGCTGTACACGTCATCGCGCAAACTTTCGACGGACTGTTTGTGCATTCGTGTGTGGTCAAGTCCGTTCATTCGAAAGTAGGACGGACTGTCCGTCGGATTGTCTGACAGACTAAGTTGGCCATACAGTCCGCCTGTGTGTACGCGGCTTTAGATACGATTTTCGAAAGAAAATTCTTTCGAAATTCGAACCGTGTATGGCCGGCATTAGAGAGTCCTCGAGGAGGGACAGCAAGGTGATCAACTTGGCCCACCTGATCACACTCACTCTTGGTAAAAGTGTGGATATGGCTATGATTAGAAGTGAATACATTTGGGGAATCATCGTATCAGAAGTGGATTGGGGACTTATGGGGCATGTTATATTTTTGACACAGCATCAGCAGGTCCTTGGTGTTACCAAAATAGTAAGATGTTCGGAGGGGTGGTTTAACCTCAATGGTAACAAATATGTATGATTATGTGATGTTTATGAAGGAAGTCATTACTAAGGTTTATTCCAGGTGAATAATGGTGTAAAATGATTGGTGTGTACCCATCAATCTGGTTGCGATTGGCTTGTGGTTGGGACAGGTTTAGAATGGAACATGAAAATGGCATTGTCCAAGACATGACATTAATGGTTGTATTGTAATTCTCAAAGGTTTTCAAAGGATCAGTGCCTAAATTATGTTGTACTTTATTATCTTGTTAATTAATAAAAGCTGTGGCCATAACACTCCAATGAAAATAATTTGTGTCATAGGGGGTTATTTACTCAAGGAAAATCCACTTTGCACTGCTGCAAGTGCACTTGGAAATAAAAATATCAGAGGGGGGCATGCAAGGAAAATAAAAAACAGCATTTTAGCTTGCACATGATTGAATGATAAAATCAGCAGAGCTTCCACTCAATTCAGATATACCCCTTAGATTTAGAGTGGGTGCACTTGAAAGTGCACTTTCAGTGCAAAGTGGATTTACCTTCCATAAATAACCCCCATAGTGTTTTATTTACAGGGCAGGACTTACCATTGGACTTGACTGGGCTGAAGCCCATGGGCCTGGCCAAGTAGGGGGCCCCGCCGAGATACATAGTCGAGTGCACTCAGCTCGGCTACGCTCACAGTTACGCCCAGTCCCGCCCTATGATGGACATAACACAAGGACTGGGCGTGACCGTGAGCCAAGCCGAGTACACTCTGCTACTCGCTGCTCTGCTCGGGAATGCGACAGGACCCGAAAACCCGCCGAGAGGACTAAGAGCCGCCGAGATACACAGGACTCTGTATCTCGGCGGCACCATTTTTAAACTTCAAGACTGCAATGACAAAGCTGCAAATGACACTGGGGCAAGGCTGCAAATGTCAAGGCTACACTGACAAGGCTGTAAATGACACTGACATGGCTGAAGATGGACACTGATAAGGGTGCATTTAAATGTAAGTTTTTTTCCTTAAAATCCCCTCCTAAACTTCGGGTGCATGCTATACACCGGTGCGTGTTATACAGCCCAGGGGCCCCCACCACCCCAAGTCCTGCCCTGCTTATTTATGATGTTTACTGTGTTTTGATTCTGATTTTCAATATCATTCTATCATTGTCTCCTGTCACTATTTAAATTTGGCTTCAGCTGCAACGTCATCTATAAACAGTTCTGTGAATGCAAAAAAAGTCCCATCTGCATGGTGGCAGAGAGACTTGTAGCTTTCAATGGAGCATAAACCAGGTCTTCTAGTTCATTTAGGCCCCTTTCACACTGGGGCGGTGCGGGCGTCGGCGGTAAAGCGGCGCTATTTTTAGTGCTGTAGCGCCTGAAAAACGCCCCAGTGTGAAAAGGGCCTTAGCCCATGTACACACGGTCGGACATTCCGACAACAAAATCCGTAGGATTTTGTCCGAAACTTGTGTTGCATACACACGGTCAGACAAAGTTGTCGGAAAATCTGATCGTACGTAGTGTGATGACGTTATTTCGTTACGACAGGACTACGTTCAGGCTAGTAGCCAATAGCTTTGGTCTAGGAATTTTATCTGAGCATGCGTGGCACTTTGTCCGATCGGAATTCTCAACACACAGTCGGACAAAGTCCGATCGGATCATGTTGTCGGAAAGTTTTATAGTCCAGCTCTTAAACTTTGTCCATCGGATAGTCCGACGGAAACAGTCCGATGGAGCCCACACACAGTCGGATTATCCGACAACACGGTCCGATCGGACATTTTCCGTTGAAATGTCCGACCGTGTGTACAAGGGCTTACACTTCCTCTAGCCATGTAACTAAAGGCTATAGGAATAGTGTGCAGGGCCACTGATCACAATTGCAATGCTTTTCAGGCTCCAATACAAAAAAAATAAAAAATCTTTTTTTTTATTAAAGTGGTTGTAAACGCAGAATGTTTTTTTTTTAACTTAATGCATTCTATGCATTAATATAAAAAACCTTCTCTGTGCAACAGCACCCCTCAGCCCCCCAATACTTACCTAAGCCCATCATCTCTATCCAGCGATATTGTAGGAGAGACTTGGCTGCCCAGGCTCTCCCTCCCGATCGACTTTCACAGCAATGGGAGCCAATGGTGCTCCGCTGCTGTCTCAGCCAGTGAGCCAATAGAGAGAGAGAGGGGTGGGGCCTACCCCGACTCCATCTCTGAATGGACACACAGAGATGCAGTTTGGCTGCCCCCATAGCAACTGCATGCTTTGGGGCACTCAGCAGGAGTGTCAGCAGCACCAAAGAAGGGGGATCGGGGCTGCTTTGTGCAAAACCACTACAAAAGAGCCGGTAAGTATAACATGTTTGTCATTTTGAAACAAAAAAAAAAAACAAGACTTTAGTATCACTTTAATCAGAATGTTGGCATTTATTTTTTATTTGAAAAAGGTGCTCTAAAGATGATTACCGTATATACTCGAGTATAAGCCGAGATTTTCAGCCTCTTTTTTGAGGCTGAAAGTGCCCCCCTCGGCTTATACTCGAGTCATCGCTGTCTGCCTGCTCGATCAGCGTGTCGAGCAGACAGACAGCGGCCATTCTATTCTAATTCAAAAGCCGCGCCTCCGGCTCCGCCTTCGCCTGTGATAGGCGGAACACTGAATTTCCCAGCAGCCTGTGTTCCGCCTATCACGGACATCCGCTCATCCTCGTACTACGGACGAGGATGAAAGGATGGCCGTGATAGGCGGAACACAGACTGCTGGGAAATTGTGTTCCGCCTATCACAGACAGGGAGGCGCGGCATTTGAACAGGAAAATGGGCGCCGACGAAGAGCGGTGATCCTGGGACGGGACCGGACGGAGGCTCGGCTCGGCTCGGGACGGGACGGGACCGGACGGAGTCTCGGGACGGGACGGGACCGGACCGGACGGAGGCTCGGCTCGGGACGGGACGGGACCGGACGGAGGCTCGGGACCGGACGGAGGCTGGGGACACAGGTAGGCTGGACACACAAGGCCTCACACACACACACACACACACACACACACACACACACACACACACACACACGGATGGACACACACACAGGGATGGATGGATGGATGGACACACACACAGGGATGGACAGGCATATCTCACCCTCGGCTTATACACGAGTCAATAGGTTTCCCAGTTTTTTGGGGGTAAATTGGGGGCCTCGGCTTATACTCGGGTCGGCCTATACTCGAGTATATACGGTAATCAGTAAAAGCCTGAATGAACTGTAAACTAATGAAATACTGATTCTACATCAGGTGTATATTACAGTGATTGAAAACACACACCAAAAAGAAAAAACAAGCCTGTTGGCTGTTAAAGTGGTAGTAAAGTCATTTTTAAAAGTTTAACCTACAGGTAAGCCTATAATAAGGCTTACCTGTAGGTAAAAAAAAAAAATATCTCCTAAACCTGTATGGTTTAGGAGATATTAACCTCGCAATGCGCCGCTGACTGCAGCGGTGCATGCGTACAGGTGATTCTCGGCTGAAAGTCCGGCAGACGCCGGACCCTGCCTGAAAGAAATCTCCCGCACACATGCACGGGAGTGACGATATCGCGGCTCCAACCACTCACAGCGCCAGAGCCGCAATACCCAGAAGATACGCCGAGGGAACATGTCAGCTCCCTCGGCGTAGATCGGGCAAGAGATCAGGCACTCGTTCTAAGGTAAGTATTTCATAATGAGCTAGTATGCGGTGCATGCTAGCTCATTATGCCTTTTCCTTTGTAGGTCAAAAAAAAACTTCAGCGGGTTTACTCCCGCTTTAAATATTTTGCACAAATCTCAATATCCAGATTTACCTAGCAAGGAGTATTTGTTAGAAGCAAACAAGCAAAACTTATTTGAAACCACAGATGTAGTTACTTAGCAGTAAATTGTCTCTTGGTACCGTTTGGGCTGATCACATCCCAGCATGTTTCACCCTATAAACAGTATGATCACATCCCATGACATGAAGTAAAAGAAGACAAAAGGATCTTATTACAATGCACACCTGGCCAAAAGCACCACGTACCATTATACAGATTGCTCCATAAACCTGGAGCTTTAATGCATGTTTATACAATTTGCGTTCATAGCTTAACTCCTGCTTAGCATGATTAATGCCAATGTATGGTGAATGTGTGTAGACCGCATATAATACTGCACATGTGCTGTTGCTATCATTTATGCATGTAAACATTTTTTTATAGAGATTGCTTTTCAGGAAATAATATATACCTATTTTCACAGTGGCTGCTAATGACAGCACAGTCAAGTAAACAGCAGACAATATAAACAAACTGGACTGCAAACTAAAAAACACTTGACTACGGCTTTTCTTTTTTCTTTTTTTGGCCTTCTTAAACTATGACATTTAATATAGTCTCCAAATGGCAAATTCAACCCCCCCCTTTCCTGCAGCAGGCAACAGGACATTAGGAGAGGTACGTAGAGCAAAGCCTTCTCTGTGGACTCATTCAGCCAATACCAATAGTACCAAGTGCACAAAGTGTCCTAATGGAGCTGCATGCAGCTCATTTAAACCTACTTAAACAACGTCGAGCCTGTTCTTCAAATATGCATGAATTAATGGCAAGAATTTCAACTGCTACACTCTGCAGTGTTTGTACTGCCTGAAGTTATAATATTCAGGACACCTTAAGCAGTTGTTCTTTAACCATCCACCTCTGCCAGCAAGGACAGGGTGGTAAGTGCCCCTTTTATAGACATTATAAAAGGCAGGTGGCAGAGGAAAGCCTAGGCTCTAGGCTTTGCGAGGCCTTAGGCAAAACTTAGACATGAGGCCCCACTCATAATAATAAAAATAATTCAAGCAATAAAAATGAATATATTGCATTGTACAGTGTACAATGAACTGATGGCAATTCACCCATGGCCAGTCCTCAAGGATTCCAGCATGTAATTGGATTATATCACACCAGGATTTGCACTGCAACACCAGCTCCCTCTGTATAGTGAATGTCACTTACTAGACAGCTCTACGCTATGCCTAAATTTCACACTACCTAACAAAGGCCATAGATCCATCATCTATTTCCTAAACCTATGCCATACCTGCTGTGGATACAGCCAATGCATTTACTATGGTCAGTGAACCTGAATACAGAAAAGCACCCGCTGAATTTCTTTGTACTGCAGTGTCAGGAAAAGGCAAACCAGTGTAGAGAAAAATGAAAGCAGGGGCCGACTGGCAACTTTTGGCCCAGGGTGCAAGTACAACCCAGAGGCCCATGGTGCAGCAACTTGGTCTACCTTCCGCTCTCCCTCTTCCCTGCCAAGAGAGGGAGAAAGAGAGCGGGGGAAAGGGCTGAATGAGGAGGGTGAAAAGGAAGAAGAGAGGGGAGAGAAAGAGGGAAGTAGGAAAACATGTGAAAGAGTAGGGGAAGGGGGGTTGGGAGAAAAAAAGAAAAGGGGAGCAAAATAGTGTGGGGGTGAGAGACAAAGAGAGGCATGAGTGAGGAGTGGAGAGAGAGGGGAGAGAGAGGAAATACAAAGAGGAAGGGGAGGAGCGAGAGAGGGGGAGAGAAAGGAGAGAGAGGGGGGGAAAGAAAGGAGAGAGAGGGGGGGAGAGAAAGGAGAGAGAGGGGGGAGAGAAAGGAGAGAGAGGGGGGAGAGAAAGGAGAGAGAGGGGGGGAGAGAAAGGAGAGAGAGGGGGGAGAGAAAGGAGAGAGAGGGGGGAGAGAAAGGAGAGAGAGGGGGGAGAGAAAGGAGAGAGAGGGGGCAGAGAAAGGAGAGAGAGGGGGGAGAGAAAGGAGAGAGAGGGGGGGAGAGAAAGGAGAGAGAGGGGGGGAGAGAAAGGAGAGAGGGGGGTGAGAAAGGAGCGAGGGGGGTGAGAAAGGAGAGAGGGAGAGGAGGTGAGGGGAAGAGAGGAGAGAAAGGGGGAAGAGAGAAGATAGAGGGACAGAGAGAGGGGGAGAGAGGAGAGGGGGGAGAGAGGAGAGGGGGGAGAGAGGAGAGGGGGGAGAGAGGAGAGGGGGGAGAGAGGAGAGAGAGGGGTGGTGGGGATGGGGCTGAAGAGGGAGGGGGAGAGAGTGGGGGAGGGGTGAAAGGAGGAGAGAGGGGGGAGAGTGAGAGGGGGTAGATTGGAGAGAGAGGAGAAGAGGGGTAGAGAGAGTGGGCAGAGGGCAAAGGAAGAAAGGGGGAAAGAGAGGAGAGGGGGAAAGAGAGGAGAGAGATGGGAAAAGAGAGGAGAGAGATGGGAAAAGAGAGGAGAGAGATGGGAAAAGAGAGGAGAGAGATGGGCAAAGAGAGGAGAGAGATGGGCAAAGAGAGGAGAGAGATGGGTAAAGAGAGAGGGTGGGAGAGAGGGGGGAGAGAGAGAGGTACAGCCTGTGAAAGAGATGAGAAGGCAGCGGGGGAGGGAGTTAGCAGTGCAGAGTCCCAGTGTTCTAGATCATTCCCGCCCATAAAGCATTGCAATCCTTTCCGATGCTGGGCTCTCCTCCTCTCCCATTGACAGGCAAATTAGACGGTCACAAGGCTCCTGTGAGCGCAAGGCCTTAGGCAACCGCCTCATTTGCCTAATTAGAGAGCCGCCTCTGGCAGTTGGACCTTCAACCAATACCTTGCTGGCAAACAAACAGTGAGAGCCAAGTTTACTCTGGAGCCCTTTTGAACACTACAGTACCAACTGTGGGACACATATAAACCATTTATGACAGGTTCCATACCAGCCTTTTAAAGGGTAAGCATCTTTAAAGAGTTACAGCATTTCATTTTTGTTAAACAAAAATTGATTCATATTAAAAAAAGAGGCATGTACTGATTCCTCGTCATTGGCGACAGTAAACGCACTGACGTCACAAGTTAAAACCTGCCCAACATGGTTTGCCATCAAACAGCATCATCAGGGGAACAGGAGAAAACACCAGTGATGTCTAATGCAGTTTATATAGGCTTCCACTCTGCCACCATTGTATATCCATAAAAAGAGGGAGGGGAGATCACACAGGAATCACATTCTGTGTTTTGGAATGAGGCAAGTACACACTATAGAGGGGTATGCTTTGTTTGTTTTTCTGTAGTCTGCAGGGTTCAATATTGAATTGGCCTTCCCTTTGCAGCTATAACAGCTTCAATTCTTCTGAGAACACTGTCCACAAGGTTTGGAGTGTGTCTATGTGAATGTTTGACCATTCTTCCAGAAGCCCATTTGTGTGGTCAGGCACTGATGTTGAACAAGAAGGCCTGGTTCACAGTCTTTGCTCTAATTCATCCAAAGGTGTTCTATCAGGTTAGGGTCAGGACTCTGTGCAAGACAGTCAAGTTCCTCCCTCCCAAGCTCACTCATCCATGTCTTTCTGGACCTTGCTCAATAGCAACTCAATATTGAACCCTACAGTCTAAGGCTGGGATGCCATTACAGTTCATGTGCGTGTAAAGGCAGATGTTCCAATACTTTTGGCAATATAGTATATGTAGAATTTAACCCAGAGGATAATTTTATATGGTTCATAAGCAAACTAACTTAAGAAGAGTTCTACTATCACTTAACAGCTACCCATACATTGTGTATACCACCCTATTCTCGTGCTAAAGAAAAAATGTAAATTTTTCTTTTGAGTTTTCATAATTAATTCTAAGTTTTGGAAAGCAACTCTAAAAGTGAAAATACACCACAAATCTGTAGTACATAGGTGGAGTAGAGCCGTGTTGAATCCTCCATTGGTTCTTTATGGCTTTACAAACCCAGTGGGATGATGTTTGTAGGCAATAGGCATTTAAGGTAAAGTAATACAGCACCTCCATATCATACATCGTCCTCAACAGTAGGGATTGGCTCAGGCGTGTTCAGACACAAGTCAAAACCTTTTTTTATGCTATCCCACCAGGAAGCTATCAAAGCAGGCAGCCAATCAGGCATACCCTGCCCACGGGTGTACATCTACAAGGAATGTGTATGTACCTGCAGCTGCAGAGCGGGGGATGTCTCCACCACCTGTGATTGGCTGTCCCCTTTGATAGCTTTCTGGTAGGAAAGCTTGGGTGGGTTAGACTTGTAATACAATACATATAATGCACAGTGTGGCGCTATGTCCTAATAACAAAAAAAGGGGTAAAAGTGAAAATCAAATATAGCATAAAATGAATACACGGCAAACTGGAATGCATAAACTTGTTTTGCATTTGCAGTTTGGATTAATTTATTCAAGCAGTGCAGCAAAATTATGAGCTCCCAAATGAAAGTGCACATTCTTAAAGTACTTTTGATAGTACAAATAAACCAGCATCCAAATTAATTCAACAGATGGTACAATGAAATGAAGAAACTTAAGCTTTTTACCAAACAGAAAGGACCATTCAATGAAAAAATGGTCAATAGTGCCTTAAAAGTGTGCCCCAAATGGTTAACATCCACCTCCCAGTGTGCTTCCGCACCACTCCAATCAATGTGAACACCTCATAAAAAAAAAGCAACCACCAGCCTCTTACCAAGTATTGTGGACAATTCGGGGTTAAAATAGTCAATAGCACATTAACTAGGATAATGATTTTCCAAACTCCAGCTCATCCATCCATGGCATTGGCAAGCATCCACAGCACTGGGCATAAGAGCAATATGTACAGACCATAGTGTAGTGTGTAACGATATAGTTCTCTTTATTGGAAGTATGTAGAAATGTGCTTACAAAATAAAACATGAATCTCGCTTACACAGAGTATTAGGAGATACAAATTAGACAGTATAGCAAAGCCAGACTCACTGGAATGTAGCATGTGACGTCTTTAGCCACACCCAAAATGTTAAAACCCACCTGAGCCTTGATGAACAGATGTTTGTAAGCTGCAACATATTGCATTTTTGTTCTTGGGTTTAATTATCCTTTCAAAGTGATTGTTGAATTAATAATTAAATATGTCATACTTACCTATACTTTGCAATGGTTTTGCACAAAGCAGCCCCGGTCCTCCTCTTTTTCGGTCCCCCGCCAGTGCTCCTGGCTCCTCTGCTCCCGAGCCCAGCTCTGAGCGACCATTGAAACACAGAGCATGAGGATCTTCTCCCCCCACTCACTTTCACTATTTAAAAAAAAAAACACCCACCCTCCCAGCTGTGTCATTTATTCAAAAAGTTCTGTGAATGGAAAACGACATGTTCTCAATGAGCTACCAGGGTGCTGTTGAACGCTGTAGGTAGTTCATTGTCTCTTCCGGTCAGTGTGCATCTGCCGGCTCGTGCAAGGAATGAGCAAATACACTGATTCCGCGTACACACGATTGGAATTTTGGCCAGCAAAGTTCGATGAGAGCTTTTCATTGGAAAATGCAACAGTGTATATGCTCCATCGGAATTTAGCTGGCTGAATTCCCGCCAGCAAAAATTTGAGAGCATGTTCTCAATTCTTCAGACGGAAAAAACTTTCTATCGGAATTTCCGATCGTGTGTATGCAATTCCGACAAGCAAAAACTCACGCTTGCTCAGATTCAACTACGAGATGGATGATATTGGCTACTGGCTATTGAACTTCCTTTTTCTAGTCCCGTGGTACGTGTTGTACGTCACCGCGTTCTTGATGGTCGGAATTTGGTGTGACCATGTGTATGTAAGACAGCTTGAGCAGAATTTCGTCGGAAAAGCCATCAGACCCTTTTCCGACCAAAATTCCAATCGTGTGTACCAGTCTGCAGGAGTCATGCATGGCACCTGCGATCTGCTGCAATACTTTCCAGGCTACAATCAACCTGCAGAAAGATGTGCATTTCTTTTTTTTTTTTTTAAGTGAACTTATGCTTTAAAGTAAAAAACAAAACAAACAACCTTCTGCTTTTAGAACCACTTGTATTTCTTATGGAAGACTTGTTCTTTCTCATCACAGAAAGCGTTCCTCTGTGGAATGTGGTACAAAAATGGTGAACAAGTGAGTATATACCAAATCCGAGAACACTGAC